>NC_132908.1:35079480-35825778 GCF_047675955.1 Chlorocebus sabaeus
TATCGAAAGGCTTCTTGAACGGAAAGATGTAACTCTGTGAGATGAATTAACAGAACACAGAGCAGTTTCTCAGAAAGCTTCTTTCCAGTTTTGAACGGAAGATATTTCCTTTTTCACCATAGCCCTCTATGGGCTTCCAAATATCCCTTTGCCATTTCCACAAGAACCGCCTTAGCGAAAGGCTTCTTGAAGGGAAAGATGTAACTCTGTGAGATGAATGAACAGAACACAGAGCAGTTTCTCAGAAAGCTTCTTTCCAGTTTTAAATGGAAGATATTTCCTTTTTCACCGTAGCCCTCTATGGGCTTCCAAATATCCCTTTGCCAATTCCACAAGAACAGCTTTAGCGAAAGGCTTCTTGTAGGGAAAGATGTAACTCGGTGAGATGAATTAACAGAACACAGAGCAGTTTTTCAGAAAGATTCTTTCAAGTTTTGAACGGAAGATATTTCCTTTTTCACCATAGCCCTCTACGGCTTCCAAGTATCCCTTTGCCAATTCCACAAGAACAGCTTTAGCGAAAGGCTTCTTGAAGGGAAAGATGTAACTCTGTGATATGAATTAACAGAACACAGAGCAGTTTCTCAGAAAGCTTCTTTCCAGTTTTGAACGAAGATATTTACTTTTTCACCATAGCCCTCTATGGGCTTCAAAATTTCCCTTTGCCAATTCCACAAGAACAGCCTTAGCGAAAGGCTTCTTGAAGGGAAAGATGTAACTCGGTGAGATGAATGAACAGAACACAGAGCAGTTTCTCAAAAAGCTTCTTTCCAGTTTTGAACGGAAGATATTTCCTTTTTCACCTTAGCCCTCTACGGGCTTCCAAATATCCCTTTGCCAATTCCACAAGAACAGCCTTAGCGAAAGGCTTCTTGAAGGGAAAGATGTAAATCTGTGAGATGAATTAACAGAACACAGAACAGTTTCTCAGACAGCTTCTTTCCAGTTTTGAACGGAAGGTATTTCCTTTTTCACCATAGGCCTCTATGGGTTCCAAATATCAATTTGCCAATTCCACAAGAACAGCCTTAGCGAAAGGCTTCTCGAAGGGAAAGATATAATTCTGTGAGATGAATTAAGAGAACACAGAGCAGTTTCTCAGAAAGCTTCTTTCCACTTTTGAACGGAAGATATTTCCTTTTTCACCATAGCCCTCTATGGGCTTCCAAATATCCCTTTGCCAATTCCAGAAGAACAGCCTTAGCGAAAGGCTTCTTGAAGGGAAAGATGTAACTCTGTGACATGAATTAAGAGAACACAGAGCAGTTTATCACAAAGCTTCTTTCCAGTTTTGAACGGAAGATATTTCCTTTTTCACCGTAGCCCTCTACGGGTTTCCAAATATCCCTTTGCCAATTCCAAAAGAACAGCCTTAGCGAAAGGCTTCTCGAAGGGAAAGATGTAACTCTGTGAGATGAATTAAGAGTACACAGAGCAGTTTCTCAGAAACCTTCTTTCCAGTTTTGAACGGAAGATATTTTCTTTTTCACCGTAGCCCTCTATGGGCTTCCAAATATCCCTTTGCCAATTCCAAAAGAACAGCCTTAGCGAAAGGCTTCTTGAAGGGAAAGATATAACTCGGTGAGGTGAATTAACAGAACACAGAGCAGTTTCTCAGAAAGCTTCTTTCCAGTTTTGAACGGAAGATACTTCCTTTTTCACCATAGCTCTCTATGGGCTTCCAAATATCCCTTTGCCAATTCCACAAGAACAGCCTTAGCGAAAGGCTTCTTGAAGGGAAAGATGTAACTGTGTGAGATGAATGAACAGAACACAGAGCAGATTCTCAAAAAGCTTCCTTCCTGTTTTGAACGGAGGATATTTCCTTTTTCACCTTAGCCCTCTATGGGCTTCCAAATATCCCTTTGCCAATTCCACAAGAACAGCCTTAGCGAAAGGCTTCTTCAAGGGAAAGATGTAACTCTATGAGATGAATTAACAGAACACAGAGCAGTTTCTCATAAAGCTTCTATCCAGTTTTGAACGGAAGATATTTCCTTTTTCACCATAGCCCTCTATGGGCTTCCAAATATCCCTTTGCTAATTCCACTAGAACAGCCTTAGCGAAAGGCTTCTTAAAAGGAAAGATGTAACTCTGTGACAAAAATTAAGAGAACACAGAGCAGTTTCTCAGAAATCTTCTTTCCAGTTTTGAACGGAAGATATTTCCTTTTTCACCATAGCCCTCTATGGGCTTAAAAATATCCCTTTGCCAATTCCACAAGAAGAGCCTTAGCGAAAGGCTTCTTGAAGGGAAAGATGTAACTCTGTGAGATGAATGAACAGAACACAGAGCAGTTTCTCAAAATGCTTCTTTCCAGTTTTGAACAGAAGATATTTCCTTTTTCACCATAGCCCTCTATGGGCTTCCAAATATCACGTTGCCAATTCCACAAGAACAGCCTTAGCGAAAGGATTCTCGAAGGGAAAGATGTAATTCTGTGAGATGAATTAACAGAACACAGAGCAGTTTCTCAGAAAGCTTCTTTCCACTTTTGAACGGAAGATATTTCCTTTTTCATCATAGCCCTCTATGGGCTTCCAAATATCCCTTTGCCAATTCCAGAAGAACAGCCTTAGCGAAAGGCTTCTTGAAGGGAAAGATGTAACTCTGTGAGATGAATTAACAGAACACAGAGCATTTTCTCACAAAGCTTCTTTGCAGTTTTGAACGGAAGATATTTCCTTTTTCACCATAGCCCACTATGGGCTTCCAAATATCCCTTTGCCAATTCCACAAGAACAGTCTTAGCGAAAGGCTTCTTGAAGGGAAAGGTGTAACTCTGTGAGATGAATTAACAGAACACAGAGCAGTTTCTCAGAAAGCTTCTTTCCAGTTTTGAACGGAAGATATTTCCTTTTTCACCATAGCCCTCTATGGGCTTCCAAATATAACTTTGCCAATTCCACAAGAACAGTCTTAGCGAAAGGCTTCTTGAAGAGAAAGATGTAACTCTGTGAGATGAATCAACAGAACACAGAGCAGTTTCTCAGAAAACATCTTTCCAGTTTTGAACGGAAGATATTTCCTTTTTCACCATAGGCCTCTATGGGCTTCCAAATATCCCTTTGCCAATTCCACAAGAACAGGCTTAGCGAAAGGCTTGTTGATGGGAAAGATGTAACTCTGTGAGATGAATTAACAGAACACAGAGCAGTTTCTCAGAAAGCTTCTTTCCAGTTTTGAACGGAAGATATTTCCTTTTTCACCCGGGCCCTCTATGGGCATCCAAATATCCCTTTGCCAATTCCACAAGAACAGCCTTATCGAAAGGCTTCTTGAAAGGAAAGATGTAACTCTGTGAGATGAATTAACAGAACACAGAGCAGTTTCTCAGAAAGCTTCTTTCCAGTTTTGAACGGAAGATATTTCCTTTTTCACCATAGCCCTCTATGGGCTTCCAAATATCCCTTTGCCATTTCCACAAGAACCGCCTTAGCGAAAGGCTTCTTGAAGGGAAAGATGTAACTCTGTGAGATGAATGAACAGAACACAGAGCAGTTTCTCAGAAAGCTTCTTTCCAGTTTTAAATGGAAGATATTTCCTTTTTCACCGTAGCCCTCTATGGGCTTCCAAATATCCCTTTGCCAATTCCACAAGAACAGCTTTAGCGAAAGGCTTCTTGTAGGGAAAGATGTAACTCTGTGAGATGTATTAACAGAACACAGAGCAGTTTCTCAGAAAGCTTCTTTCCACTTTTGAACGGAAGATATTTCCTTTTTCACCATAGCCCTCTATGGGCTTCCAAATATCCCTTTGCCAATTCCACAAGAACAGCCTTAGCGAAAGGCTTCTTGAAGGGAAAGATGTAACTCTGTGAGATGAATGAACAGTACACAGAGAAGTTTCTCAAAAAGCTTCTTTCCAGTTTTGAACGGAGGATATTTCCTTTTTCACCATAGCCCTCTATGGGCTTCCAAATATCCCTTTGCCAATTCCACAAGAACAGCCTTAGCGAAAGGCTTCTTGAAGGGAAAGATATAACTCTGTGAGATGAATTAACAAAACACAGAGCTCTTTCTCAGAAAGCTTCTTTCCAGTTTGAACGGAAGATATTTCCTTTTTCACCGTAGCCCTCTAAGGGCTTCCAAATGTCACTTTGCCAATTCCACAAGAACAGCCTTAGCGAAAGGCTTCTTGAAGGGAAAGATGTAACTCTATGAGATGAATTAACAGAACACAGAGCAGTTTCTCAGAAAGCTTCTTTCCCGTTTTGAACGGAAGATATTTCCTTTTTCACCATAGCCCTCTATGGGCTTCCAA
This sequence comes from Chlorocebus sabaeus, assembly GCF_047675955.1. NCBI lineage: Eukaryota > Metazoa > Chordata > Mammalia > Primates > Cercopithecidae > Chlorocebus > Chlorocebus sabaeus. Next base: position 35,083,745 of record NC_132908.1, read on the forward strand.
ATATCCCTTTGCCAATTCCACAAGAACAGCCTTAGCGAAAGGCTTCTTGAAAGGAAAGATATAACTCTGTGAGAAGAATTAACAGAACACAGAGCAGTTTCTCAGAAAGCTTCTTTCCAGTTTTGAACGGAAGATATTTCCTTTTTCACCATAGCCCTCTATGGGCTTCCAAATATAACTTTGCCAATTCCACAAGAACAGTCTTAGCGAAAGGCTTCTTGAAGAGAAAGATATAACTCTGTGAGATGAATTAACAGAACACAGAGCAGTTTCTCAGAAAACATCTTTCTAGTTTTGAACGGAAGATATTTCCTTTTTCACCATAGGCCTCTATGGGCTTCCAAATATCCCTTTGCCACTTCCACAAGAACAGCCTTAGCGAAAGGCTTGTTGATGGGAAAGATGTAACTCTGTGAGATGAATTAACAGAACACAGAGCAGTTTCTCAGAAAGCTTCTTTCCAGTTTTGAACGGGAGATATTTCCTTTTTCACCGTAGCCCTCTATGGGCATCCAAATATCCCTTTGCCAATTCCACAAAAAGAGCCTTAGCGAAAGGCTTCTTGAAGGGAAAGATGTAACTCTGTGAGATGAATTAACAGAACACAGAGCAGTTTCTCAGAAAGCTTCTTTCCAGTTTTGAACGGAAGATATTTCCTTTTTCACCATAGCCCTCTATGGGCTTCCAAATATCCCTTTGCCATTTCCACAAGAACCGCCTTAGCGAAAGGCTTCTTGAAGGGAAAGATGTAACTCTGTGAGATGAATGAACAGAACACAGAGCAGTTTCTCAGAAAGCTTCTTTCTAGTTTTAAATGGAAGATATTTCCTTTTTCACCGTAGCCCTCTATGGGCTTCCAAATATCCCTTTGCCAATTCCACAAGAACAGCCTTAGCGAAAGGCTTCTTGAAGGGAAAGATGTAACTCTGTGAGATGTATTAACAGAACACAGAGCAGTTTCTCAGAAAGCTTCTTTCCACTTTTGAACGGAAGATATTTCCTTTTTCACCATAGCCCTCTATGGGCTTCCAAATATCCCTTTGCCAATTCCACAAGAACAGCCTTAGCGAAAGGCTTCTTGAAGGGAAAGATGTAACTCTGTGAGATGAATTAACAGAACACAGAGAAGTTTTTCCGAAAGCTTCTTTCCACTTTTGAACGGAAGATATTTCCTTTTTCACCGTAGCCCTCTATGGGCTTCCAAATATCCCATTGCCAATTCCACAAGAACAGCCTTAGCGAAAGGCTTCTTGAAGGGAAAGACGTAACTCTGTGAGTTGAATTAACAGAACACAGAGCAGTTTCTCAGAAAGCTTCTTTCCAGTTTTGAACGGAAGTTATTTCCTTTTTCACCATAGCCCTCTATGGGCTTCCAAATATCACTTTGCCAATTCCACAAGAACAGCCTTTGCGAAAGGCTTCTTGAAGTGAAAGATGTAACTCTGTGAGATGAATTAACAGAACACAGAGCAGTATCTCAGAAAGCTTCTTTCCAATTTTGAACGGAATATATTTCCTTTTTCACCATAGCCCTCTATGGGCTTCCAAATATCACTTTGCCAATTCCACAAGAACAGCCTTAGCGAAAGGCTTCTTGAAGGGAAAGATGTAACTCTGTGAGATGAATTAACAGAACACAGAGCAGTTTCTCAGAAAGCTTCTTTCCAGATTTGAACGGAAAATATTTCCTTTTTCACCATAGCCCTCTATGGGCTTCCAAATATCCCTCTGCAATTCCACAAGAACAGCCTTAGCGAAAGGCTTCTTGAAGGGAAAGATGTAACTCTGTGAGATGAATTAACAGAACACAGAGCAGTTTCTCATAAAGCTTCTTTCCAGTTTTGAACGGAAGATATTTCCTTTTTCACCATAGCCCTCTATGGGCTTCCAAATATCCCTTTGCCAATTCCACTAGAACAGCCTTAGCGAAAGGCTTCTTAAAAGGAAAGATGTAACTCTGTGACATGAATTAAGAGAACACAGAGCAGTTTCTCAGAAAGCTTCTTTCCAGTTTTGAACGGAAGATATTTCCTTTTTCACCGTAGCCCTCTATGGGCTTAAAAATATCCCTTTGCTAATTCCAAAAGAACAGCCTTAGCGAAAGGCTTCTTGAAAGGAAAGATGTAACTCTGTGAGATGAATTAACAGAACACAGAACAGTTTCTCAGAAAGCTTCTTTGCGGTTTTGAACGGAAGTTATTTCCTTTTTCACCATAGCCCTCTATGGGCTTCCAAATATCCCTTTTCCAATTCCACAAGAACAGCCTTAGCGAAAGGCTTCTTGAAGGGAAAGATGTAACTCTGTGAGATGAATTAACAGAACACAGAACAGTTTCTCAGAAAGCTTCTTTCCACTTTTGAACGGAAGATATTTCCTTTTTCACCATAACCCTCTATGGGCTTCCAAATATAACTTTGCCAATTCCACAAGAACAGCCTTAGCGAAAGGCTCCTTGAAGGGAAAGATGTAACTCTGTGAGATGAATTAACAGAACACAGAGCAGTTTCTCAGAAAACATCTTTCCAGTTTTGAATGGAAGTTATTTCCTTATTCACCATAGGCCTCTATGGGCTTCCAAATATCCCTTTGCCAATTCCACAAGAACAGCCTTAGCGAAAGGCTTGTTGATGGGAAAGATGTAACTGTGAGATGAATGAACAGAACACAGAGCAGTTACTCAGAAAGCTTATTTCCAGTTTTGAACGGAAGATATTTCCTTTTTCACCGTAGTCCTCTATGGGCTTCCAAATATCCCTTTGCCAATTCCACAAGAACAGCTTTAGCGAAAGGCTTCTTGTAGGGAAAGATGTAACTCGGTGAGATGAATTAACAGAACACAGAGCAGTTTCTCAGAAAACATCTTTCTAGTGTTGAACGGAAGATATTTCCTTTTTCACCATAGGCCTCTATGGGCTTCCAAATATCCCTTTGCCAATTCCACAAGAACAGCCTTAGCGAAAGGCTTGTTGATGGGAAAGATGTAACTCTGTGAGATGAATTAACAGAACACAGAGCAGTTTCTCAGAAAGCTTCTTTCCAGTTTTGAACGGGAGATATTTCCTTTTTCACCGTAGCCCTCTATGGGCATCCAAATATCCCTTTGCCAATTCCACAAAAAGAGCCTTAGCGAAAGGCTTCTTGAAGGGAAAGATGTAACTCTGTGAGATGAATTAACAGAACACAGAGCAGTTTCTCAGAAAGCTTCTTTCCAGTTTTGAACGGAAGATATTTCCTTTTTCACCATAGCCCTCTATGGGCTTCCAAATATCCCTTTGCCATTTCCACAAGAACCGCCTTAGCGAAAGGCTTCTTGAAGGGAAAGATGTAACTCTGTGAGATGAATGAACAGAACACAGAGCAGTTTCTCAGAAAGCTTCTTTCTAGTTTTAAATGGAAGATATTTCCTTTTTCACCGTAGCCCTCTATGGGCTTCCAAATATCCCTTTGCCAATTCCACAAGAACAGCCTTAGCGAAAGGCTTCTTGAAGGGAAAGATGTAACTCTGTGAGATGTATTAACAGAACACAGAGCAGTTTCTCAGAAAGCTTCTTTCCACTTTTGAACGGAAGATATTTCCTTTTTCACCATAGCCCTCTATGGGCTTCCAAATATCCCTTTGCCAATTCCACAAGAACAGCCTTAGCGAAAGGCTTCTTGAAGGGAAAGATGTAACTCTGTGAGATGAATTAACAGAACACAGAGAAGTTTTTCCGAAAGCTTCTTTCCACTTTTGAACGGAAGATATTGCCTTTTTCACCGTAGCCCTCTATGGGCTTCCAAATATCCCTTTGCCAATTCCACAAGAACAGCCTTAGCGAAAGGCTTCTTGAAGGGAAAGACGTAACTCTGTGAGTTGAATTAACAGAACACAGAGCAGTTTCTCAGAAAGCTTCTTTCCAGTTTTGAACGGAAGTTATTTCCTTTTTCACCATAGCCCTCTATGGGCTTCCAAATATCACTTTGCCAATTCCACAAGAACAGCCTTTGCGAAAGGCTTCTTGAAGTGAAAGATGTAACTCTGTGAGATGAATTAACAGAACACAGAGCAGTATCTCAGAAAGCTTCTTTCCAATTTTGAACGGAATATATTTCCTTTTTCACCATAGCCCTCTATGGGCTTCCAAATATCACTTTGCCAATTCCACAAGAACAGCCTTAGCGAAAGGCTTCTTGAAGGGAAAGATGTAACTCTGTGAGATGAATTAACAGAACACAGAGCAGTTTCTCAGAAAGCTTCTTTCCAGATTTGAACGGAAAATATTTCCTTTTTCACCATAGCCCTCTATGGGCTTCCAAATATCCCTTTGCAATTCCACAAGAACAGCCTTAGCGAAAGGCTTCTTGAAGGGAAAGATGTAACTCTGTGAGATGAATTAACAGAACACAGAGCAGTTTCTCATAAAGCTTCTTTCCAGTTTTGAACGGAAGATATTTCCTTTTTCACCATAGCCCTCTATGGGCTTCCAAATATCCCTTTGCCAATTCCACTAGAACAGCCTTAGCGAAAGGCTTCTTAAAAGGAAAGATGTAACTCTGTGACATGAATTAAGAGAACACAGAGCAGTTTCTCAGAAAGCTTCTTTCCAGTTTTGAACGGAAGATATTTCCTTTTTCACCGTAGCCCTCTATGGGCTTAAAAATATCCCTTTGCTAATTCCAAAAGAACAGCCTTAGCGAAAGGCTTCTTGAAAGGAAAGATGTAACTCTGTGAGATGAATTAACAGAACACAGAACAGTTTCTCAGAAAGCTTCTTTGCGGTTTTGAACGGAAGTTATTTCCTTTTTCACCATAGCCCTCTATGGGCTTCCAAATATCCCTTTTCCAATTCCACAAGAACAGCCTTAGCGAAAGGCTTCTTGAAGGGAAAGATGTAACTCTGTGAGATGAATTAACAGAACACAGAACAGTTTCTCAGAAAGCTTCTTTCCACTTTTGAACGGAAGATATTTCCTTTTTCACCATAACCCTCTATGGGCTTCCAAATATAACTTTGCCAATTCCACAAGAACAGCCTTAGCGAAAGGCTCCTTGAAGGGAAAGATGTAACTCTGTGAGATGAATTAACAGAACACAGAGCAGTTTCTCAGAAAACATCTTTCCAGTTTTGAATGGAAGTTATTTCCTTATTCACCATAGGCCTCTATGGGCTTCCAAATATCCCTTTTCCAATTCCACAAGAACAGCCTTAGCGAAAGGCTTGTTGATGGGAAAGATGTAACTGTGAGATGAATGAACAGAACACAGAGCAGTTACTCAGAAAGCTTATTTCCAGTTTTGAACGGAAGATATTTCCTTTTTCACCGTAGTCCTCTATGGGCTTCCAAATATCCCTTTGCCAATTCCACAAGAACAGCCTTAGCGAAAGGCTTCTTGAAGGGAAAGATGTAACTCTGTGAGATGAAATAACAGAACACAGAGCAGTTTCTCAGAAAGCTTCTTTCCAGTTTTGAAAGGAAGATATTTCCTTTTTCAACATAGCCCTCTAAGGGCTTCCAAATATCCCTTTGCCAATTCCACAAGAACAGCCTTAGCGAAAGGCTTCTTGAAGATAAAGATGTAACTCGGTGAGATGAATTAACAGAACACAGAGCAGTTTTTCAGAAAGATTCTTTCAAGTTTTGAACGGAAGATATTTCCTTTTTCACCATAGCCCTCTACGGGCTTCCAAGTATCCCTTTGCCAATTCCACAAGAACAGCTTTAGCGAAAGGCTTCTTGAAGGGAAAGATGTAACTCTGTGATATGAATTAACAGAACACAGAGCAGTTTCTCAGAAAGCTTCTTTCCAGTTTTGAACGGAAGATATTTACTTTTTCACCATAGCCCTCTATGGGCTTCAAAATTTCCCTTTGCCAATTCCACAAGAACAGCCTTAGCGAAAGGCTTCTTGAAGGGAAAGATGTAACTCGGTGAGATGAATGAACAGAACACAGAGCAGTTTCTCAAAAAGCTTCTTTCCAGTTTTGAACGGAAGATATTTCCTTTTTCACCTTAGCCCTCTACGGGCTTCCAAATATCCCTTTGCCAATTCCACAAGAACAGCCTTAGCGAAAGGCTTCTTGAAGGGAAAGATGTAAATCTGTGAGATGAATTAACAGAACACAGAACAGTTTCTCAGACAGCTTCTTTCCAGTTTTGAACGGAAGGTATTTCCTTTTTCACCATAGGCCTCTATGGGTTCCAAATATCAATTTGCCAATTCCACAAGAACAGCCTTAGCGAAAGGCTTCTCGAAGGGAAAGATATAATTCTGTGAGATGAATTAAGAGAACACAGAGCAGTTTCTCAGAAAGCTTCTTTCCACTTTTGAACGGAAGATATTTCCTTTTTCACCATAGCCCTCTATGGGCTTCCAAATATCCCTTTGCCAATTCCAGAAGAACAGCCTTAGCGAAAGGCTTCTTGAAGGGAAAGATGTAACTCTGTGACATGAATTAAGAGAACACAGAGCAGTTTATCACAAAGCTTCTTTCCAGTTTTGAACGGAAGATATTTCCTTTTTCACCGTAGCCCTCTACGGGTTTCCAAATATCCCTTTGCCAATTCCAAAAGAACAGCCTTAGCGAAAGGCTTCTCGAAGGGAAAGATGTAACTCTGTGAGATGAATTAAGAGTACACAGAGCAGTTTCTCAGAAACCTTCTTTCCAGTTTTGAACGGAAGATATTTTCTTTTTCACCGTAGCCCTCTATGGGCTTCCAAATATCCCTTTGCCAATTCCAAAAGAACAGCCTTAGCGAAAGGCTTCTTGAAGGGAAAGATATAACTCGGTGAGGTGAATTAACAGAACACAGAGCAGTTTCTCAGAAAGCTTCTTTCCAGTTTTGAACGGAAGATACTTCCTTTTTCACCATAGCTCTCTATGGGCTTCCAAATATCCCTTTGCCAATTCCACAAGAACAGCCTTAGCGAAAGGCTTCTTGAAGGGAAAGATGTAACTGTGTGAGATGAATGAACAGAACACAGAGCAGTTTCTCAAAAAGCTTCCTTCCTGTTTTGAACGGAGGATATTTCCTTTTTCACCTTAGCCCTCTATGGGCTTCCAAATATCCCTTTGCCAATTCCACAAGAACAGCCTTAGCGAAAGGCTTCTTCAAGGGAAAGATGTAACTCTATGAGATGAATTAACAGAACACAGAGCAGTTTCTCATAAAGCTTCTATCCAGTTTTGAACGGAAGATATTTCCTTTTTCACCATAGCCCTCTATGGGCTTCCAAATATCCCTTTGCTAATTCCACTAGAACAGCCTTAGCGAAAGGCTTCTTAAAAGGAAAGATGTAACTCTGTGACAAAAATTAAGAGAACACAGAGCAGTTTCTCAGAAATCTTCTTTCCAGTTTTGAACGGAAGATATTTCCTTTTTCACCATAGCCCTCTATGGGCTTAAAAATATCCCTTTGCCAATTCCACAAGAAGAGCCTTAGCGAAAGGCTTCTTGAAGGGAAAGATGTAACTCTGTGAGATGAATGAACAGAACACAGAGCAGTTTCTCAAAATGCTTCTTTCCAGTTTTGAACAGAAGATATTTCCTTTTTCACCATAGCCCTCTATGGGCTTCCAAATATCACGTTGCCAATTCCACAAGAACAGCCTTAGCGAAAGGATTCTCGAAGGGAAAGATGTAATTCTGTGAGATGAATTAACAGAACACAGAGCAGTTTCTCAGAAAGCTTCTTTCCACTTTTGAACGGAAGATATTTCCTTTTTCATCATAGCCCTCTATGGGCTTCCAAATATCCCTTTGCCAATTCCAGAAGAACAGCCTTAGCGAAAGGCTTCTTGAAGGGAAAGATGTAACTCTGTGAGATGAATTAACAGAACACAGAGCATTTTCTCACAAAGCTTCTTTGCAGTTTTGAACGGAAGATATTTCCTTTTTCACCATAGCCCACTATGGGCTTCCAAATATCCCTTTGCCAATTCCACAAGAACAGTCTTAGCGAAAGGCTTCTTGAAGGGAAAGGTGTAACTCTGTGAGATGAATTAACAGAACACAGAGCAGTTTCTCAGAAAGCTTCTTTCCAGTTTTGAACGGAAGATATTTCCTTTTTCACCATAGCCCTCTATGGGCTTCCAAATATAACTTTGCCAATTCCACAAGAACAGTCTTAGCGAAAGGCTTCTTGAAGAGAAAGATGTAACTCTGTGAGATGAATCAACAGAACACAGAGCAGTTTCTCAGAAAACATCTTTCCAGTTTTGAACGGAAGATATTTCCTTTTTCACCATAGGCCTCTATGGGCTTCCAAATATCCCTTTGCCAATTCCACAAGAACAGGCTTAGCGAAAGGCTTGTTGATGGGAAAGATGTAACTCTGTGAGATGAATTAACAGAACACAGAGCAGTTTCTCAGAAAGCTTCTTTCCAGTTTTGAACGGAAGATATTTCCTTTTTCACCCGGGCCCTCTATGGGCATCCAAATATCCCTTTGCCAATTCCACAAGAACAGCCTTATCGAAAGGCTTCTTGAACGGAAAGATGTAACTCTGTGAGATGAATTAACAGAACACAGAGCAGTTTCTCAGAAAGCTTCTTTCCAGTTTTGAACGGAAGATATTTCCTTTTTCACCATAGCCCTCTATGGGCTTCCAAATATCCCTTTGCCATTTCCACAAGAACCGCCTTAGCGAAAGGCTTCTTGAAGGGAAAGATGTAACTCTGTGAGATGAATGAACAGAACACAGAGCAGTTTCTCAGAAAGCTTCTTTCCAGTTTTAAATGGAAGATATTTCCTTTTTCACCGTAGCCCTCTATGGGCTTCCAAATATCCCTTTGCCAATTCCACAAGAACAGCTTTAGCGAAAGGCTTCTTGTAGGGAAAGATGTAACTCGGTGAGATGAATTAACAGAACACAGAGCAGTTTTTCAGAAAGATTCTTTCAAGTTTTGAACGGAAGATATTTCCTTTTTCACCATAGCCCTCTACGGGCTTCCAAGTATCCCTTTGCCAATTCCACAAGAACAGCTTTAGCGAAAGGCTTCTTGAAGGGAAAGATGTAACTCTGTGATATGAATTAACAGAACACAGAGCAGTTTCTCAGAAAGCTTCTTTCCAGTTTTGAACGGAAGATATTTACTTTTTCACCATAGCCCTCTATGGGCTTCAAAATTTCCCTTTGCCAATTCCACAAGAACAGCCTTAGCGAAAGGCTTCTTGAAGGGAAAGATGTAACTCGGTGAGATGAATGAACAGAACACAGAGCAGTTTCTCAAAAAGCTTCTTTCCAGTTTTGAACGGAAGATATTTCCTTTTTCACCTTAGCCCTCTACGGGCTTCCAAATATCCCTTTGCCAATTCCACAAGAACAGCCTTAGCGAAAGGCTTCTTGAAGGGAAAGATGTAAATCTGTGAGATGAATTAACAGAACACAGAACAGTTTCTCAGACAGCTTCTTTCCAGTTTTGAACGGAAGGTATTTCCTTTTTCACCATAGGCCTCTATGGGTTCCAAATATCAATTTGCCAATTCCACAAGAACAGCCTTAGCGAAAGGCTTCTCGAAGGGAAAGATATAATTCTGTGAGATGAATTAAGAGAACACAGAGCAGTTTCTCAGAAAGCTTCTTTCCACTTTTGAACGGAAGATATTTCCTTTTTCACCATAGCCCTCTATGGGCTTCCAAATATCCCTTTGCCAATTCCAGAAGAACAGCCTTAGCGAAAGGCTTCTTGAAGGGAAAGATGTAACTCTGTGACATGAATTAAGAGAACACAGAGCAGTTTATCACAAAGCTTCTTTCCAGTTTTGAACGGAAGATATTTCCTTTTTCACCGTAGCCCTCTACGGGTTTCCAAATATCCCTTTGCCAATTCCAAAAGAACAGCCTTAGCGAAAGGCTTCTCGAAGGGAAAGATGTAACTCTGTGAGATGAATTAAGAGTACACAGAGCAGTTTCTCAGAAACCTTCTTTCCAGTTTTGAACGGAAGATATTTTCTTTTTCACCGTAGCCCTCTATGGGCTTCCAAATATCCCTTTGCCAATTCCAAAAGAACAGCCTTAGCGAAAGGCTTCTTGAAGGGAAAGATATAACTCGGTGAGGTGAATTAACAGAACACAGAGCAGTTTCTCAGAAAGCTTCTTTCCAGTTTTGAACGGAAGATACTTCCTTTTTCACCATAGCTCTCTATGGGCTTCCAAATATCCCTTTGCCAATTCCACAAGAACAGCCTTAGCGAAAGGCTTCTTGAAGGGAAAGATGTAACTGTGTGAGATGAATGAACAGAACACAGAGCAGATTCTCAAAAAGCTTCCTTCCTGTTTTGAACGGAGGATATTTCCTTTTTCACCTTAGCCCTCTATGGGCTTCCAAATATCCCTTTGCCAATTCCACAAGAACAGCCTTAGCGAAAGGCTTCTTCAAGGGAAAGATGTAACTCTATGAGATGAATTAACAGAACACAGAGCAGTTTCTCATAAAGCTTCTATCCAGTTTTGAACGGAAGATATTTCCTTTTTCACCATAGCCCTCTATGGGCTTCCAAATATCCCTTTGCTAATTCCACTAGAACAGCCTTAGCGAAAGGCTTCTTAAAAGGAAAGATGTAACTCTGTGACAAAAATTAAGAGAACACAGAGCAGTTTCTCAGAAATCTTCTTTCCAGTTTTGAACGGAAGATATTTCCTTTTTCACCATAGCCCTCTATGGGCTTAAAAATATCCCTTTGCCAATTCCACAAGAAGAGCCTTAGCGAAAGGCTTCTTGAAGGGAAAGATGTAACTCTGTGAGATGAATGAACAGAACACAGAGCAGTTTCTCAAAATGCTTCTTTCCAGTTTTGAACAGAAGATATTTCCTTTTTCACCATAGCCCTCTATGGGCTTCCAAATATCACGTTGCCAATTCCACAAGAACAGCCTTAGCGAAAGGATTCTCGAAGGGAAAGATGTAATTCTGTGAGATGAATTAACAGAACACAGAGCAGTTTCTCAGAAAGCTTCTTTCCACTTTTGAACGGAAGATATTTCCTTTTTCATCATAGCCCTCTATGGGCTTCCAAATATCCCTTTGCCAATTCCAGAAGAACAGCCTTAGCGAAAGGCTTCTTGAAGGGAAAGATGTAACTCTGTGAGATGAATTAACAGAACACAGAGCATTTTCTCACAAAGCTTCTTTGCAGTTTTGAACGGAAGATATTTCCTTTTTCACCATAGCCCACTATGGGCTTCCAAATATCCCTTTGCCAATTCCACAAGAACAGTCTTAGCGAAAGGCTTCTTGAAGGGAAAGGTGTAACTCTGTGAGATGAATTAACAGAACACAGAGCAGTTTCTCAGAAAGCTTCTTTCCAGTTTTGAACGGAAGATATTTCCTTTTTCACCATAGCCCTCTATGGGCTTCCAAATATAACTTTGCCAATTCCACAAGAACAGTCTTAGCGAAAGGCTTCTTGAAGAGAAAGATGTAACTCTGTGAGATGAATCAACAGAACACAGAGCAGTTTCTCAGAAAACATCTTTCCAGTTTTGAACGGAAGATATTTCCTTTTTCACCATAGGCCTCTATGGGCTTCCAAATATCCCTTTGCCAATTCCACAAGAACAGGCTTAGCGAAAGGCTTGTTGATGGGAAAGATGTAACTCTGTGAGATGAATTAACAGAACACAGAGCAGTTTCTCAGAAAGCTTCTTTCCAGTTTTGAACGGAAGATATTTCCTTTTTCACCCGGGCCCTCTATGGGCATCCAAATATCCCTTTGCCAATTCCACAAGAACAGCCTTATCGAAAGGCTTCTTGAAAGGAAAGATGTAACTCTGTGAGATGAATTAACAGAACACAGAGCAGTTTCTCAGAAAGCTTCTTTCCAGTTTTGAACGGAAGATATTTCCTTTTTCACCATAGCCCTCTATGGGCTTCCAAATATCCCTTTGCCATTTCCACAAGAACCGCCTTAGCGAAAGGCTTCTTGAAGGGAAAGATGTAACTCTGTGAGATGAATGAACAGAACACAGAGCAGTTTCTCAGAAAGCTTCTTTCCAGTTTTAAATGGAAGATATTTCCTTTTTCACCGTAGCCCTCTATGGGCTTCCAAATATCCCTTTGCCAATTCCACAAGAACAGCTTTAGCGAAAGGCTTCTTGTAGGGAAAGATGTAACTCTGTGAGATGTATTAACAGAACACAGAGCAGTTTCTCAGAAAGCTTCTTTCCACTTTTGAACGGAAGATATTTCCTTTTTCACCATAGCCCTCTATGGGCTTCCAAATATCCCTTTGCCAATTCCACAAGAACAGCCTTAGCGAAAGGCTTCTTGAAGGGAAAGATGTAACTCTGTGAGATGAATGAACAGTACACAGAGAAGTTTCTCAAAAAGCTTCTTTCCAGTTTTGAACGGAGGATATTTCCTTTTTCACCATAGCCCTCTATGGGCTTCCAAATATCCCTTTGCCAATTCCACAAGAACAGCCTTAGCGAAAGGCTTCTTGAAGGGAAAGATATAACTCTGTGAGATGAATTAACAAAACACAGAGCTCTTTCTCAGAAAGCTTCTTTCCAGTTTGAACGGAAGATATTTCCTTTTTCACCGTAGCCCTCTAAGGGCTTCCAAATGTCACTTTGCCAATTCCACAAGAACAGCCTTAGCGAAAGGCTTCTTGAAGGGAAAGATGTAACTCTATGAGATGAATTAACAGAACACAGAGCAGTTTCTCAGAAAGCTTCTTTCCCGTTTTGAACGGAAGATATTTCCTTTTTCACCATAGCCCTCTATGGGCTTCCAAATATCCCTTTGCCAATTCCACAAGAACAGCCTTAGCGAAAGGCTTCTTGAAAGGAAAGATATAACTCTGTGAGAAGAATTAACAGAACACAGAGCAGTTTCTCAGAAAGCTTCTTTCCAGTTTTGAACGGAAGATATTTCCTTTTTCACCATAGCCCTCTATGGGCTTCCAAATATAACTTTGCCAATTCCACAAGAACAGTCTTAGCGAAAGGCTTCTTGAAGAGAAAGATATAACTCTGTGAGATGAATTAACAGAACACAGAGCAGTTTCTCAGAAAACATCTTTCTAGTTTTGAACGGAAGATATTTCCTTTTTCACCATAGGCCTCTATGGGCTTCCAAATATCCCTTTGCCACTTCCACAAGAACAGCCTTAGCGAAAGGCTTGTTGATGGGAAAGATGTAACTCTGTGAGATGAATTAACAGAACACAGAGCAGTTTCTCAGAAAGCTTCTTTCCAGTTTTGAACGGGAGATATTTCCTTTTTCACCGTAGCCCTCTATGGGCATCCAAATATCCCTTTGCCAATTCCACAAAAAGAGCCTTAGCGAAAGGCTTCTTGAAGGGAAAGATGTAACTCTGTGAGATGAATTAACAGAACACAGAGCAGTTTCTCAGAAAGCTTCTTTCCAGTTTTGAACGGAAGATATTTCCTTTTTCACCATAGCCCTCTATGGGCTTCCAAATATCCCTTTGCCATTTCCACAAGAACCGCCTTAGCGAAAGGCTTCTTGAAGGGAAAGATGTAACTCTGTGAGATGAATGAACAGAACACAGAGCAGTTTCTCAGAAAGCTTCTTTCTAGTTTTAAATGGAAGATATTTCCTTTTTCACCGTAGCCCTCTATGGGCTTCCAAATATCCCTTTGCCAATTCCACAAGAACAGCCTTAGCGAAAGGCTTCTTGAAGGGAAAGATGTAACTCTGTGAGATGTATTAACAGAACACAGAGCAGTTTCTCAGAAAGCTTCTTTCCACTTTTGAACGGAAGATATTTCCTTTTTCACCATAGCCCTCTATGGGCTTCCAAATATCCCTTTGCCAATTCCACAAGAACAGCCTTAGCGAAAGGCTTCTTGAAGGGAAAGATGTAACTCTGTGAGATGAATTAACAGAACACAGAGAAGTTTTTCCGAAAGCTTCTTTCCACTTTTGAACGGAAGATATTTCCTTTTTCACCGTAGCCCTCTATGGGCTTCCAAATATCCCATTGCCAATTCCACAAGAACAGCCTTAGCGAAAGGCTTCTTGAAGGGAAAGACGTAACTCTGTGAGTTGAATTAACAGAACACAGAGCAGTTTCTCAGAAAGCTTCTTTCCAGTTTTGAACGGAAGTTATTTCCTTTTTCACCATAGCCCTCTATGGGCTTCCAAATATCACTTTGCCAATTCCACAAGAACAGCCTTTGCGAAAGGCTTCTTGAAGTGAAAGATGTAACTCTGTGAGATGAATTAACAGAACACAGAGCAGTATCTCAGAAAGCTTCTTTCCAATTTTGAACGGAATATATTTCCTTTTTCACCATAGCCCTCTATGGGCTTCCAAATATCACTTTGCCAATTCCACAAGAACAGCCTTAGCGAAAGGCTTCTTGAAGGGAAAGATGTAACTCTGTGAGATGAATTAACAGAACACAGAGCAGTTTCTCAGAAAGCTTCTTTCCAGATTTGAACGGAAAATATTTCCTTTTTCACCATAGCCCTCTATGGGCTTCCAAATATCCCTCTGCAATTCCACAAGAACAGCCTTAGCGAAAGGCTTCTTGAAGGGAAAGATGTAACTCTGTGAGATGAATTAACAGAACACAGAGCAGTTTCTCATAAAGCTTCTTTCCAGTTTTGAACGGAAGATATTTCCTTTTTCACCATAGCCCTCTATGGGCTTCCAAATATCCCTTTGCCAATTCCACTAGAACAGCCTTAGCGAAAGGCTTCTTAAAAGGAAAGATGTAACTCTGTGACATGAATTAAGAGAACACAGAGCAGTTTCTCAGAAAGCTTCTTTCCAGTTTTGAACGGAAGATATTTCCTTTTTCACCGTAGCCCTCTATGGGCTTAAAAATATCCCTTTGCTAATTCCAAAAGAACAGCCTTAGCGAAAGGCTTCTTGAAAGGAAAGATGTAACTCTGTGAGATGAATTAACAGAACACAGAACAGTTTCTCAGAAAGCTTCTTTGCGGTTTTGAACGGAAGTTATTTCCTTTTTCACCATAGCCCTCTATGGGCTTCCAAATATCCCTTTTCCAATTCCACAAGAACAGCCTTAGCGAAAGGCTTCTTGAAGGGAAAGATGTAACTCTGTGAGATGAATTAACAGAACACAGAACAGTTTCTCAGAAAGCTTCTTTCCACTTTTGAACGGAAGATATTTCCTTTTTCACCATAACCCTCTATGGGCTTCCAAATATAACTTTGCCAATTCCACAAGAACAGCCTTAGCGAAAGGCTCCTTGAAGGGAAAGATGTAACTCTGTGAGATGAATTAACAGAACACAGAGCAGTTTCTCAGAAAACATCTTTCCAGTTTTGAATGGAAGTTATTTCCTTATTCACCATAGGCCTCTATGGGCTTCCAAATATCCCTTTGCCAATTCCACAAGAACAGCCTTAGCGAAAGGCTTGTTGATGGGAAAGATGTAACTGTGAGATGAATGAACAGAACACAGAGCAGTTACTCAGAAAGCTTATTTCCAGTTTTGAACGGAAGATATTTCCTTTTTCACCGTAGTCCTCTATGGGCTTCCAAATATCCCTTTGCCAATTCCACAAGAACAGCCTTAGCGAAAGGCTTCTTGAAGGGAAAGATGTAACTCTGTGAGATGAAATAACAGAACACAGAGCAGTTTCTCAGAAAGCTTCTTTCCAGTTTTGAAAGGAAGATATTTCCTTTTTCAACATAGCCCTCTAAGGGCTTCCAAATATCCCTTTGCCAATTCCACAAGAACAGCCTTAGCGAAAGGCTTCTTGAAGATAAAGATGTAACTCGGTGAGATGAATTAACAGAACACAGAGCAGTTTTTCAGAAAGATTCTTTCAAGTTTTGAACGGAAGATATTTCCTTTTTCACCATAGCCCTCTACGGGCTTCCAAGTATCCCTTTGCCAATTCCACAAGAACAGCTTTAGCGAAAGGCTTCTTGAAGGGAAAGATGTAACTCTGTGATATGAATTAACAGAACACAGAGCAGTTTCTCAGAAAGCTTCTTTCCAGTTTTGAACGGAAGATATTTACTTTTTCACCATAGCCCTCTATGGGCTTCAAAATTTCCCTTTGCCAATTCCACAAGAACAGCCTTAGCGAAAGGCTTCTTGAAGGGAAAGATGTAACTCGGTGAGATGAATGAACAGAACACAGAGCAGTTTCTCAAAAAGCTTCTTTCCAGTTTTGAACGGAAGATATTTCCTTTTTCACCTTAGCCCTCTACGGGCTTCCAAATATCCCTTTGCCAATTCCACAAGAACAGCCTTAGCGAAAGCTTCTTGAAGGGAAAGATGTAAATCTGTGAGATGAATTAACAGAACACAGAACAGTTTCTCAGACAGCTTCTTTCCAGTTTTGAACGGAAGGTATTTCCTTTTTCACCATAGGCCTCTATGGGTTCCAAATATCAATTTGCCAATTCCACAAGAACAGCCTTAGCGAAAGGCTTCTTGAAGGGAAAGATGTAACTCTGTGAGATGAATTAACAGAACACAGAGCTGTTTCTCAGAAAGCTTCTTTCCTGTTTGAACGGAAGATATTTCCTTTTTCACCATAGCCCTCTATGGGCTTCCAAATGTCACTTTGCCAATTCCACAAGAACAGCCTTAGCGAAACGCTTCTTGAAGGGAAAGATGTAACTCTATGAGATGAATTAACAGAACACAGAGCAGTTTCTCAGAAAGCTTCTTTCCAGTTTTGAACGGAAGATATTTCCTTTTTCACCATAGCACTCTATGGGCTTCCAAATATCCCTTTGCCAATTCCACAAGAACAGCCTTAGCGAAAGGCTTCTTGAAGGGAAAGATGTAACTCTGTGAGATGAATTAACAGAACACAGAGCAGTTTCTCATAAAGCTTCTTTCCAGTTTTGAACGGAAGATATTTCCTTTTTCACCATAGCCCTCTATGGGCTTCCAAATATCTCTTTGCCAATTCCACTAGAACAGCCTTAGCGAAAGGCTTCTTAAAAGGAAAGATGTAACTCTGTGACATGAATTAAGAGAACACAGAGCAGTTTCTCAGAAAGCTTCTTTTCAGTTTTGAACGGAAGATATTTCCTTTTTCACCATAGCCCTCTATGGGCTTAAAAATATCCCTTTGCCAATTCAACAAGAACAGCCTTAGCGAAAGGCTTCTTGAAAGGAAAGATGTAACACTCTGAGAAGAATTAACAGAACACAGAGCAGTTTCTCAGAAAGCTTCTTTCCAGTTTTGAACGGAAGATATTTCCTTTTTCACCATAGCCCTCTATGGGCTTCCAAATATAACTTTGGCAATTCCACAAGAACAGTCTTAGCGAAAGGCTTCTAGAAGGGAAAGATGTAACTCGGTGAGATGAATTAACAGAACACAGAGCAGTTTCTCAGAAAGCTTCTTTCCAGTTTTGAACGGAAGATATTTCCTTTTTCACCTTAGTCCTCTATGGGCTTCCAAATATCCCTTTCCAAATTCCACAAGAACAACCTTAGCGAAAGGCTTCTTGAAGGGAAAGTTGTAACTCTGTGAGATGAATTAACAGAAGACAGAGCAGTTTCTCAGAAAGCTTCTTTCCAGTTTAGAACGGAAGATACTTCCTTTTTCACATTAGGACTCTATGGGCTTCCAAATATTCCTTTGCCAATTCCACAAGAACAGCCTTAGCGAAAGGCTTCTTGAAGGGAAAGATGTAACTCTGTGAGATGTATTAACAGAACACAGAGCAGTTTCTCAGAAAGCTTCTTTCCACTTTTGAACAGAAGATATTTCCTTTTTCACAATAGCCCTCTATGGGCTTCCAAATATCCCTTTGCCAATTCCACAAGAACAGCCTTAGCGAAAGGCTTCTTGAAGGGAAAGATGTAACTCTGTGAGATGAATGAACAGAACACAGAGCAGTTTCTCAAAAAGCTTCTTTCCAGTTTTGAAAGGAAGATATTTCCTTTTTCAACATAGCCCTCTATGGGCTTCCAAATATCCCTTTGCCAATTCCACAAGAACAGCCTTAACGAAAGGCTTCTTGAAGGGAAAGATGTAACTCTGTGAGATGAATTAACAGAACACAGAGCAGTTTTTCAGAAAGCTTCTTTCAAGTTTTGAACGGAAGATATTTCCTTTTTCACCATAGCCCTCTACGGGCTTCCAAGTATCCCTTTGCCAATTCCACAAGAACAGCTTTAGCGAAAGGCTTCTTGAAGGGAAAGATGTAACTCTGTGATATGAATTAACAGAACACAGAGCAGTTTCTCAGAAAGCTTCTTTCCAGTTTTGAACGGAAGATATTTACTTTTTCACCATAGCCCTCTATGGGCTTCAAAATTTCCCTTTGCCAATTCCACAAGAACAGCCTTAGCGAAAGGCTTCTTGAAGGGAAAGATGTAACTCGGTGAGATGAATGAACAGAACACAGAGCAGTTTCTCAAAAAGCTTCTTTCCAGTTTTGAACGGAAGATATTTCCTTTTTCACCATAGCCCTCTACGGGCTTCCAAATATCCCTTTGCCAATTCCACAAGAACAGCCTTAGCGAAAGGCTTCTTGAAGGGAAAGATGTAAATCTTTGAGATGAATTAACAGAACACAGAACAGTTTCTCAGAAAGCTTCTTTCCAGTTTTGAACGGAAGGTATTTCCTTTTTCACCATAGGCCTCTATGGGTTCCAAATATCAATTTGCCAATTCCACAAGAACAGCCTTAGCGAAAGGCTTCTTGAAGGGAAAGATGTAACTCTGTGAGATGAATTAACAGAACACAGAGCTGTTTCTCAGAAAGCTTCTTTCCAGTTTGAACGGAAGATATTTCCTTTTTCACCATAGCCCTCTATGGGCTTCCAAATGTCACTTTGCCAATTCCACAAGAACAGCCTTAGCGAAACGCTTCTTGAAGGGAAAGATGTAACTCTATGAGATGAATTAACAGAACACAGAGCAGTTTCTCAGAAAGCTTCTTTCCAGTTTTGAACGGAAGATATTTCCTTTTTCACCATAGCCCTCTATGGGCTTCCAAATATCCCTTTGCCAATTCCACAAGAACAGCCTTAGCGAAAGGCTTCTTGAAGGGAAAGATGTAACTCTGTGAGATGAATTAACAGAACACAGAGCAGTTTCTCATAAAGCTTCTTTCCAGTTTTGAACGGAAGATATTTCCTTTTTCACCATAGCCCTCTATGGGCTTAAAAATATCCCTTTGCCAATTCAACAAGAACAGCCTTAGCGAAAGGCTTCTCGAAAGGAAAGATGTAACACTCTGAGAAGAATTAACAGAACACAGAGCAGTTTCTCAGAAAGCTTCTTTCCAGTTTTGAACGGAAGATATTTCCTTTTTCACCATAGCCCTCTATGGGCTTCCAAATATAACTTTGCCAATTCCACAAGAACAGTCTTAGCGAAAGGCTTCTAGAAGGGAAAGATGTAACTCGGTGAGATGAATTAACAGAACACAGAGCAGTTTCTCAGAAAGCTTCTTTCCAGTTTTGAACGGAAGATATTTCCTTTTTCACCTTAGTCCTCTATGGGCTTCCAAATATCCCTTTGCAAATTCCACAAGAACAACCTTAGCGAAAGGCTTCTTGAAGGGAAAGTTGTAACTCTGTGAGATGAATTAACAGAAGACAGAGCAGTTTCTCAGAAAGCTTCTTTCCAGTTTAGAACGGAAGATACTTCCATTTTCACATTAGGACTCTATGGGCTTCCAAATATTCCTTTGCCAATTCCACAAGAACAGCCTTAGCGAAAGGCTTCTTGAAGGGAAAGATGTAACTCTGTGAGATGTATTAACAGAACACAGAGCAGTTTCTCAGAAAGCTTCTTTCCACTTTTGAACAGAAGATATTTCCTTTTTCACAATAGCCCTCTATGGGCTTCCAAATATCCCTTTGCCAATTCCACAAGAACAGCCTTAGCGAAAGGCTTCTTGAAGGGAAAGATGTAACTCTGTGAGATGAATGAACAGAACACAGAGCAGTTTCTCAAAAAGCTTCTTTCCAGTTTTGAACGGAGGATATTTCCTTTTTCACCTTAGCCCTCTATGGGCTTCCAAATATCCCTTTGCCAATTCCACAAGAACAGCCTTAGCGAAAGGCTTCTTGAAGGGAAAGATGTAACTCTGTGAGATGAATTAACAGAACACAGAGCAGTTTCTCATAAAGCTTCTTTCCAGTTTTGATCGGAAGATATTTCCTTTTTCACCATAGCCCTCTATGGGCTTCAAAATATCCCTTTTCCAATTCCACTAGAACAGCCTTAGGGAAAGGCTTCTTAAAAGGAAAGATGTAACTCTGTGACATGAATTAAGAGAACACAGAGCAGTTTCTCAGAAAGCTTCTTTCCAGTTTTGAACGAAAGATATTTCCTTTTTCACCATAGCCCTCTATGGGCTTAAAAATATCCCTTTGCCAATTCCACAAGAACAGCCTTAGCGAAAGGCTTGTTGATGGGAAAGATGTAACTCTGTGAGATGAATTAACAGAACACAGAGCAGTTTCTCAGAAAGCTTCTTTCCAGTTTTGAACGGGAGATATTTCCTTTTTCACCGTAGCCCTCTATGGGCATACAAATATCCCTTTGCCAATTCAACAAGAACAGCCTTAGCGAAAGGCTTCTTGAAGGGAAAGATGTAACTCTGTGAGATGAATTAGCAGAACACAGAGCAGTTTCTCAGAAAGCTTCTTTCCAGTTTTGAACGGAAGATATTTCCTTTTTCACCATAGCCCTCTATGGGCTTCCAAATATCCCTTTGCCATTTCCACAAGAACCGCCTTAGCGAAAGGCTTCTTGAAGGGAAAGATGTAACTCTGTGAGATGAATGAACAGAACACAGAGCAGTTTCTCAGAAAGCTTCTTTCCAGTTTTAAATGGAAGATATTTCCTTTTTCACCGTAGCCCTCTATGGGCTTCCAAATATCCCTTTGCCAATTCCACAAGAACAGCCTTAGCGAAAGGCTTCTTGAAGGGAAAGATGTAACTCTGTGAGATGTATTAACAGAACACAGACAGTTTCTCAGAAAGCTTCTTTCCACTTTTGAACGGAAGATATTTCCTTTTTCACCATAGCCCTCTATGGGCTTCCAAATATCCCTTTGCCAATTCCACAAGAACAGCCTTAGCGAAAGGCTTCTTGAAGGGAAAGATGTAACTCTGTGAGATGAATGAACAGTACACAGAGAAGTTTCTCAAAAAGCTTCTTTCCAGTTTTGAACGGAGGATATTTCCTTTTTCACCGTAGCCCTCTATGGGCTTCCAAATATCACTTTGCAAATTCCCCAAGAACAGCCTTAGCGAAAGGCTTCTTGAAAGGAAAGATGTAACTCTGTGAGAAGAATTAACAGAACACAGAGCAGTTTCTCAGAAAGCTTCTTTCCAGTTTTGAACGGAAGATATTTCCTTTTTCACCATAGCCCTCTATGGGCTTCCAAATATAACTTTGCCAATTCCACAAGAACAGTCTTAGCGAAAGGCTTCTTGAAGAGAAAGATGTAACTCTGTGAGATGAATTAACAGAACACAGAGCAGTTTCTCAGAAAACATCTTTCCAGTTTTGAACGGAAGATATTTCCTTTTTCACCATAGCCCTCTATGGGCTTCCAAATATCCCTTTGCCAATTCCACAAGAATAACCTTAGCGAAAGGCTTTTTGAAGGGAAAGATGTAACTCTGTGAGATGAATTAACAGAACACAGAGCAGTTTCTCATAAAACTTCTTTCCAGTTTTGAACGGAAGATATTTCCTTTTTCACCATAGCCCTCTATGGGCTTCAAAATATCCCTTTGCCCATTCCACAAGAACAGCCTTAGCGAAAGGCTTCTTGAAGGGAAAGATGTAACTCTGTGAGAAGAATTAAGAGAACACAGAGCAGTTTCACAGAAAGCTTCTTTCCAGGTTTGAAAGGAGGATATTTCCTTTTTCACCGTAGCCCTCTATGGGCTTCCAAATATCCCTTTGCCAATTCCACAAGAACAGCCATAGCGAAAGGCTTCTTGAAGGGAAAGATGTAACTCGGTGAGATGAATTAACAGAACACAGAGCAGTTTCTCAGAAAGCTTCTTTCCAGTTTTGAACGGAAGATATTTCCTTTTTCACCATAGCCCTCTATTGGCTTCCAAATATCCCTTTGCCAATTCCACAAGAACAGCCTTAGCGAAAGGCTTCTTGAAGGGAAAGATTTAACTCGGTGAGATGAATTAACAGAACACAGAGCAGTTTCTCAGAAAGCTTCTTTCCAGTTTGGAACGGAAGATATTTCCTTTTTCACCATAGCCCTCTATGGGCTTCCAAATATCCCTTTGCCAATTCCACAAGAACAGCCTTAGCGAAAGGCTTCTGGAAGGGAAAGATGTAACTCTGTGACATGAATTAAGAGAACACAGAGCAGTATCTCAGAAAGCTTCTTTCCAGTTTTCAACTCAAGGTATTTCCTTTTTCACCGTAGCCCTCTACGGGCTTCCAAATATCCCTTTGCCAATTCCACAAGTACAGCCTTAGCGAAGGGCTTCTTGAAGGGAAAGATGTAACTCTGTGAGATGAATGAACAGAACACAGAGCAGTTTCTCAGAAAGCTTCTTTCCAGTTTGGAACGGAAGATATTTCCTTTTTCACCCTAGGCATCTACGGGTTTCCAAATATCCCTTTGCCAATTCCACAAGAACCGCCTTAGCGAAAGGCTTCTTGAAGGGAAAGATGTAACTCGGTGAGATGAATTAACAGAACACAGAGCAGTTTCTCCGAAAGCTTCTTTCCAGTTTTGAACGGAAGATATTTCCTTTTTCACCATAGCCCTCTATGGGCTTCCAAATATCCCTTTACCAATTCCACAAGAACAGCCTTAGCGAAAGGCTTCTTGAAGGGAAAGATGTAACTCTGTGAGATGAATTAACAGAACACAGAGCAGTTTCTCAGAAAGCTTCTTTCCAGTTTTGAACGGAAGATATTTCCTTTTTCACCATAGCCCTCTAAGGGCTTCCAAATATCCCTTTGCCAATTCCACAAGAACAGCCTTAGCGAAAGGCTTCTTGAACGGAAAGATGTAACTCGGTGAGACGAATTAACAGAACACAGAGCAGTTTCTCCGAAAGCTTCTTTCCAGTTTTGAACGGAAGATATTTCCTTTTTCACAATAGCCCTCTATGGGCTTCCAAATATCCCTTTGCCAATTCCACAAGAACAACCTTAGCGAAAGGCTTCTTGAAGGGAAAGATGTAACTCTGTGAGATGAATTAAGAGAACACAGAGCAGTTTCTCAGAAAGCTTCTTTCCAGTTTTGAACGGAAGATATTTCCTTTTTCACCAGAGGCCTCTTGGGGTTCCAAATATCCCTTTGCCAATTCCACAAGAATAGCTTTAGCGAAAGGCTTCCTGAAGGGAAAGATGTAACTCTGTGAGATGAATTAACAGAACACAGAGCAGTTTTTCAGAAAGCTTCTTTCCAGTTTTGAACGGAAGATATTTCCTTTTTCACCATACCCCTCTATGGCCTTCCAAATATCCCTTTGCCGATTCCACAAGAACAGCCTTAGCGAAAGGCTTCTTGAAGGGAAAGATGAAACTCTGAGAGATGAATTAAGAGAACACAGAGCAGTTTCTCAGAAAGCTTCTTTCCAGTTTTGAACGGAAGATATTTCCTTTTTCACCATAGCCCTCTATGGGCTTCCAAATATTCCTTTGCCAATTCCACAAGAATAGCCTTAGCGAAAGGCTTTTTGAAGGGAAAGATGTAACTCTGTGAGATGAATTAACAGAACACAGAGCAGTTTCTCAGAAAGCTTCTTTCCAGTTTTGAACGGAAGATATTTCCTTTTTCACCGTAGCCCTCTATGGGCTTCCAAATATCCCTTTGCCCATTCCACAAGAACAGCCTTAGCGAAAGGCTTCTTGAAGGGAAAGATGTAACTCTGTGAGAAGAATTAAGAGAACACAGAGCAGTTTCTCAGAAAGCTTCTTTCCAGGTTTGAACGGAGGATATTTCCTTTTTCACCGTAGCCCTCTATGGGCTTCCAAATATCCCTTCGCCAATTCCACAAGAACAGCCTTAGCGAAAGGCTTCTTGAAGGGAAAGATGTAACTCTGTGACATGAATTAAGAGAACACAGAGCAGTATCTCAGAAAGCTTCTTTCCAGTTTTGAACGGAAGATATTTCCTTTTTCACCATAGCCCTCTATGGGCTTCCAAATATCCCTTTGCCAATTCCACAAGAACAGCCTTAGCGAAAGGCTTCTTGAAGGGAAAGATGTAACTCTGTGAGATGAATTAACAGAACACAGAGCAGTTTCTCAGAAAGCTTCTTTCCAGTTTTGAACGGAAGATATTTCCTTTTTCATCATAGCCCTCTATGGGCTTCCAAATATCCCTTTGCCAATTCCACAAGAACAGCCTTAGCGAAAGGCTTCTTGAAGTGAAAGATGTAACTCTGTGAGATGAATGAACAGAACACAGAGCAGTTTCTCATAAAGCTTCTTTCCAGTTTTGAACGGAAGATATTTCCTTTTTCACCATAGGCCTCTAAGGGCTTCCAAATATCCCTTTGCCAATTCCACATGAACAGCCTTAGCGAAAGGGTTGTTGAAGGGAAAGATGTAACTCTGTGAGATGAATTAACAGAACACAGAGCAGTTTCTCCGAAAGCTTCTTTCCAATTTTGAACGGAAGATATTTCCTTTTTCACCATAGCCCTCCATGGGCTTCCAAATATCCCTTTGCCAATTCCACAAGAACAGCTTTAGCGAAAGGCTTCCTGAAGGGAAAGATGTAACACTGTGAGATGAATTAACAGAACACAGAGCAGTTTCTCAGAAAGCTTCTTTCCAGTTTTGAACGGAATATATTTCCTTTTTCACCATAGCCCTCTATGGGCTTCCAAATATCCCTTTGCCAATTCCACAAGAACAGGCTTAGCGAAAGGCTTCTTGAAGGGAAAGATGTAACTCGGTGAGATGAATTAACAGAACACAGAGCAGTTTCTCAGAAAGCTTCTTTCCAGTTTTGAACGGAAGATATTTCCTTTTTCACCATAGCCCTCTATGGGCTTCCAAATATCCCTTTGCCAATTCCACAAGAACAGGCTTAGCGAAAGGCTTCTTGAAGGGAAAGATTTAACTCGGTGAGATGAATTAACAGAACACAGAGCAGTTTCTCTGAAAGCTTCTTTCCAGTTTGGAACGGAATATATTTCCTTTTTCACCATAGCCCTCTATCGGCTTCCAAATATCCCTTTGCCAATTCCACAAGAACAGCCTTAGCGAAAGGCTTCTTGAAGGGAAAGATGTAACTCTGTGAGATGAATTAACAGAACTCAGAGCAGTTTCTCGGAAAGCTTCTTTCCAGTTTTGAACGGAAGATATTTCCTTTTTCACCATAGCCCTCTATGGGCTTCCAAATATCCCTTTGCCAATTCCACAAGAACAGCCTTAGCGAAAGGCTTCTTGAAGGGAAAGATGTAACTCGGTGAGACGAATTAACAGAACACAGAGCAGTTTCTCCGAAAGCTTCTTTCCAATTTTGAACGGAAGATATTTCCTTTTTCACGATAGCCCTCTATGGGCTTCCAAATATCCCTTTGCCAATTCCACAAGAACAGCCTTAGCGAAAGGCTTGTTGAAGGGAAAGATGTAACTCGGTGAGATGAATTAACAGAACACAGAGCAGTTTCTCAGAAAGCTTCTTTCCAGTTTTGAACGGAAGATATTTCCTTTTTCACCATAGCCCTCTATGGGCTTCCAAATATCCCTTTGCCAATTCCACAAGAACAGCCTTAGCGAAAGGCTTCTTGAAGGGAAAGATGTAACTCTGTGAGATGAATTAACAGAACACAGAGCAGTTTCTCAGAAAGCTTCTTTCCAGTTTTTAACGGAAGATATTTCCTTTTTCACCAGAGGCCTCTTGGGGTTCCAAATATCCCTTTGCCAATTCCACAAGAACAGCCTTAGCGAAAGGCTTCTTGAAGGGAAAGATGTAACTCTGTGAGATGAATTAACAGAACACAGAGCAGTTTCTCAGAAAGCTTCTTTCCACTTTTGAACGAAAGATATTTCCTTTTTCACCATAGACCTCTATGGGCTTCCAAATATCCCTTTGCCAATTCCACAAGAACAGCCTTAGCGAAAGGCTTCTTGAAGGGAAAGATGTAACTCTGTGACATGAATTAAGAGAACACAGAGAAGTATCTCAGAAAGCTTCTTTCCAGTTTTGAACGGAAGATATTTCCTTTTTCACCATAGCCCTCTATGGGCTTCCAAATATCCATTTGCCAATTCCACAAGAACAGCTTAGCGAAAGGCTTCTTGAAGGGAACGATTTAACTCGGTGAGATGAATTAACAGAACACAGAGCAGTTTCTCAGAAAGCTTCTTTCCAGTTTGGAACGGAAGATATTTCCTTTTTCACCATAGCCCTCTATGGGCTTCCAAATATCCCTTTGCCAATTCCACAAGAACAGCCTTAGCGAAAGGCTTCTTGAAGGGAAAGATGTAACTCTGTGACATGAATTAAGAGAACACAGAGCAGTATCTCAGAAAGCTTCTTTCCAGTTTTGAACGGAAGATATTTCCTTTTTCACCATAGCCCTCTATGGGCTTCCAAATATCCCTTTGCCAATTCCACAAGAACAGCCTTAGCGAAAGGCTTCTTGAAGGGAAAGATGTAACTCTGTGAGATGAATTAACAGAACACAGAGCAGATTCTCAGAAAGCTTCTTTCCAGTTTTGAACGGAAGATATTTCCTTTTTCACCATAGCCCTCTATGGGCTTCCAAATATCCCTTTGCCAATTCCACAAGAACAGCCTTAGCGAAAGGCTTCTTGAAGTGAAAGATGTAACTCTGTGAGATGAATGAACAGAACACAGAGCAGTTTCTCATAAAGCTTCTTTCCAGTTTTGAACGGAAGATATTTCCTTTTTCACCATAGGCCTCTAAGGGCTTCCAAATATCCCTTTGCCAATTCCACATGAACAGCCTTAGCGAAAGGGTTGTTGAAGGGAAAGATGTAACTCTGTGAGATGAATTAACAGAACACAGAGCAGTTTCTCAGAAAGCTTCTTTCCAGTTTTGAACGGAAGATATTTCCTTTTTCACCATAGCCCTCTATGGGCTTCCAAATATCCCTTTGCCAATTCCACAAGAACAGCCTTAGCGAAAGGCTTCTTGAAGGGAAAGATGTAACTCGGTGAGACGAATTAACAGAACACAGAGCAGTTTCTCCGAAAGCTTCTTTCCAGTTTTGAACGGAAGATATTTCCTTTTTCACAATAGCCCTCTATGGGCTTCCAAATATCCCTTTGCCAATTCCACAAGAACAGCCTTAGCGAAAGGCTTGTTGAAGGGAAAGATGTAACTGGGTGAGATGATTTAACAGAACACAGAGCAGTTTCTCAGAAAGCTTCTTTCCAGTTTTGAACGGAAGATATTTCCTTTTTCACCATAGCATTCCATTGGCTTCCAAATATCCCTTTGCCAATTCCACAAGAACAGCTTTAGCGAAAGGCTTCTTGAAGGGAAAGATGTAACTCTGTGAGATGAATTAAAAGAACACAGAGCAGTTTCTCAGAAACTTCTTTCCAGTTTTGAACGGAAGATATTTCCTTTTTCACCATAGCCCTCTATGGGCTTCCAAATATCCCTTTGCCAATTCCACAAGAACAGCCTTAGCGAAAGGCTTCTTGAAGGGAAAGATGTAACTCTGTGAGATGAATTAACAGAACACAGAGCAGTTTCTCAGAAAGCTTCTTTCCAGTTTTGAACGGAAGATATTTCCTTTTTCACCATAGCCCTCTATGGGCTTCCAAATATCCCTTTGCCAATTCCACAAGAACAGCCTTAGCGAAAGGCTTCTTGAAGGGAAAGATGTAACTCTGTGAGATGAATTAACAGAACACAGAGCAGTTTCTCAGAAAGCTTCTTTCCAGTTTTGAACGGAAGATATTTCCTTTTTCACCATAGCCCTCTAGGGGCTTCCAAATATCCCTTTGCCCATTCCACAAGAACAGCCTTAGCGAAAGGCTTCTTGAAGGGAAAGATGTAACTCTGTGAGAAGAATTAAGAGAACACACAGCAGTTTCTCAGAAAGCTTCTTTCCAGGTTTGAACGGAGGATATTTCCTTTTTCACCGTAGCCCTCTATGGGCTTCCAAATATCCCTTTGCCAATTCCACAAGAACAGCCATAGCGAAAGGCTTCTTGAAGGGAAAGATGTAACTCTGTGAGATGAATTAACAGAACACAGAGCAGTTTCTCAGAAAGCTTCTTTCCAGTTTTGAACGGAAGATATTTCCTTTTTCACCATAGGTCTCTATGGGCTTCCAAATATCCCTTTGCCAATTCCACAAGAACAGGCTTAGCGAAAGTCTTCTTGAAGGGAAAGATGTAACTCGGTGAGATGAATTAACAGAACACAGAGCAGTTTCTCAGAAAGTTTCTTTCCAGTTTTGAACGGAAGATATTTCCTTTTTCACCATAGCCCTCTATGGGCTTCCAAATATCCACTTGCCAATTCCACAAGAACAGCTTAGCGAAAGGCTTCTTGAAGGGAAAGATTTAACTCGGTGAGATGAATTAACAGAACACACAGCAGTTTCTCAGAAAGTTCTTTCCAGTTTGGAACGGAAGATATTTCCTTTTTCACCATAGCCCTCTATGGGCTTCCAAATATCCCTTTGCCAATTACACAAGAACAGCCTTAGCGAAAGGCTTCTTGAAGGGAAAGATGTAAGTCTGTGACATGAATTAAGAGAACACAGAGCAGTATCTCAGAAAGGTTCTTTCCAGTTTTGAACGGAAGATATTTCCTTTTTCACCATAGCCCTCTATGGGCTTCCAAATATCCCTTTGCCTATTCCACAAGAACAGCCTTAGGGAAAGGCTTCTTGAAGGGAAAGATGTAACTCTGTGAGCTGAATTAACAGAACCCAGAGCAGTTTCTCAGAAAGCTTCTTTCCAGTTTTGAACGGAAGATATTTCCTTTTTCACCATAGCCCTCTATGGGCTTCCAAATATCCCTTTGCCAATTCCACAAGAACAGCCTTAGCGAAAGGGTTGTTGAAGGGAAAGATGTAACTCTGTGAGATGAATTAACAGAACACAGAGCAGTTTCTCCGAAAGCTTCTTTCCAGTTTTGAACGGAAGATATTTCCTTTTTCACCATAGCATTCCATTGGCTTCCAAATATCCCTTTGCCAATTCCACAAGAACAGCTTTATCGAAAGGCTTCTTGAAGGGAAAGATGTAACTCTGTGAGATGAATTAAAAGAACAAAGAGCAGTTTCTCAGAAAGCTTCTTTCCAGTTTTGAACGGAAGATATTTCCTTTTTCACCATAGCCCTCTATGGGCTTCCAAATATCCCTTTTCCAATTCCACAAGAACAGCCTTAGCGAAAGGCTTCTTGAAGGGAAAGATGTAACTCTGTGAGATGAATTAACAGAACACAGAGCAGTTTCTCAGAAAGCTTCTTTCCAGTTTTGAACGGAGGATATTTCCTTTTTCACCATAGCCCTCTATGGGCTTCCAAATATCCCTTTGCCAATTCCACAAGAACAGCCTTAGCGAAAGGCTTCTTGAAGGGAAAGATGTAACTCTGTGAGATGAATTAACAGAACACAGAGCAGTTTCTCAGAAAGCTTCTTTCCAGTTTTGAACGGAAGATATTTCCTTTTTCACCATAGCCCTCTATGGGCTTCCAAATATCCCTTTGCCAATTCCACAAGAACAGCCTTAGCGAAAGGCTTGTTGAAGGGAAAGATGTAACTCGGTGAGATGAATTAACAGAACACAGAGCAGTTTCTCAGAAAGCTTCTTTCCAGTTTTGAACGGAAGATATTTCCTTTTTCACCATAGCCCTCTATGGGCTTCCAAATATCCCTTTGCCAATTCCACAAGAACAGCCTTAGCGAAAGGCTTCTTGAAGGGAAAGATGTAACTCTGTGAGATGAACTAACAGAACACAGAGCAGTTTCTCAGAAAGCTTCTTTCCAGTTTTGAACGGAAGATATTTCCTTTTTCACCAGAGGCCTCTTGGGGTTCCAAATATCCCTTTGCCAATTCCACAAGAACAGCCTTAGCGAAAGGCTTCTTGAAGGGAAAGATGTAACTCTGTGAGATGAATTAACAGAACACAGAGCAGTTTCTCAGAAAGCTTCTTTCCACTTTTGAACGAAAGATATTTCCTTTTTCACCATAGACCTCTATGGGCTTCCAAATATCCCTTTGCCAATTCCACAAGAACAGCCTTAGCGAAAGGCTTCTTGAAGGGAAAGATGTAACTCTGTGACATGAATTAAGAGAACACAGAGAAGTATCTCAGAAAGCTTCTTTCCAGTTTTGAACGGAAGATATTTCCTTTTTCACCATAGCCCTCTATGGGCTTCCAAATATCCATTTGCCAATTCCACAAGAACAGCTTAGCGAAAGGCTTCTTGAAGGGAACGATTTAACTCGGTGAGATGAATTAACAGAACACAGAGCAGTTTCTCAGAAAGCTTCTTTCCAGTTTGGAACGGAAGATATTTCCTTTTTCACCATAGCCCTCTATGGGCTTCCAAATATCCCTTTGCCAATTCCACAAGAACAGCCTTAGCGAAAGGCTTCTTGAAGGGAAAGATGTAACTCTGTGACATGAATTAAGAGAACACAGAGCAGTATCTCAGAAAGCTTCTTTCCAGTTTTGAACGGAAGATATTTCCTTTTTCACCATAGCCCTCTATGGGCTTCCAAATATCCCTTTGCCAATTCCACAAGAACAGCCTTAGCGAAAGGCTTCTTGAAGGGAAAGATGTAACTCTGTGAGATGAATTAACAGAACACAGAGCAGATTCTCAGAAAGCTTCTTTCCAGTTTTGAACGGAAGATATTTCCTTTTTCACCATAGCCCTCTATGGGCTTCCAAATATCCCTTTGCCAATTCCACAAGAACAGCCTTAGCGAAAGGCTTCTTCAAGGGAAAGATGTAACTCTGTGAGATGAATGAACAGAACACAGAGCAGTTTCTCATAAAGCTTCTTTCCAGTTTTGAACGGAAGATATTTCCTTTTTCACCATAGGCCTCTAAGGGCTTCCAAATATCCCTTTGCCAATTCCACATGAACAGCCTTAGCGAAAGGGTTGTTGAAGGGAAAGATGTAACTCTGTGAGATGAATTAACAGAACACAGAGCAGTTTCTCAGAAAGCTTCTTTCCAGTTTTGAACGGAAGATATTTCCTTTTTCACCATAGCCCTCTATGGGCTTCCAAATATCCCTTTGCCAATTCCACAAGAACAGCCTTAGCGAAAGGCTTCTTGAAGGGAAAGATGTAACTCGGTGAGACGAATTAACAGAACACAGAGCAGTTTCTCCGAAAGCTTCTTTCCAGTTTTGAACGGAAGATATTTCCTTTTTCACAATAGCCCTCTATGGGCTTCCAAATATCCCTTTGCCAATTCCACAAGAACAGCCTTAGCGAAAGGCTTGTTGAAGGGAAAGATGTAACTGGGTGAGATGATTTAACAGAACACAGAGCAGTTTCTCAGAAAGCTTCTTTCCAGTTTTGAACGGAAGATATTTCCTTTTTCACCATAGCATTCCATTGGCTTCCAAATATCCCTTTGCCAATTCCACAAGAACAGCTTTAGCGAAAGGCTTCTTGAAGGGAAAGATGTAACTCTGTGAGATGAATTAAAAGAACACAGAGCAGTTTCTCAGAAACTTCTTTCCAGTTTTGAACGGAAGATATTTCCTTTTTCACCATAGCCCTCTATGGGCTTCCAAATATCCCTTTGCCAATTCCACAAGAACAGCCTTAGCGAAAGGCTTCTTGAAGGGAAAGATGTAACTCTGTGAGATGAATTAACAGAACACAGAGCAGTTTCTCAGAAAGCTTCTTTCCAGTTTTGAACGGAAGATATTTCCTTTTTCACCATAGCCCTCTATGGGCTTCCAAATATCCCTTTGCCAATTCCACAAGAACAGCCTTAGCGAAAGGCTTCTTGAAGGGAAAGATGTAACTCTGTGAGATGAATTAACAGAACACAGAGCAGTTTCTCAGAAAGCTTCTTTCCAGTTTTGAACGGAAGATATTTCCTTTTTCACCATAGCCCTCTAGGGGCTTCCAAATATCCCTTTGCCCATTCCACAAGAACAGCCTTAGCGAAAGGCTTCTTGAAGGGAAAGATGTAACTCTGTGAGAAGAATTAAGAGAACACACAGCAGTTTCTCAGAAAGCTTCTTTCCAGGTTTGAACGGAGGATATTTCCTTTTTCACCGTAGCCCTCTATGGGCTTCCAAATATCCCTTTGCCAATTCCACAAGAACAGCCATAGCGAAAGGCTTCTTGAAGGGAAAGATGTAACTCTGTGAGATGAATTAACAGAACACAGAGCAGTTTCTCAGAAAGCTTCTTTCCAGTTTTGAACGGAAGATATTTCCTTTTTCACCATAGGTCTCTATGGGCTTCCAAATATCCCTTTGCCAATTCCACAAGAACAGGCTTAGCGAAAGTCTTCTTGAAGGGAAAGATGTAACTCGGTGAGATGAATTAACAGAACACAGAGCAGTTTCTCAGAAAGCTTCTTTCCAGTTTTGAACGGAAGATATTTCCTTTTTCACCATAGCCCTCTATGGGCTTCCAAATATCCACTTGCCAATTCCACAAGAACAGCTTAGCGAAAGGCTTCTTGAAGGGAAAGATTTAACTCGGTGAGATGAATTAACAGAACACACAGCAGTTTCTCAGAAAGTTCTTTCCAGTTTGGAACGGAAGATATTTCCTTTTTCACCATAGCCCTCTATGGGCTTCCAAATATCACTTTGCCAATTCCCCAAGAACAGCCTTAGCGAAAGGCTTCTTGAAGGGAAAGATGTAACTCTGTGAGATGAATTAACACAACACAGAGCTGTTTCTCAGAAAGCTTCTTTCCAGTTTGAATGGAAGATATTTCCTTTTTCACCATAGCCCTCTATGGGCTTCCAAATGTCACTTTGCCAATTCCACAAGAACAGCCTTAGCGAAAGGCTTCTTGAAGGGAAAGATGTAACTCTATGAGATGAATTAACAGAACACAGAGCAGTTTCTCAGAAAGCTTCTTTCCAGTTTTGAACGGAAGATATTTCCTTTTTCACCATAGCCCTCTATGGGCTTCCAAATATCCCTTTGCCAATTCCATAAGAACAGCCTTAGCGAAAGGCTTCTTGAAGATAAAGAAGTAACTCGGTGAGATGAATTACCAGAACACAGAGTAGTTTTTCAGAAAGCTTCTTTCAAGTTTTGAAGGGAAGATATTTCCTTTTTCACCTTAGGCCTCTATGGGCTTCCAAATATCCCTTTGCCAATTCCAGAAGAACAGCCTTAGCGAAAGGCTTCTTGAGGGGAAGATGTAACTCTGGGAGATGAATGAACAGAACACAGAGCAGTTTCTCAGAAAGCTTCTTTCCACTTTTGAAGGGAAGATATTTCCTTTTTCACCATAGCCCTCTATGGGCTTCCAAATATCCCTTTGCCAATTCCACAAGAACAGCCTTAGCGAAAGGCTTCTTGAAGGGAAAGATGTAACTCTGTGAGATGAATGAACAGTACACAGAGAAGTTTCTCAAAAAGCTTCTTTCCAGTTTTGAACGGAGGATATTTCCTTTTTCACCTTAGCCCTCTATGGGCTTCCAAATATCACTTTGCCAATTCCCCAAGAACAGCCTTAGCGAAAGGCTTCTTGAAGGGAAAGATGTAACTCTGTGAGATGAATTAACACAACACAGAGCTGTTTCTCAGAAAGCTTCTTTCCAGTTTGAACGGAAGATATTTCCTTTTTCACCATAGCCCTCTATGGGCTTCCAAATGTCACTTTGCCAATTCCACAAGAACAGCCTTAGCGAAAGGCTTCTTGAAGGGAAAGATGTAACTCTATGAGATGAATTAACAGAACACAGAGCAGTTTCTCAGAAAGCTTCTTTCCAGTTTTGAACGGAAGATATTTCCTTTTTCACCATAGCCCTCTATGGGCTTCCAAATATCCCTTTGCCAATTCCACAAGAACAGCCTTAGCGAAAGGCTTCTTGAAAGGAAAGATGTAACTCTGTGAGAAGAATTAACAGAACACAGAGCAGTTTCTCAGAAAGCTTCTTTCCAGTTTTGAACGGAAGATATTTCCTTTTTCACCATAGCCCTCTATGGGCTTCCAAATATAACTTTGCCAATTCCACAAGAACAGTCTTATCGAAAGGCTTCTTGAAGAGAAAGATGTAACTCTGTGAGATGAATTAACAGAACACAGAGCAGTTTCTCAGAAAGCTTCTTTCCAGTTTGGAACAGAAAATATTTCCTTTTTCACCGTAGTCCTCTATGGGCTTCCAAATATCG
Organism: Chlorocebus sabaeus; assembly: GCF_047675955.1. NCBI lineage: Eukaryota > Metazoa > Chordata > Mammalia > Primates > Cercopithecidae > Chlorocebus > Chlorocebus sabaeus. The sequence goes on from NC_132908.1 coordinate 35,117,947, forward strand.
TTTTGCCAATTCCACAAGAACAGCCTTAGCGAAAGGCTTCTTGAAGGGAAAGATGTAACTCTGTGAGATGAATTAACAGAACACAGAGCAGTTTCTCAGAAAGCTTCTTTCCAGTTTTGAACGGAAGATATTTCCTTTTTCACAATAGCCCTCTATGGGCTTCCAAATATCACTTTGCCAATTCCACAAGAACAGTCTTATCGAAAGGCTTCTTGAAGAGAAAGATGTAACTCTGTGAGATGAATTAACAGAACACAGAGCAGTTTCTCAGAAAGCTTCTTTCCAGTTTTAAATGGAAGATATTTCCTTTTTCACCGTAGTCCTCTATGGGCTTCCAAATATCCCTTTGCCAATTCCACAAGAACAGCCTTAGCGAAAGGCTTCTTGAAGGGAAAGATGTAACTCTGTGAGATGTATTAACAGAACACAGACAGTTTCTCAGAAAGCTTCTTTCCACTTTTGAACGGAAGATATTTCCTTTTTCACCATAGCCCTCTATGGGCTTCCAAATATCCCTTTGCCAATTCCACAAGAACAGCCTTAGCGAAAGGCTTCTTGAAGGGAAAGATGTAACTCTGTGAGATGAATGAACAGTACACAGAGAAGTTTCTCAAAAAGCTTCTTTCCAGTTTTGAACGGAGGATATTTCCTTTTTCACCTTAGCCCTCTATGGGCTTCCAAATATCACTTTGCCAATTCCCCAAGAACAGCCTTAGCGAAAGGCTTCTTGAAGGGAAAGATGTAACTCTGTGAGATGAATTAACACAACACAGAGCTGTTTCTCAGAAAGCTTCTTTCCAGTTTGAACGGAAGATATTTCCTTTTTCACCGTAGCCCTCTATGGGCTTAAAAATATCCCTTTGCCAATTCCACAAGAACAGCCTTAGCGAAACGCTTCTTGAAAGGAAAGATGTAACTCTGTGAGAAGAATTAACAGAACACAGAGCAGTTTCTGAGAAAGCTTCTTTCCAGTTTTCAACGGAAGATATTTCCTTTTTCACCATAGCCCTCTATGGGCTTCCAAATATAACTTTGCCAATTCCACAAGAACAGTCTTAGCGAAAGGCTTCTTGAAGGGAAAGATGTAACTCTGTGAGATGAATTAACAGAACACAGAGCAGTTTCTCAGAAAACATCTTTCCAGTTTTGAACGGAAGATATTTCCTTTTTCACCATAGGCCTCTATGGGCTTCCAAATATCCCTTTGCCAATTCCACAAGAACAGCCTTAGCGAAAGGCTTGTTGATGGGAAAGATGTAACTCTGTGAGATGAATTAACAGAACACAGAGCAGTTTCTCAGAAAGCTTCTTTCCAGTTTTGAACGGGAGATATTTCCTTTTTCACCGTAGCCCTCTATGGGCATCCAAATATCCCTTTGCCAATTCAACAAGAACAGCCTTAGCGAAAGGCTTCTTGAAGGGAAAGATGTAACTCTGTGAGATGAATTAGCAGAACACAGAGCAGTTTCTCAGAAAGCTTCTTTCCAGTTTTGAACGGAAGATATTTCCTTTTTCACCATAGCCCTCTATGGGCTTCCAAATATCCCTTTGCCATTTCCACAAGAACCGCCTTAGCGAAAGGCTTCTTGAAGGGAAAGATGTAACTCTGTGAGATGAATGAACAGAACACAGAGCAGTTTCTCAGAAAGCTTCTTTCCAGGTTTAAATGGAAGATATTTCCTTTTTCACCGTAGCCCTCCATGGGCTTCCAAATATCCCTTTGCCAATTCCACAAGAACAGCCTTAGCGAAAGGCTTCTTGAAGGGAAAGATGTAACTCTGTGAGATGTATTAACAGAACACAGACAGTTTCTCAGAAAGCTTCTTTCCACTTTTGAACGGAAGATATTTCCTTTTTCACCATAGCCCTCTATGGGCTTCCAAATATCCCTTTGCCAATTCCACAAGAACAGCCTTAGCGAAAGGCTTCTTGAAGGGAAAGATGTAACTCTGTGAGATGAATGAACAGTACACAGAGAAGTTTCTCAAAAAGCTTCTTTCCAGTTTTGAACGGAGGATATTTCCTTTTTCACCTTAGCCCTCTATGGGCTTCCAAATATCACTTTGCCAATTCCCCAAGAACAGCCTTAGCGAAAGGCTTCTTGAAGGGAAAGATGTAACTCTGTGAGATGAATTAACACAACACAGAGCTGTTTCTCAGAAAGCCTCTTTCCAGTTTGAACGGAAGATATTTCCTTTTTCACCATAGCCCTCTATGGGCTTCCAAATGTCACTTTGCCAATTCCACAAGAACAGCCTTAGCGAAAGGCTTCTTGAAGGGAAAGATGTAACTCTATGAGATGAATTAACAGAACACAGAGCAGTTTCTCAGACAGCTTCTTTCCAGTTTTGAACGGAAGATATTTCCTTTTTCACCATAGCCCTCTATGGGCTTCCAAATATCCCTTTGCCAATTCCACAAGAACAGCCTTAGCGAAAGGCTTCTTGAAAGGAAAGATGTAACTCTGTGAGAAGAATTAACAGAACACAGAGCAGTTTCTCAGAAAGCTTCTTTCCAGTTTTGAACGGAAGATATTTCCTTTTTCACCATAGCAATCTATGTGCTTCCAAATATAACTTTGCCAATTCCACAAGAACAGTCTTAGCGAAAGGCTTCTTGGAGAGAAAGATGTAACTCTGTGAGATGAATTAACAGAACACAGAGCAGTTTCTCAGAAAACATCTTTCCAGTTTTGAACGGAAGATATTTCCTTTTTCACCATAGGCCTCTATGGGTTTCCAAATATCCCTTTGCCAATTCCACAAGAACAGCCTTAGCGAAAGGCTTGTTGATGGGAAGGATGTAACTCTGTGAGATGAATTAACAAAACACAGAGCAGTTTCTCAGAAAGCTTCTTTCCAGTTTTGAACGGGAGATATTTCCTTTTTCACCGTAGCCCTCTATGGGCATCCAAATATCCCTTTGCCAATTCCACAAGAACAGCCTTAGCGAAAGGCTTCTTGAAGGGAAAGATGTAACTCTGTGAGATGAATTAACAGAACACAGAGCAGTTTCTTGGAAAGCTTCTTTCCAGTTTTGAACGGAAGATATTTCCTTTTTCACCATAACCCTCTATGGGCTTCCAAATATCACTTTGCCAATTCCACAAGAACAGCCTTAGCGAAAGGCTTCTTGAAGGGAAAGATGTAACTCTGTGAGATGAATTAACAGAACACAGAGCAGTTTCTCAGAAAACATCTTTCCAGTTTTGAACGGAAGATATTTCCTTTTTCACCATAGGCCTCTATGGGCTTCCAAATATCCCTTTGCCAATTCCACAAGAACAGCCTTAGCGAAAGGCTTGTTGATGGGAAAGATGTAACTCTGTGAGATGAATGAACAGAACACAGAGCAGTTTCTCAGAAAGCTTCTTTCCAGTTTTGAACGGAAGATATTTCCTTTTTCACCGTAGTCCTCTATGGGCTTCCAAATATCCCTTTGCCAATTCCACAAGAACAGCCTTAGCGAAAGGCTTCTTGAAGGGAAAGATGTAACTCTGTGAGATGAAATAACAGAACACAGAGCAGTTTCTCAGAAAGCTTCTTTCCAGTTTTGAAAGGAAGATATTTCCTTTTTCAAAATAGCCCTCTATGGGCTTCCAAATATCCCTTTGTCAATTCCATAAGAACAGCCTTAGCGAAAGGCTTCTTGAAGATAAAGATGTAACTCGGTGAGATGAATTAACAGAACACAGAGCAATTTTTCAGAAAGCTTCTTTCAAGTTTTGAAGGGAAGATATTTCCTTTTTCACCTTAGGCCTCTATGGGCTTCCAAATATCCCTTTGCCAATTCCAGAAGAACAGCCTTAGCGAAAGGCTTCTTGAGGGGAAGATGTAACTCTGTGAGATGAATGAACTGAACACAGAGCAGTTTCTCAGAAAGCTTCTTTCCAGTTGTGAACAGAAGATATTTCCTTTTTCACCATAGCCCACTATGGGCTTCCAAATATCACTTTGCCAATTCCACAAGAACAGCCTTAGCGAAAGGCTTCTTGAAGGGAAAGATGTAACTCTGTGAGATGAATTAACAGAACACAGAGCAGTTTCTCAGAAAGCTTCTTTCCAGTTTTGAACGGAAGATATTTCCTTTTTCACCATAGCCCTCTATGGGCTTCCAAATATCCCTTTGCCAATTCCACAAGAACAGCTTTAGCGAAAGGCTTCTTGAAGGGAAAGATGTAACTTTGTGATATGAATTAACAGAACACAGAGCAGTTTCTCAAAAAGCTTCTTTCCAGTTTTGAACGGAAGATATTTCCTTTTTCACCATAGCCCTCTACGGGCTTCCAAATATCCCTTTGCCAATTCCACAAGAACAGCCTTAGCGAAAGGCTTCTTGAAGGGAAAGATGTAACTCTGTGAGATGAATAAACAGAACACAGAGCAGTTTCTCAGAAAGCTTCTTTCCTGTTTTCAACGGAAGATATTTCCTTTTTCACCGTAGCCCTCTACGGGTTTCCAAATATCCCTTTGCCAATTCCACAAGAACAGCCTTAGCGAAAGGCTTCTGGAAGGGAATGATGTAACTCTGTGAGATGAATTAAGAGAACACAGAGCAGTTTCTCAGAAAGCTTCTTTCAAGTTTTGAACAGAAGATATTTCCTTTTTCACCGTAGCCCTCTATGGGCTTCCAAATATCCCTTTGCCAATTCCACAAGAACAGCCTTAGCGAAAGGCTTCTTGAAGGGAAAGATGTAACTCTGTGAGATGAATTAACAGAACACAGAGCAGTTTCTCAGAAAGCTTCTTTCCAGTTTTGAACGGAAGATATTTCCTTTTTCACCATAGCCCTCTATGGGCTTCCAAATATCCCTTTGCCAATTCCACAAGAACAGCCTTAGCGAAAGGCTTCTTGAAGTGAAAGATGTAACTCTGTGAGATGAATGAAGAGAACACAGAGCAGTTTCTCAAAAAGCTTCTTTCCAGTTTTGAACGGAGGATATTTCCTTTTTCACCATAGCCCTCTATGGGCTTCCACATATCACTTTGCCAATTCCACAAGAACAGCCTTAGCGAAAGGCTTCTAGAAGGGAAAGATGTAACTCTCTGAGATGAATTAACACAACACAGAGCAGTTTCTCAGAAAGCTTCTTTCCAGTTTTGAACGGAAGATATTTCCTTTTTCACCATAGCCCTCTATGGGCTTCCAAATATCCCTTTGCCAATTCCACAAGAACAGCCTTAGCGAAAGGCTTCTTGAAGGGAAAGTTGTAACTCTGTGAGATGAATTAACAGAACACAGAGCAGTTTCTCAGAAAGCTTCTTTCCAGTTTTGAATGGAAGATATTTCCTTTTTCACCGTAGCCCTCTATGGGCTTCCAAATATCCCTTTGCCAGTTCCACAAGAACAGCCTTAGCGAAAGGCTTCTTGAAGGGAAAGATGTAACTCTGTGAGATGAACTAACAGAACACAGAGCAGTTTCTCAGAAAGCTTCTTTCCAGTTTTGAACGGAGGATATTTCCTTTTACACCATAGCCCTCTATGGGCTTCCAAATATCCCTTTGCCAATTCCACAAGAACAGCCTTAGCGAAAGGCTTCTTGAAGGGAAAGATGTAACTCTGTGAGATGAATTAACAGAACACAGAGCAGTTTCTCAGAAAGCTTCTTTCCACTTTTGAACGGAAGATATTTCCTTTTTCACCATAGCCCTCTGTGGGCTTCCGAATATCCCTTTGCCAATTCCACAAGAACCGCCTTAGCGAAAAGATTCTTGAAGGGAAAGAAGTAACTCTGTGAGATGAATTAACAGAACACAGAGCAGTTTCTCAGAATGCTTCTTTCCAGTTTTGAACGGAAGATATTTCCTTTTTCACCATAGCCCTCTATGGGCTTAAAAATATCCCTTTGCCAATTCCACAAGAACAGCCTTAGCGAAAGGCTTCTTTAAAGGAAAGATGTAACTCTGTGAGAAGAATTAACAGAACACAGAGCAGTTTCTCAGAAAGCTTCTTTCCAGTTTTGAACGGAAGATATTTCCTTTTTCACCATAGCCCTCTATGGGCTTCCAAATATAACTTTGCCAATTCCACAAGAACAGTCTTAGCGAAAGGCTTCTTGAAGGGAAAGATGTAACTCTGTGAGATGAATTAACAGAACACAGAGCAGTTTCTCAGAAAACATCTTTCCAGTTTTGAACGGAAAATATTTCCTTTTTCAACATAGCCCTCTATGGGTTTCCAAATATCCCTTTGCCAATTCCACAAGAACAACCTTAGCGAAAGGCTTCTTGAAGGGAAAGTTGTAACTCTGTGAGATGAATTAACAGAACACAGAGCAGTTTCTCAGAAAGCTTCTTTCCAGTTTTGAAAGGAAGATATTTCCTTTTTCTCCATAGCCCTCTATGGGCTTCCAAATATCCCTTTGCCAATTCCACAAGAACAGCCTTAGCGAAAGGCTTCTTGAAGGGAAAGGTGTAACTCTGTGAGATGAATTAAGAGAACACAGAGCAGTTTCTCAAAAAGCTTCTTTCCAGTTTTGAACGGAGGATATTTCCTTTTTCACCATAGCCCTCTATGGGCTTCCAAATATCACTTTGCCAATTCCACAAGAACAGCCTTAGCGAAAGGCTTCTAGAAGGGAAAGATGTAACTCTCTGAGATGAATTAACACAACACAGAGCAGTTTCTCAGAAAGCTTCTTTCCAGTTTTGAACGGAAGATATTTCCTCTTTCACCATAGCCCTCTATGGGCTTCCAAATATCCCTTTGCCAATTCCACAAGAACAGCCTTAGCGAAAGGCTTCTTGAAGGGAAAGATGTAACTCTGTGAGATGAATTAACAGAACACAGAGCAGTTTCTCAGAAAGCTTCTTTCCAGTTTTGAACGGAAGATATTTCCTTTTTCACCATAGCCCTGTAAGGGCTTCCAAATATCCCTTTGCCAATTCCACAAGAACAGCCTTAGCGAAAGGCTTCTTGAAGGGAAAGATGTAACTCGGTGAGATGAATTAACAGAACACAGAGCAGTTTCTCAGAAAGCTTCTTTCCAGTTTTGAACGGAAGATATTTCCTTTTTCACCTTAGTCCTCTATGGGCTTCCAAATATCCCTTTGCCAATTCCACAAGAACAACCTTAGCGAAAGGCTTCTTGAAGGGAAAGTTGTAACTCTGTGAGATGAATTAACAGAACACAGAGCAGTTTCTCAGAAAGCTTCTTTCCAGTTTCGAAAAGAAGATATTTCCTTTTTCACCATAGCCCTCTAAGGGCTTCCAAATATCCCTTTGCCAATTCCACAAGAACAGCCTTAGCGAAAGGCTTCTTGAAGGGAAAGGTGTAACTCTGTGAGATCAATTAAGAGAACACAGAGCAGTTTCTCAGAAAGCTTCTTTCCAGTTTTGAATGGAAGATATTTCCTTTTTCACCGTAGCCCTCTATGGGCTTCCAAATATCCCTTTGCCAGTTCCACAAGAACAGCCTTAGCGAAAGGCTTCTTGAAGGGAATGATGTAACTCTGAGAGATGAATTAAGAGAACACAGAGCAGTTTCTCAGAAAGCTTCTTTCAAGTTTTGAACAGAAGATATTTCCTTTTTCACCGTAGCCCTCTGTGGGCTTCCGAATATCCCTTTGCCAATTCCACAAGAACCGCCTTAGCGAAAAGATTCTTGAAGGGAAAGAAGTAACTCTGTGAGATGAATTAACAGAACACAGAGCAGTTTCTCAGAATGCTTCTTTCCAGTTTTGAACGGAAGATATTTCCTTTTTCACCATAGCCCTCTCTGGGCTTAAAAATATCCCTTTGCCAATTCCACAAGAACAGCCTTAGCGAACGGCTTCTTGAAAGGAAAGATGTAACTCTGTTAGAAGAATTAACAGAACACAGAGCAGTTTCTCAGAAAGCTTCTTTCCAGTTTTGAACGGAAGATATTTCCTTTTTCACCATAGCCCTCTATGGGCTTCCAAATATAACTTTGCCAATTCCACAAGAACAGTCTTAGCGAAAGGCTTCTTGAAGGGAAAGATGTAACTCTGTGAGATGAATTAACAGAACACAGAGCAGTTTCTCACAAAACATCTTTCCAGTTTTGAACGGAAGATATTTCCTTTTTCACCATAGGCCTCTATGGGCTTCCAAATATCCCTTTGCCAATTCCACAAGAACAGCCTTAGCGAAAGGCTTGTTGATGGGAAAGATGTAACTCTGTGAGATGAATTAACAGAACACAGAGCAGTTTCTCAGAAAGCTTCTTTCCAGATTTGAACGGAAGATATTTCCTTTTTCACCTTAGGCCTCTAAGGGATTCCAAATATCCCTTTGCCAATTCCACAAGAACAGCCTTAGCGAAAGGCTTCTTGAAGGGAAAGATATAACTCTGTGAGATGAATTAACAGAACACAGAGCAGTTTCTGAGAAAGCGTCTTTCCAGTTTTGAACGGAAGATATTTCCTTTTTCACCATAGCCCTCTATGGGCTTCCAAATATCCCTTTGCCAATTCCACAAGAACAGCCTTAGCGAAAGGCTTCTTGAAGTGAAAGATGTAACTCTGTGAGATGAATGAACAGAACACAGAGCAGTTTCTCAAAAAGCTTCTTTCCACTTTTGAACGGAGGATATTTCCTTTTTCACCATAGCCCTCTATGGGCTTCCAAATATCACTTTGCCAATTCCACAAGAGCAGCCTTAGCGAAAGGCTTCTAGAAGGGAAAGATGTAACTCTCTGAGATGAATTAACAGAACACAGAGCAGTTTCTCAGAAAGTTTCTTTCCAGTTTTGAACGGAGGATATTTCCTTTTACACCATAGCCCTCTATGGGCTTCCAAATATCCCTTTGCCAATTCCACAAGAACAGCCTTAGCGAAAGGCTTGTTGAAGGGAAAGATGTAACTCGGTGAGATGAATTAACAGAACACAGAGCAGTTTCTCAGAAAGCTTCTTTCCAGTTTTGAACGGAAGATATATCCTTTTTCACCTTAGTCCTCTATGGGTTTCCAAATATCCCTTTGCCAATTCCACAAGAACAACCTTAGCGAAAGGCTTCTTGAAGGGAAAGATGTAACTCTGTGAGATGAATTAACAGAAAACAGAGCTGTTTCTCAGAAAGCTTCTTTCCAGTTTGAGCGGAAGATATTTCCTTTTTCACCATAGCCCTCTACGGGCTTCCAAATGTCACTTTGCCAATTCCACAAGAACAGCCTTAGCGAAACGCTTCTTTAAGGGAAAGATGTAACTCTATGAGATGAATTAACAGAACACCGAGCAGTTTCTCAGAAAGCTTCTTTCCAGTTTTGAACGGAAGATATTTCCTTTTTCACCATAGCCCTCTATGGGCTTCCAAATATCCCTTTGCCAATTCCACAAGAACAGCCTTAGCGAAAGGCTTCTTGAAGGGAAAGTGGTAACTCTGTGAGATGAATTAACAGAACACAGAGCAGTTTCTCATAAAGCTTCTTTCCAGTTTTGAACGGAAGATATTTCCTTTTTCACCATAGGCCTCTATGGGCTTCCAAATATCCCTTTGCCAATTCCACAAGAACAGCCTTAGCGAAAGGCTTGTTGATGGGAAAGATGTAACTCTGTGAGATGAATTAACAGAACACAGAGCAGTTTCTCAGAAAGCTTCTTTCCAGATTTGAACGGAAGATATTTCCTTTTTCACAGTAGCCCTCTAAGGGCTTCCAAATATCCCTTTGCCAATTCCACAAGAACAGCCTTAGCGAAAGGCTTCTTGAAGGGAAAGATGTAACTCTGTGAGATGAATTAACAGAACACAGAGCAGTTTCTCAGAAAGCTTCTTTCCAGTTTTGAACGGAAGATATTTCCTTTTTCACCATAGCCCTCTATGGGCTTCCAAATATCCCTTTGCCAATTCCACAAGAACAGCCTTAGCGAAAGGCTTCTTGAAGTGAAAGATGTAACTCTGTGAGATGAATGAACAGAACACAGAGCAGTTTCTCAAAAAGCTTCTTTCCAGTTTTGAACGGAGGATATTTCCTTTTTCACCATAGCCCTCTATGGGCTTCCACATATCACTTTGCCAATTCCACAAGAACAGCCTTAGCGAAAGGATTCTAGAAGGGAAGATGTAACTCTCTGAGATGAATTAACAGAACACAGAGCAGTTTCTCAGAAAGCTTCTTTCCAGTTTTGAACGGAAGATATTTCCTTTTTCACCATAGCCCTCTATGGGCTTCCAAATATCCTTTTGCCAATTCCACAAGAACAGCCTTAGCGAAAGGCTTCTTGAAGGGAAAGATGTAACTCGGTGAGATGAATTAACAGAACACAGAGCAGTTTCTCAGAAAGCTTCTTTCCAGTTTTGAACGGAAGATATTTCCTTTTTCACCTTAGTCCTCTATGGGCTTCCAAATATCCCTTTGCCAATTCCACAAGAACAACCTTAGCGAAAGGCTTCTTGAAGGGAAAGTTGTAACTCTGTGAGATGAATTAACAGAAGACAGAGCAGTTTCTCAGAAAGCTTCTTTCCAGTTTCGAAAGGAAGATATTTCCTTTTTCACCATAGCCCTCTAAGGGCTTCCAAATATCCCTTTGCCAATTCCACAAGAACAGCCTTAGCGAAAGGCTTCTTGAAGGGAAAGGTGTAACTCTGTGAGATGAATTAAGAGAACACAGAGTAGTTTCTCAGAAAGCTTCTTTCCAGATTGAATGGAAGATATTTCCTTTTTCACCGTAGCCCTCTATGGGCTTCCAAATATCCCTTTGCCAGTTCCACAAGAACAGCCTTAGCGAAAGGCTTCTTGAAGGGAAAGATGTAACTCTGTGAGATGAACTAAGAGAACACAGAGCAGTTTCTCAGAAAGTTTCTTTCCAGTTTTGAACGGAGGATATTTCCTTTTACACCATAGCCCTCTATGGGCTTCCAAATATCCCTTTGCCAATTCCACAAGAACAGCCTTAGCGAAAGGCTTCCTGAAGGGAAAGATGTAACTCTGTGAGATGAATTAACAGAACACAGAGCAGTTTCTCAGAAAGCTTCTTTCCAGTTTTGAACGGAAGATATTTCCTTTTTCACCATAGCCCTCTGTGGGCTTCCGAATATCCCTTTGCCAATTCCACAAGAACCGCCTTAGCGAAAAGATTCTTGAAGGGAAAGAAGTAACTCTGTGAGACGAATTAACAGAACACAGAGCAGTTTCTCAGAATGCTTCTTTCCAGTTTTGAACGGAAGATATTCCTTTTTCACCATAGCCCTCTATGGGCTTAAAAATATCCCTTTGCCAATTCCACAAGAACAGCCTTACCGAAAGGCTTCTTGAAAGGAAAGATGTAACTCTGTGAGAAGAATTAACAGAACACAGAGCAGTTTCTCAGAAAGCTTCTTTCCAGTTTTGAACGGAAGATATTTCCTTTTTCACCATAGCCCTCTCTGGGCTTCCAAATATAACTTTGCCAATTCCACAAGAACAGTCTTAGCGAAAGGCTTCTTGAAGGGAAAGATGTAACTCTGTGAGATGAATTAACAGAACACAGAGCAGTTTCTCAGAAAACATCTTTCGAGTTTTCAACGGAAGATATTTCCTTTTTCACCATAGGCCTCTATGGGCTTCCAAATATCCCTTTGCCAATTCCACAAGAACAGCCTTAGCGAAAGGCTTGTTGATGGGAAAGATGTAACTCTGTGAGATGAATTAACAGAACACAGAGCAGTTTCTCAGAAAGCTTCTTTCCAGATTTGAACGGAAGATATTTCCTTTTTCACCTTAGCCCTCTAAGGGCTTCCAAATATCCCTTTACCAATTCCACAAGAACAGCCTTAGCGAAAGGCTTCTTGAAGGGAAAGATGTAACTCTGTGAGATGAATGAACAGAACACAGAGCAGTTTCTCAGAAAGCTTCTTTCCAGTTTTGAACGGAAGATATTTCCTTTTTCACCATAGCCCTCTATGGGCTTCCAAATATCCCTTTGCCAATTCCACATGAACAGCCTTAGCGAAAGGCTTCTTGAAGTGAAAGATGTAACTCTGTGAGATGAATGAACAGAACACAGAGCAGTTTCTCAAAAAGCTTCTTTCCAGTTTTGAACGGAGGATATTTCCTTTTTCACCATAGCCCTCTATGGGCTTCCAAATATCACTTTGCCAATTCCACAAGAGCAGCCTTAGCGAAAGGCTTCTAGAAGGGAAAGATGTAACTCTCTGAGATGAATTAACAGAACACAGAGCAGTTTCTCAGAAAGCTTCTTTCCAGTTTTGAACGGAGGATATTTCCTTTTACACCATAGCCCTCTATGGGCTTCCAAATATCCCTTTGCCAATTCCACAAGAACAGCCTTAGCGAAAGGCTTGTTGAAGGGAAAGATGTAACTCGGTGAGATGAATTAACAGAACACAGAGCAGTTTCTCAGAAAGCTTCTTTCCAGTTTTGAACGGAAGATATTTCCTTTTTCACCTTAGTCCTCTATGGGTTTCCAAATATCCCTTTGCCAATTCCTCAAGAACAACCTTAGCGAAAGGCTTCTTGAAGGGAAAGTTGTAACTCTATGAGATGAATTAACAGAACACAGAGCAGTTTCTCAGAAAGCTTCTTTCCAGTTTTGAAAGGAAGACATTTCCTTTTTCTCCATAGCCCTCTATGGGCTTCCAAATATCCCTTTGCCAATTCCACAAGAAAAGCCTTAGCGAAAGGCTTCTTGAAGGGAAAGGTGTAACTCTGTGAGATGAATTACGAGAACACAGAGCAGTTTCTCAGAAAGCTTCTTTCCAGTTTTGAATGGAAGATATTTCCTTTTTCACCGTAGCCCTCTATGGGCTTCCAAATATCCCTTTGCCAATTCCACAAGAACAGCCTTAGCGAAAGGCTTCTAGAAGGGAAAGATGTAACTCTTTGAGATGAACTAACAGAACACAGAGCAGTTTCTCAGAAAGCTTCTTTCCAGTTTTGAACGGACGATATTTCCTTTTACACCATAGCCCTCTATGGGCTTCCAAATATCCCTTTGCCAATTCCACAAGAATAGCCTTAGCGAAAGGCTTTTTGAAGGGAAAGATGTAACTCTGTGAGATGAATTAACAAAACACAGAGCAGTTTCTCAGAATGCCTCTTTCCAGTTTTGAACGGAAGATATTTCCTTTTTCACCATAGCCCTTTGCCAATAACACAAGAATAGCCTTAGCGAAAGGCTTTTTGAAGGGAAAGATGTAACTCTGTGAGATGAATTAACAGAACACAGAGCAGTTTCTCAAAAAGCTTCTTTCCAGTTTTGAACGGAGGATATTTCCTTTTTCACCATAGCCCTCTATGGGCTTCCAAATATCACTTTGCCAATTCCACAAGAACAGCCTTAGCGAAAGGCTTCTAGAAGGGAAAGATGTAACTCTCTGAGATGAATTAACACAACACAGAGCAGTTTCTCAGAAAGCTTCTTTCCAGTTTTGAAAGGAAGATATTTCCTTTTTCACCATAGCCCTCTATGGGCTTCCAAATATCCCTTTGCCAATTCCACAAGAACAGCCTTAGCGAAAGGCTTCTTGAAGGGAAAGATGTAACTCTGTGAGATGAATTAACAGAACACAGAGCAGTTTCTCAGAAAGCTTCTTTCCAGTTTTGAACGGAAGATATTTCCTTTTTCACCATAGCCCTGTATGGGCTTCCAAATATCCCTTTGCCAATTCCACAAGAACAGCCTTAGCGAAAGGCTTCTTGAAGGGAAAGATGTAACTCGGTGAGATGAATTAACAGAACACAGAGCAGTTTCTCAGAATGCATCTTTCCAGTTTTGAACGGAAGATATTTCCTTTTTCACCTTAGTCCTCTATGGGCTTCCAAATATCCCTTTGCCAATTCCACAAGAACAACCTTAGCGAAAGGCTTCTTGAAGAGAAAGTTGTAACTCTGTGAGATGAATTAACAGAACACAGAGCAGTTCTCAGAAAGCTTCTTTCCAGTTTCGAAAGGAAGATATTTCCTTTTTCACCATAGCCCTCTAAGGGCTTCCAAATATCCCTTTGCCAATTCCACAAGAACAGCCTTAGCGAAAGGCTTCTTGAAGGGAAAGGTGTAACTCTGTGAGATGAATTAAGAGAACACAGAGCAGTTTCTCAGAAAGCTTCTTTCCAGTTTTGAATGGAAGATATTTCCTTTTTCACCGTAGCCCTCTATGGGCTTCCAAATATCCCTTTGCCAGTTCCACAAGAACAGCCTTAGCGAAAGGCTTCTTGAAGGGAATGATGTAACTCTGTGAGATGAATTAAGAGAACACAGAGCAGTTTCTCAGAAAGCTTCTTTCAAGTTTTGAACAGAAGATATTTCCTTTTTCACCGTAGCCCTCTGTGGGCTTCCGAATATCCCTTTGCCAATTCCACAAGAATCGCCTTAGCGAAAAGATTCTTGAAGGGAAAGAAGTAACTCTGTGAGATGAATTAACAGAACACAGAGCAGTTTCTCAGAATGCTTCTTTCCAGTTTTGAACGGAAGATATTTCCTTTTTCACCATAGCCCTCTATGGGCTTAAAAATATCCCTTTGCCAATTCCACAAGAACAGCCTTAGCGAAAGGCTTCTTGAAAGGAAAGATGTAACTCTGTGAGAAGAATTAACAGAACACAGAGCAGTTTCTCAGAAAGCTTCTTTCCAGTTTTGAAAGGAAGATATTTCCTTTTTCACCATAGCCCTCTATGGGCTTCCAAATATAACTTTGCCAATTCCACAAGAACAGTCTTAGCGAAAGGCTTCTTGAAGGGAAAGATGTAACTCTGTGAGATGAATTAACAGAACACAGAGCAGTTTCTCAGAAAACATCTTTCCAGTTTTGAACGGAAGATATTTCCTTTTTCACCATAGGCCTCTATGGGCTTCCAAATATCCCTTTGCCAATTCCACAAGAACAGCCTTAGCGAAAGGCTTGTTGATGGGAAAGATGTAACTCTGTGAGATGAATTAACAGAACACAGAGCAGTTTCTCAGAAAGCTTCTTTCCAGATTTGAACGGAAGATATTTCCTTTTTCACCTTAGCCCTCTAAGGGCTTCCAAATATCCCTTTGACAATTCCACAAGAACAGCCTTAGCGAAAGGCTTCTTGAAGGGAAAGATGTAACTCTGTGAGATGAATGAACAGAACACAGAGCAGTTTCTCAGAAAGCTTCTTTCCACTTTTGAACGGAAGATATTTCCTTTTTCACCATAGCCCTCTATGGGCTTCCAAATATCCCTTTGCCAATTCCACAAGAACAGCCTTAGCGAAAGGCTTCTTGAAGTGAAAGATGTAACTCTGTGAGATGAATGAACAGAACACAGAGCAGTTTCTCAAAAAGCTTCTTTCCAGTTTTGAACGGAGGATATTTCCTTTTTCACCATAGCCCTCTATGGGCTTCCAAATATCACTTTGCCAATTCCACAAGAGCAGCCTTAGCGAAAGGCTTCTAGAAGGGAAAGATGTAACTCTCTGAGATGAATTAACAGAACACAGAGCAGTTTCTCAGAAAGCTTCTTTCCAGTTTTGAACGGAGGATATTTCCTTTTACACCATAGCCCTCTATGGGCTTCCAAATATCCCTTTGCCAATTCCACAAGAACAGCCTTAGCGAAAGGCTTGTTGAAGGGAAAGATGTACCTCGGTGAGATGAATTAACAGAACACAGAGCAGTTTCTCAGAAAGCTTCTTTCCAGTTTTGAACGGAAGATATTTCCTTTTTCACCTTAGTCCTCTATGGGTTTCCAAATATCCCTTTGCCAATTCCACAAGAACAACCTTAGCGAAAGGCTTCTTGAAGGGAAAGTTGTAACTCTGTGAGATGAATTAACAGAACACAGAGCAGTTTCTCAGAAAGCTTCTTTCCAGTTTTGAAAGGAAGATATTTCCTTTTTCTCCATAGCCCTCTATGGGCTTCCAAATATCCCTTTGCCAATTCCACAAGAACAGCCTTAGCGAAAGGCTTCTTGAAGGGAAAGGTGTAACTCTGTGAGATGAATTAAGAGAACACAGAGCAGTTTCTCAGAAAGCTTCTTTCCAGTTTTGAATGGAAGATATTTCCTTTTTCACCGTAGCCCTCTATGGGCTTCCAAATATCCCTTTGCCAATTCCACAAGAACAGCCTTAGCGAAAGGCTTCTTGAAGGGAAAGATGTAACTCTTTGAGATGAACTAACAGAACACAGAGCAGTTTCTCAGAAAGCTTCTTTCCAGTTTTGAACGGACGATATTTCCTTTTACACCATAGCCCTCTATGGGCTTCCAAATATCCCTTTGCCAATTCCACAATAATAGCCTTAGCGAAAGGCTTTTTGAAGGGAAAGATGTAACTCTGTGAGATGAATTAACAAAACACAGAGCAGTTTCTCAGAATTCTTCTTTCCAGTTTTGAACGGAAGATATTTCCTTTTTCACCATAGCCCTTTGCCAATAACACAAGAATAGCCTTAGCGAAAGGCTTTTTGAAGGGAAAGATGTAACTCTGTGAGATGAATTAACAGAACACAGAGCAGTTTCTCAAAAAGCTTCTTTCCAGTTTTGAACGGAGGATATTTCCTTTTTCACCATAGCCCTCTATGGGCTTCCAAATATCACTTTGCCAATTCCACAAGAACAGCCTAAGCGAAAGGCTTCTAGAAGGGAAAGATGTAACTCTCTGAGATGAATTAACACAACACAGAGCAGTTTCTCAAAAAGCTTCTTTCCAGTTTTGAACGGAGGATATTTCCTTTTTCACCATAGCCCTCTATGGGCTTCCAAATATCCCTTTGCCAATTCCACAAGAACAGCCTTAGCGAAAGGCTTCTTGAAGGGAAAGATGTAACTCTGTGAGATGAATTAACAGAACACAGAGCAGTTTCTCAGAAAGCTTCTTTCCAGTTTTGAACGGAAGATATTTCCTTTTTCACCATAGCCCTGTATGGGCTTCCAAATATCCCTTTGCCAATTCCACAAGAACAGCCTTAGCGAAAGGCTTCTTGAAGGGAAAGATGTAACTCGGTGAGATGAATTAACAGAACACAGAGCAGTTTCTCAGAAAGCTTCTTTCCAGTTTTGAACGGAAGATATTTCCTTTTTCACCTTAGTCCTCTATGGGCTTCCAAATATCCCTTTGCCAATTCCACAAGAACAACCTTAGCGAAAGGCTTCTTGAAGGGAAAGTTGTAACTCTGTGAGATGAATTAACAGAACACAGAGCAGTTTCTCAGAAAGCTTCTTTCCAGTTTCGAAAGGAAGATATTTCCTTTTTCACCATAGCCCTCTACGGGCTTCCAAATATCCCTTTGCCAATTCCACAAGAACAGCCTTAGCGAAAGGCTTCTTGAAGGGAAAGGTGTAACTCTGTGAGATGAATTAAGAGAACACAGAGCAGTTTCTCAGAAAGCTTCTTTCCAGTTTTGAATGGAAGATATTTCCTTTTTCACCGTAGCCCTCTATGGGCTTCGATATATCCCTTTGCCAGTTACACAAGAACAGCCTTAGCGAAAGGCTTCTTGAAGGGAATGATGTAACTCTGTGAGATGAATTAAGAGAACACAGAGCAGTTTCTCAGAAAGCTTCTTTCAAGTTTTGAACAGAAGATATTTCCTTTTTCACCGTAGCCCTCTATGGGCTTCCAAATATCCCTTTGCCAATTCCACAAGAACAGCCTTAGCGAAAGGCTTCTTGAAGGGAAAGATGTAAATTTGTGAGATGAATTAACAGAACACAGAACAGTTTCTCAGAAAGCTTCTTTCCAGTTTTGAACGGAAGGTATTTCCTTTTTCACCATAGACCTCTATGGGTTTCCAAATATCAATTTGCCAATTCCACAAGAACAGCCTTAGCGAAAGGCTTCTTGAAGGGAAAGATGTAACTCTGTAAGATGAATTAACAGAAAACAGAGCTGTTTCTCAGAAAGCTTCTTTCCAGTTTGAACGGAAGATATTTCCTTTTTCACCATAGCCCTCTATGGGCTTCCAAATGTCACTTTGCCAATTCCACAAGAACAGCCTTAGCGAAACGCTTCTTGAAGGGAAAGATGTAACACTATGAGATGAATTAACAGAACACCGGGCAGTTTCTCAGAAAGCTTCTTTCCAGTTTTGAACGGAAGATATTTCCTTTTTCACCATAGCCCTCTATGGGCTTCCAAATATCCCTTTGCCAATTCCACAAGAACAGCCTTAGCGAAAGGCTTCTTGAAGGGAAAGATGTAACTCTTTGAGATGAATTAACAGAACACAGAGCAGTTTCTCATAAAGCTTCTTTCCAGTTTTGAACGGAAGATATTTCCTTTTTCACCATAGGCCTCTATGGGCTTCCAAATATCCCTTTGCCAATTCCACAAGAACAGCCTTAGCGAAAGGCTTGTTGATGGGAAAGATGTAACTCTGTGAGATGAATTAACAGAACACAGAGCAGTTTCTCAGAAAGCTTCTTTCCAGATTTGAACGGAAGATATTTCCTTTTTCACCTTAGCCCTCTAAGGGCTTCCAAATATCCCTTTGCCAATTCCACAAGAACAGCCTTAGCGAAAGGCTTCTTGAAGGGAAAGATGTAACTCTGTGAGATGAATAAACAGAACACAGAGCAGTTTCTGAGAAAGCTTCTTTCCAGTTTTGAACGGAAGATATTTCCTTTTTCACCATAGCCCTCTATGGGCTTCCAAATATCCCTTTGCCAATTCCACAAGAACAGCCTTAGCGAAAGGCTTCTTGAAGTGAAAGATGTAACTCTGTGAGATGAATGAACAGAACACAGAGCAGTTTCTCAAAAAGCTTCTTTCCAGTTTTGAACGGAGGATATTTCCTTTTTCACCATAGCCCTCTATGGGCTTCCAAATATCACTTTGCCAATTCCACAAGAACAGCCTTAGCGAAAGGCTTCTAGAAGGGAAAGATGTAACTCTCTGAGATGAATTAACACAACACAGAGCAGTTTCTCAGAAAGCTTCTTTCCAGTTTTGAACGGAAGATATTTCCTTTTTCACCATAGCCCTCTATGGGCTTCCAAATATCCCTTTGCCAATTCCACAAGAACAGCCTTAGCGAAAGGCTTCTTGAAGGGAAAGATGTAACTCTGTGAGATGAATTAACAGAACACAGAGCAGTTTCTCAGAAAGCTTCTTTCCAGTTTTGAACGGAAGATATTTCCTTTTTCACCATAGCCCTGTATGGGCTTCCAAATATCCCTTTGCCAATTCCACAAGAACAGCCTTAGCGAAAGGCTTCTTGAAGGGAAAGATGTAACTCGGTGAGATGAATTAACAGAACACAGAGCAGTTTCTCAGAAAGCTTCTTTCCAGTTTTGAACGGAAGATATTTCCTTTTTCACCTTAGTCCTCTATGGGCTTCCAAATATCCCTTTGCCAATTCCAAAAGAACAACCTTAGCGAAAGGCTTCTTGAAGGGAAAGTTGTAACTCTGTGAGAAGAATTAACAGAACACAGAGCAGTTTCTCAGAATGTTTCTTTCCAGTTTCGAAAGGAAGATATTTCCTTTTTCACCATAGCCCTCTAAGGGCTTCCAAATATCCCTTTGCCAATTCCACAAGAACAGCCTTAGCGAAAGGCTTCTTGAAGGGAAAGGTGTAACTCTGTGAGATGAATTAAGAGAACACAGAGCAGTTTCTCAGAAAGCTTCTTTCCAGTTTTGAATGGAAGATATTTCCTTTTTCACCGTAGCCCTCTATGGGCTTCCAAATATCCCTTTGCCAGTTCCACAAGAACAGCCTTAGCGAAAGGCTTCTTGAAGGGAAAGATGTAACTCTGTGAGATGAACTAACAGAACACAGAGTAGTTTCTCAGAAAGCTTCTTTCCAGTTTTGAACGGAGGATATTTCCTTTTACACCATAGCCCTCTATGGGCTTCCAAATATCCCTTTGCCAATTCCACAAGAACAGCCTTAGCGAAAGGCTTCTTGAAGGGAAAGATGTAACTCTGTGAGATGAACTAACAGAACACAGAGCAGTTTCTCAGAAAGCTTCCTTCCAGTTTTGAACGGACGATATTTCCTTTTACACCATAGCCCTCTACGGGCTTCCAAATATCCCTTTGCCAATTCCACAAGAATAGCCTTAGCGAAAGGCTTTTTGAAGGGAAAGATGTAACTCTGTGAGATGAATTAACAAAACACAGAGCAGTTTCTCAGAATGCTTCTTTCCAGTTTTGAACGGAGGATATTTCCTTTTTCACCATAGCCCTTTGCCAATAACACAAGAATAGCCTTAGCGAAAGGCTTTTTGAAGGGAAAGATGTAACTCTGTGAGATGAATTAACAGAACACAGAACAGTTTCTCAAAAAGCTTCTTTCCAGTTTTGAACGGAGGATATTTCCTTTTTCACCATAGCCCTCTATGGGCTTCCAAATATCACTTTGCCAATTCCACAAGAACAGCCTTAGCGAAAGGCTTCTAGAAGGGAAAGATGTAACTCTCTGAGATGAATTAACACAACACAGAGCAGTTTCTCAGAAAGCTTCTTTCCAGTTTTGAACGGAAGATATTTCCTTTTTCACCATAGCCCTCTATGGGCTTCCAAATGTCCCTTTGCCAATTCCACAAGAACAGCCTTAGCGAAAGGCTTCTTGAAGGGAAAGATGTAACTCTGTGAGATGAATTAACAGAACACAGAGCAGTTTCTCAGAAAGCTTCTTTCCAGTTTTGAACGGAAGATATTTCCTTTTTCACCATAGCCCTTTATGGGCTTCCAAATATCCCTTTGCCAATTCCACAAGAACAGCCTTAGCGAAAGGCTTCTTGAAGGGAAAGATGTAACTCGGTGAGATGAATTAACAGAACACAGAGCAGTTTCTCAGAAAGCTTCTTTCCAGTTTTGAACGGAAGATATTTCCTTTTTCACCTTAGTCCTCTATGGGCTTTCTAATATCCCTTTGCCAATTCCACAAGAACAACCATAGCGAAAGGCTTCTGGAAGGGAAAGTTGTAACTCTGTGAGATGAATTAACAGAACACAGAGCAGTTTCTCAGAAAGCTTCTTTCCAGTTTCGAAAGGAAGATATTTCCTTTTTCACCATAGCCCTCTAAGGGCTTCCAAATATCCCTTTGCCAATTCCACAAGAACAGCCTTAGCGAAAGGCTTCTTGAAGGGAAAGGTGTAACTCTGTGAGATGAATTAAGAGAACACAGAGCAGTTTCTCAGAAGGCTTCTTTCCAGTTTTGAATGGAAGATATTTCCTTTTTCACCGTAGCCCTCTATGGGCTTCCAAATATCCCTTTGCCAGTTCCACAAGAACAGCCTTAGCGAAAGGCTTCTTGAAGGGAAAGATGTAACTCTGTGAGATGAACTAAGAGAACACAGAGCAGTTTCTCAGAAAGCTTCTTTCCAGTTTTGAACGGAGGATATTTCCTTTTACACCATAGCCCTCTATGGGCTTCCAAATATCCCTTTGCCAATTCCACAAGAACAGCCTTAGCGAAAGGCTTCTTGAAGGGAAAGATGTAACTCTGTGAGATGAATTAACAGAACACAGAGCAGTTTCTCAGAAAGCTTCTTTCCAGTTTTGAACGGAAGATATTTCCTTTTTCACCATAGCCCTCTGAGGGCTTCCGAATATCCCTTTGCCAATTCCACAAGAACCGCCTTAGCGAAAAGATTCTTGAAGGGAAAGAAGTAACTCTGTGAGATGAATTAACAGAACACAGAGCAGTTTCTCAGAATGCTTCTTTCCAGTTTTGAATGGAAGATATTTCCTTTTTCACCATAGCCCTCTATGGGCTTAAAAATATCCCTTTGCCAATTCCACAAGAACAGCCTTAGCGAAAGGCTTCTTGAAAGGAAAGATGTAACTCTGTGAGAAGAATTAACAGAACACAGAGCAGTTTCTCAGAAAGCTTCTTTCCAGTTTTGAACGGAAGATATTTCCTTTTTCACCATAGCCCTCTATGGGCTTCCAAATATAACTTTGCCAATTCCACAAGAACAGTCTTAGCGAAAGGCTTCTTGAAGGGAAAGATGTAACTCTGTGAGATGAATTAACAGAACACAGAGCAGTTTCTCAGAAAACATCTTTCCAGTTTTGAACGGAAGATATTTCCTTTTTCACCATAGGCCTCTATGGGCTTCCAAATATCCCTTTGCCAATTCCACAAGAACAGCCTTAGCGAAAGGCTTGTTGATGGGAAAGATGTAACTCTGTGAGATGAATTAACAGAACACAGAGCAGTTTCTCAAAAGCTTCTTTCCAGATTTGAACGGAAGATATTTCCTTTTTCACCGTAGCCCTCTAAGGGCTTCCAAATATCCCTTTGCCAATTCCACAAGAACAGCCTTAGCGAAAGGCTTCTTGAAGGGAAAGATGTAACTCTGTGAGATGAATTAACAGAACACAGAGCAGTTTCTCAGAAAGCTTCTTTCCAGTTTTGAACGGAAGATATTTCCTTTTTCACCATAGCCCTCTATGGGCTTCCAAATATCCCTTTGCCAATTCCACAAGAACAGCCTTAGCGAAAGGCTTCTTGAAGTGAAAGATGTAACTCTGTGAGATGAATGAACAGAACACAGAGCAGTTTCTCAAAAAGCTTCTTTCCAGTTTTGAACGGAGGATATTTCCTTTTTCACCATAGCCCTCTATGGGCTTCCAAATATCACTTTGCCAATTCCACAAGAGCAGCCTTAGCGAAAGGCTTCTAGAAGGGAAAGATGTAACTCTGTGAGATGAATTAACAGAACACAGAGCAGTTTCTCAGAAAGCTTCTTTCCAGTTTTGAACGGAGGATATTTCCTTTCACACCATAGCCCTCTATGGGCTTCCAAATATCCCTTTGCCAATTCCACAAGAACAGCCTTAGCGAAAGGCTTCTTGAAGGGAAAGATGTAAATTTGTGAGATGAATTAACAGAACACAGAACAGTTTCTCAGAAAGCTTCTTTCCAGTTTTGAACGGAAGGTATTTCCTTTTTCACCATAGACCTCTATGGGTTTCCAAATATCAATTTGCCAATTCCACAAGAACAGCCTTAGCGAAAGGCTTCTTGAAGGGAAAGATGTAACTCTGTAAGATGAATTAACAGAAAACAGAGCTGTTTCTCAGAAAGCTTCTTTCCAGTTTGAACGGAAGATATTTCCTTTTTCACCATAGCCCTCTATGGGCTTCCAAATGTCACTTTGCCAATTCCACAAGAACAGCCTTAGCGAAACGCTTCTTGAAGGGAAAGATGTAACACTATGAGATGAATTAACAGAACACCGGGCAGTTTCTCAGAAAGCTTCTTTCCAGTTTTGAACGGAAGATATTTCCTTTTTCACCATAGCCCTCTATGGGCTTCCAAATATCCCTTTGCCAATTCCACAAGAACAGCCTTAGCGAAAGGCTTCTTGAAGGGAAAGATGTAACTCTTTGAGATGAATTAACAGAACACAGAGCAGTTTCTCATAAAGCTTCTTTCCAGTTTTGAACGGAAGATATTTCCTTTTTCACCATAGGCCTCTATGGGCTTCCAAATATCCCTTTGCCAATTCCACAAGAACAGCCTTAGCGAAAGGCTTGTTGATGGGAAAGATGTAACTCTGTGAGATGAATTAACAGAACACAGAGCAGTTTCTCAGAAAGCTTCTTTCCAGATTTGAACGGAAGATATTTCCTTTTTCACCTTAGCCCTCTAAGGGCTTCCAAATATCCCTTTGCCAATTCCACAAGAACAGCCTTAGCGAAAGGCTTCTTGAAGGGAAAGATGTAACTCTGTGAGATGAATAAACAGAACACAGAGCAGTTTCTGAGAAAGCTTCTTTCCAGTTTTGAACGGAAGATATTTCCTTTTTCACCATAGCCCTCTATGGGCTTCCAAATATCCCTTTGCCAATTCCACAAGAACAGCCTTAGCGAAAGGCTTCTTGAAGTGAAAGATGTAACTCTGTGAGATGAATGAACAGAACACAGAGCAGTTTCTCAAAAAGCTTCTTTCCAGTTTTGAACGGAGGATATTTCCTTTTTCACCATAGCCCTCTATGGGCTTCCAAATATCACTTTGCCAATTCCACAAGAACAGCCTTAGCGAAAGGCTTCTAGAAGGGAAAGATGTAACTCTCTGAGATGAATTAACACAACACAGAGCAGTTTCTCAGAAAGCTTCTTTCCAGTTTTGAACGGAAGATATTTCCTTTTTCACCATAGCCCTCTATGGGCTTCCAAATATCCCTTTGCCAATTCCACAAGAACAGCCTTAGCGAAAGGCTTCTTGAAGGGAAAGATGTAACTCTGTGAGATGAATTAACAGAACACAGAGCAGTTTCTCAGAAAGCTTCTTTCCAGTTTTGAACGGAAGATATTTCCTTTTTCACCATAGCCCTGTATGGGCTTCCAAATATCCCTTTGCCAATTCCACAAGAACAGCCTTAGCGAAAGGCTTCTTGAAGGGAAAGATGTAACTCGGTGAGATGAATTAACAGAACACAGAGCAGTTTCTCAGAAAGCTTCTTTCCAGTTTTGAACGGAAGATATTTCCTTTTTCACCTTAGTCCTCTATGGGCTTCCAAATATCCCTTTGCCAATTCCAAAAGAACAACCTTAGCGAAAGGCTTCTTGAAGGGAAAGTTGTAACTCTGTGAGAAGAATTAACAGAACACAGAGCAGTTTCTCAGAATGTTTCTTTCCAGTTTCGAAAGGAAGATATTTCCTTTTTCACCATAGCCCTCTAAGGGCTTCCAAATATCCCTTTGCCAATTCCACAAGAACAGCCTTAGCGAAAGGCTTCTTGAAGGGAAAGGTGTAACTCTGTGAGATGAATTAAGAGAACACAGAGCAGTTTCTCAGAAAGCTTCTTTCCAGTTTTGAATGGAAGATATTTCCTTTTTCACCGTAGCCCTCTATGGGCTTCCAAATATCCCTTTGCCAGTTCCACAAGAACAGCCTTAGCGAAAGGCTTCTTGAAGGGAAAGATGTAACTCTGTGAGATGAACTAACAGAACACAGAGTAGTTTCTCAGAAAGCTTCTTTCCAGTTTTGAACGGAGGATATTTCCTTTTACACCATAGCCCTCTATGGGCTTCCAAATATCCCTTTGCCAATTCCACAAGAACAGCCTTAGCGAAAGGCTTCTTGAAGGGAAAGATGTAACTCTGTGAGATGAACTAACAGAACACAGAGCAGTTTCTCAGAAAGCTTCCTTCCAGTTTTGAACGGACGATATTTCCTTTTACACCATAGCCCTCTACGGGCTTCCAAATATCCCTTTGCCAATTCCACAAGAATAGCCTTAGCGAAAGGCTTTTTGAAGGGAAAGATGTAACTCTGTGAGATGAATTAACAAAACACAGAGCAGTTTCTCAGAATGCTTCTTTCCAGTTTTGAACGGAGGATATTTCCTTTTTCACCATAGCCCTTTGCCAATAACACAAGAATAGCCTTAGCGAAAGGCTTTTTGAAGGGAAAGATGTAACTCTGTGAGATGAATTAACAGAACACAGAACAGTTTCTCAAAAAGCTTCTTTCCAGTTTTGAACGGAGGATATTTCCTTTTTCACCATAGCCCTCTATGGGCTTCCAAATATCACTTTGCCAATTCCACAAGAACAGCCTTAGCGAAAGGCTTCTAGAAGGGAAAGATGTAACTCTCTGAGATGAATTAACACAACACAGAGCAGTTTCTCAGAAAGCTTCTTTCCAGTTTTGAACGGAAGATATTTCCTTTTTCACCATAGCCCTCTATGGGCTTCCAAATGTCCCTTTGCCAATTCCACAAGAACAGCCTTAGCGAAAGGCTTCTTGAAGGGAAAGATGTAACTCTGTGAGATGAATTAACAGAACACAGAGCAGTTTCTCAGAAAGCTTCTTTCCAGTTTTGAACGGAAGATATTTCCTTTTTCACCATAGCCCTTTATGGGCTTCCAAATATCCCTTTGCCAATTCCACAAGAACAGCCTTAGCGAAAGGCTTCTTGAAGGGAAAGATGTAACTCGGTGAGATGAATTAACAGAACACAGAGCAGTTTCTCAGAAAGCTTCTTTCCAGTTTTGAACGGAAGATATTTCCTTTTTCACCTTAGTCCTCTATGGGCTTTCTAATATCCCTTTGCCAATTCCACAAGAACAACCATAGCGAAAGGCTTCTGGAAGGGAAAGTTGTAACTCTGTGAGATGAATTAACAGAACACAGAGCAGTTTCTCAGAAAGCTTCTTTCCAGTTTCGAAAGGAAGATATTTCCTTTTTCACCATAGCCCTCTAAGGGCTTCCAAATATCCCTTTGCCAATTCCACAAGAACAGCCTTAGCGAAAGGCTTCTTGAAGGGAAAGGTGTAACTCTGTGAGATGAATTAAGAGAACACAGAGCAGTTTCTCAGAAGGCTTCTTTCCAGTTTTGAATGGAAGATATTTCCTTTTTCACCGTAGCCCTCTATGGGCTTCCAAATATCCCTTTGCCAGTTCCACAAGAACAGCCTTAGCGAAAGGCTTCTTGAAGGGAAAGATGTAACTCTGTGAGATGAACTAAGAGAACACAGAGCAGTTTCTCAGAAAGCTTCTTTCCAGTTTTGAACGGAGGATATTTCCTTTTACACCATAGCCCTCTATGGGCTTCCAAATATCCCTTTGCCAATTCCACAAGAACAGCCTTAGCGAAAGGCTTCTTGAAGGGAAAGATGTAACTCTGTGAGATGAATTAACAGAACACAGAGCAGTTTCTCAGAAAGCTTCTTTCCAGTTTTGAACGGAAGATATTTCCTTTTTCACCATAGCCCTCTGAGGGCTTCCGAATATCCCTTTGCCAATTCCACAAGAACCGCCTTAGCGAAAAGATTCTTGAAGGGAAAGAAGTAACTCTGTGAGATGAATTAACAGAACACAGAGCAGTTTCTCAGAATGCTTCTTTCCAGTTTTGAATGGAAGATATTTCCTTTTTCACCATAGCCCTCTATGGGCTTAAAAATATCCCTTTGCCAATTCCACAAGAACAGCCTTAGCGAAAGGCTTCTTGAAAGGAAAGATGTAACTCTGTGAGAAGAATTAACAGAACACAGAGCAGTTTCTCAGAAAGCTTCTTTCCAGTTTTGAACGGAAGATATTTCCTTTTTCACCATAGCCCTCTATGGGCTTCCAAATATAACTTTGCCAATTCCACAAGAACAGTCTTAGCGAAAGGCTTCTTGAAGGGAAAGATGTAACTCTGTGAGATGAATTAACAGAACACAGAGCAGTTTCTCAGAAAACATCTTTCCAGTTTTGAACGGAAGATATTTCCTTTTTCACCATAGGCCTCTATGGGCTTCCAAATATCCCTTTGCCAATTCCACAAGAACAGCCTTAGCGAAAGGCTTGTTGATGGGAAAGATGTAACTCTGTGAGATGAATTAACAGAACACAGAGCAGTTTCTCAAAAGCTTCTTTCCAGATTTGAACGGAAGATATTTCCTTTTTCACCGTAGCCCTCTAAGGGCTTCCAAATATCCCTTTGCCAATTCCACAAGAACAGCCTTAGCGAAAGGCTTCTTGAAGGGAAAGATGTAACTCTGTGAGATGAATTAACAGAACACAGAGCAGTTTCTCAGAAAGCTTCTTTCCAGTTTTGAACGGAAGATATTTCCTTTTTCACCATAGCCCTCTATGGGCTTCCAAATATCCCTTTGCCAATTCCACAAGAACAGCCTTAGCGAAAGGCTTCTTGAAGTGAAAGATGTAACTCTGTGAGATGAATGAACAGAACACAGAGCAGTTTCTCAAAAAGCTTCTTTCCAGTTTTGAACGGAGGATATTTCCTTTTTCACCATAGCCCTCTATGGGCTTCCAAATATCACTTTGCCAATTCCACAAGAGCAGCCTTAGCGAAAGGCTTCTAGAAGGGAAAGATGTAACTCTGTGAGATGAATTAACAGAACACAGAGCAGTTTCTCAGAAAGCTTCTTTCCAGTTTTGAACGGAGGATATTTCCTTTCACACCATAGCCCTCTATGGGCTTCCAAATATCCCTTTGCCAATTCCACAAGAACAGCCTTAGCGAAAGGCTTGTTGAAGGGAAAGATGTAACTCGGTGAGATGAATTAACAGAACACAGAGCAGTTTCTCAGAAAGCTTCTTTCCAGTTTTGAACGGAAGATATTTCCTTTTTCACCTTAGTCCTCTATGGGTTTCCAAATATCCCTTTGCCAATTCCACAAGAACAACCTTAGCGAAAGGCTTCTTGAAGGGAAAGTTGTAACTCTGTGAGATGAATTAACAGAACACAGAGCAGTTTCTCAGAAAGCTTCTTTCCAGTTTTGAAAGGAAGATATTTCCTTTTTGTCCATAGCCCTCTATGGGCTTCCAAATGTCCCTTTGCCAATTCCACAAGAACAGCCTTAGCGAAAGGCTTCTTGAAGGGAAAGGTGTAACTCTGTGAGATGAATTAAGAGAACACAGAGCAGTTTCTCAGAAAGCTTCTTTCCAGTTTTGAATGGAAGATATTTCCTTTTTCACCGTAGCCCTCTATGGGCTTCCAAATATCCCTTTGCCAATTCCACAAGAACAGCCTTAGCGAAAGGCTTCTTGAAGGGAAAAATGTAACTCTTTGAGATGAACTAACAGAACACAGAGCAGTTTCTCAGAAAGCTTCTTTCCAGTTTTGAACGGACGATATTTCCTTTTACACCATAGCCCTCTAGGGGCTTCCAAATATCCCTTTGCCAATTCCACAAGAATAGCCTTAGCGAAAGGCTTTTTGAAGGGAAAGATGTAACTCTGTGAGATGAATTAACAAAACACAGAGCAGTTTCTCAGAATGCTTCTTTCCAGTTTTGAACGGAAGATATTTCCTTTTTCACCATAGCCCTTTGCCAATAACACAAGAATAGCCTTAGCGAAAGGCTTTTTGAAGGGAAAGATGTAACTCTGTGAGATGAATTAACAGAACACAGAGCAGTTTCTCAGAAAGATTCTTTCCAGATTTGAACGGAAGATATTTCCTTTTTCACCGTAGCCCTGTATGGGCTTCCTAATATCCCTTTGCCAATTCCACAAGAACAGCCTTAGCGAAAGGCTTCTTGAAGGGAAAGATGTAACTCTGTGAGATCAATAAACGGAACACAGAGCAGTTTCTCAGAAAGCTTCTTTCCAGTTTTGAACGGAAGATATTTCCTTTTTTAAAATAGCCCTCTATGGGCTTCCGAATATCCCTTTGCCAATTCCACAAGAACAGCCTTACGAAAGGCTTTTTGAAGGGAAAGATGTAACTCTGTGAGATGAATTAACAGAACACAGAGCAGTTTCTCAGAAAGCTTCTTTCCAGTTTTGAACGGAAGATATTTCCTTTTTCACCATAGCCCTCTATGGGCTTCCAAATATCCCTTTGCCAATTCCACAAGAACAGGCTTAGCGAAAGGCTTCTTGAAGGGAAAGATGTAACTCGGTGAGATGAATTAACAGAACACAGAGCAGTTTCTCAGAAAGCTTCTTTCCAGTTTTGAACGGAAGATAATTTCTTTTTCACCTTAGGCCTCTTAGGGCTTCCAAATATCCCTTTGCCAATTCCACAAGAACAGCCTTAGCGAAAGGCTTGTTGAAGGGAAAGATGTAACCCTGTGAGATGAATTAACAGAACACAGAGCAGTTTTTCCCAAAGCTTCTTTCCACTTTTGAACTTAAGATATTTCCTTTTTCACCTTAGGCCTCTATGGGCTTCCAAATATTCCTTTGCCAATTCCACAAGAACAGCCTTAGCGAAAGGCTTCTTGAAGGGAAAGATGTAACTCTGTGAGATGAATTATCAGAACACAGAGCAGTTTTTCAGAAAGCTTCTTTCCAGTTTTCAACGGAAGATATTTCCTTTTTCACCATAGCCCTCTATGGGCTTCCAAATATCCCTTTGCCAATTCCACAAGAACCGCCTTAGCGAAAGGCTTCTTGAAGGCAAAGATGTAACTCTGTGAGATGAATTAACAGAAAACAGAGCAGTATCTCAGAAAGCTTCTTTCTAGTTTTGAACGGAGGATATTTCCTTTTTCACCATAGCCCTCTATGGGCTTCCAAATATCCCTTTGCCAATTCCACAAGAACACCCTTAGCGAAAGGCTTCTTGAAGGGAAACATGTAACTCTGTGAGATGAATTAACAGAACACAGAGCAGTTTCTCAGAAAGCTTCTTTCCAGTTTTGAACGGAAGTTATTTCCTTTTTCACCATAGCCCTCTATGGGCTTCCAAATATCACTTTGCCAATTCCACAAGAACAGCCTTAGCGAAAGGCTTGTTGAAGGGAAAGATGTAACTCTGTGAGATGAATTTACAGAACACAGAGCAGTTTCTCAGAAAGCTTCTTTCCAGTTTTGAACGGAAGATATTTCCTTTTTTTCAAATAGCCCCCTATGGGCTTCCAAATATCCCTTTGCAAATTCCACAAGAACAGCCTTAGCGAAAGGCTTCTTGAAGGGAAAGATGTAACTCTCTGAGATGAATTAACACAACACAGAGCAGTTTCTCAGAAAGCTTCTTTCCAGTTTTGAACGGAAGATATTTCCTTTTTAACCATAGCCCTCTATGGGCTTCCAAATATCCCTTTGCCAATTCCACAAGAACAGCCTTAGCGAAAGGCTTCTTGAAGGGAAGGATGTAACTCTTTGAGATGAATTAACAGAACACAGAGCAGTTTCTACAAAAGCTTCTTTCCAGTTTTGAACCGAGGATACTTCCTTTTTCACCATAGCCCTCTGTGGGCTTCCAAATATCACTTTGCTAATTCCACAAGAACAGCCTTAGAGAAAGGCTTCTTGAAGGGAAAGATGTAACTCTGTGAGATGAATTAACAGAACACAGAGCAGTTTCTCAGAAAGATTCTTTCCAGATTTGAACGGAAGATATTTCCTTTTTCACCGTAGCCCTGTATGGGCTTCCTAATATCCCTTTGCCAATTCCACAAGAACAGCCTTAGCGAAAGGCTTCTTGAAGGGAAAGATGTAACTCTGTGAGATCAATAAACGGAACACAGAGCAGTTTCTCAGAAAGCTTCTTTCCAGTTTTGAACGGAAGATATTTCCTTTTTTAAAATAGCCCTCTATGGGCTTCCGAATATCCCTTTGCCAATTCCACAAGAACAGCCTTACGAAAGGCTTTTTGAAGGGAAAGATGTAACTCTGTGAGATGAATTAACAGAACACAGAGCAGTTTCTCAGAAAGCTTCTTTCCAGTTTTGAACGGAAGATATTTCCTTTTTCACCATAGCCCTCTATGGGCTTCCAAATATCCCTTTGCCAATTCCACAAGAACAGGCTTAGCGAAAGGCTTCTTGAAGGGAAAGATGTAACTCGGTGAGATGAATTAACAGAACACAGAGCAGTTTCTCAGAAAGCTTCTTTCCAGTTTTGAACGGAAGATAATTTCTTTTTCACCTTAGGCCTCTTAGGGCTTCCAAATATCCCTTTGCCAATTCCACAAGAACAGCCTTAGCGAAAGGCTTCTTGAAGGGAAAGATGTAACTCTGTGAGTTGAATTAACAGAACACAGAGCAGTTTCTCAGAAAGATTCTTTCAAGTTTTGAATGGAAGATATTTCCTTTTTCACCATAGCCCTCTATGGGCTTCCAAATATCACTTTGCCAATTCCACAAGAAAAGCCTTAGCGAAAGGCTTCTTGAAGGGAAAGATGTAACTCTGTGAGATGAATTAACAGAACACAGAGCAGTTTCTCATAAAGCTTTTTTCAGTTTTGAATGGAAGATATTTCCTTTTTCACCATAGCCCTCTATGGGCTTCCAAATATCCCTTTGCCAATTCCACTAGAACAGCCTTAGCGAAAGGCTTCTTAAAAGGAAAGATGTAACTCTATGACATGAATTAAGAGAACACAGAGCAGTTTCTCAGAAACCTTCTTTTCAGTTTTGAACGGAAGATATTTCCTTTTTCACCATAGCCCTCTATGGGCTTTAAAATATCCCTTTGCCATTTCCACAAGAACAGCCTTAGCGAAAGGCTTCTTGAAGTGAAAGACGTAACTCTGTGAGATGAATGAACAGAACACAGAGCAGTTTCTCAAAAAGCTTCTTTCCAGTTTTGAACGGAGGATATTTCCTTTTTCACCATAGCCCTCTATGGGCTTCCAAATATCCCTTTGCCAATTCCACAAGAACAGCCTTAGCGAAAGGCTTCTAGAAGGGAAAGATGTAACTCTCTGAGATGAATTAACACAACACAGAGCAGTTTCTCAGAAAGCTTCTTTCCAGTTTTGAAAGGAAGATATTTCCTTTTTCACCTTAGGACTCTATGGGCTTCCAAATATCCCTTTGCCAATTCCACAAGAACAGCCTTACCGAAAGGCTTCTTGAAGGGAAAGATGTAACTCTGTGAGATGTATTAACAGAACACAGAGCAGTTTCTCAGAAAGCTTCTTTCCACTTTTGAACGGAAGATATTTCCTTTTTCACCATAGCCCTCTATGGGCTTCCAAATATCCCTTTGCCAATTCCACAAGAACAGCCTTAGCGAAAGGCTTCTTGAAGGGAAAGATGTAACTCTGTGAGATGAATGAACAGAACACAGAGCAGTTTCTCAAAAAGCTTCTTTCCAGTTTTGAACGGAGGATATTTCCTTTTTCACCTTAGCCCTCTATGGGCTTCCAAATATCACTTTGCCAATTCCACAAGAACAGCCTTAGCGAAAGGCTTCTTGAAGGGAAAGATGTAACTCTGTGAGATGAATTAACACAACACAGAGCAGATTCTCAGAAAGCTTCCTTCCAGTTTTGAACGGAAGATATTTCCTTTTTCACCATAGCCCTCTATGGGCTTCCAAATATCGCTTTGTCAATTCCACAAGAACAGCCTTAGCGAAAGGCTTGTTGAAGGGAAAGATGTAACCCTGTGAGATGAATTAACAGAACACAGAGCAGTTTTTCCCAAAGCTTCTTTCCACTTTTGAACTTAAGATATTTCCTTTTTCACCTTAGGCCTCTATGGGCTTCCAAATATTCCTTTGCCAATTCCACAAGAACACCCTTAGCGAAAGGCTTCTTGAAGGGAAAGATGTAACTCTGTGAGATGAATTATCAGAACACAGAGCAGTTTTTCAGAAAGCTTCTTTCCAGTTTTCAACGGAAGATATTTCCTTTTTCACCATAGCCCTCTATGGGCTTCCAAATATCCCTTTGCCAATTCCACAAGAACCGCCTTAGCGAAAGGCTTCTTGAAGGCAAAGATGTAACTCTGTGAGATGAATTAACAGAAAACAGAGCAGTATCTCAGAAAGCTTCTTTCTAGTTTTGAACGGAGGATATTTCCTTTTTCACCATAGCCCTCTATGGGCTTCCAAATATCCCTTTGCCAATTCCACAAGAACACCCTTAGCGAAAGGCTTCTTGAAGGGAAACATGTAACTCTGTGAGATGAATTAACAGAACACAGAGCAGTTTCTCAGAAAGCTTCTTTCCA
Organism: Chlorocebus sabaeus; assembly: GCF_047675955.1. Classification (NCBI taxonomy): domain Eukaryota; kingdom Metazoa; phylum Chordata; class Mammalia; order Primates; family Cercopithecidae; genus Chlorocebus; species Chlorocebus sabaeus. Next base: position 35,151,130 of record NC_132908.1, read on the forward strand.
GTTTTGAACGGAAGTTATTTCCTTTTTCACCATAGCCCTCTATGGGCTTCCAAATATCACTTTGCCAATTCCACAAGAACAGCCTTAGCGAAAGGCTTGTTGAAGGGAAAGATGTAACTCTGTGAGATGAATTTACAGAACACAGAGCAGTTTCTCAGAAAGCTTCTTTCCAGTTTTGAACGGAAGATATTTCCTTTTTTTCAAATAGCCCCCTATGGGCTTCCAAATATCCCTTTGCAAATTCCACAAGAACAGCCTTAGCGAAAGGCTTCTTGAAGGGAAAGATGTAACTCTCTGAGATGAATTAACACAACACAGAGCAGTTTCTCAGAAAGCTTCTTTCCAGTTTTGAACGGAAGATATTTCCTTTTTAACCATAGCCCTCTATGGGCTTCCAAATATCCCTTTGCCAATTCCACAAGAACAGCCTTAGCGAAAGGCTTCTTGAAGGGAAGGATGTAACTCTTTGAGATGAATTAACAGAACACAGAGCAGTTTCTACAAAAGCTTCTTTCCAGTTTTGAACCGAGGATACTTCCTTTTTCACCATAGCCCTCTGTGGGCTTCCAAATATCACTTTGCTAATTCCACAAGAACAGCCTTAGAGAAAGGCTTCTTGAAGGGAAAGATGTAACTCTGTGAGATGAATTAAGAGAACACAGAGCAGTTTCTCAGAAAGCTTCTTTCCAGTTTTGAACGGAAGATATTTCCTTTTTTAAAATAGCCCTCTATGGGCTTCCAAATATCCCATTGCCAATTCCACAAGAACAGCCTTAGCGAAAGAGTTCTTGAAGGGAAAGATGTAACTCTGTGAGATGAATTAACACAACACAGAGCAGTTTCTCAGAAAGCTTCTTTCCAGTTTTGAACGGAAGATATTTCGTTTTTCACCATAGCCCTCTATAGGCTTCCAAATATCCCTTTGCCAATTCCACAAGAACAGCCTTAGCGAAAGGCTTCTTGAAGGGAAAGATGTAACTCAGTGAGATGAATTAACAGAACACAGAGCAGTTTCTCAGAAAGCTTCTTTCCAGTTTTGAACGGAAGATATTTCCTTTTTCACCGTAGCCCTCTATGGGCTTCCAAATGTCCCTTTGCCAATTCCACAAGAACAGCCTTAGCGAAAGGCTTCTTGAAGGGAAAGATGTAACTCTGTGAGATGAATTAACAGAACACAGAGCAGTTTCTCAGAAAGCTTCTTTCCAGTTTTGAACGGAAGATATTTCCTTTTTCACCATAGCCCTCTATGGGCTTCCAAATATCGTTTTGCCAATTCCACAAGAACAGCCTTAGCGAAAGGCTTCTTGAAGGGAAAGATGTAACTCTGTGAGATGAATAAACAGAACACAGAGCAGTTTCTCAGAAAGCTTCTTTCCAGTTTTGAACGGAAGATATTTCCTTTTTCACCTTAGGCCTCTATGGGCTTCCAAATATTCCTTTGCCAATTCCACAAGAAGAGCCTTAGCGAAAGGCTTCTTGAAGGGAAAGATGTAACTATGTGAGATGAATTAACAGAACACAGAGCAGCTTCTCAGAAAGTTTCTTTCCAGTTTTGAACGGAAGATATTTCCTTTTTCACCATAGCCCTCTATGGGCTTCCAAATATCCCTTTGCCAATTCCACAAGAACAGCCTTAGCGAAAGGCTTCTTGAAGGGAAGGATGTAACTCTGTGAGATGAATTAACAGAACACAGAGCAGTTTCTCAGAAAGCTTCTTTCCAGTTTTGAACGGAAGATATTTCCTTTTTCACCATAGCCCTCTATGGGCTTCCAAATTTCCCTTTGCCAATTCCACAAGGACAGCCTTAGCGAAAGGCTTGTTGAAGGGAAAGATGTAACTCTGTGAGATGAATTAACAGAACACAGAGCAGTTTCTCATAAAGCTTCTTTCCAGTTTTGAACGGAAGATATTTCCTTTTTTTCAAATAGCCCTCTATGGGCTTCCAAATATCCCTTTGCCAATTCCACAAGAACAGCCTTAGCGAAAGGCTTCTTGAAGGGAAAGATGTAACTCTCTGAGATGAATTAACACAACACAGAGCAGTTTCTCAGAAAGCTTCTTTCCAGTTTTGAACGGAAGATATTTCCTTTTTCACCATAGCCCTCTATGGGCTTCCAAATATCCCTTTGCCAATTCCACAAGAACAGCCTTAGCGAAAGGCTTCTTGAAGGGAAGGATGTAACTCTGTGAGATGAATTAACAGAACACAGAGCAGTTTCTACAAAAGCTTCTTTCCAATTTTGAACGGAGGATATTTCCTTTTTCACCGTAGCCCTCTGTGGGCTTCCAAATATCACTTTGCTAAATCCACAAGAACAGCCTTAGAGAAAGGCTGCTTGAAGGGAAAGATGTAAGTCTGTGAGATGAATTAACAGAACACAGAGCAGTTTCTACAAAAGCTTCTTTCCAGTTTTGAACGGAGGATATTTCCTTTTTCACCATAGCCCTCTGTGGGCTTCCAAGTATCACTTTGCTAATTCCACAAGAACAGCCTTAGAAAAAGGCTTCTTGAAGGGAAAGATGTAAGTCTGTGAGATGAATTAAGAGAACACAGAGCAGTTTCTCAGAAAGCTTCTTTCCAGTTTTGAACGGAAGATATTTCCTTTTTCACCGTAGCCCTCTATGGGCTTCCAAATATCCCTTTGCCAATTACACAAGAAGAGCCTTAGCGAAAGGCTTCTTGAAGGGAAAGATGTAACTCTGTGAGATGAATTAACAAAACACAGAGCAGTTTCTCAGAAAGCTTCTTTCCAGTTTTGAACGGAAGATATTTCCTTTTTCACCATAGACCACTAAGGGCTTCCAAATATCCCTTTGCCAATTCCACAAGAACAGCCTTAGCGAAAGCCTTCTTGAAGGGAATGATGTAACTCGGTGAGATGAATTAACAGAACACAGAGCAGTTTCTCAAAAAGCTTCTTTCCAGTTTTGAACGGAAGATATTTCCTTTTTCACCATAGCCCTCTATGGTCTTCCAAATATCACTCTGCCAATTCTACAAGAACAGCCTTAGTGAAAGGATTGTTGAAGGGAAAGATGTAATTCTGTGAGATGAATTAACAGAACACAGAGCAGTTTTTCCGAAAGCTTCTTTCCACTTTTGAACGGAAGATATTTCCTTTTTTACCATAGCCCTCTATGGGCCTCCAAATATCCCTTTGCCAATTCCACAAGAACAGCCTTAGCGAAAGGCTTCTTGAAGGGAAAGATGTAACTCTGTCAGATGAATTAACAGAACACAGAGCAGTTTCTCAGAAAGCTTCTTTCCAGTTTTGAACGGAAGTTATTTCCGTTTTCACCATAGCCCTCTATGGGCTTCCAAATATCATTTTGCCAATTCCACAAGAACAGCCTTAGCGAAAGGATTGTTGAAGGGAAAGATGTAACTCTGTGAGATGAATTTACAGAACACAGAGCAGTTTCTCAGAAAGCTTCTTTCCAGTTTTGAACGGAAGATATTCCCTTTTTCACCATAGCCCTCTATGGGCTTCCAAATATCCCTTTGCCAATTCCACAAGAACAGCCTTAACGAAAGGCTTCTTGAAGGGAAAGATGTAACTCTGTGAGATGAATTAAGAGAACACAGAGCAGTTTCTCAGAAAGCTTCTTTCCAGTTTTGAATGGAAGATATTTCCTTTTTTAAAATAGCCCTCTATGGGCTTCCAAATATCCCATTGCCAATTCCACAAGAACAGCCTTAGCGAAAGACTTCTTGAAGGGAAAGATGTAACTCTGTGAGATGAATTAACACAACACAGAGCAGTTTCTCAGAAAGCTTCTTTCCAGTATTGAACGGAAGATATTTCCTTTTTCACCATAGCCCTCTATGGGCTTCCAAATATCGTTTTGCCAATTCCACAAGAACAGGCTTAGCGAAAGGCTTCTTGAAGGGAAAGATGCAACTCTGGGAGATGAATTAACAGAACACAGAGCAGTTTCTCAGAAAGCTTCTTTCCAGTTTTGAACGGAAGATATTTCCTTTGTCACCTTAGGCCTCTATGGGCTTCCAAATATTCCTTTGCCAATTCCACAAGAACAGCCTTAGCGAAAGGCTTCTTGAAGGGAGAGATGTAACTCTGTGAGATGAATTAACAGAACACAGAGCAGTTTCTCAGAAAGCTTCTTTCCAGTTTTCAACGGAAGATATTTCCTTTTTCACCATAGCCCTCTATGGGCTTCCAAATATCCCTTTGCCAATTCCACAAGAACCGCCTTAGCGAAAGGCTTCTTGAAGGGAAAGATGTAACTCTGTGAGATGAATTATCAGAACACAGAGCAGTTTCTCAGAAAGATTCTTTCCAGTTTTGAACGGAAGATATTTCCTTTTTCACCATAGCCCTCTATGGGCTTCCAAATATCCCTTTGCCATTTGCACAAGAATAGCCTTAGCGAAAGGCTTTTTGAAGGGAAAGATGTAACTCGGTGAGATGAATTAACAGAACACAGAGCAGTTTCTCAGACAGCTTCTTTCCAGTTTTGAACGGAAGATATTTCCTTTTTCACCGTAGCCCTCTATGGGCTTCCAAATATCCCTTTGCCAATTACACAAGAACAGCCTTAGCGAAAGGCTTCTTGAAGGGAAAGATGTAACTCTGTGAGATGAATTAACAGAACACAGAGCAGTTTCTCAGAAAGCTTCTTTCCAGTTTTGAACGGAAGATATTTCCTGTTTCACCATAGCCCTCTAAGGGCTTGCAAATATCCCTTTGCCAATTCCACAAGAACAGCCTTAGCGAAAGGCTTCTTGAAGGGAAAGATGTAACTCGGTGAGATGAATTAACAGAACACAGAGCAGTTTCTCAAAAAGCTTCTTTCCAGTTTTGAACGGAAGGTATTTCCTTTTTCACCATAGCCCTCTATGGTCTTCCAAATATCACTCTGCCAATTCTTCAAGAACAGCCTTAGTGAAAGGCTTGTTGAAGGGAAAGATGTAACTCTGTGAGATGAATTAACAGAACACAGAGCAGTTTTTCCGAAAGCTTCTTTCCACTTTTGAACGGAAGATATTTCCTTTTTCACCAAGCCCTCTATGGGCTTCCAAATATCCCTTTGCCAATTCCACAAGAACAGCCTTAGCGAAAGGCTTCTTGAAGGGAAAGATGTAACTCGGTGAGATGAATGAACAGAACACAGAGCAGTTTCTCAGAAAGCTTCTTTCCTGTTTTGAACGGAAGATATTTCCTTTTTCACCATAGCCCTCTATGGGCTTCCAAATATCCCTTTGCCAATTCCACAAGAACAGCCTTAGCGAAAGGCTTCTTGAAGTTAAAGATGTAACACTGTCAGATGAATTAACAGAACACAGAGCAGTTTCTCAGAAAGCTTCTTTCCAGTTTTGAACGGAAGTTATTTCCTTTTTCACCATAGCCCTCTATGGACTTCCAAATATCATTTTGCCAATTCCACAAGAACAGCCTTAGCGAAAGGATTGTTGAAGGGAAAGATGTAACTCTGTGAGATGAATTTACAGAACACAGAGCAGTTTCTCAGTAAGCTTCTTTCCAGTTTTGAACGGAAGATATTTCCTTTTTCACCATAGCCCTCTATGGGCTTACAAATATCACTTTGCCAATTCCACAAGAACAGCCTTAGCGAAAGGCTTCGTGAAGGGAAAGATGTAACTCTGTGAGATGTATTAACAGAACACAGAGCAGTTTCTCATAAAGCGTCTTTCCAGTTTTGAACGGAAGATATTTCCTTTTTCACCATAGCTCTCTATGGAATTCCAAATATCCCTTTGCCAATTCCACAAGAACAGTCTTAGCGAAAGGCTTCTTGAAGGGAAAGTTGTAACTCTGTGAGATGAATTAACAGAACACAGAGCAGTTTCTCAGAACGTTTCTTTCCAGTTTTGATCGGAAGATATTTCCTTTTTCACCATAGGCCTCTATGGGCTTCCAAATATCCCTTTGCCAATTCCACAAGAACAGCCTTAGCGAAAGGCTTCTTGAAGGGAAAGATGTAACTCTGTGAGATGAATTAAGAGAACACAGAGCAGTTTCTCAGAAAGCTTCTTTCCAGTTTTGAACGGAAGATATTTCCTTTTTCACCGTAGCCCTCTATGGGCTTCCAAATATCCCTTTGCCAATTACACAAGAAGAGCCTTAGCGAAAGGCTTCTTGAAGGGAAAGATGTAACTCTGTGAGATGAATTAACAGAACACAGAGCAGTTTCTCAGAAAGCTTCTTTCCAGTTTTGAACGGAAGATATTTCCTTTTTCACCATAGCCCACTAAGGGCTTCCAAATATCCCTTTGAGAATTCCACAAGAACAGCCTTAGCGAAAGCCTTCTTGAAGGGAAAGATGTAACTCGGTGAGATGAATTAACAGAACACAGAGCAGTTTCTCAAAAAGCTTCTTTCCAGTTTTGAACGGAAGATATTTCCTTTTTCACCATAGCCCTCTATGGTCTTCCAAATATCACTCTGCCAATTCTACAAGAACAGCCTTAGTGAAAGGCTTGTTGAAGGGAAAGATGTAATTCTGTGAGATGAATTAACAGAACACAGAGCAGTTTTTCCGAAAGCTTCTTTCTACTTTTGAACGGAAGATATTTCCTTTTTCACCATAGCCCTCTATGGGCTTCCAAATATCCCTTTGCCAATTCCACAAGAACAGCCTTAGCTAAAGGCTTCTTGAAGGGAAAGATGTAACTCTGTCAGATGAATTAAGAGAACACAGAGCAGTTTCTCAGAAAGCTTCTTTCCAGTTTTGAACGGAAGTTATTTCCTTTTTCACCATAGCCCTCTATGGGCTTCCAAATATCATTTTGCCAATTCCACAAGAACAGCCTTAGCGAAAGGATTGTTGAAGGGAAAGATGTAACTCTGTGAGATGAATTTACAGAACACAGAGCAGTTTCTCAGAAAGCTTCTTTCCAGTTTTGAACGGAAGATATTTCCTTTTTCACCATAGCCCTCTATGGGCTTACAAATATCACTTTGCCAATTCCACAAGAACAGCCTTAGCGAAAGGTTTCTTGAAGGGAAAGATGTTACTCTGTGAGATGAATTAACACAACACAGAGCAGTTTCTCAGAAAGCTTCTTTCCAGTTTTGAAAGGAAGATATTTCGTTTTTCACCATAGCCCTCTATGGGCTTCCAAATATCCCTTTGCCAATTCCACAAGAACAGCCTTAGCGAAAGGCTTCTTGAAGGGAAAGATGTAACTCAGTGAGATGAATTAACAGAACACAGAGCAGTTTCTCAGAAAGCTTCTTTCCAGTTTTGAACGAAAGATATTTCCTTTTTCACCGTAGCCCTCTATGGGCTTCCAAATGTCCCTTTGCCAATTCCACAAGAACAGCCTTAGCGAAAGGCTTCTTGAAGGGAAAGATGTAACTCTGTGAGATGAATTAACAGAACACAGAGCAGTTTCTCAGAAAGCTTCTTTCCAGTTTTGAACGGAAGATATTTCCTTATTCACCTTAGGCCTCTATGGGCTTCCAAATATTCCTTTGCCAATTCCACAAGAACAGCCTTAGCGAAAGGCTTCTTGAAGGGAAAGATGTAACTCTGTGAGATGAATTATCAGAACACAGAGCAGTTTCTCAGAAAGCTTCTTTCCAGTTTTCAACGGAAGATATTTCCTTTTCCACCATAGCCCTCTTTGGGCTTCCAAATATCGTTTTGCCAATTCCACAAGAACTGCCTTAGCGAAAGGCTTCTTGAAGGGAAAGATGTAACTCTTTGAGATGAATTAACATAACACAGAGCGGTTTCTCAGAAAGCTTCTTTCCAGTTTTGAACGGAAGATATTTCCTTTTTCACCGTAGCCCTCTATGGGCTTCCAAATATCGTTTTGCCAATTCCACAAGAACAGCCTTAGCGAAAGGCTTCTTGAAGGGAAACATGTAACTCTGTGAGATGAATTAACAGAACACAGAGCAGTTTCTCAGAAAGCTTCTTTCCAGTTTTGAAAGGAAGATATTATCTTTTTCACCATAGCCCTTTATGGGCTTCCAAATATCACTTTGCCAATTCCACAAGAACAGCCTTAGCGAAAGGCTACTTGAAGGGAAAGATGTAACTCGGTGAGATGAATTAACAGAATACTGAGCAGTTTCTCAGAAAGCTTCTTTCCAGTTTTGAACGGAAGATATTTCCTTTTTCACCATAGCCCTCTATGGGCTTCCAAATATCCCTTTGCCAACTCCACAAGAACAGCCTTAGCGAAAGGCTTCTTGAAGGGAAAGATGTAACTCTGTGAGATGAATTAACACAACACAGAGCAGTTTCTCAGAAAGCTTCTTTCCAGTTTTGAGCGGAAGTTATTTCCTTTTTCACCATAGCCCTCTATGGGCTTCCAAATATCACTTTGCCACTTCCACAGGAACAGCCTTAGCGAAAGGCTTCCTGAAGGGAAAGATGTAACACTGTGAGATGAATTAACAGAACACAGAGCAGTTTCTCAGAAAGCTTCTTTCCAGTTTTGAACGGAAGATATTTCCTTTTTCACCATAGGCCTCTATGGGCTTCTAAATATCACTTTGCCAATTCCACAAGAACAGTCTTAGCCAAAGGCTTCTTGAAGGGAAAGATGTAACTCTGTGAGATGAATTAACAGAACACAGAGCAGTTTCTCAGAAAGATTCTTTCCAGTTTTGAACGGAAGATATTTCCTTTTTCACCATAGCCCTCTATGGGCTTCCAAATATCCCTTTGCCAATTCCACAAGAACAGCCTTAGCGAAAGGCTTCTTCAAGGGAAACATGTAACTCTGTGTGATGAATTAACAGAACACAGAGCAGTTTCTCAGAAAGCTTCTTTCCAGTTTTGAACGGAAGATATTTCCTTTTCCACCATAGCCCGCTATGGGCTTCCAAATATCGTTTTGCAAATTCCACAAGAACTGCCTTAGCCAAAGGCTTCTTGAAGGGAAAGATGTAACTCTGTGAGATGAATTAACAGACCACAGAGCAGTTTCTCACAAAGCTTTTTTCCAGTTTTCAGCGGAAGTTATTTCCTTTTTCACCATAGTCCTCTATGGGCTTCCAAATATCACTTTGCCAATTCCACAAGAACAGCCTTAGCGAAAGGCTTCTTGAAGGGAAAGATGTAACTCTGTGAGATGAATTAACAGAACACAGAGCAGTTTCTCAGAAAGCTTCTTTCCAGTTTTGAACGGAGGATATTTCCTTTTTCACCATAGCCCTCTATGGGCCTCCAAATATCCCTTTGCCAATTCCACAAGAACAGCCTTAGCGAAAGTCTTCTTCAAGGGAAACATGTAACTCTGTGAGGTGAATAAACAGAACACAATGCAGTTTCTCAGAAAGCTTCTTTCCAGTTTTGAACGGAAGATATTTCCTTTTCCACCATAGCCCTCTTTGGGCTTCCAAATATCGTTTTGCCAATTCCACAAGAACTGCCTTAGCGAAAGGCTTCTTGAAGGGAAAGATGTAACTCTGTGAGATGAATTAACAGAACACAGAGCAGTTTCTCACAAAGCTTCTTTCCAGTTTTGAGCGGAAGTTATTTCCTTTTTCACCATAGCCCTCTATGGGCTTCCAAATATCACTTTGCCAATTCCACAAGAACAGCCTTAGCGAAAGGCTTCTTGAAGGGAAAGATGTAACTCTGTGAGATGAATTAACAGAACACAGAGCAGTTTCTGAGAAAGCTTCTTTCCAGTTTTGAACGGAAGATATTTCCTTTTTCACCATAGCCCTCTATGTGCTTCCAAATATCACTTTGCCAATTCCACAAGAACAGCCTTAACGAAAGGCTTCTTGAAGGGAAAGATGTAACTCTTTGAGATGAATTAAAATAACACAGAGCAGTTTCTCAGAAAGCTTCTTTCCAGTTTTGAACGGAAGATATTTCCTTTTTCACCGTAGCCCTCTATGGGCTTCCAAATATCGTTTTGCCAATTCCACAAGAACAGCCTTAGCGAAAGGCTTCTTGAAGGGAAACATGTAACTCTGTGAGATGAATTAACAGAACACAGAGCAGTTTCTCAGAAAGCTTCTTTCCAGTTTTGAAAGGAAGATATTATCTTTTTCACCATAGCCCTTTATGGGCTTCCAAATATCACTTTGCCAATTCCACAAGAACAGCCTTAGCGAAAGGCTACTTGAAGGGAAAGATGTAACTCGGTGAGATGAATTAACAGAATACTGAGCAGTTTCTCAGAAAGCTTCTTTCCAGTTTTGAACGGAAGATATTTCCTTTTTCACCATAGCCCTCTATGGGCTTCCAAATATCCCTTTGCCAACTCCACAAGAACAGCCTTAGCGAAAGGCTTCTTGAAGGGAAAGATGTAACTCTGTGAGATGAATTAACACAACACAGAGCAGTTTCTCAGAAAGCTTCTTTCCAGTTTTGAGCGGAAGTTATTTCCTTTTTCACCATAGCCCTCTATGGGCTTCCAAATATCACTTTGCCAATTCCACAAGAACAGCCTTAGCGAAAGGCTTCCTGAAGGGAAAGATGTAACACTGTGAGATGAATTAACAGAACACAGAGCAGTTTCTCAGAAAGCTTCTTTCCAGTTTTGAACGGAAGATATTTCCTTTTTCACCATAGGCCTCTATGGGCTTCTAAATATCACTTTGCCAATTCCACAAGAACAGCCTTAGCGAAAGGCTTCTTGAAGGGAAAGATGTAACTCTGTGAGATGAATTAACAGAACACAGAGCAGTTTCTCAGAAAGATTCTTTCCAGTTTTGAACGGAAGATATTTCCTTTTTCACCATAGCCCTCTATGGGCTTCCAAATATCCCTTTGCCAATTCCACAAGAACAGCCTTAGCGAAAGGCTTCTTCAAGGGAAACATGTAACTCTGTGAGATGAATTAACAGAACACAGAGCAGTTTCTCAGAAAGCTTCTTTCCAGTTTTGAACGGAAGATATTTCCTTTTCCACCATAGCCCGCTATGGGCTTCCAAATATCGTTTTGCAAATTCCACAAGAACTGCCTTAGCCAAAGGCTTCTTGAAGGGAAAGATGTAACTCTGTGAGATGAATTAACAGACCACAGAGCAGTTTCTCACAAAGCTTTTTTCCAGTTTTCAGCGGAAGTTATTTCCTTTTTCACCATAGTCCTCTATGGGCTTCCAAATATCACTTTGCCAATTCCACAAGAACAGCCTTAGCGAAAGGCTTCTTGAAGGGAAAGATGTAACTCTGTGAGATGAATTAACAGAACACAGAGCAGTTTCTCAGAAAGCTTCTTTCCAGTTTTGAACGGAGGATATTTCCTTTTTCACCATAGCCCTCTATGGGCCTCCAAATATCCCTTTGCCAATTCCACAAGAACAGCCTTAGCGAAAGGCATCTTGAAGGGAAAGATGTATCTCGGTGAGATGAATGAACAGAACACAGAGCAGTTTCTCAGAAAGCTTCTTTCCAGTTTTGAACGGAAGTTATTTCCTTTTTCACCATAGCCCTCTATGGGCTTCCAAATATCCCTTTGCCAATTCCACAATAACAGCCTTAGCGAAAGGCTTCTTGAAGGGAAAGATGTAACTCGGTGAGATGAATTAACAGAACACAGAGCAGTTTATCAGAAAGCTTCTTTCCAGTTTTGAACGGAAGATATTTCCTTTTTCACCATAGCCCTCTATGAGCTTCCAAATATCCCTTTGCCAATTCCACAAGAACAGCCTTGGCGAAAGGCTTCTTTAAGGGAAAGATGTAACTCGGTGAGATGAATTAAGAGAACACAGAGCAGTTTCTCAGAAAGCTTCTTTCCATTTTTGAACAGAAGATATTTCCTTTTTCACCATAGGCCTCTATGGGCTTCCAAATATCCCTTTGCCAATTCCACAAGAACAGCCTTAGCGAAAGGCTTCTTGAAGGGAAAGATGTAACTCTGTGAGATGAATTAACAGAACACAGAGCAGTTTCTCAGAAAGCTTCTTTCCAGTTTTGAACGGAAGATATTTCCTTTTTTACCACAGGCCTCTAAGGATTCCAAATATCACTTTGCCAATTCCACAAGAACAGCCTTAGCGAAAGGCTTCTTGAAGGGAAAGATGTAACTCTGTGAGATGAATTAACAGAACACGGAGCAGTTTCTCTGAAAGCTTCTTTCCAGATTTGAACGGAAGATATTTCCTTTTTCACCATAGCCCTCTATGGGCTTCCAAATATCCCTTTGCCAATTCCACAAGAACAGCCTTAGCGAAAGCCTTGTTGAAGGGAAAGGTGTAACTCAGTGAGATGAATTAACAGAACACAGAGGAGTTTCTCAGAAAGCTTCTTTCCAGTTTTGAATGGAAGATATTTCCTTTTTCACCATAGCCCTCTATGGACTTCCAAATATCCCTTTGCCAATTCCACAAGAACAGCCTTAGCGAAAGGCTTCTTGAAGGGAAACATGTAACTCTGTGAGATGAATTAACAGAACACAGTGCAGTTTCTCAGAAAGCTTCTTTCCAGTTTTGAACGGAAGATATTTCCTTTTCCACCATAGTCCTCTATGGGCTTCCAAATATCGTTTTGCCAATTCCACAAGAACTGCCTTAGCCAAAGGCTTCTTGAAGGGAAAGATGTAACTCTGTGAGATGAATTAACAGAACACAGAGCAGTTTCTCACAAAGCTTCTTTCCAGTTTTGAGCGGAAGTTATTTCCTTTTTCACCATAGCCCTCTATGGGCTTCCAAATATCACTTTGCCATTTCCACAAGAACAGCCTTAGCGAAAGGCTTCTTGAAGGGAAAGATGTAACTCTGTGAGATGAATTAACAGAACACAGAGCAGTTTCTCAGAAAGCTTCTTTCCAGTTTTGAACGGAAGATATTTCCTTTTTCACCATAGGCCTCTATGGGCTTCTAAATATCACTTTGCCAATTCCACAAGAACAGCCTTAGCGAAAGGCTTGTTGAAGGGAAAGATGTAACTCTGTGAGATGAATTAACAGAACACAGAGCAGTTTCTCAGAAAGATTCTTTCCAGTTTTGAACGGAAGATATTTCCTTTTTCACCATAGGCCTGTATGGGCTTCCAAATATCCCTTTGCCAATTCCACAAGAAAAGCCTTAGCTAATGGCTTCTTGAAGGGAAAGATGTAACTCTGTGAGATGAATTAACAGAACACAGAGAAGTTTCTCAGAAAGCTTCTTTCCAGTTTGGAACGGAAGATATTTCCTTTTTCACCGTAGCCCTCTATGGGCTTCCAAATATCGTTTTGCCAATTCCACAAGAACAGCCTTAGCGAAAGGCTTCTTGAAGGGAAAGATGTAACTCTGTGAGATGAATTAACAGAACACAGAGCAGTTTCTCAGAAAGCTTCTTTCCAGTTTTGAACGGAAGATATTTCCTTTTTTACCACAGGCCTCTAAGGCTTCCAAATATCACTTTGCCAATTCCACAAGAACAGCCTTAGCGAAAGGCTTCTTGAAGGGAAAGATGTAACTCTGTGAGATGAATTAACAGAACACGGAGCAGTTTCTCTGAAAGCTTCTTTCCAGTTTTGAACGGAAGATATTTCCTTTTTCACCATAGCCCTCTATGGGCTTCCAAATATCCCTTTGCCAATTCCACAAGAACAGCCTTAGCGAAAGCCTTGTTGAGGGGAAAGATGTAACTCAGTGAGATGAATTAACAGAACACAGAGCAGTTTCTCAGAAAGCTTCTTTCCAGTTTTGAACGGAAGATATTTCCTTTTTCACCATAGCCCTCTATGGGCTTCCAAATATCCCTTTGCCAATTCCACAAGAACAGCCTTAGCGAAAGGCTTCTTCAAGGGAAACATGTAACTCTGTGAGATGAATTAACAGAACACAGAGCAGTTTCTCAGAAAGCTTCTTTCCAGTTTTGAACGGAAGATATTTCCTTTTCCACCATAGCCCTCTATGGGCTTCCAAATATCGTTTTGCCAATTCCACAAGAACTGCCTTAGCCAAAGGCTTCTTGAAGGGAAAGATGTAACTCTGTGAGATGAATTAACAGAACACAGAGCAGTTTCTCACAAAGCTTTTTTCCAGTTTTGAGCGGAAGTTATTTCCTTTTTCACCATAGCCCTCTATGGGCTTCCAAATATCACTTTGCCAATTCCACAAGAACAGCCTTAGCGAAAGGCTTCTTGAAGGGAAAGATGTATCTCGGTGAGATGAATGAACAGAACACAGAGCAGTTTCTCAGAAAGCTTCTTTCCAGTTTTGAACGGAAGTTATTTCCTTTTTCACCATAGCCCTCTATGGGCTTCCAAATATCCCTTTGCCAATTCCACAATAACAGCCTTAGCGAAAGGCTTCTTGAAGGGAAAGATGTAACTCGGTGAGATGAATTAACAGAACACAGAGCAGTTTCTCAGAAAGCTTCTTTCCAGTTTTGAACGGAAGATATTTCCTTTTTCAACGTAGGCCTCTATGGGCTTCCAAATATCCCTTTGCCACTTCCACAAGAACAGCCTTAGCGAAAGGCTTCTTGAAGGGAAAGTTGTAACGCTGTGAGATGAATTAACAGAACACAGAGCAGTTTCTCAGAAAGCTTCTTTCCAGTTTTGAACGGAAGATATTTCCTTTTTCACCATAGCCCTCTATGAGCTTCCAAATATCCCTTTGCCAATTCCACAAGAACAGCCTTGGCGAAAGGCTTCTTTAAGGGAAAGATGTAACTCGGTGAGATGAATTAAGAGAACACAGAGCAGTTTCTCAGAAAGCTTCTTTCCATTTTTGAACAGAAGATATTTCCTTTTTCACCATAGGCCTCTATGGGCTTCCAAATATCACTTTGCCAATTCCACAAGAACAGCCTTAGCGAAAGGCTTCTTGAAGGGAAAGATGTAACTCTGTGAGATGAATTAACAGAACACAGAGCAGTTTCTCAGAAAGCTTCTTTCCAGTTTTGAACGGAAGATATTTCCTTTTTTACCACAGGCCTCTAAGGATTCCAAATATCACTTTGCCAATTCCACAAGAACAGCCTTAGCGAAAGGCTTCCTGAAGGGAAAGATGTAACTCTGTGAGATGAATTAACAGAGCACGGAGCAGTTTCTCTGAAAGCTTCTTTCCAGTTTTGAACGGAAGATATTTCCTTTTTCACCATAGCCCTCTATGGGCTTCCAAATATCCCTTTGCCAATTCCACAAGAACAGCCTTAGCGAAAGCCTTGTTGAAGGGAAAGGTGTAACTCAGTGAGATGAATTAACAGAACACAGAGGAGTTTCTCAGAAAGCTTCTTTCCAGTTTTGAACGGAAGATATTTCCTTTTTCACCATAGCCCTCTATGGGCTTCCAAATATCCCTTTGCCAATTCCACAAGAACAGCCTTAGCGAAAGGCTTCTTCAAGGGCAACATGTAACTCTGTGAGATGAATTAACAGAACACAGAGCAGTTTCTCAGAAAGCTTCTTTCCAGTTTTGAACGGAAGATATTTCCTTTTCCACCATAGTCCTCTATGGGCTTCCAAATATCGTTTTGCCAATTCCACAAGAACTGCCTTAGCCAAAGGCTTCTTGAAGGGAAAGATGTAACTCTGTGAGATGAATTAACAGAACACAGAGCAGTTTCTCACAAAGCTTCTTTCCAGTTTTGAGCGGAAGTTATTTCCTTTTTCACCATAGCCCTCTATGGGCTTCCAAATATCACTTTGCCATTTCCACAAGAACAGCCTTAGCGAAAGGCTTCTTGAAGGGAAAGATGTAACTCTGTGAGATGAATTAACAGAACACAGAGCAGTTTCTCAGAAAGCTTCTTTCCAGATTTGAACGGAAGATATTTCCTTTTTCACCATAGCCCTCTATGTGCTTCCAAATATCACTTTGCCAATTCCACAAGAACAGCATTAACGAAAGGCTTCTTGAAGGGAAAGATGTAACTCTGTGAGATGAATTAACATAACACAGAGCAGTTTCTCAGAAAGCTTCTTTCCAGTTTTGAACGGAAGATATTTCCTTTTTCACCATAGCCCTCTATGGGCTTCCAAATATCCCTTTGCCAATTCCACAAGAATAGCCTCAGCGAAAGGCTTCTTGAAGGGAAAGATGTAACTTTGTGAGATGAATTAACACAACACAGAGCAGTTTCTCAGAAAGCTTCTTTCCCGTTTTGAACGGAAGATATTTCCTTTTTCACCATAGTCCTCTATGGGCTTCCAAGTATCCCTTTGCCAATTCCACGAGAACAGCCTTTGCGAAAGGCTTCTTGAAGGGAAAGATGTAACTCTGTGAGATGAATTAAAAGAACACAGAGCAGTTTCTCAGAAAGCTTCTTTCCAGTTTTGAACGGAGGATAATTCCTTTTTCACCATAGCCCTCTATGGGCTTCCAAATATCCCTTTGCCAACTCCACAAGAACAGCCTTAGCGAAAGGCTTCTTGAAGGGAAAGATGTAACTCTGTGAGATGAATTAACACAACACAGAGCAGTTTCTCAGAAAGCTTCTTTCCAGTTTTGAACTTAAGATATTTCCTTTTTCACCATAGCCCTCTATGAGCTTCCAAATATCCCTTTGCCAATTCCACAAGAACAGCCTTGGCGAAAGGCTTCTTTAAGGGAAAGATGTAACTCGGTGAGATGAATTAAGAGAACACAGAGCAGTTTCTCAGAAAGCTTCTTTCCATTTTTGAACAGAAGATATTTCCTTTTTCACCATAGGCCTCTATGGGCTTCCAAATATACCTTTGCCAATTCCACAAGAACAGCCTTAGCGAAAGGCTTCTTGAAGGGAAAGATGTAACTCTGTGAGATGAATTAACGGAACACAGAGCAGTTTCTCAGAAAGCTTCTTTCCAGTTTTGAACGGAAGATATTTCCTTTTTTACCACAGGCCTCTAAGGCTTACAAATATCACTTTGCCAATTCCACAAGAACAGCCTTAGCGAAAGGCTACTTGAAGGGAAAGATGTAACTCTGTGAGATGAATTAACAGAACACGGAGCAGTTTCTCTGAAAGCTTCTTTCCAGTTTTGAACGGAAGATATTTCCTTTTTCACCATAGCCCTCTTTGGGCTTCCAAATATCCCTTTGCCAATTCCACAAGAACAGCCTCAGCGAAAGCCTTGTTGAAGGGAAAGATGAAACTCAGTGAGATGAATTAACAGAACACAAAGCAGTTTCTCAGAAAGCTTCTTTCCAGTTTTGAAGGGAAGATATTTCCTTTTTCACCATAGCCCTCTATGGGCTTCCAAATATCCCTTTGCCAATTCCACCAGAACAGCCTTAGCGAAAGGCTTCTTCAAGGGAAACATGTAACTCTGTGAGATGAATTAACAGAACACAGAGCAGTTTCTCAGAAAGCTTCTTTCCAGTTTTGAACGGAAGATATTTCCTTTTCCACCATAGTCCTCTATGGGCTTCCAAATATCGTTTTGCCAATTCCACAAGAACTGCCTTAGCCAAAGGCTTCTTGAAGGGAAAGATGTAACTTTGTGAGATGAATTAACACAACACAGAGCAGTTTCTCAGAAAGCTTCTTTCCAGTTTTGAACGGAAGATATTTCCTTTTTCACCATAGTCCTCTATGGGCTTCCAAGTATCCCTTTGCCAATTCCACGAGAACAGCCTTTGCGAAAGGCTTCTTGAAGGGAAAGATGTAACTCTGTGAGATGAATTAAAAGAACACAGAGCAGTTTCTCAGAAAGCTTCTTTCCAGTTTTGAACGGAGGATAATTCCTTTTTCACCATAGCCCTCTATGGGCTTCCAAATATCCCTTTGCCAATTCCACAAGAACAGACTTAGCGAAAGGCTTCTTGAAGGGAATGATGTAACTCGGTGAGATGAATTAACAGAACACAGAGCAGTTTCACAGAAAGCTTCTTTCCAGTTTTGAACGGAAGTTATTTCCTTTTTCACCATTGCCCTCTAGGGGCTTCCAAATATCACTTTGCCAATTCCACAAGAACAGCCTTAGCGAAAGGCTTCTTGAAGGGAAAGATGTAACTCTGTCAGAGGAATTAACAGAACACAGAGCAGTTTCTCAGAAAGCTTCTTTCCAGTTTTGAACGGAAGATAGTTCCTTTTTCACCATAGCCCTCTATGGGCTTCCAAATATCCCTTTGCCAATTCCACAAGAACAGCCTTAGCGAAAGGCTTCTTGAACGGAAAGATGTAACTCTGTGAGATGAATTAACAGAACACAGAGCAGTTTCTCAGAAAGCTTCTTTCCAGTTTTCGACGGAAGATATTTCCTTTTTCACCATAGGCCTCTAAGGCTTCCAAATATCCCTTTGCCAATTCCACAAGAACAGCCTTAGCGAAAGGCTTCTTGAAGGGAAAGATGTAACTCTGTGCGATGAATGAACAGAACACGGAGCAGTTTCTCACAAAGCTTCTTTCCAGTTTTGAACGGAAGATATTTCCTTTTTCACCATAGTCCTCTATGGGCTTCCAAATATCCCTTTGCCAATTAAACAAGAACAGCCTTAGCGAAAGGCTTCTTGAAGGGAAAGATGTAACTCGGTGAGATGAATTAACAGAACACAGAGCAGCTTCTCAGAAAGCTTCTTTTCAGTTTTGAACGGAAGTTATTTCCTTTTTCACCATAGCCCTCTAGGGGCTTCCAAATATCACTTTGCCAATTCCACAAGAACAGCCTTAGCGAAAGGCTTCTTGAATTGAAAGATGTAACTCTGTGAGATGAATTAACACAACACAGAGCAGTTTCTCAGAAAGCTTCTTTCCAGTTTTCAACGGAAGATATTTCCTTTTTCACCATAGCCCTCTATGGGCTTCCAAATATCCCTTTGCCAATTCCACAAGAACAGCCTTAGCGAAAGGCTTCTTGAAGGGAAAGATGTAACTCGGTGAGATGAATTAATAGAACACAGAGCAGTTTCTCAGAAAGCTTCTTTCCAGTTTTGAACGGAAGGTATTTCCTTTTGGACCGTAGTCCTCTATGGGCTTCCAAATATCGTTTTGCCAATTCCACAAGAACAGCCTTAGCGAAAGGCTTTTTGAAGGGAAAGATGTAACTCTGTGAGATGAATTAACACAACACAGAGCAGTTTCTCAGAAAGCTTCTTTCCAGTTTTGAACGGAAGATATTTCCTTTTTCACCATAGCCCTCTATGGGCTTCCAAATATCCCTTTGCCAATTCCACAAGAATAGCCTTAGCGAAAAGCTTTTTGAAGGGAAAGATGTAACTCTGTGAGATGAATTAACACAACACAGAGCAGTTTCTCAGAAAGCTTCTTTCCAGTTTTGAACGGAAGATATTTCCTTTTTCACCTTAGCCCTCTATGGGCTTCCAAATATCCCTTTGCCAATTCCACAAGAACAGCCTTAGCGAAAGCGTTCTTGAAGGGAAAGATGTAACCCTGTGAGATGAATTAACAGAACACAGAGCAGTTTCTCAGAAAGCTTCTTTCCAGTTTGGAACGGAAGGTATTTCCTTTTTCACCGTAGCCCTCTATGGGCTTCCAAAAATCACTTTGCCAATTCCACAAGAACAGCCTTAGCGAAAGGCTTCTTGAAGGGAAAGATGTAACTCTGTGAGATGAATTAACAGAACACAGAGCAGTTTCTCAGAAAGTTTCTTTCCAGTTTTGAACGGAAGATATTACCTTTTTCACCATAGGCCTCTTTGGGCTTCCAAATATCCCTTTGCCAATTACAAAAGAAGAGCCTTAGCAAAAGGCTTCTTGAAGGGAAAGATGTAACTCTGTGAGATGAATTAAGAGAACACAGAGCAGTTTCTCAGAAAGCTTCTTTCCAGTTTTGAACGGAAGATATTTCCTTTTTCACCGTAGTCCTCTATGGGCTTCCAAATATCGTTTTGCCAATTCCACAAGAACAGCCTTAGCGAAAGGCTTCTTGAAGGGAAACATGTAAATCTGTGAGATGAATTAACAGAACACAGAGCAGTTTCTCAGAAAGCTTCTTTCCAGTTTTGAACGGAAGATATTTCCTTTTTCACCATAGCCCTCTATGAGCTTCCAAATATCCCCTTGCCAATTCCACAAGAACAGCCTTAGCGAAAGGCTTCTTGAAGGGAAAGATGTAACTCTGTGAGATGAATTAACAGAACACAGAGCAGTTTCTCTGAAAGCTTCTTTCCAGTTTTGAACGGCAGATATTTCCTTTTTCACCATAGCCCTCTATGGGCTTCCAAATATCCCTTTGCCAATTCCACAAGAACAGCCTTAGCGAAAGGCTTCTTCAAGGGAAAGATGTAACTCTGTGAGATGAATTAACAGAACACAGAGCAGTTTCTCTGAAAGCTTCTTTCCAGTTTTGAACGGAAGATATTTCCTTTTTCACCATAGCAATCTATGGGCTTCCAAATATCCCTTTGAGAGTTCCACAAGAACAGCCTTAGCGAAAGGCTACTTGAAGAAAAAGATGTAACTCGGTGAGATGAATTAACAGAATACTGAGCAGTTTCTCAGAAAGCTTCTTTCCAGTTCTGAACGGAAGATATTTCCTTTTTCACCATAGCCCTCTATGGGCTTCCAAATATCCCTTTGCCAACTCCACAAGAACAGCCTTAGCGAAAGGCTTCTTGAAGGGAAAGATGTAACTCTGTGAGATGAATTAACACAACGCAGAGCAGTTTCTCAGAAAGCTTCTTTCCAGTTTTGAACGGAAGATATTTCCTTTTTCACCATAGCCCTCTATGAGCTTCCAAATATCCCTTTGCCAATTCCACAAGAACAGCCTTGGCGAAAGGCTTCTTTAAGGGAAAGATGTAACTCGGTGAGATGAATTAAGAGAACACAGAGCAGTTTCTCAGAAAGCTTCTTTCCATTTTTGAACAGAAGATATTTCCTTTTTCACCATAGGCCTCTATGGGCTTCCAAATATCCCTTTGCCAATTCCACAAGAACAGCCTTAGCGAAAGGCTTCTTGAAGGGAAAGATGTAAGTCAGTGAGATGAATTAACAGAACACAGAGCAGTTTCTCAGAAAGCTTCTTTCCAGTTTTGAACGGAAGATATTTCCTTTTTTACCACAGGCCTCTAAGGCTTCCAAATATCACTTTGCCAATTCCACAAGAACAGCCTTAGCGAAAGGCTTCTTGAAGGGAAAGATGTAACTCTGTGAGATGAATTAACAGAACACGGAGCAGTTTCTCTGAAAGCTTCTTTCCAGTTTTGAACGGAAGGTATTTCCTTTTTCACCATAGCCCTCTGTGGGCTTCCAGATATCCCTTTGCCAATTCCACAAGAACAGCCTTAGCGAAAGCCTTGTTGAAGGGAAAGATGTAACTCAGTGAGATGAATTAACAGAACACAGAGCAGTTTCTCAGAAAGCTTCTTTCCAGTTTTGAACGGAAGATATTTCCTTTTTCACCATAGCCCTCTATGGGCTTCCAAATATCCCTTTGCCAATTCCACAAGAACAGCCTTAGCGAAAGGCTTCTTCAAGGGAAACATGTAACTCTGTGAGATGAATTAACAGAACACAGAGCAGTTTCTCAGAAAGCTTCTTTCCAGTTTTGAACGGAAGATATTTCCTTTTCCACCATAGCCCTCTATGGGCTTCCAAATATCGTTTTGCCAATTCCACAAGAACTGCCTTAGCCAAAGGCTTCTTGAAGGGAAAGATGTAACTCTGTGAGATGAATTAACAGAACACAGAGCAGTTTCTCACAAAGCTTTTTTCCAGTTTTGAGCGGAAGTTATTTCCTTTTTCACCATAGCCCTCTATGGGCTTCCAAATATCACTTTGCCAATTCCACAAGAACAGCCTTAGCGAAAGGCTTCTTGAAGGGAAAGATGTAACTCTGTGAGATGAATTAAAAGAACACAGAGCAGTTTCTCAGAAAGCTTCTTTCCAGTTTTGAACGGAGGATAATTCCTTTTTCACCATAGCCCTCTAGGGGCTTCCAAATATCACTTTGCCAATTCCACAAGAACAGCCTTAGCGAAAGGCTTCTTGAAGGGAAAGATGTAACTCTGTCAGAGGAATTAACAGAACACAGAGCAGTTTCTCAGAAAGCTTCTTTCCAGTTTTGAACGGAAGATATTTCCTTTTTCACCATAGCCCTCTATGGGCTTCCAAATATCCCTTTGCCAATTCCGCAAGAACAGCCTTAGCGAAAGGCTTCTTGAACGGAAAGATGTAACTCTGTGAGATGAATTAACAGAACACAGAGCAGTTTCTCAGAAAGCTTCTTTCCAGTTTTCGACGGAAGATATTTCCTTTTTCACCATAGGCCTCTAAGGCTTCCAAATATCCCTTTGCCAATTCCACTAGAACAGCCTTAGCGAAAGGCTTCTTGAAGGGAAAGATGTAACTCTGTGCGATGAATGAACAGAACACGGAGCAGTTTCTCACAAAGCTTCTTTCCAGTTTTGAACGGAAGATATTTCCTTTTTCACCATAGTCCTCTATGGGCTTCCAAATATCCCTTTGCCAATTAAACAAGAACAGCCTTAGCGAAAGGCTTCTTGAAGGGAAAGATGTAACTCTGTGAGATGAATTAACAGAACACAGAGCAGTTTCTCAGAAAGCTTCTTTCCAGTTTTGAACGGAAGATATTTCCTTTTTCACCATTGCCCTCTATGGGCTTCCAAACATCACTTTGCCAATTCCACAAGAACAGCTTTAGCGAAAGGCTTCTTGAAGGGAAACATGTAACTCTGTGAGATGAATTATCAGAACACAGAGCAGTTTCTCAGAAAGCTTCTTTCCAGTATGGAACGGAAGATATTTCCTTTTTCACCGTAGCCCTCTATGGGCTTCCAAATATCGTTTTGCCAATTCCAGAAGAACAGCCTTAGCTAAAGGCGTCTTGACGGGAAACATGTAACTCTGTTAGATGAATTAACAGTACACAGAGCAGTTTCTCAGAAAGCTTCTTCACAGTTTTGAACGGAAGATATTTCCTTTTTCACCATAGCCCTCTATGGGCTTCCAAATACCCCTATGCCAATTCCACAAGAACAGCCTTAGCAAAAGGCTTCTTGAAGGGAAAGATGTAACTCTGTGAGATGAATGAACAGAACACAGAGCAGTTTCTCAGAAAGCTTCTTTCCAGTTTTGAACGGAAGATATTTCCTTTTTCACCGTAGCCCTCTATGGGCTTCCAAAAATCACTTTGCCAATTCCACAAGAACAGCCTTAGCGAAAGGCTTCTTGAAGGGAAAGATGTAACTCTGTGAGATGAATTAACAGAACACAGAGCAGTTTCTCAGAAAGTTTCTTTCCAGTTTTGAACGGAAGATATTACCTTTTTCACCATAGGCCTCTTTGGGCTTCCAAATATCCCTTTGCCAATTCCAAAAGAAGAGCCTTAGCAAAAGGCTTCTTGAAGGGAAAGATGTAACTCTGTGAGATGAATTAAGAGAACACAGAGCAGTTTCTCAGAAAGCTTCTTTCCAGTTTTGAACGGAAGATATTTCCTTTTTCACCGTAGTCCTCTATGGGCTTCCAAATATCGTTTTGCCAATTCCACAAGAACAGCCTTAGCGAAAGGCTTCTTGAAGGGAAACATGTAAATCTGTGAGATGAATTAACAGAACACAGAGCAGTTTCTCAGAAAGCTTCTTTCCAGTTTTGAACGGAAGATATTTCCTTTTTCACCATAGCAATCTATGGGCTTCCAAATATCCCTTTGCGAATTCCACAAGAACAGCCTTAGCGAAAGGCTACTTGAAGGGAAAGATGTAACTCGGTGAGATGAATTAACAGAATACTGAGCAGTTTCTCAGAAAGCTTCTTTCCAGTTCTGAACGGAAGATATTTCCTTTTTCACCATAGCCCTCTATGGGCTTCCAAATATCCCTTTGCCAACTCCACAAGAACAGCCTTAGCGAAAGGCTTCTTGAAGGGAAAGATGTAACTCTGTGAGATGAATTAACACAACGCAGAGCAGTTTCTCAGAAAGCTTCTTTCCAGTTTTGAACGGAAGATATTTCCTTTTTCACCATAGCCCTCTATGAGCTTCCAAATATCCCTTTGCCAATTCCACAAGAACAGCCTTGGCGAAAGGCTTCTTTAAGGGAAAGATGTAACTCGGTGAGATGAATTAAGAGAACACAGAGCAGTTTCTCAGAAAGCTTCTTTCCATTTTTGAACAGAAGATATTTCCTTTTTCACCATAGGCCTCTATGGGCTTCCAAATATCCCTTTGCCAATTCCACAAGAACAGCCTTAGCGAAAGGCTTCTTGAAGGGAAAGATGTAACTCTGTGAGATGAATTAACAGAACACAGAGCAGTTTCTCAGAAAGCTTCTTTCCAGTTTTGAACGGAAGATATTTCCTTTTTTACCACAGGCCTCTAAGGCTTCCAAATATCACTTTGCCAATTCCACAAGAACAGCCTTAGCGAAAGGCTTCTTGAAGGGAAAGATGTAACTCTGTGAGATGAATTAACAGAACACGGAGCAGTTTCTCTGAAAGCTTCTTTCCAGTTTTGAACGGAAGATATTTCCTTTTTCACCATAGCCCTCTGTGGGCTTCCAGATATCCCTTTGCCAATTCCACAAGAACAGCCTTAGCGAAAGCCTTGTTGAAGGGAAAGATGTAACTCAGTGAGATGAATTAACAGAACACAGAGCAGTTTCTCAGAAAGCTTCTTTCCAGTTTTGAACGGAAGATATTTCCTTTTTCACCATAGCCCTCTATGGGCTTCCAAATATCCCTTTGCCAATTCCACAAGAACAGCCTTAGCGAAAGGCTTCTTCAAGGGAAACATGTAACTCTGTGAGATGAATTAACAGAACACAGAGCAGTTTCTCAGAAAGCTTCTTTCCAGTTTTGAACGGAAGATATTTCCTTTTCCACCATAGCCCTCTATGGGCTTCCAAATATCGTTTTGCCAATTCCACAAGAACTGCCTTAGCCAAAGGCTTCTTGAAGGGAAAGATGTAACTCTGTGAGATGAATTAACAGAACACAGAGCAGTTTCTCACAAAGCTTTTTTCCAGTTTTGAGCGGAAGTTATTTCCTTTTTCACCATAGCCCTCTATGGGCTTCCAAATATCACTTTGCCAATTCCACAAGAACAGCCTTAGCGAAAGGCTTCTTGAAGGGAAAGATGTAACTTTGTGAGATGAATTAACACAACACAGAGCAGTTTCTCAGAAAGCTTCTTTCCAGTTTTGAACGGAAGATATTTCCTTTTTCACCATAGTCCTCTATGGGCTTCCAAGTATCCCTTTGCCAATTCCACGAGAACAGCATTTGCGAAAGGCTTCTTGAAGGGAAAGATGTAACTCTGTGAGATGAATTAAAAGAACACAGAGCAGTTTCTCAGAAAGCTTCTTTCCAGTTTTGAACGGAGGATAATTCCTTTTTCACCATAGCCCTCTATGGGCTTCCAAATATCCCTTTGCCAACTCCACAAGAACAGCCTTAGCCAAAGGCTTCTTGAAGGGAAAGATGTAACTCTGTGAGATGAATTAACACAACACAGAGCAGTTTCTCAGAAAGCTTCTTTCCAGTTTTGAACGGAAGATATTTCCTTTTTCACCATAGCAATCTATGAGCTTCCAAATATCCCTTTGCCAATTCCACAAGAACAGCCTTGGCGAAAGGCTTCTTGAAGGGAAAGATGTAACTCTGTGAGATGAATTAACAGAACACGGAGCAGTTTCTCTGAAAGCTTCTTTCCAGTTTTGAACGGAAGATATTTCCTTTTTCACCATAGCCCTCTATGGGCTTCCAAATATCCCTTTGCCAATTCCACAAGAACAGCCTTAGCGAAAGCCTTGTTGAAGGGAAAGATGTAACTCAGTGAGATGAATTAACAGAACACAGAGGAATTTCTCGGAAAGCTTCTTTCCAGTTTTGAACGGAAGATATTTCCTTTTTCACCATAGCCTTCTATGGGCTTCCAAATATCCCTTTGCCAATTCCACAAGAACAGCCTTAGCGAAAGGCTTCTTCAAGGGAAACATGTAACTCTGTGAGATGAATTAACAGAACACAGAGCAGTTTCTCAGAAAGCTTCTTTCCAGTTTTGAACGGAAGATATTTCCTTTCCCACCATAGTCCTCCATGGGCTTCCAAATATCGTTTTGCCAATTCCACAAGAACTGCCTTAGCCAAAGGCTTCTTGAAGGGAAACATGTAACTCTGTGAGATGAATTAACAGAACACAGAGCAGTTTCTCACAAAGCTTCTTTCCAGTTTTGAGCGGAAGATATTTCCTTTTTCACCATAGCCCTCTATGTGCTTCCAAATATCACTTTGCCAATTCCACAAGAACAGCCTTAACGAAAGGCTTCTTGAAGGGAAAGATGTAACTCTGTGAGATGAATTAACATAACACAGAGCAGTTTCTCAGAAAGCTTCTCTCCACTTTTGAACGGAAGATATTTCCCTTTTCACCATAGCACTCTATGGGCTTCCAAATATGCCCTTGCCAATTCCACAAGAATAGCCTTAGCGAAAGGCTTTTTGAAGGGAAAGATGTAACTCTGTGAGATGAATTAACACAACACAGAGTAGTTTCTCAGAAAGCTTCTTTACAGTTTTGAACGGAAGATATTTCCTTTTTCACCGTAGCCCTCTATGGGCTTCCAAATATCCCTTTGCCAATTCCACAAGAACAGCCTTAGCCAAAGGCTTCTTGAAGGGAAAGATGTAACTCTGTGAGATGAATGAACAGAACACAGAGCAGTTTCCCAGAAAGCTTCTTTCCAGTTTTGAACGGAAGATATTTCCTTTTTCACCGTAGCCCTCTATGGGCTTCCTAATATCCCTTTGCCAATTCCACAAGAACAGCCTTAGCAAAAGGCTTCTTGAATGGAAAGTTGTAACTCTGTGAGATGAATTAACAGAACACAGAGCAGTTTCTCAGAAAGAATCTTTCCAGTTTTCAACGGAAGATATTTCCTTTTTCACCATAGCCCTATATGGGCTTCCAAATGTCACTTTGTCAATTCTACAAGAACACCCTTAGAGAAAGGCTTCTTGAAGGGAAATATGTAACTCTATGAGATGAATTAACAGAACACAGAACAGTTTCTCAGAAAGCTTCTTTCCAGTTTTGAACGGAAGACATTTCCTTTTTCACCATAGCCCTCTATGGGCTTCCAAATATCCCTTTGCCAATTCCACAAGAACAGCCTTAGCGAAAGGCTTCTTGAAGGGAAAGATGTAACTCTGTGAGGTGAATTAACAGAACACAGAGCAGTTTCTCAGAAAGCTTCTTTCCACTTTTGAACGGAAGATATTTCCCTTTTCACCATAGCCCTCTATGGGCTTCCAAATATGCCTTTGCAATTCTACAAGAACAGCACTAGCGAAAGGCTTCTTGAAGGGAAAGATGTAACTCTGTGAGATGAATCAACAGAACACAGAGCAGTTTCTCAGAAAGCTTCTTTCCAGTTTTGAACGGAAGATATTTCCTTTTTCACCATAGCCCTCTATGGGCTTCTAAATATCCCTTTGCCAATTCCACAAGAACAGCCTTAGCGAAAGGCTTCTTGAAGGGAAAGATGTAACTCGGTGAGATGAATTAACAGAGCACAGAGCAGTTTCTCAGAAAGTTTCTTTCCACTTTTGAACGGAAGATATTTCCTTTTTCACCATAGCCCTCTATGGGCTTCCAAATATCAATTGCCAATTCCACAAGAACAGCCTTAGCGAAAGGCTTTTTGAAGGGAAAGATGTAACTCTGTGAGATGAATTAACAGAACACAGAGTAGTTTCTCAGAAAGCTTCTTTCCAGTTTTGAACGGAAGATATTTCCTTTTTCACCGTAGCCCTCTATGGGCTTCTAAATATCCCTTTGCCAATTCCAAAAGAATAGCCTTAGCGAAAGGCTTTTTGAAGGGAAAGATGTAACTCTGTGAGATGAATTAACACAAAACAGAGCAGTTTCTCAGAAAGCTTCTTTCCAGTTTTGAACGGAAGATATTTCCTTTTTCAGAGTAGCCCTCTATGGGCTTCCAAATATCCCTTTGCCAATTCCACAAGAACAGCCTTAGCGAAAGGCTTCTTGAAGGGAAAGATGTAACTCTGTGAGATGAATTAACAGAACACAGAGCAGTTTCTCAGAAAGCTTCTTTCCAGTTTTGAACGGAAGATATTTCCTTTTTCACCAAAGCCCTCTATGGGCTTCCAAATATCCCTTTGCCAATTCCACAAGAACAGCCTTAGCGAAAGGCATCTTGAAGGGAAAGATGTAACTCGGTGAGATGAATAAACAGAACACAGAGCAGTTTCTCAGAAAGCTTCTTTCCAGTTTTGAAAGGAAGATATTTCCTTTTTCACCATAGCCTTCTATGGGCTTCCAAATGTCACTTTGCCAATTCCACAAGAACAGCCTTAGCGAAGGGCTTTTTGAAGGGAAAGATGTAACTCTGTGATATGAATTAACACAACACAGAGCAGTTTCTCAGAAAGCTTCTTTCCAGTTTTGAACGGAAGATATTTCCTTTTCCACCGTAGCCCTCTATGGGCTTCCAAATATCACTTTGCCAATTCCACAACAACAGCCTTAGAGAAAGGATTCTTAAAGGGAAAGATGTAACACTGTGAGATGAATTAACAGAACACAGAGCAGTTTCTCAGAAAGCTTCTTTCCAGTTTTGATCGGAAGATATTTCCTTTTTCACCGTAGCCCTCTAAGGGCTTCCAAATATCCCTTTGCCAATTCCACAAGAACAGCCTTAGCGAAAGGCTTCTTGGAGGGAAAGATGTAACTCTGTGAGATGAATTAACAGAACACAGAGCAGTTTCTCAGAAAGCTTCTTTCCAGTTTTGAACGGAAGATATTTCCTTTTTCACCATAGCCCTCTATGGGCTCCCAAATATCCCTTTGCCAATTCCACAAGAACAGCCTTAGCGAAAGGCTTCTTGAAGGGAAAGATGTAACTCTGTGAGATGAATTCACACAACACAGAGCAGTTTCTCAGAAAGCATCTTTCCAGTTTTGAACGGAAGATATTTCCTTTTTCACCATAGCCCTCTATGGGCTTCTAAATATCCCTTTGCCAATTCCACAAGAACAGCCTTAGCGAAAGGCTTGTTGAAGGGAAAGATGTAACTCTGTGAGATGAATGAACAGAACACAGAGCAGTATCTCAGAAAGCTTCTTTACAGTTTTGAACGGAAGATATTTCCTTTTTCACCGTAGCCCTCTATGGGCTTCCAAATATCACTTTGCCAATTCCACAGGAACAGCTTAGCGAAACGATTCTTGAAGGGAAAGATGTAACTCTGTGAGATGAATTAACAGAACACAGAGCAGTTTCTCAGAAAGCTTCTTTCCAGTTTTGAACGGAAGATATTTCCTTTTTCACCGTAGCCCTCTATGGGCTTCCAAATATCCCTTTGCCAATTCCACAAGAACAGCCTTAGCGAAAGGCTTCTTGAAGGGAAAGATGTAACTCTGTCAGAGGAATTAACAGAACACAGAGCAGTTTCTCAGAAAGCTTCTTTCCAGTTTTGAACGGAAGATATTTCCTTTTTCACCATAGCCCTCTATGGGCTTCCAAATATCCCTTTGCCAATTCCACAAGAACAGCCTTAGCGAAAGGCTTCTTGAAGGGAAAGATGTAACTCTGTGACATGAATTAAGAGAACACAGAGCAGTTTCTCATAAAGCTTCTTTCCAGTATAGAACGGAAGATATTTCCTTTTTCACCGTAGCCCTCTTTGGGCTTCCAAATTTCGTTTTGCCAATTCCACAAGAACAGCCTTAGCGAAAGGCTTCCTGAAGGGAAAGATGTAACTCTGTGAGATGAATTAACAGAACATAGAGCAGTTTCTCAGAAAGCTTCTTTCCAGTTTTGAACGGAAGTTATTTCCTTTTTCACCATAGGCCTCTATGGGCTTCCAAATATCCCTTTGCCAATTCCACAAGAACAGCCTTAGCGAAAGGCTTGTTGAAGGGAAAGATGTAACTCTGTGAGATGAATGAACAGAACACAGAGCAGTATCTCAGAAAGCTTCTTTCCAGTTTTGAACGGAAGGTATTTCCGTTTTCACTGTAGCTCTCTATGGGTTTCCAAATATCACTTTGCCAATTCCACAAGAACAGCCTTAGCGAAAGGCTTCTTGAAGGGAAAGATGTAACTCTGTGAGATGAATTAACAGAACACAGAGCAGTTTCTCAGAAAGCTTCTTTCCAGGTTTGAACGGAAGATATTTCCTTTTTCACCATAGCCCTCTATAGGCTTCCAAATATCCCTTTGCCAATTCCACAAGAATAGCCTTAGCGAAAGGCTTTTTGAAGGGAAAGATGTAACTCTGTGAGATGAATTAACACAACACAGAGCAGTTTCTCAGAAAGCTTCTTTCCAGTTTTGAACGGAAGATATTTCCTTTTTCACCATAGCCCTCTATGGGCTTCCAAATATCCCTTTGCCAATTCCACAAGAACAGCCTTAGCCAAAGGCTTCTTGAAGGGAAAGATGTAACTCTGTGAGATGAATGAACAGAACACAGAGCAGTTTCCCAGAAAGCTTCTTTCCAGTTTTGAACGGAAGATATTTCCTTTTTCACCGTAGCCCTCTATGGGCTTCCTAATATCCCTTTGCCAATTCCACAAGAACAGCCTTAGCAAAAGGCTTCTTGAATGGAAAGTTGTAACTCTGTGAGATGAATTAACAGAACACAGAGCAGTTTCTCAGAAAGAATCTTTCCAGTTTTCAACGGAAGATATTTCCTTTTTCACCATAGCCCTATATGGGCTTCCAAATGTCACTTTGTCAATTCTACAAGAACACCCTTAGAGAAAGGCTTCTTGAAGGGAAATATGTAACTCTATGAGATGAATTAACAGAACTCAGAACAGTTTCTCAGAAAGCTTCTTTCCAGTTTTGAACGGAAGACATTTCCTTTTTCACCATAGCCCTCTATGGGCTTCCAAATATCCCTTTGCCAATTCCACAAGAACAGCCTTAGCGAAAGGCTTCTTGAAGGGAAAGATGTAACTCTGTGAGATGAATTAACAGAACACAGAGCAGTTTCTCAGAAAGCTTCTTTCCACTTTTGAACGGAAGATATTTCCCTTTTCACCATAGCCCTCTATGGGCTTCCAAATATGCCTTTGCAATTCTACAAGAACAGCACTAGCGAAAGGCTTCTTGAAGGGAAAGATGTAACTCTGTGAGATGAATCAACAGAACACAGAGCAGTTTCTCAGAAAGCTTCTTTCCAGTTTTGAACGGAAGATATTTCCTTTTTCACCATAGCCCTCTATGGGCTTCTAAATATCCCTTTGCCAATTCCACAAGAACAGCCTTAGCGAAAGGCTTCTTGAAGGGAAAGATGTAACTCGGTGAGATGAATTAACAGAGCACAGAGCAGTTTCTCAGAAAGTTTCTTTCCACTTTTGAACGGAAGATATTTCCTTTTTCACCATAGCCCTCTATGGGCTTCCAAATATCAATTGCCAATTCCACAAGAACAGCCTTAGCGAAAGGCTTTTTGAAGGGAAAGATGTAACTCTGTGAGATGAATTAACAGAACACAGAGTAGTTTCTCAGAA
Organism: Chlorocebus sabaeus; assembly: GCF_047675955.1. Classification (NCBI taxonomy): domain Eukaryota; kingdom Metazoa; phylum Chordata; class Mammalia; order Primates; family Cercopithecidae; genus Chlorocebus; species Chlorocebus sabaeus. The sequence continues at coordinate 35,182,410 of NC_132908.1, forward strand.
AGCTTCTTTCCAGTTTTGAACGGAAGATATTTCCTTTTTCACCGTAGCCCTCTATGGGCTTCTAAATATCCCTTTGCCAATTCCAAAAGAATAGCCTTAGCGAAAGGCTTTTTGAAGGGAAAGATGTAACTCTGTGAGATGAATTAACACAAAACAGAGCAGTTTCTCAGAAAGCTTCTTTCCAGTTTTGAACGGAAGATATTTCCTTTTTCACAGTAGCCCTCTATGGGCTTCCAAATATCCCTTTGCCAATTCCACAAGAACAGCCTTAGCGAAAGGCTTCTTGAAGGGAAAGATGTAACTCTGTGAGATGAATTAACAGAACACAGAGCAGTTTCTCAGAAAGCTTCTTTCCAGTTTTGAACGGAAGATATTTCCTTTTTCACCAAAGCCCTCTATGGGCTTCCAAATATCCCTTTGCCAATTCCACAAGAACAGCCTTAGCGAAAGGCATCTTGAAGGGAAAGATGTAACTCGGTGAGATGAATAAACAGAACACAGAGCAGTTTCTCAGAAAGCTTCTTTCCAGTTTTGAAAGGAAGATATTTCCTTTTTCACCATAGCCTTCTATGGGCTTCCAAATGTCACTTTGCCAATTCCACAGGAACAGCCTTAGCGAAGGGCTTTTTGAAGGGAAAGATGTAACTCTGTGAGATGAATTAACACAACACAGAGCAGTTTCTCAGAAAGCTTCTTTCCAGTTTTGAACGGAAGATATTTCCTTTTCCACCGTAGCCCTCTATGGGCTTCCAAATATCACTTTGCCAATTCCACAACAACAGCCTTAGAGAAAGGATTCTTAAAGGGAAAGATGTAACACTGTGAGATGAATTAACAGAACACAGAGCAGTTTCTCAGAAAGCTTCTTTCCAGTTTTGATCGGAAGATATTTCCTTTTTCACCGTAGCCCTCTAAGGGCTTCCAAATATCCCTTTGCCAATTCCACAAGAACAGCCTTAGCGAAAGGCTTCTTGGAGGGAAAGATGTAACTCTGTGAGATGAATTAACAGAACACAGAGCAGTTTCTCAGAAAGCTTCTTTCCAGTTTTGAACGGAAGATATTTCCTTTTTCACCATAGCCCTCTATGGGCTCCCAAATATCCCTTTGCCAATTCCACAAGAACAGCCTTAGCGAAAGGCTTCTTGAAGGGAAAGATGTAACTCTGTGAGATGAATTCACACAACACAGAGCAGTTTCTCAGAAAGCATCTTTCCAGTTTTGAACGGAAGATATTTCCTTTTTCACCATAGCCCTCTATGGGCTTCTAAATATCCCTTTGCCAATTCCACAAGAACAGCCTTAGCGAAAGGATTGTTGAAGGGAAAGATGTAACTTTGTTAGATGAATGAACAGAACACAGAGCAGTATCTCAGAAAGCTTCTTTACAGTTTTGAACGGAAGATATTTCCTTTTTCACCGTAGCCCTCTATGGGCTTCCAAATATCACTTTGCCAATTCCACAGGAACAGCTTAGCGAAACGATTCTTGAAGGGAAAGATGTAACTCTGTGAGATGAATTAACAGAACACAGAGCAGTTTCTCAGAAAGCTTCTTTCCAGTTTTGAACGGAAGATATTTCCTTTTTCACCGTAGCCCTCTATGGGCTTCCAAATATCCCTTTGCCAATTCCACAAGAACAGCCTTAGCGAAAGGCTTCTTGAAGGGAAAGATGTAACTCTGTCAGAGGAATTAACAGAACACAGAGCAGTTTCTCAGAAAGCTTCTTTCCAGTTTTGAACGGAAGATATTTCCTTTTTCACCATAGCCCTCTATGGGCTTCCAAATATCCCTTTGCCAATTCCACAAGAACAGCCTTAGCGAAAGGCTTCTTGAAGGGAAAGATGTAACTCTGTGACATGAATTAAGAGAACACAGAGCAGTTTCTCATAAAGCTTCTTTCCAGTATAGAACGGAAGATATTTCCTTTTTCACCGTAGCCCTCTTTGGGCTTCCAAATTTCGTTTTGCCAATTCCACAAGAACAGCCTTAGCGAAAGGCTTCCTGAAGGGAAAGATGTAACTCTGTGAGATGAATTAACAGAACATAGAGCAGTTTCTCAGAAAGCTTCTTTCCAGTTTTGAACGGAAGTTATTTCCTTTTTCACCATAGGCCTCTATGGGCTTCCAAATATCCCTTTGCCAATTCCACAAGAACAGCCTTAGCGAAAGGCTTGTTGAAGGGAAAGATGTAACTCTGTGAGATGAATGAACAGAACACAGAGCAGTATCTCAGAAAGCTTCTTTCCAGTTTTGAACGGAAGATATTTCCGTTTTCACTGTAGCCCTCTATGGGTTTCCAAATATCACTTTGCCAATTCCACAAGAACAGCCTTAGCGAAAGGCTTCTTGAAGGGAAAGATGTAACTCTGTGAGATGAATTAACAGAACACAGAGCAGTTTCTCAGAAAGCTTCTTTCCAGGTTTGAACGGAAGATATTTCCTTTTTCACCATAGCCCTCTATAGGCTTCCAAATATCCCTTTGCCAATTCCACAAGAATAGCCTTAGCGAAAGGCTTTTTGAAGGGAAAGATGTAACTCTGTGAGATGAATTAACAGAACACAGAGTAGTTTCTCAGAAAGCTTCTTTCCAGTTTTGAACGGAAGATATTTCCTTTTTCACCGTAGCCCTCTATGGGCTTCTAAATATCCCTTTGCCAATTCCAAAAGAATAGCCTTAGCGAAAGGCTTTTTGAAGGGAAAGATGTAACTCTGTGAGATGAATTAACACAAAACAGAGCAGTTTCTCAGAAAGCTTCTTTCCAGTTTTGAACGGAAGATATTTCCTTTTTCACAGTAGCCCTCTATGGGCTTCCAAATATCCCTTTGCCAATTCCACAAGAACAGCCTTAGCGAAAGGCTTCTTGAAGGGAAAGATGTAACTCTGTGAGATGAATTAACAGAACACAGAGCAGTTTCTCAGAAAGCTTCTTTCCAGTTTTGAACGGAAGATATTTCCTTTTTCACCAAAGCCCTCTATGGGCTTCCAAATATCCCTTTGCCAATTCCACAAGAACAGCCTTAGCGAAAGGCATCTTGAAGGGAAAGATGTAACTCGGTGAGATGAATAAACAGAACACAGAGCAGTTTCTCAGAAAGCTTCTTTCCAGTTTTGAAAGGAAGATATTTCCTTTTTCACCATAGCCTTCTATGGGCTTCCAAATGTCACTTTGCCAATTCCACAAGAACAGCCTTAGCGAAGGGCTTTTTGAAGGGAAAGATGTAACTCTGTGAGATGAATTAACACAACACAGAGCAGTTTCTCAGAAAGCTTCTTTCCAGTTTTGAACGGAAGATATTTCCTTTTCCACCGTAGCCCTCTATGGGCTTCCAAATATCACTTTGCCAATTCCACAACAACAGCCTTAGAGAAAGGATTCTTAAAGGGAAAGATGTAACACTGTGAGATGAATTAACAGAACACAGAGCAGTTTCTCAGAAAGCTTCTTTCCAGTTTTGATCGGAAGATATTTCCTTTTTCACCGTAGCCCTCTAAGGGCTTCCAAATATCCCTTTGCCAATTCCACAAGAACAGCCTTAGCGAAAGGCTTCTTGGAGGGAAAGATGTAACTCTGTGAGATGAATTAACAGAACACAGAGCAGTTTCTCAGAAAGCTTCTTTCCAGTTTTGAACGGAAGATATTTCCTTTTTCACCATAGCCCTCTATGGGCTCCCAAATATCCCTTTGCCAATTCCACAAGAACAGCCTTAGCGAAAGGCTTCTTGAAGGGAAAGATGTAACTCTGTGAGATGAATTCACACAACACAGAGCAGTTTCTCAGAAAGCATCTTTCCAGTTTTGAACGGAAGATATTTCCTTTTTCACCATAGCCCTCTATGGGCTTCTAAATATCCCTTTGCCAATTCCACAAGAACAGCCTTAGCGAAAGGATTGTTGAAGGGAAAGATGTAACTTTGTTAGATGAATGAACAGAACACAGAGCAGTATCTCAGAAAGCTTCTTTACAGTTTTGAACGGAAGATATTTCCTTTTTCACCGTAGCCCTCTATGGGCTTCCAAATATCACTTTGCCAATTCCACAGGAACAGCTTAGCGAAACGATTCTTGAAGGGAAAGATGTAACTCTGTGAGATGAATTAACAGAACACAGAGCAGTTTCTCAGAAAGCTTCTTTCCAGTTTTGAACGGAAGATATTTCCTTTTTCACCGTAGCCCTCTATGGGCTTCCAAATATCCCTTTGCCAATTCCACAAGAACAGCCTTAGCGAAAGGCTTCTTGAAGGGAAAGATGTAACTCTGTCAGAGGAATTAACAGAACACAGAGCAGTTTCTCAGAAAGCTTCTTTCCAGTTTTGAACGGAAGATATTTCCTTTTTCACCATAGCCCTCTATGGGCTTCCAAATATCCCTTTGCCAATTCCACAAGAACAGCCTTAGCGAAAGGCTTCTTGAAGGGAAAGATGTAACTCTGTGACATGAATTAAGAGAACACAGAGCAGTTTCTCATAAAGCTTCTTTCCAGTATAGAACGGAAGATATTTCCTTTTTCACCGTAGCCCTCTTTGGGCTTCCAAATTTCGTTTTGCCAATTCCACAAGAACAGCCTTAGCGAAAGGCTTCCTGAAGGGAAAGATGTAACTCTGTGAGATGAATTAACAGAACATAGAGCAGTTTCTCAGAAAGCTTCTTTCCAGTTTTGAACGGAAGTTATTTCCTTTTTCACCATAGGCCTCTATGGGCTTCCAAATATCCCTTTGCCAATTCCACAAGAACAGCCTTAGCGAAAGGCTTGTTGAAGGGAAAGATGTAACTCTGTGAGATGAATGAACAGAACACAGAGCAGTATCTCAGAAAGCTTCTTTCCAGTTTTGAACGGAAGATATTTCCGTTTTCACTGTAGCCCTCTATGGGTTTCCAAATATCACTTTGCCAATTCCACAAGAACAGCCTTAGCGAAAGGCTTCTTGAAGGGAAAGATGTAACTCTGTGAGATGAATTAACAGAACACAGAGCAGTTTCTCAGAAAGCTTCTTTCCAGGTTTGAACGGAAGATATTTCCTTTTTCACCATAGCCCTCTATAGGCTTCCAAATATCCCTTTGCCAATTCCACAAGAATAGCCTTAGCGAAAGGCTTTTTGAAGGGAAAGATGTAACTCTGTGAGATGAATTAACACAACACAGAGCAGTTTCTCAGAAAGCTTCTTTCCAGTTTTGAACGGAAGATATTTCCTTTTTCACCATAGCCCTCTATGGGCTTCCAAATATCCCTTTGCCAATTCCACAAGAACAGCCTTAGCGAAAGGCTTCTTGAAGGGAAAGATGTAACTCTGTGAGATGAATTAACAGAACACAGAGCAGTTTCTCAGAAAGCTTCTTTCCAGTTTTGAACGAAAGATATTTCCTTTTTCACCGTAGCCCTCTATGGGCTTCCAAATATCCCTTTGCCAATTCCACAAGAACAGCCTTAGCGAAAGGCTTCTTGCAGGGAAAGATGAAACTCCGTGACATGAATTAAGAGAACACAGATCAGTTTCTCAGAAATGTTCTTTCCAGTTTTGAACGGAAGATATTTCCTTTTTCACCATAGCCCTCTATGGGCTTCCAAATATCACTTTGCCAATTCCACAAGAACAGCCTTAGCGAAAGGCTTCTTGAAGGGAAAGATGTAACTCTGTGAGATGAATTAACAGAACACAGAGCAGTTTCTCAGAAAGCTTCTTTCCAGTTTTGAACGGAAGATATTTCCTTTTTCACCATAGCCCTCTATGGGCTTCCAAATATCCCTTTGCCAATTAAACAATAACAGCCTTAGCGAAAGGCTTGTTGAAGGGAAAGATGTAACTCGGTGAGATGAATTGACACAACACAGAACAGTTTCTCAGAAAGCTTCTTTCCAGTTTTGAACGGAAGATATTTCCTTTTTCACGATAGCCCTCTATGGGCTTCCAAATATCCCTTTGCCAATTCCACAAGAACAGCCTTAGCGAAAGGCTTCTTGAAGGGAAAGATGTAACTCTGTGACATGAATTAAGAGAACACAGAGCAGTTTCTCAGAAAGCTTCTTTCCAGTTATGAAGGGAAGATATTTCCTTTTTCACCATAGCAATCTATGGGCTTCCAAATATCCCTTTGCCAATTCCACAAGAACAGCCTTAGCGAAAGGCTTTTTGAAGGGAAAGATGTAACTCTGTGAGATGAATTAACAGAACACAGAGCAGTTTCTCAGAAAGCTTCTTTCCAGTTTTGAACGGAAGATATTTCCTTTTTCACCATAACCCTCTAGGGGCTTCCAAATATCCCTTTGCCAATTCCGCAAGAACAGCCTTAGCGAAAGGCTTCTTGAAGGGAAAGATGTAACTCTGTGAGATGAATTAACAGAACACAGAGCAGTTTCTCAGAAAGCTTCTTTCCAGTTTTGAACGGAAGTTATTTCCTTTTTCACCATAGCCCTCTATGGGCTTCCAAATATCCCTTTGCCAATTCCACAAGAACAGCCTTAGCGAAAGGCTTCTTGAAGGGAAAGATGTAACTCTGTGACATGAATTAAGAGAACACAGAGCAGTTTCTCATAAAGCTTCTTTCCAGTATAGAACGGAAGATATTTCCTTTTTCACCGTAGCCCTCTATGGGCTTCCAAATTTCGTTTTGCCAATTCCACAAGAACAGCCTTAGCGAAAGGCTTCTTGAAGGGAAAGATGTAACTCTGTGAGATGAATGAACAGAACACAGAGCAGTTTCTCAGAAAGCTTCTTCCCAGTTTTGAACGGAAGTTATTTCCTTTTTCACCATAGGCCTCTATGGGCTTCCAAATATCCATTTGCCAATTCCACAAGAACAGCCTTAGCGAAAGGCTTGTTGAAGGGAAAGATGTAACTCTGTGTGATGAATGAACAGAAAACAGAGCGGTATCTCAGAAAGCTTCTTTCCAGTTTTGAACGGAAGATATTTCCTTTTTCACTGCAGCCCTCTATGGGCTTCCAAATATCACTTTGCAAATTCCACTTGAACAGCTTAGCGAAACGATTCCTGAAGGGAAAGATGTAACTCTGTGAGATGAATGAACAGAACACAGAGCAGTTTCTCAGAAAGCTTCTTTCCAGTTTTGAACGGAAGATATTTCCTTTTTCACCATAACCCTATAGGGGCTTCCAAATATCCCTTTGCCAATTCCGCAAGAACAGCCTTAGCGAAAGGCTTCTTGAAGGGAAAGATGTAACTCTGTGAGATGAATTAACGGAACACAGAGTAGTTTCTCAAAAAGCTTCTTTCCAGTTTTGAACGGAAGATATTTCCTTTTTTAACATAGCCCTCTATGGGCTTCCAAATATCACTTTGCCAATTCCACTAGAACAGCCTTAGCGAAAGGCTTCTTGAAGGGAAAGATGTAACTCTGTGAGATGAATTAACAGAACACAGAGCAGTTTCTCAGAAAGCTTCTTTCCAGTTTTGAACGGAAGATAATTCCTTTTCCACCATAGCCCTCTATGGGCTTCCAAATATCCCTTTGCCAATTCCACAAGAACAGCCTTAGCGAAAGGCTTGTTGAAGGGAAAGATGTAACTCTGTGAGATGAATTAACAGAACACAGAGCAGTTTCTCAGAAGGCTTCTTTCCAGTTTTGAACGGAAGATATTTCCTTTTTCACCATATCCCTCTATGGGCTTCCAAATGTCACTTTGCCAATTCCACAAGAACATCCTTAGCGAAAGGCTTCTTGAAGGGAAAGATGTAACTCTGTGAGATGAATTAACAGAACACAGAGCAGTTTCTCAGAAAGCTTCTTTCCAGTTTTGAACGGAAGATATTTCCTTTTTCACCATAGCCCTCTATGGGCTTCCAAATATCCCTTTGCCAATTAAACAATAACAGCCTTAGCGAAAGGCTTGTTGAAGGGAAAGATGTAACTCGGTGAGATGAATTGACACAACACAGAACAGTTTCTCAGAAAGCTTCTTTCCAGTTTTGAACGGAAGATATTTCCTTTTTCACGATAGCCCTCTATGGGCTTCCAAATATCCCTTTGCCAATTCCACAAGAACAGCCTTAGCGAAAGGCTTCTTGAAGGGAAAGATGTAACTCTGTGACATGAATTAAGAGAACACAGAGCAGTTTCTCAGAAAGCTTCTTTCCAGTTATGAAGGGAAGATATTTCCTTTCTCACCATAGCAATCTATGGGCTTCCAAATATCCCTTTGCCAATTCCACAAGAACAGCCTTAGCGAAAGGCTTTTTGAAGGGAAAGATGTAACTCTGTGAGATGAATTAACAGAACACAGAGCAGTTTCTCAGAAAGCTTCTTTCCAGTTTTGAACGGAAGATATTTCCTTTTTCACCATAACCCTCTAGGGGCTTCCAAATATCCCTTTGCCAATTCCGCAAGAACAGCCTTAGCGAAAGGCTTCTTGAAGGGAAAGATGTAACTCTGTGAGATGAATGAACAGAACACAGAGCAGTTTCTCAGAAAGCTTCTTCCCAGTTTTGAACGGAAGTTATTTCCTTTTTCACCATAGGCCTCTATGGGCTTCCAAATATCCATTTGCCAATTCCACAAGAACAGCCTTAGCGAAAGGCTTGTTGAAGGGAAAGATGTAACTCTGTGTGATGAATGAACAGAAAACAGAGCGGTATCTCAGAAAGCTTCTTTCCAGTTTTGAACGGAAGATATTTCCTTTTTCACTGTAGCCCTCTATGGGCTTCCAAATATCACTTTGCAAATTCCACTTGAACAGCTTAGCGAAACGATTCCTGAAGGGAAAGATGTAACTCTGTGAGATGAATGAACAGAACACAGAGCAGTTTCTCAGAAAGCTTCTTTCCAGTTTTGAACGGAAGATATTTCCTTTTTCACCATAACCCTCTAGGGGCTTCCAAATATCCCTTTGCCAATTCCGCAAGAACAGCATTAGCGAAAGGCTTCTTGAAGGGAAAGATGTAACTCTGTGAGATGAATTAACGGAACACAGAGTAGTTTCTCAAAAAGCTTCTTTCCAGTTTTGAACGGAAGATATTTCCTTTTTTAACATAGCCCTCTATGGGCTTCCAAATATCACTTTGCCAATTCCACTAGAACAGCCTTAGCGAAAGGCTTCTTGAAGGGAAAGATGTAACTCTGTGAGATGAATTAACAGAACACAGAGCAGTTTCTCAGAAAGCTTCTTTCCAGTTTTGAAAGGAAGATAATTCCTTTTCCACCGTAGCCCTCTATGGGCTTCCAAATATCCCTTTGCCAATTCCACAGCCTTAGCGAAAGGCTTGTTGAAGGGAAAGATGTAACTCTGTGAGATGAATTAACAGAACACAGAGCCGTTTCTCAGAAGGCTTCTTTCCAGTTTTGAACGGAAGATATTTCCTTTTTCACCATATCCCTCTATGGGCTTCCAAATGTCACTTTGCCAATTCCACAAGAACATCCTTAGCGAAAGGCTTCTTGAAGGGAAACATGTAACTCTGTGAGATGAATTAACAGAACACAGAGCAGTTTCTCAGAAAGATTCTTTCCAGTTTTGAATGGAAGATATTTCCTTTTTCACCATAGCCCTCTATGGGCTTCCAAATATCACTTTGCCAATTCCACAAGAATAGCCTTAGCGAAAGGCTTTTTGAAGGGAAAGATGTAACGCTGTGAGATGAATTAACACGACACAGAGCAGTTTCTCAGAAAGCTTCTTTCCAGTTTTGAGCGGAAGATATTTCCTTTTTCACCGTAGCCCTCTATGGGCTTCCAAATATCACTTTGCCAATTCCACAACAACAGCCTTAGCAAAAGGCTTCTTAAAGGGAAAGATGTAACACTGTGAGATGAATTAACAGAACACAGAGCAGTTTCTCAGAAAGCTTCTTTCCAGTTTTGATCGGAAGATATTTCCTTTTTCACCGTAGCCCTCTAAGGGCTTCCAAATATCCCTTTGCCAATTCCACAAGAACAGCCTTAGCGAAAGGCTTCTTGGAGGGAAAGATGTAACTCTGTGAGATGAATTAACAGAACACAGAGCAGTTTCTCAGAAAGCTTCTTTCCAGTTTTGAACGAAAGATATTTCCTTTTTCACCATAGCCCTCTATGGGCTTCCAAATATCCCTTTGCCAATTCCACAAGAACAGCCTTAGCGAAAGGCTTCTTGAAGGGAAAGATGTAACTCTGTGAGATGAATTCACACAACACAGAGCAGTTTCTCAGAAAGCATCTTTCCAGTTTTGAACGGAAGTTATTTCCTTTTTCACCATAGCCCTCTATGGGCTTCTAAATATCCCTTTGCCAATTCCACAAGAACAGCCTTAGCGAAAGGCTTCTTGAAGGGAAAGATGTAACTCTGTGACATGAATTAAGAGAACACAGAGCAGTTTCTCAGAAAGCTTCTTTCCAGTTTTGAACGGAAGATATTTCCTTTTTCACCATAGCCCTCTATGGGCTTCCAAATATCCCTTTGCCAATTCCACAAGAACAGCCCTAGCGAAAGGTTTCTTGAAGGGAAAGATGTAACTCTGTGAGATGAATTAACAGAACACAGAGCAGTTTCTCAGAAAGCTTCTTTCCAGTTTTGAACGGAAGTTATTTCCTTTTTCACCATAGCCCTCATTGGGCTTCCAAATATCCCTTTGCCAATTCCACAAGAACAGCCTTAGCGAAAGGCTTCTTGAAGGGAAAGATGTAACTCTGTGAGATGGATTAACAGAACACAGAGCAGTTTCTCAGAAAGCTTCTTTCCAGTTTTGAACGGAAGTTATTTCCTTTTTCACCATAGCCCTCTATGGGCTTCCAAATATCCCTTTGCCAATTCCACAAGAACAGCCTTAGCGAAAGGCTTCTTGAAGGGAAAGATGTAACTCTGTGACATGAATTAAGAGAACACAGAGCAATTTCTCATAAAGCTTCTTTCCAGTATAGAACGGAAGATATTTCCTTTTTCACCATTGCCCTCTATGGGCTTCCAAATTTCGTTTTGCCAATTCCACAAGAACAGCCTTAGCGAAAGGCTTCTTGAAGGGAAAGATGTAACTCTGTGAGATGAATGAACAGAACACAGAGCAGTTTCTCAGAAAGCTTCTTCCCAGTTTTGAACGGAAGTTATTTCCTTTTTCACCATAGGCCTCTATGGGCTTCCAAATATCCATTTGCCAATTCCACAAGAACAGCCTTAGCGAAAGGCTTGTTAAAGGGAAAGATGGAACTCTGTGTGATGAATGAACAGAAAACAGAGCGGTATCTCAGAAAGCTTCTTTCCAGTTTTGAACGGAAGATATTTCCTTTTTCACTGTAGCCCTCTATGGGCTTCCAAATATCACTTTGCAAATTCCACTTGAACAGCTTAGCGAAACGATTCCTGAAGGGAAAGATGTAACTCTGTGAGATGAATGAACAGAACACAGAGCAGTTTCTCAGAAAGCTTCTTTCCAGTTTTGAACGGAAGATATTTCCTTTTTCACCATAACCCTCTAGGGGCTTCCAAATATCCCTTTGCCAATTCCGCAAGAACAGCCTTAGCGAAAGGCTTCTTGAAGGGAAAGATGTAACTCTGTGAGATGAATTAACGGAACACAGAGTAGTTTCTCAAAAAGCTTCTTTCCAGTTTTGAACGGAAGATATTTCCTTTTTTAACATAGCCCTCTATGGGCTTCCAAATATCCCTTTGCCAATTCCACTAGAACAGCCTTAGCGAAAGGCTTCTTGAAGGGAAAGATGTAACTCTGTGAGATGAATTAACAGAACACAGAGCAGTTTCTCAGAAAGCTTCTTTCCAGTTTTGAACGGAAGATAATTCCTTTTCCACCATAGCCCTCTATGGGCTTCCAAATATCCCTTTGCCAATTCCACAAGAACAGCCTTAGCGAAAGGCTTGTTGAAGGGAAAGATGTAACTCTGTGAGATGAATTGACAGAACACAGAGCAGTTTCTCAGAAGGCTTCTTTCCAGTTTTGAACGGAAGATATTTCCTTTTTCACCATATCCCTCTATGGGCTTCCAAATGTCACTTTGCCAATTCCACAAGAACATCCTTAGCGAAAGGCTTCTTGAAGGGAAAGATGTAACTCTGTGAGATGAATTAACAGAACACAGAGCAGTTTCTCAGAAAGCTTCTTTCCAGTTTTGAACGGAAGATATTTCCTTTTTCACCATAGCCCTCTATGGGCTTCCAAATATCCCTTTGCCAATTAAACAATAACAGCCTTAGCGAAAGGCTTGTTGAAGGGAAAGATGTAACTCGGTGAGATGAATTGACACAACACAGAACAGTTTCTCAGAAAGCTTCTTTCCAGTTTTGAACGGAAGATATTTCCTTTTTCACGATAGCCCTCTATGGGCTTCCAAATATCCCTTTGCCAATTCCACAAGAACAGCCTTAGCGAAAGGCTTCTTGAAGGGAAAGATGTAACTCTGTGACATGAATTAAGAGAACACAGAGCAGTTTCTCAGAAAGCTTCTTTCCAGTTATGAAGGGAAGATATTTCCTTTTTCACCATAGCAATCTATGGGCTTCCAAATATCCCTTTGCCAATTCCACAAGAACAGCCTTAGCGAAAGGCTTTTTGAAGGGAAAGATGTAACTCTGTGAGATGAATTAACAGAACACAGAGCAGTTTCTCAGAAAGCTTCTTTCCAGTTTTGAACGGAAGATATTTCCTTTTTCACCATAACCCTCTAGGGGCTTCCAAATATCCCTTTGCCAATTCCGCAAGAACAGCCTTAGCGAAAGGCTTCTTGAAGGGAAAGATGTAACTCTGTGAGATGAATTAACAGAACACAGAGCAGTTTGTCAGAAAGCTTCTTTCCAGTTTTGAACGGAAGTTATTTCCTTTTTCACCATAGCCCTCTATGGGCTTCCAAATATCCCTTTGCCAATTCCACAAGAACAGCCTTAGCGAAAGGCTTCTTGAAGCTAAAGATGTAACTCTGTGACATGAATTAAGAGAACACAGAGCAGTTTCTCATAAAGCTTCTTTCCAGTATAGAACGGAAGATATTTCCTTTTTCACCGTAGCCCTCTATGGGCTTCCAAATTTCGTTTTGCCAATTCCACAAGAACAGCCTTAGCGAAAGGCTTCTTGAAGGGAAAGATGTAACTCTGTGAGATGAATGAACAGAACACAGAGCCGTTTCTCAGAAAGCTTCTTCCCAGTTTTGAACGGAAGTTATTTCCTTTTTCACCATAGGCCTCTATGGGCTTCCAAATATCCATTTGCCAATTCCACAAGAACAGCCTTAGCGAAAGGCTTGTTGAAGGGAAAGATGTAACTCTGTGTGATGAATGAACAGAAAACAGAGCGGTATCTCAGAAAGCTTCTTTCCAGTTTTGAACGGAAGATATTTCCTTTTTCACTGTAGCCCTCTATGGGCTTCCAAATATCACTTTGCAAATTCCACTTGAACAGCTTAGCGAAACGATTCCTGAAGGGAAAGATGTAACTCTGTGAGATGAATGAACAGAACACAGAGCAGTTTCTCAGAAAGCTTCTTTCCAGTTTTGAACGGAAGATATTTCCTTTTTCACCATAACCCTCTAGGGGCTTCCAAATATCCCTTTGCCAATTCCGCAAGAACAGCCTTAGCGAAAGGCTTCTTGAAGGGAAAGATGTAACTCTGTGAGATGAATTAACGGAACACAGAGTAGTTTCTCAAAAAGCTTCTTTCCAGTTTTGAACGGAAGATATTTCCTTTTTTAACATAGCCCTCTATGGGCTTCCAAATATCACTTTGCCAATTCCACTAGAACAGCCTTAGCGAAAGGCTTCTTGAAGGGAAAGATGTAACTCTGTGAGATGAATTAACAGAACACAGAGCAGTTTCTCAGAAAGCTTCTTTCCAGTTTTGAAAGGAAGATAATTCCTTTTCCACCATAGCCCTCTATGGGCTTCCAAATATCCCTTTGCCAATTCCACAGCCTTAGCGAAAGGCTTGTTGAAGGGAAAGATGTAACTCTGTGAGATGAATTAACAGAACACAGAGCAGTTTCTCAGAAGGCTTTTTTCCAGTTTTGAACGGAAGATATTTCCTTTTTCACCATATCCCTCTATGGGCTTCCAAATGTCACTTTGCCAATTCCACAAGAATAGCCTTAGCGAAAGGCTTTTTGAAGGGAAAGATGTAACGCTGTGAGATGAATTAACACGACACAGAGCAGTTTCTCAGAAAGCTTCTTTCCAGTTTTGAGCGGAAGATATTTCCTTTTTCACCGTAGCCCTCTATGGGCTTCCAAATATCCCTTTGCCAATTCCACAAGAACAGCCCTAGCGAAAGGCTTCTTGAAGGGAAAGATGTAACTCTGTGAGATGAATTAACAGAACACAGAGCAGTTTCTCAGAAAGCTTCTTTCCAGTTTTGAACGGAAGTTATTTCCTTTTTCACCATAGCCCTCATTGGGCTTCCAAATATCCCTTTGCCAATTCCACAAGAACAGCCTTAGCGAAAGGCTTCTTGAAGGGAAAGATGTAACTCTGTGAGATGGATTAACAGAACACAGAGAAGTTTCTCAGAAAGCTTCTTTCCAGTTTTGAACGGAAGATATTTCCTTTTTCACCATAGCCCTCTATGGGCTTCCAAATATCCCTTTGCCAATTCCACAAGAACCGCCTTAGCGAAAGGCTTTTTGAAGGGAAAGATGTAACTCTGTGAGATGAATTAACAGAACACAGAGCAGTTTCTCAGAAAGCTTCTTTCCAGTTTTGAACGTAAGATATTTCCTTTTTCACCATAGCCCTCTATGGGCTTCCAAATATCACTTTGCCAATTACACAAGAATAGCCTTAGCGAAAGGCTTTTTGAAGGGAAAGATGTAACTCTGTGAGATGAATTAACATGACACAGAGCAGTTTCTCAGAAAGCTTCTTTCCAGTTTTGAACGGAAGATATTTCGTTTTTCACCGTAGCCCTCTATGGGCTTCCAAATATCACTTTGCCAATTCCACAACAACAGCCTTTGCGAAAGGCTTCTTAAAGGGAAAGATGTAACACCGTGAGATGAATTAACAGAACACAGAGCAGTTTCTCAGAAAGCTTCTTTCCAGTTTTGATCGGAAGATATTTCCTTTTCACCGTAGCCCTCTAAGGGCTTAAAAATATCCCTTTGCCAATTCCACAAGAACAGCCTTAGCGAAAGGCTTCTTGGAGGGAAAGATGTAACTCTGTGAGATGAATGAACAGAACACAGAGCAGTTTCTCAGAAAGCTTCTTTCCAGTTTTGAACGGAAGATATTTCCTTTTTCACCGTAGCCCTCTATGGGCTTCCAAATATCCATTTGCCAATTCCAGAAGAACAGCCTTAGCGAAAGGCTTCTTGAAGGGAAAGATGTAACTCTGTGAGATGAATTAACAGAACACAGAGCAGTTTCTCAGAAAGCTTCTTTCCAGTTTTGAACGGAAGATATTTCCTTTTTCACCATAGCCCTCTATGGGCTTCTAAATATCCCTTTGCCAATTCCACAAGAACAGCCTTAGCGAAAGGCTTCTTGAAGGGAAAGATGTAACTCTGTGACATGAATTAAGAGAACACAGCGCAGTTTCTCAGAAAGCTTCTTTCCAGTTTTGAACGGAAGATATTTCCTTTTTCACCATAGCCCTCTATGGGCTTCCAAATATCACTTTGCCAATTCCACAAGAACAGCCTTAGCGAAAGGCTTCTTTAAGTTAAAGATGTAACTCTGTGAGATGAATTAACAGAACACAGAGCAGTTTCTCAGAAAGCTTCTTTCCAGTTTTGACCGGAAGATATTTCCTGTTTCACCATAGCCCTCTAGGGGCTTCCAATTATCCCTTTGCCAATTCCACAAGAACAGCCTTAGCGAAAGGCTTGTTGAAGGGGAAGATGTAACTCGGTGAGATGAATTAACAGAACACAGAGCAGTTTCTCAGAAAGCTTCTTTCCAGTTTTGAACGGAAGATATTTCCTTTTTCACCATAGCCCTCTATGGGCTTCCAAATATCCCTTTGCCAATTAAACAATAACAGCCTTAGCCAAAGGCTTGTTGAAGGTAAAGATGTAACTCGGAGAGATGAATTGACACAACACAGAACAGTTTCTCAGAAAGCTTCTTTCCAGTTTTGAACGGAAGTTATTTCCTTTTTCACCATAGCCCTCTATGGGCTTCCAAATATCCCTTTGCCAATTCCACAAGAACAGCCTTAGCGAAAGGCTTCTTGAAGGGAAAGATGTAACTCTGTGACATGAATTAAGAGAACACAGAGCAGTTTCTCAGAAAGCTTCTTTCCAGTTTTGAAGGTAAGATATTTCCTTTTTCACCGTAGCCCTCTAAGGGCTTCCAAATATCCCTTTGCCAATTCCACAAGAACAGCCTTAGCGAAAGGCTTTTTGAAGGGAAAGATGTAACTCTGTGAGATGAATTAACAGAACACAGAGCAGTTTCTCAGAAAGCTTCTTTCCAGTTTTGAACGGAAGATATTTCCTTTTTCACCATAACCCTCTAGGGGCTTCCAAATATCCCTTTGCCAATTCCGCAAGAACAGCCTTAGCGAAAGGCTTCTTGAAGGGAAAGATGTAACTCTGTGAGATGAATTAACAGAACACAGAGCAGTTTCTCAGAAAGCTTCTTTCCAGTTTTGAACGGAAGTTATTTCCTTTTTCACCATAGGCCTCTATGGGCTTCCAAATATTCCTTTGCCAATTCCACAAGAACAGGCTTAGCGAAAGGATTGTTGAAGGGAAAGATGTAACTCTGTGAGATGAATGAACAGAACACAGAGCAGTATCTCAGAAAGCTTCTTTCCAGTTTTGAACGGAAGATATTTCCTTTTTCACTGTAGCCCTCTATGGGCTTCCAAATATCACTTTGCCAATTCCACAGGAACAGCTTAGCGAAACGATTCTTGAAGGGAAAATGTAACTCTGTGAGATGAATTTACAGAACACAGAGCAGTTTCTCAGAAAGCTTCTTTCCAGTTTTGAACGGAAGATATTTCCTTTTTCACCGTAGCCCTCTATGGGCTTCCAAATATCCCTTTGCCAATTCCACAAGAACAGCCTTAGCGAAAGGCTTCTTGAAGGGAAAGATGTAACTCTGTGAGATGATTTAACAGAACACAGAGCAGTTTCTCAGAAAGCTTCTTTCCAGTTTTGAACGGAAGATATTTCCTTTTTCACCATAGCCCTCTATGGGCTTCCAAATATCCCTTTGCCAATTCCACAAGAACAGCCTTAGCGAAAGGCTTCTTGAAGGGAAAGATGTAACTCTGTGACATGAATTAAGAGAACACAGAGCAGTTTCTCATAAAGCTTCTTTCCAGTATAGAACGGAAGATATTTCCTTTTTCACCGTAGCCCTCTATGGGCTTCCAAATTTCGTTTTGCCAATTCCACAAGAACAGCCTTAGCGAAAGGCTTGTTGAAGGGAAAGATGTTACTCTGTGAGATGAATTAACAGAACACAGAGCAGTTTCTCAGAAAGCTTCTTTCCAGTTTTGAACGGAAGATATTTCCTTTTTCTCCAAAGCCCTCTATGGGCTTCCCAATATCCCTTTGCCAATTCCACAAGAACAGCCTTAGCGAAAGGCTTCTTGAAGGGAAAGATGTAACTCGGTGAGATGAATAAACAAAACACAGAGCAGTTTCTCAGAAAGCTTCTTTCCAGTTTTGAAAGGAAGATATTTCCTTTTTCACCATAGCCTTCTATGGGCTTCCAAATGTCACTTTGCCAATTCCACAAGAACAGCCTTAGCTAAAGGCTTCTTGAAGGGAAAGATGTAACTCGGTGAGATGAATTAACACAACACAGAGCAGTTTCTCAGAAAGCTTCTTTCCAGTTTTGAACGGAAGATATTTCCTTTTCCACCGTAGCCCTCTATGGGCTTCCAAATATCCCTTTGCCAATTCCACAACAACAGCCTTAGCGAAAGGCTTCTTGAAGGGAAAGATGTAACTCTGAGAGATGAATTAACAGAACACAGAGCAGTTTCTCAGAAAGCTTCTTTCCAGTTTTGAATGGAAGATATTTCCTTTTTTCACCATAGCCCTCTATGGGCTTCCAAATATCCCTTTGCCAATTCCACAAGAACAGCCCTAGCGAAAGGCTTCTTGAAGGGAAAGATGTAACTCTGTGAGATGAATTAACAGAACACAGAGCAGTTTCTCCGAAAGCTTCTTTCCAGTTTTGAACGGAAGTTATTTCCTTTTTCACCATAGCCCTCTATGGGCTTCCAAATATCCCTTTGCCAATTCCACAAGAACAGCCTTAGCGAAAGGCTTCTTGGAGGGAAAGATGTAACTCTGTGAGATGGATTAACAGAACACAGAGCAGTTTCTCAGAAAGCTTTTTTCCAGTTTTGAACGGAAGATATTTCCTTTTTCACCATAGCCCTCTCTGGGCTTCCAAATATCCCTTTGTCAATTCCACAAGAACAGCCTTAGCGAAAGGCTTTTTGAAGGGAAAGATGTAACTCTGTGAGATGAATTAACAGAACACAGAGCAGTTTCTCAGAAAGCTTCTTTCCAGTTTTGAACTTAAGATATTTCCTTTTTCACCATAGCCCTCTATGGGCTTCCAAATATCCCTTTGCCAATTAAACAATAACAGCCTTAGCCAAAGGCTTGTTGAAGGTAAAGATGTAACTCGGTGAGATGAATTGACACAACACAGAACAGTTTCTCAGAAAGCTTCTTTCCAGTTTTGAACGGAAGATATTTCCTTTTTCACCATAGCCCTCTATGGGCTTCCAAATATCCCTTTGCCAATTCCACAAGAACAGCCTTAGCGAAAGGCTTCTTGAAGGGAAAGATGTAACTCTGTGACATGAATTAAGAGAACACAGAGCAGTTTCTCAGAAAGCTTCTTTCCAGTTTTGAAGGTAAGATATTTCCTTTTTCACCATAGCAATCTATGGGCTTCCAAATATCCCTTTGCCAATTCCACAAGAACAGCCTTAGCGAAAGGCTTTTTGAAGGGAAAGATGTAACTCTGTGAGATGAATTAACAGAACACAGAGCAGTTTCTCAGAAAGCTTCTTTCCAGTTTTGAACGGAAGATATTTCCTTTTTCACCATAACCCTCTAGGGGCTTCCAAATATCCCTTTGCCAATTCCGCAAGAACAGCCTTAGCGAAAGGCTTCTTGAAGGGAAAGATGTAACTCTGTGAGATGAATTAACAGAACACAGAGCAGTTTCTCAGAAAGCTTCTTTCCAGTTTTGAACGGAAGTTATTTCCTTTTTCACCATAGGCCTCTATGGGCTTCCAAATATTCCTTTGCCAATTCCACAAGAACAGGCTTAGCGAAAGGATTGTTGAAGGGAAAGATGTAACTCTGTGAGATGAATGAACAGAACACAGAGCAGTATCTCAGAAAGCTTCTTTCCAGTTTTGAACGGAAGATATTTCCTTTTTCACTGTAGCCCTCTATGGGCTTCCAAATATCACTTTGCCAATTCCACAGGAACAGCTTAGCGAAACGATTCTTGAAGGGAAAGATGTAACTCTGTGAGATGAATTAACAGAACACAGAGCAGTTTCTCAGAAAGCTTCTTTCCAGTTTTGAACGGAAGATATTTCCTTTTTCACCGTAGCCCTCTATGGGCTTCCAAATATCCCTTTGCCAATTCCACAAGAACAGCCTTAGCGAAAGGCTTCTTGAAGGGAAAGATGTAACTCTGTGAGATGATTTAACTGAACACAGAGCAGTTTCTCAGAAAGCTTCTTTCCAGTTTTGAACGGAAGATATTTCCTTTTTCACCATAGCCCTCTATGGGCTTCCAAATATCCCTTTGCCAATTCCACAAGAACAGCCTTAGCGAAAGGCTTCTTGAAGGGAAAGATGTAACTCTGTGACATGAATTAAGAGAACACAGAGCAGTTTCTCATAAAGCTTCTTTCCAGTATAGAACGGAAGATATTTCCTTTTTCACCGTAGCCCTCTATGGGCTTCCAAATTTCGTTTTGCCAATTCCACAAGAACAGCCTTAGCGAAAGGCTTGTTGAAGGGAAAGATGTTACTCTGTGAGATGAATTAACAGAACACAGAGCAGTTTCTCAGAAAGCTTCTTTCCAGTTTTGAACGGAAGATATTTCCTTTTTCTCCAAAGCCCTCTATGGGCTTCCCAATATCCCTTTGCCAATTCCACAAGAACAGCCTTAGCGAAAGGCTTCTTGAAGGGAAAGATGTAACTCGGTGAGATGAATAAACAGAACACAGAGCAGTTTCTCAGAAAGCTTCTTTCCAGTTTTGAAAGGAAGATATTTCCTTTTTCACCATAGCCTTCTATGGGCTTCCAAATGTCACTTTGCCAATTCCACAAGAACAGCCTTAGCGAAAGGCTTCTTGAAGGGAAAGATGTAACTCGGTGAGATGAATTAACAGAACACAGAGCAGTTTCTCAGAAAGCTTCTTTCCAGTTTTGAACGGAAGGTATTTCCTTTTTCACCATAGCCCTCTATGGTCTTCCAAATATCCCTTTGCCAATTCCACAAGAACAGCCTTAGCGAAAGGCTTCTTGAAGGGAAAGATGTAACTCTGTGAGATGAATTCACACAACACAGAGCAGTTTCTCAGAAAGCTTCTTTCCAGTTTTGAACGGAAGATATTTCCTTTTTCACCATAGCCCTCTATGGGCTTCTAAATATCCCTTTGCCAATTCCAGAAGAACAGCCTTAGCGAAAGGCTTCTTGAAGGGAAAGATGTAACTCTGTGACATGAATTAAGAGAACACAGAGCAGTTTCTCAGAAAGCTTCTTTCCAGTTTTGAACGGAAGATATTTCCTTTTTCACCATAGCCCTCTATGGGCTTCCAAATATCACTTTGCCAATTCCACAAGAACAGCCTTAGCGAAAGGCTTCTTAAAGGGAAAGATGTAACTCTGTGAGATGAATTAACAGAACACAGAGCAGTTTCTCAGAAAGCTTCTTTCCACGTTTGAACGGAAGATATTTCCTTTTTCACCATTGCACTCTATGGTCTTCCAAATATCCCTTTGCCAATTCCACAAGAATAGCCTTAGCGAAAGGCTATTTGAAGGGAAAGATGTAACTCTGTGAGATGAATTAACACAACACAGAGCAGTTTCTCAGAAAGCTTCTTTCCAGTTTTGAACGGAAGATATTTCCTTTTTCACCGTAGCCCTCTATGGGCTTCCAAATATCCCTTTGCCAATTCCACAAGAACAGCCTTAGCGAAAGGCTTCTTGAAGGGAAAGATGTAACTCTGTGAGATGAATGAACAGAACACAGAGCAGTTTCTCAGAAAGCTTCTTTCCAGTTTTGAACGGAAGATATTTCCTTTTTCACCGTAGCCCTCTATGAGCTTCCTAATATCCCTTTGCCAATTCCACAGGAACAGCCTTAGCGAAAGGCTTCTTGAAGGGAAAGATGTAACTCTTTGAGATGAATTAACAGAACACAGAGCAGTTTCTCAGAAAGCTTCTTTCCAGTTTTGAACGGAAGATATTTCCTTTTTCACCATAGCCCTCTAAGGGCTTCCAAATGTCACTTTGCCAATTCTACAAGAACAGCCTTAGGGAAAGGCTTCTTGAAAGGAAAGATGTAACTCTATGAGATGAATTAACAGAACACAGAACAGTTTCCAGAAAGCTTCTTTCCAGTTTTGAACGGAAGACATTTCCTTTTTCACCATAGCCCTCTATGGGCTTCCAAATATCCCTTTGCCAATTCCACAAGAACTGCCTTAGCGAAAGGCTTCTTGAAGGGAAAGATGTAACTCGGTGAAATGAATTAACAGAACACAGAGCAGTGTCTCAGAAAGCTTCTTTCCAGTTTTGAACGGAAGATATTTCCTTTTTCACCATATCCCTCTATGGGCTTCCAAATATCCCTTTGCCAATTCCACAAGAATAGCCTTAGCGAAAGGCTTTTTGAAGGGAAAGATGTAACTCTGTGAGATGAACTAACACAACACAGAGCAGTTTCTCAGAAAGCTTCTTTCCAGTTTTGAACGGAAGATATTTCCTTTTTCACCATAGCCCTCTATGGGCTTCCAAATATCCCTTTGCCAATTCCACAAGAACAGCCTTAGCGAAAGGCTTCTTGAAGGGAAAGATGTAACTCTGTGAGATGAATTAACAGAACACAGAGCAGTTTCTCAGAAAGCTTCTTTCCACTTGTGAACGGAAGATATTTCCCTTTTCACCATAGCCCTCTATGGGCTTCTAAATATCCCTTTGCGAATTCCACAAGAACAGCCTTAGCGAAAGGCTTCTTGAAGGGAAAGATGTAACTCGGTGAGATGAATTAACAGAGCACACAGCAGTTTCTCAGAAAGCTTTTTTCCACTTTTGAACGGAAGATATTTCCTTTTTCACCACAGCCCTCTATGGGCTTCCAAATATCAATTGCCAATTCCACAAGAACAGCCTTAGCGAAAGGCTTGTTGAAGGGAAAGATGTAACTCGGTGAGATGAATTAACAGAACACAGAGCAGTTTCTCAGAAAGCTTCTTTCCAGTTTTGAGCGGAAGATATTTCCTTTTTCACCGTAGCCCTCTATGGGCTTTCAAATATCACTTTGCCAATTCCACAAGAATAGCCTTAGCGAAAGGCTTTTTGAAGGGAAAGATGTAAATCTGTGAGATGAATTAACACAACACAGAGCAGTTTCTCAGAAAGCTTCTTTCCAGGTTTGAACGGAAGTTATTTACTTTTTCACCGTAGCCCTCTATGGGCTTCCAAATATCCCTTTGCCAATTCCACAAGAACAGCCTTAGCGAAAGGCTTCTTGAAGGGAAAGATGTAACTCTGTGAGATGTATTAACAGAACACAGAGCAGTTTCTCAAAAAGCTTCTTTACAGTTTTGAATGGAAGATATTTCCTTTTTCACCATAGCCCTCTATGGGCCTCCAAATATCCCTTTGCCAATTCCACAAGAATAGCCTTAGCGAAAGGCTTTTTGAAGGGAAAGATGTAACTCTGTGAGGCGAATTATCACAACACAGAGCAGTTTCTCAGAAAGCTTCTTTCCAGTTTTGAACGGTAGATATTTCCGTTTTCACCGTAGCCTTCTATGGGCTTCTAAATATCCCTTTGCCAATTCCACGAGAACAGCCTTAGCGAAAGGCTTCTTGAAGGGAAAGATGTAACTCGGTGAGATGAATTAACAGAACACAGAGCAGTTTCTCAGAAAGCTTCTTTCCAGTTTTGAACGGAAGATATTTCCTTTTTCACCATAGGCCTCTATGGGCTTCCAAATATCCCATTGCCAATTCCACAAGAACAGCCTTAGCGAAAGGCTTCTTGAAAGGAAAGATGTAACTCTGTGAGATAAATTAAGAGAACACAGAGTAGTTTCTCAGAAAGCTTCTTTCCAGTTTTGAACGGAACATATTTCCTTTTTCACCAAGCCCTCTATGGGCTTCCAAATATCCATTTGCCAAATCCACAAGAACTGCCTTTGCGAAAGGCTTCTTGAAGGGAAAGATGTAACTCTGTGAGATGAATTAACAGAACACAGAGCAGTTTCTCAGAAAGCTTCTTTCCAGTTTTGAACGGAAGATATTTCCTTTTTCACCATAGCCCTCTAGGGGCTTCCAAATATCCCTTTGCCAATTCCACAAGAACAGCCTTAGCGAAAGGCTTCTTGAAGGGAAAGATGTAACTCTGTGAGATGAATTAAAAGAACACAGAGCAGTTTCTCAGAAAGCTTCTTTCCAGTTTTGAACGGAAGATATTTCCTTTTTCCCATAGCCCTCTATGGGCTTCCAAATATCCCTTTGCCAATTCCACAAGAATAGCCTTAGCGAAAGGCTTTTTGAAGGGAAAGATGTAACTCTGTGAGATGAATGAACAGAACACAGAGCAGTTTCTCAGAAAGCTTCTTTCCAGTTTTGAACGGAAGATATTTCCTTTTTCACCGTAGCGCTCTATGGGCTTCTAAATATCCCTTTGCCAATTCCACAAGAACAGCCTTAGCGAAAGGCTTCTTCAAGGGAAAGATGTAACACTGTGAGATGAATTAACAGAACACAGAGCAGTTTCTCAGAAAGCTTCTTTCCACTTTTGAACGGAAGATATTTCCTTTTTCACCATAGCCCACTATGGGCTTCCAAATATCCCTTTGCCAATTCCACAAGAACAGCCTTAGCGAAAGGCTTGTTGAAGGGAAAGATGAAACTCGGTGAGATGAATTAACAGAACACAGAGCAGTTTCTCAGAAAGCTTCTTTCCAGTTTTGAATGGAAGATATTTCCTTTTACATCATAGCCCTCTATGGGCTTCCAAATGTCACCTTGCCAATTCCACAAGAACAGCCTTAGCTAAAAGCTTCTTGAAGGGAAAGATGTAACTCTGTGAGATGAATTAACAGAACACAGAGCAGTTTCTCAAAAAGCTTCTTTCCAGTTTTGAACGGAAGATATTTCCTTTTTCACCATAGCCCTCTATGGGCTTCCAAATGTCTCTTTGCCAATTCCACAAGAACAGGCTTAGCTAAAGGCTTCTTGAAGGGAAAGATGTAACTCTGTGAGATGAATTAACAGAACACAGGGCAGTTTCTCAAAAAGCTTCTTTCCAGTTTTGAACGGAAGATATTTCCTTTTTTCACCATAGACCTCTATGGGCTTCCAAATATCCCGTTGCCAATTCCACAAGAACAGCCTTAGCGAAAGGCTTCTTGAAGGGAAAGATGTAATTCTGTGAGATGAGTTAACAGAACACAGAGCAGTTTCTCAGAAAGCTTCTTTCGACTTTTGAACTCAAGATATTTCCCTTTTCACCATAACCCGCTAAGGGCTTCTAAATATCCCTTTGCCAATTCCACAAGAACAGCCTTAGCGAAAGGCTTCTTAAAGGGAAAGATGTAACTCTGTGAGATGAATTAACAGAACACAGAGCAGTTTCTCAGAAAGCTTCTTTCCACTTTTGAACGGAAGATATTTCATTTTTCCCATAGCCCTCTATGGGCTTCCAAATATCCCTTTGCCAATTCCACAAGAACAGCCTTAGCGAAAGGCTTCTTGAAAGGAAACATGTAACTCGGTGAGATGAATTAACAGAACACAGAGCAGTTTCTCAGAAAGCTTATTTCCAGTTTTGAACGGAAGATATTTCCTTTTTCACCATAATCCTCTATGGGATTCCAAATGTCACTTTGCCAATTCCACAAGAACATCTTTAGCGAAAGGCTTCTTAAAGGGAAAGATGTAACTCTGTGAGATGAATTAACAGAACACAGAGCAGTTTCTCAGAAAGCTTCTTTCCAGTTTTGAACGGAAGATATTTCCTTTTTCACCATAGCCCTCTAGGGGCTTCCAAATATCCCTTTGCCAATTGCACAAGAACAGCCTTAGCGAAAGGCTTCTTGAAGGGAAAGATGTAACTCTGTGAGATGAATTAACACAACACAGAGCAGTTTCTCAGAAAGCTTCTTTCCAGTTTTGAACGGAAGATATTTCCTTTTTCCCATAGCCCTCTATGGGCTTCCAAATGTCCCTTTGCCAATTCCACAAGAATAGCCTTAGCGAAAGGCTTTTTGAAGGGAAAGATGTAACTCTGTGAGATGAATTAACAAAACACAGAGCAGTTTCTCAGAAAGCTTCTCTCCAGTTTTGAACGGAAGATATTGCCTTATTCACCGTAGCCCTCTATGGGCTTCTAAATATCCCTTTGCCAATTCCACAAGAACAGCCTTAGCGAAAGGCTTGTTGAAGGGAAAGATGTAACTCGGTGAGTTGAATTAACAGAACACAGAGCAGTTTCTCAGACAGCTTCTTTCCAGTTTTGAACGGAAGATATTTCCTTCTTCACCATAGCCCTCTATGGGCTTCCAAATATCCCTTTGCCAATTCCACAAGAATAGCCTTAGCGAAAGGCTTTTTGAAGGGAAAGATGTAACTCTGTGAGATGAATTAACACAACACAGAGCAGTCTCTCAGAAAGCTTCTTTCCAGTTTTGACCGGAACATATTTCCTTTTACACCGTAGCCCTCTATGGGCTTCCAAATATCCCTTTGCCAATTCCACAAGAAAAGCCTTAGCGAAAGACTTATTGAAGGGAAAGATGTAACTCTGTGAGATGAATTAACAGAACACAGAGCAGTTTCTCAGAAAGCTTCTTTCCAGTTTTGAACGGAAGATATTTCCTTTTTCACCGTAGCCCTCTATGGGCTTCCAAATATCCCTTTGCCAATTCCACAAGAACAGCCTTAGCGAAAGGCTTCTTGAAAGGAAACATGTAACTCGGTGAGATGAATTAACAGAACACAGAGCAGTTTCTCAGAAAGCTTATTTCCAGTTTTGAACGGAAGATATTTCCTTTTTCACCATAATCCTCTATGGGCTTCCAAATGTCACTTTGCCAATTCCACAAGAACATCCTAAGCGAAAGGCTTCTTAAAGGGAAAGATGTAACTCTGTGAGATGAATTAACAGAACACAGAGCAGTTTCCCATAAAGCTTCTTTCCAGTTTTGAACGGAAGATATTTCCTTTTTCAACATAGCCCTCTAGGGGCTTCCAAATATCCCTTTGCCAATTCCACAAGAACAGCCTTAGCGAAAGGCTTCTTGAAGGGAAAGATGTAACTCTGTGAGATGAATTAACAGAACACAGAGCAGTTTCTCAGAAAGCTTCTTTCCACTTTTGAACGGAAGATATTTCCCTTTTCACCATAGCCCTCTATGGGCTTCCAAATACCCCTTGCCAATTCCACAAGAACACGCTTAGCGAAAGGCTTCTTGAAGGGAAAGATGTAACACTGTGAGATGAATGAACAGAACACAGAGCAGTTTCTCAGAAAGCTTCTTTCCAGTTTTGAACGGAAGATATTTCCTTTTTCACCGTAGCCCTCTATGGGCTTCTAAATATCCCTTTGCCAATTCCACAAGAACAGCCTTAGCGAAAGGCTTATTGAAGGGAAAGATGTAACTCTGTGAGATGAATTAACAGAACACAGAGCAGTTTCTCAGAAAGCTTCTTTCCACTTTTGAACGGAAGATATTTCCTTTTTCACCATAGCCCACTATGGGCTTCCAAATATCCCTTTGCCAATTCCACAAGAACAGCCTTAGCGAAAGGCTTGTTGAAGGGAAAGATGAAACTCGGTGAGATGAATTAACAGAACACAGAGCAGTTTCTCAGAAAGCTTCTTTCCAGTTTTGAACGGAAGATATTTCCTTTTTCATCATTGCCCTCTATGGGTTTCCAAATGTCACTTTGCCAATTCCACAAGAACAGCCTTAGCTAAAAGCTTCTTGAAGGGAAAGATGTAACTCTGTGAGATGAATTAACAGAACACAGACCAGTTTCTCAAAAAGCTTCTTTCCAGTTTTGAACGGAAGATATTTCCTTTTTCACCATAGCCCTCTATGGGCTTCCAAATGTCTCTTTGCCAATTCCACAAGAACAGCCTTAGCTAAATGCTTCTTGAAGGGAAAGATATAACTCTGTGAGATGAATTAACAGAACACAGGGCAGTTTCTCAAAAAGCTTCTTTCCAGTTTTGAACGGAAGATATTTCCTTTTTCACCATAGACCTCTATGGGCTTCCAAATATCCCTTTTCCAATTCCACAAGAACAGCCTTAGCGAAAGGCTTCTTGAAGGGAAAGATGTAATTCTGTGAGATGAATTAACAGAACACAGAGCAGTTTCTCAGAAAGCTTCTTTCCACTTTTGAACTCAAGATATTTCCCTTTTCACCATAACCCGCTAAGGGCTTCTAAATATCCCTTTGACAATTCCACAAGAACAGCCTTAGCGAAAGGCTTCTTGAAGGGAAAGATGTAACTCTGTGAGATGAATGAACAGAACACAGAGCAGTTTCTCAGAAAGCTTCTTTCCACTTTTGAACGGAAGATATTTCCTTTTTCCCATAGCCCTCTAAGGGCTTCTAAATATCCCTTTGCCAATTCCACAAGAACAGCCTTAGCGAAAGGCTTCTTAAAGGGAAAGATGTAACTCTGTGAGATGAATTAACAGAACACAGAGCAGTTTCTCAGAAAGCTTCTTTCCTCTTTTGAACGGAAGATATTTCCTTTTTCACCATAGCCCACTATGGGCTTCCAAATATCCCTTTGCCAATTCCACAAGAACAGCCTTAGCGAAAGGCTTGTTGAAGGGAAAGATGTAACTCGGTGAGATGTATTAACAGAACACAGAGCAGTTTCTCAGAAAGCTTCTTTCCAGTTTTGAACGGAAGATATTTCCTTTTTCACCATAGCCCTCTAGGGGCTTCCAAATATCCCTTTGCCAATTCCACAAGAACAGCCTTAGCGACAGGCTTGTTGAAGGGAAAGATGTAACTCGGTGAGATGAATTAACAGAACACAGAGCAGTTTCTCAGAAAGCTACTTTCCGGTTTTGAACGGAAGATATTTCCTTTTTCCCATAGCCCTCTATGGGCTTCCAAATATCCCTTTGCCAATTCCACAAGAATAGCCTTACCGAAAGGCTTCTTGAAGGGAAAGATGTAACTCTGTGAGATGAATTAAGAGAACACAGAGCAGTTTCTCAGAAAGCTTCTTTCCAATTTTGAACGGAAGATATTTCCTTTTTCACCAAGCCCTCTATGGGCTTCCAAATATCCCTTTGCCAAATCCACAAGAACAGCCTCAGCGAAATTCTTCCTGAAGGGAAAGATGTAACTCTGTGAGATGAATTAACAGAACACAGAGCGGTTTCTCAAAAAGCTTCTTTCCAGTTTTGAACGGAAGATATTTCATTTTTCACGGTAGCCCTCTATGGGCTTCAAAATATCCCTTTGCCAATTCCACAAGAACAGCTTAGCGAAAGGCTTCTTGAAGGGAAAGATGTAACTCTGGGAGATGAATGAAGAGAACACAGAGCAGTTTCTCAGAAAGCTTGTTTCTAGTTTGGAACCGAAGATATTTCCTTTTTCACCATAGCCCTCTATGGGCTTTCAAATGTCACTTTGCCAATTCCACAAGAACACCCTCAGCGAAAGGCTTCTTGAAGGGAAAGATGTAACTCTGTGAGATGAATTAACAGAACACAGAGCAGTTTCTCACAAAGCTTCTTTCCAGTTTTGAACGGAAGATATTTCCCTTTCACCATAGCCCTCTATGGGCTTCCAAATATACCTTTGCCAATTCCACAAGAACAGCCTTTTCGAAAGGCTTCTTAAAGGGAAAGATGTAACTCTGTGAGATGAATTAACAGAACACAGAGCAGTTTCTCAGAAAGCTTCTTTCCACTTTTGAACGGAAGATATTTCCCTTTTCACCATAGCCCTCTATGGGCTTCCAAATATCCCTTTGCCAATTCCACAAGAACAGCCTTAGCGAAAGGCTTTTTGAAGGGAAAGATGTAACTCGGTGAGATGAATTAACAGAACACAGAGCAGTTTCTCAAAAAGCTTCTGTCCAGTTTTGAACGGAAGATATTTCCTTTTTCACCGTAGCCCTCTATGGGCTTCCAAATATCCCTTTGCCAATTCCACAAGAACAGCTTAGCGAAAGGCTTCTTGAAGGGAAAGATGTAACTCTGTGAGATGAATTAACACAACACAGAGCAGTTTCTCAGAAAGCTTGTTTCTAGTTTGGAACGGAAGATATTTCCTTTTTCACCATAGCCCTCTATGGGCTTCCAAATGTCACTTTCCCAATTCCACAAGAACACCCTTAGCGAAAGGCTTCTTGAAGGGAAAGATGTAACTCGGTGAGATGAATTAACAGAACACAGAGCAGTTTCTCAGAAAGCTTCTTTCCAGTTTTGAACGGAAGATATTTCCTTTTTCACCATAGCCCTCTATGGGCTTCCAAATATACCTTTGCCAATTCCACAAGAACAGCCTTAGCGAAAGGCTTCTTGAAGGGAAAGATGTAACTCTGTGAAATGAATTAACGGAACACAGAGCAGTTTCTCAGAAAGCTTCTTTCCACTTTTGAACGGAAGATATTTCCCTTTTCACCATGCCCTCTATGGGCTTCCAAATATGCCTTTGCCAATTCCACAAGAACAGCCTTAGCGAAAGGCTTCTTGAAGGGAAAGATGTAACTCTGTGAGATGAATGAACAGAACACAGAGCAGTTTCTCAAAAAGCTTCTTTCCAGTTTTGAACGGAAGATATTTCCTTTTTCACCATAGACCTCTATGGGCTTCCAAATATCCCTTTGCCAATTCCACAAGAACAGCCTTAGCGAAAGGCTTCTTGAAGGGAAAGATGTAACTCTGTGAGATGAATGAACAGAACACAGAGCAGTTTCTGAAAAAGCTTCTTTCCAGTTTTGAACGGAAGATATTTCCTTTTTCACCATAGCCCTCTATGGGCCTCCAAATATCCCTTTGCCAATTCCACAAGATTAGCCTTAGCGAAAGGCTTTTTGAAGGGAAAGATGTAACTCTGTGAGATGAATTAACACAACACAGAGCAGTTTCTCAGAAAGCTTCTTTCCAGTTTTGAACTGAAGATATTTCCTTTTTCAACGTAGCCCTCTATGGGCTTCCAAATATCCCTTTGCCAATTCCACAAGAACAGCCTTAGCGAAAGGCTTCTTAAAGGGAAAGATGTAACTCTGTGAGATGAATTAACAGAACACAGAGCAGTTTCTCAGAAAGCTTCTTTCCAGTTTTCAACGGAAGATATTTCCTTTTTCACCGTAGCCCTCTAGGGGCTTCCAAATATCCCTTTGCCAATTCCACAAGAACAGCCTTAGCGAAAGGCTTCTTGAAGGGAAAGATGTAACTCTGTGAGATGAATTAACAGAACACAGAGCAGTTTCTCAGAAAGCTTCTTTCCAGTTTTGAACCAAAGATATTTCCTTTTTCACCATAGCCCTCTATGGGCCTCCAAATATCCCTTTGCCAATTCCAAAAGAACAGCCTCAGCGAAAGGCTTGTTGAAGGGAAAGATGTAACTTGGTGAGATGAATTAACAGAACACAGAGCAGTTTCTCAAAAAGCTTCTTTCCAGTTTTGAACGGAAGATATTTCCTTTTTCACCATAGCCCTTTCTGGGCTTCCAAATGTCACTTTGCCAATTCCACAAGAACAGCCTTAGCGAAAGGCTTCTTAAAGGGAAAGATGTAACTCTGTGAGATGAATTAACAGAACACAGAGCAGTTTCTCAGAAAGCTTCTTTCCAGTTTTGAACGGAAGATATTTCCTTTTTCACCGTAGCCCTGTATGGGCTTCTAAATATCCCTTTTCCAATTCCACAATAACAGCCTTAGAGAAAGGCTTGTTGAAGGGAAAGATGGAACTCGGTGATATGAATTAACAGAACACAGAGCAGTTTCTCAGAAAGCTTCTTTCCAGTTTTGAACGGAAGATATTTCCTTTTTCACCATAGCCCTCTATGGGCTTCCAAATATGTCTTTTCCAATTCCACAAGAACAGCCTTAGCGAAAGGTTTCTTGAAGGGAAAGATGTAACTCTGTGAGATGAATTAAGAGAACACAGAGCAGTTTCTCAGAAAGCTTCTTTCCAGTTTTGAACGGAAAATATTTCCTTTTTCACCAAGCCCTCTATGGGCTTCCAAATATCCCTTTGCCAAATCCACAAGAACAGCCTCAGCGAAAGGCTTATTGAAGGGAAAGATGTAACCCTGTGAGATGAATTAACAGAACACAGAGAAGTTTCTCAAAAAGCTTCTGTCCAGTTTTGAACGGAAGATATTTCCTTTTTCACCATAGTCCTCTATGGGCTTCCAAATATCCCTTTGCCAATTCCACAAGAACAGCCTTAGCGAAAGGCTTCTTGAAGGGAAAGATGTAACTCTGTGAGATGAATGAACAGAACACAGAGCAGTTTCTCAAAAAGCTTCTTTCCAGTTTTGAACGGATGATATTTCCTTTTTCACCATAGCCCTCTATGGGCTTCCATATATCCCTTGGCCAATTCCACAAGAATAGCCTTAGAGAAAGGCTTTTTGAAGGGAAAGATGTAACTCCGTGAGATGAATTAACACAACACAGAGCAGTTTCTCAGAAAGCTTCTTTCCAGTTTTGAACGGAAGATATTTCCTTTTTCACCATAGCCCTCTTTGGGATTCTAAATAATCCTTTGCCAATTCCACATGAACAGCCTGAGCGAAAGGCTTCCTGAAGGGAAAGATGTAACTCTGTGAGATGAATTAAGAGAACACAGAGCAGTTTCTCAGAAAGCTTCTTTCCAGTTTTGAACCGAAGATATTTCCTTTTTCACCAAGCCCTCTATGGGCTTCCAAATATCCCTTTGCCAAATCCACAAGAACAGCCTCAGCGAAAGGCTTATTGAAGGGAAAGATGTAACCCTGTGAGATGAATTAACAGAACACAGAGCAGTTTCTCAAAAAGCTTCTGTCCAGTTTTGAACGGAAGATATTTCCTTTTTCACCGTAGCCCTCTATGGGCTTCCAAATATCCCTTTGCCAATTTCACAAGAACAGCTTAGCGAAAGGCTTCTTGAAGGGAAAGATGTAACTCTGTGAGATGAATTAACACAACACAGAACAGTTTCTCAGAAAGCTTGTTTCTAGTTTGGAACGGAAGATATTTCCTTTTTCACCATAGCCCTCTATGGGCTTCCAAATGTCACTTTCCCAATTCCACAAGAACACCCTTAGCGAAAGTCTTCTTGAAGGGAAAGATGTAACTCTGTGAGATGAATTAACAGAACACAGAGCAGTTTCTCAAAAAGCTTCTTTCCACTTTTGAACGGAAGATATTTCCTTTTCACCATAGCCCTCTATGGGCTTCCAAATATACCTTTGCCAATTCCACTAGAACAGCCTTATCGAAAGGCTTCTTGAAGGGAAAGATGTAACTCTGTGAGATGAATTAACAGAACACAGAGCAGTTTCTCAGAAAGCTTCTTTCCACTTTTGAACGGAAGATATTTTCCTTTTCACCATGCCCTCTATGGGCTTCCAAATATGCCTTTGCCAATGCCACAAGAACAGCCTTAGCGAAAGGCTTCTTGAAGGGAAAGATGTAACTCTGTGAGATGAATGAACAGATCACAGAGCAGTTTCTCAAAAAGCTTCTTTCCAGTTTTGAACGGAAGATATTTCCTTTTTCACCGTAGACCTCTATGGGCTTCCAAATATCCCTTTGCCAATTCCACAGGAACAGCCTCAGCGAAAGGCTTCTTGTAGGGAAAGATGTAACTCTGTGAGATGAATTAACAGAACACAGAGCAGTTTCCCAGAAAGCTTCTTTCCACTTTTGAACGGAAGATATTTCCCTTTTCACCATAGCCATCTATGGGCTTCCATATATCCCTTTGCCAATTCCACAAGAACAGCCTTAGCGAAAGGCTTCTTGAAGGGAAAGATGTAACTCTGTGAGATGAATGAACAGAACACAGAGCAGTTTCTCAAAAAGCTTCTTTCCAGTTTTGAACGGAAGATATTTCCTTTTTCACCATAGCCCTCTATGGGCTTCCAAATATCCCTTTGCCAATTCCACAAGATTAGCCTTAGAGAAAGGCTTTTTGAAGGGAAAGATGTAACTCTGTGAGATGAATTAACACAACACAGAGCAGTTTCTCAAAAAGCTTCTGTCCAGTTTTGAACGGAAGATATTTCCTTTTTCACCATAGTCCTCTATGGGCTTCCAAATATCCCTTTGCCAATTCCACAAGAACAGCCTCAGCGAAAGGCTTATTGAAGGGAAAGATGTAACCCTGTGAGATGAATTAACAGAACACAGAGCAGTTTCTCAAAAAGCTTCTGTCCAGTTTTGAACGGAAGATATTTCCTTTTTCACCGTAGCCCTCTATGGGCTTCCATATATCCCTTGGCCAATTCCACAAGAATAGCCTTAGAGAAAGGCTTTTTGAAGGGAAAGATGTAACTCCGTGAGATGAATTAACACAACACAGAGCAGTTTCTCAGAAAGCTTCTTTCCAGTTTTGAACGGAAGATATTTCCTTTTTCACCATAGCCCTCTATGGGCTTCCAAATATCCCTTTGCCAATTCCACAAGATTAGCCTTAGAGAAAGGCTTTTTGAAGGGAAAGATGTAACTCTGTGAGATGAATTAACACAACACAGAGCAGTTTCTCAGAAAGCTTCTTTCCAGTTTTGAACTGAAGATATTTCCTTTTTCACCTTAGCCCTCTAAGGGCTTCCAAATATCCCTTTGCCAATTCCACAAGAACAGCCTTAGCGAAAGGCTTCTTGAAGGGAAAGATGTAACTCTGTGAGATGAATTAACAGAACACAGAGCAGTTTCTCAGAAAGCTTCTTTCCAGTTTTGAACGGAAGATATTTCCCTTTTCACCGTAGCCCTCTATGGGTTTCCAAATATCCCTTTGCCAATTCCACAAGAACAGCCTTAGCGAAAGGCTTCTTGAAGGGAAAAATGTAACTCGGTTAGATGAATTAACAGAACACAGAGCAGTTTCTCAGAAAGCTTCTTTCCAGTTTTGAACGGAAGATATTTCCTTTTTCACCATAGCCCTTTATGGGCTTCCAAATGTCACTTTGCCAATTCCACAAGAACAGCCTTAGCGAAAGGCTTCTTAAAGGGAAAGATGTAACTCTGTGAGATGAATTAACAGAACACAGAGCAGTTTCTCAGAAAGCTTCTTTCCAGTTTTGAACGGAAGATATTTCCTTTTTCATCGTAGCCCTCTATGGGCTTCTAAATATCCCTTTGCCAATTCCACAAGAACAGCCTTAGAGAAAGGCTTGTTGAAGGGAAAGATGTAACTCTGTGAGATGAATTAACAGAACACAGAGCAGTTTCTCAGAAAGCTTCTTTCCAGTTTTGAACGGAAGATATTTCCTTTTTCACCATAGCCCTCTATGGGCTTCCAAATATACCTTTGCCAATTCCACAAGAACAGCCTTAGCGAAAGGCTTCTTGAAGGGAAAGATGTAACTCTGTGAGATGAATTAACAGAACACAGAGCAGTTTCTCAGAAAGCTTCTTTCCAGTTTTCAACGGAAGATATTTCCTTTTTCACCATAGCCCTCTAGGGGCTTCCAAATATCCCTTTGCCAATTCCACAAGAACAGCCTTAGCGAAAGGCTTCTTGAAGGGAAAGATGTAACTCTGTGAGATGAATTAACAGAACACAGAGCAGTTTCTCAGAAAGCTTCTTTCCAGTTTTGAACGGAAGATATTTCCTTTTTCACCATAGCCCTCTATGGGCTTCCAAATATCCCTTTGCCAATTCCACAGGAATAGCCTTAGCGAAAGGCTTTTTGAAGGGAAAGATGTAACTCTGTGAGATGAATTAACAGAACACAGAGCAGTTTCTCAGAAAGCTTCTTTCCAGTTTTGAACGGAAGATATTTCCTTTTTCACCATAGCCCTCTATGGGCTTCCAAATATCCCTTTGCCAATTCCACAAGAACAGCCTTAGCG
Organism: Chlorocebus sabaeus; assembly: GCF_047675955.1. NCBI lineage: Eukaryota > Metazoa > Chordata > Mammalia > Primates > Cercopithecidae > Chlorocebus > Chlorocebus sabaeus. The sequence continues at coordinate 35,217,561 of NC_132908.1, forward strand.
AAAGGCTTCTTGAAGGGAAAGATGTAACTCTGTGAAATGAATTAACAGAACACAGAGCAGTTTCTCAGAAAGCTTCTTTCCACTTTTGAACGGAAGATATTTCCTTTTTCACCATAGGCCTCTATGGGCTTCCAAATATCCCTTTGCCAATTCCACAAGAACAGCCTTAGCGAAAGGCTTCTTGAAGGGAAAGATGTAACTCTGTGAGATGAATTAACAGAACACAGAGCAGTTTCTCAGAAAGCTTCTTTCCAGGTTTGAACGGAAGATAATTCCTTTTTCACCATAGCCCTCTAAGGGCTTCCAAATATCCCTTTGCCAATTCCACAAGAACAGTCTTAGCGAAAGGCTTCTTGAAGGGAAAGATGTAACTCGGTGAGATGAATTAACAGAACACAGAGCAGTTTCTCAGAAAGATTCTTTCCAGTTTGGAACGGAAGATAATTCCTTTTTCACCATAGCCCTCTATGGGCTTCCAAATGTCACTTTCCCAATTCCACAAGAACAGCCTTAGCGAAAGTCTTCTTGAAGGGAAAGATGTAACTCTGTGAGATGAATTAACAGAACACAGAGCAGTTTCTCAAAAAGCTTCTTTCCAGTTTTGAACGGAAGATATTTCCTTTTCACCATAGCCCTCTATGGGCTTCTAAATATACCTTTGCCAATTCCACGAGAACAGCCTTATCGAAAGGCTTTTTGAAGGGAAAGATGTAACTCTGTGAGATTAATTAACAGAACACAGAGCAGTTTCTCAGAAAGCTTCTTTCCACTTTTGAACGGAAGATATTTCCCTTTTCACCATGCCCTCTATGGGCTTCCAAATATGCCTTTGCCAATGCCACAAGAACAGCCTTAGCGAAAGGCTTCTTGAAGGGAAAGATGTAACTCTGTGAGATGAATGAACAGAACACAGAGCAGTTTCTCAAAAAGCTTCTTTCCAGTTTTGAACGGAAGATATTTCCTTTTTCACCATAGACCTCTATGGGCTTCCAAATATCCCTTTGCCAATTCCACAAGAACAGCCTCAGCGAAAGGCTTCTTGTAGGGAAAGATGTAACTCTGTGAGATGAATTAACAGAACACAGAGCAGTTTCTCAGAAAGCTTCTTTCCACTTTTGAACGGAAGATATTTCCCTTTTCACCATAGCCATCTATGGGCTTCCATATATCCCTTTGTCAATTCCACAAGAACAGCCTTAGCGAAAGGCTTCTTGAAGGGAAAGATGTAACTCTGTGAGATGAATGAACAGAACACAGAGCAGTTTCTCAAAAAGCTTCTTTCCAGTTTTGAACGGAAGATATTTCCTTTTTCACCATAGCCCACTATGGGCTTCCAAATATCCCTTTGCCAATTCCACAAGATTAGCCTTAGAGAAAGGCTTTTTGAAGGGAAAGATGTAACTCTGTGAGATGAATTAACACAACACAGAGCAGTTTCTCAGAAAGCTTCTTTCCAGTTTTGAACTGAAGATATTTCCTTTTTCACCTTAGCCCTCCATGGGCTTCCAAATATCCCTTTGCCAATTCCACAAGAACAGCCTTAGCGAAAGGCTTCTTGAAGGGAAAGATGTAACTCTGTGAGATGAATTAACAGAACACAGAGCAGTTTCTCAGAAAGCTTCTTTCCAGTTTTGAACGGAAGATATTTCCTTTTTCACCGTAGCCCTCTATGGGCTTCCAAATATCCCTTTGCCTATTCCACAAGAACAGCCTTAGCGAAAGGCTTCTTGAAGGGAAAAATGTAACTCGGTTAGATGAATTAACAGAACACAGAGCAGTTTCTCAGAAAGCTTCTTTCCAGTTTTGAATGGAAGATATTTCCTTTTTCACCATAGCCCTTTATGGGCTTCCAAATGTCACTTTGCCAATTCCACAAGAACAGCCTTAGCGAAAGGCTTCTTGAAGGGAAAGATGTAACTCTGTGAGATGAATTAAAAGAACACAGAGCAGTTTCTCAGAAAGCTTCTTTCCAGTTTTGAACGGAAGATATTTCCTTTTTCACCGTAGCCCTCTATGGGCTTCTAAATATCCCTTTGCCAATTCCACAAGAACAGCCTTAGAGAAAGGCTTGTTGAAGGGAAAGATGTAACTCGGTGAGATGAATTAACAGAACACAGAGCAGTTTCTCAGAAAGCTTCTTTCCAGTTTTGAACGGAAGATATTTCCTTTTTCACCATAGCCCTCTATGGGCTTCCAAATATACCTTTGCCAATTCCACAAGAACAGCCTTAGCGAAAGGCTTCTTGAAGGGAAAGATGCAACTCTGTGAGATGAATTAACAGAACACAGAGCAGTTTCTCAGAAAGCTTCTTTCCAGTTTTGAACGGAAGATATTTCCTTTTTCACCATAGCCCTCTATGGGCTTCCAAATATCCCATTGCCAAATCCTCAAGAACAGCCTCAGCGAAAGGCTTCTTAAAGGGAAAGATGTAACTCTGTGAGATGAATGAACAGAACACAGAGCAGTTTCTCGAAAAGCTTCTTTCCAGTTTTGAACGGAAGATATTTCCTTTTTCACCATAGTCCTCTATGGGCTTCCAAATATCCCTTTGCCAATTCCACAAGAACAGCCTTAGCGAAAGGCTTCTTGAAGGGAAAGATGTAACTCTGTGAGATGAATGAAGAGAACACAGAGCAGTTTCTCAAAAAGCTTCTTTCCAGTTTTGAACGGATGATATTTCCTTTTTCACCATAGCCTTCTATGGGCTTCCATATATCCCTTTGCCAATTCCAGAAGAATAGCCTTAGAGAAAGGCTTTTTGAAGGGAAAGATGTAACTCTGTGAGATGAATTAACACAACACAGAGCAGTTTCTCAGAAAGCTTCTTTCCAGTTTTGAACGGAAGATATTTCCTTTTTCACCATAGCCCTCTTTGGGCTTCTAAATAATCCTTTGCCAATTCCACAAGAACAGCCTTAGCGAAAGGCTTCTTGAAGGGAAAGATGTAACTCTGTGAGATGAATTAACAGAACACAGAGCAGTTTCTCAAAAAGCTTCTTTCCAGTTTTGAACGGAAGATATTTCCTTTTTCACCATAGTCCTCTATGGGCTTCGAAATATCCCTTTGCCAATTCCACAAGAACAGCCTTAGCGAAAGGCTTCTTGAAGGGAAAGATGTAACTCTGTGAGATGAATGAACAGAACACAGAGCAGTTTCTCAAAAAGCTTCTTTCCAGTTTTGAACGGATGATATTTCCTTTTTCACCATAACCCTCTATGGGCTTCCATATATCCCTTTGCCAATTCCACAAGAATAGCCTTAGAGAAAGGCTTTTTGAAGGGAAAGATGTAACTCTGTGAGATGAATTAACACAACACAGAGCAGTTTCTCAGAAAGCTTCTTTCCAGTTTTGAACGGAAGATATTTCCTTTTTCACCATAGCCCTCTTTGGGCTTCTAAATAATCCTTTGCCAATTCCACAAGAACAGCCTGAGCGAAAGGCTTCTTGAAGGGAACGATGTAACTCTGTGAGATGAATTAACAGAACACAGAGCAGTTTCTCAAAAAGCTTCTTTCCAGTTTTGAACGGAAGATATTTCCTTTTTCACCATAGTCCTCTATGGGCTTCCAAATATCCCTTTGCCAATTACACAAGAACAGCCTTAGCGAAAGGCTTCTTGAAGGGAAAGATGTAACTCTGTGAGATGAATGAACAGAACACAGAGCAGTTTCTCAAAAAGCTTCTTTCCAGTTTTGAACGGATGATATTTCCTTTTTCACCATAGCCCTCTATGGGCTTCCGTATATCCCTTGGCCAATTCCACAAGAATAGCCTTAGAGAAAGGCTTTTTGAAGGGAAAGATGTAACCCCGTGAGATGAATTAACACAACACAGAGCAGTTTCTCAGAAAGCTTCTTTCCAGTTTTGAACGGAAGATATTTCCTTTTTCACCATAGCCCTCTTTTGGATTCTAAATAATCCTTTGCCAATTCCACATGAACAGCCTGAGCGAAAGGCTTCTTAAAGGGAAAGATGTAACTCTGTGAGATGAATTAACAGAACACAGAGCAGTTTCTCAGAAAGCTTCTTTCCAGTTTTGAACCGAAGATATTTCCTTTTTCACCATAGCCCTCTATGGGCTTCCAAATATCCCTTTGCCAATTCCACAAGAACAGCCTTAGCGAAAGGCTTGTTGAAGGGAAAGATGTAACTCGGTGAGATGAATTAACAGAACACAGAGCAGTTTCTCAAAAAGCTTCTTTCCAGTTTTGAACGGAAGATATTTCCTTTTTCACCATAGCCCTTTATGGGCTTCCAAATGTCACTTTGCCAATTCCACAAGAACAGCCTTAGCGAAAGGCTTCTGGGAGGGAAAGATGTAACTCTGTGAGATAAATTAACAGAACACAGAGCAGTTTCTCAGAAAGCTTCTTTCCAGTTTTGAACGGAAGATATTTCCTTTTTCACCGTAGCCCTCTATGGGCTTCTAAATATCCCTTTGCCAATTCCACAAGAACAGCCTTAGAGAAAGGCTTGTTGAAGGGAAAGATGTAACTCGGTGAGATGAATTAACAGAACACAGAGCAGTTTCTCAGAAAGCTTCTTTCCAGTTTTGAACGGAAGATATTTCCTTTTTCACCATAGCCCTCTATGGGCTTCCAAATATACCTTTTAAAATTCCACAAGAACAGCCTTAGCGAAAGGCTTCTTGAATTGATAGATGTAACTCTGTGAGATGAATTAAGAGAACACAGAGCAGTTTCTCAGAAAGCTTCTTTCCAGTTTTGAACGGAAGATATTTCCTTTTTCACCAAGCCCTCTATGGGCTTCCAAATATCCCTTTGCCAAATCCACAAGAACAGCCTCAGCGAAAGGCTTATTGAAGGGAAAGATGTAACCCTGTGAGATGAATTAACAGAACACAGAGCAGTTTCTCAAAAAGCTTCTGTCCAGTTTTGAACGGAAGATATTTCCTTTTTCACCGTAGCCCTCTATGGGCTTCCAAATATCCCTTTGCCAATTCCACAAGAACAGCCTTAGAGAAAGGCTTCTTGAAGGGAAAGATGTAACTCTGTGAGATGAATGAACAGAACACAGAGCAGTTTCTCAAAAAGCTTCTTTCCAGTTTTGAACGGAAGATATTTCCTTTTTCACCATAGCCCTCTATGGGCTTCCAAATATCCCTTTGCCAATTCCACAAGATTAGCCTTAGCGAAAGGCTTTTTGAAGGGAAAGATGTAACTCTGTGAGATGAATTAACACAACACAGAGCAGTTTCTCAGAAAGCTTCTTTCCAGTTTTGAACTGAAGATATTTCCTTTTTCACCGTAGCCCTCTATGGGCTTCCAAATATCCCTTTGCCAATTCCACAAGAACAGCCTTAGCGAAAGGCTTCTTGAAGGGAAAGATGTAACTATGTGAGATGAATTAACAGAACACAGAGCAGTTTCTCAGAAAGCTTCTTTCCAGTTTTGAACGGAAGATATTTCCTTTTTCACCGTAGCCCTCTATGGGCTTCCAAATATCCCTTTGCCAATTCCACAAGAACAGCCTTAGCGAAAGGCTTCTTGAAGGGAAAAATGTAACGCGGTTAGATGAATTAACAGAACACAGAGCAGTTTCTCAGAAAGCTTCTTTCCAGTTTTGAACGGAAGATATTTCCTTTTTCACCATAGACCTTTATGGGCTTCCAAATGTCACTTTGCAATTCCACAAGAACAGCCTTAGCGAAAGGCTTCTTAAAGGGAAAGATGTAACTCTGTGAGATGAATTAACAGAACACAGAGCAGTTTCTCAGAAAGCTTGTTTCCAGTTTTGAACGGAAGATATTTCCTTTTTCACCGTAGCCCTCTATGGGCTTCTAAATATCCCTTTGCCAATTCCACAAGAACAGCCTTAGAGAAAGGCTTGTTGAAGGGAAAGATGTAACTCGGTGAGATGAATTAACAGAACACACAGCAGTTTCTCAGAAAGCTTCTTTCCAGTTTTGAACGGAAGATATTTCCTTTTTCACCATAGCCCTCTATGGGCTTCCAAATATACCTTTGCCAATTCCAGAAGAACAGCCTTAGAGAAAGGCTTGTTGAAGGGAAAGATGTAACTCGGTGAGATGAATTAACAGAACACAGAGCAGTTTCTCAGAAAGCTTCTTTCCAGTTTTGAACGGAAGATATTTCCTTTTTCACCATAGCCCTCTATGGGCTTCCAAATATCCCTTTGCCAATTCCACAAGAACAGCCTTAGCGAAAGGCTTCTTGAAGGGAAAGATGTAACTCTGTGAGATGAATTAAGAGAACACAGAGCAGTTTCTCAGAAAGCTTCTTTCCAGTTTTGAACGGAAGATATTTCCTTTTTCACCAAGCCCTCTATGGGCTTCCAAATATCCCTTTGCCAAATCCACAAGAACAGCCTCAGCGAAAGGCTTATTGAAGGGAAAGATGTAACTCTGTGAGATGAATTAACAGAACACAGAGCAGTTTCTCAAAAAGCTTCTGTCCAGTTTTGAACGGAAGATATTTCCTTTTTCACCGTAGCCCTCTATGGGCTTCCAAATATCCCTCTGCCAATTCCACAAGAACAGCTTAGCGAAAGGTTTCTTGAAGGGAAAGATGTAACTCTGTGAGATGAATTAACACAACACAGAGCAGTTTCTCAGAAAGCTTGTTTCTAGTTTGGAACGGAAGATATTTCCTTTTTCACCATATTCCTCTATGGGCTTCCAAATGTCACTTTCCCAATTCCACAAGAACACCCTTAGCGAAAGGCTTCTTGAAGGGAAAGATGTAACTCTGTGAGATGAATTAACAGAAAACAGAGCAGTTTCTCAAAAAGCTTCTTTCCAATTTTGAACGGAAGATATTTCCCTTTTCACCATAGCCATCTATGGGCTTCCATATATCCCTTTGCCAATTCCACAAGAACAGCCTTAGCGAAAGGCTTCTTGAAGGGAAAGATGTAACTCTGTGGGATGAATGAACAGAACACAGAGCAGTTTCTCATAAAGCTTCTTTCCAGTTTTGAACGGAAGATATTTCCTTTTTCACCATAGCCCTCTATGGGCTTCCAAATATCCCTTTGCCAATTCCACAAGATTAGCCTTAGAGAAAGGCTTTTTGAAGGGAAAGATGTAACTCTGTGAGATGAATTAACACAACACAGAGCAGTTTCTCAGAAAGCTTCTTTCCAGTTTTGAACTGAAGATATTTCCTTTTTCACCTTAGCCCTCTATGGGCTTCCAAATATCCCTTTGCCAATTCCACAAGAACAGCCTTAGCGAAAGGCTTCTTGAAGGGAAAGATGTAACTCTGTGAGATGAATTAACAGAACACAGAGCAGTTTCTCAGAAAGCTTCTTTCCAGTTTTGAACGGAAGATATTTCCTTTTTCACCGTAGCCCTCTATGGGCTTCCAAATATCCCTTTGCCAATTCCACAAGAACAGCCTTAGCGAAAGGCTTCTTGAAGGGAAAAATGTAACTCGGTTAGATGAATTAACAGAACACAGAGCAGTTTCTCAGAAAGCTTCTTTCCAGTTTTGAACGGAAGATATTTCCTTTTTCACCATAGCCCTTTATGGGCTTCCAAATGTCACTTTGCCAATTCCACAAGAACAGCTTCAGCGAAAGGCTTCTTAAAGGGAAAGATGTAACTCTGTGAGATGAATTAACAGAACACAGAGCAGTTTCTCAGAAAGCTTCTTTCCACTTTTGAACGGAAGATATTTCCCTTTTCACCATAGCCATCTATGGGCTTCCATATATCCCTTTGCCAATTCCACAAGAACAGCCTTAGCGAAAGGCTTCTGGGAGGGAAAGATGTAACTCTGTGAGATGAATGAACAGAACACAGAGCAGTTTCTCAAAAAGCTTCTTTCCAGTTTTGAACGGAAGATATTTCCTTTTTCACCATAGCCCTCTATGGGCTTCCAAATATCCCTTTGCCAATTCCACAAGATTAGCCTTAGAGAAAGGCTTTTTGAAGGGAAAGATGTAACTCTGTGAGATGAATTAACACAACACAGAGCAGTTTCTCAGAAAGCTTCTTTCCAGTTTTGAACTGAAGATATTTCCTTTTTCACCTTAGCCCTCTAAGGGCTTCCAAATATCCCTTTGCCAATTCCACAAGAACAGCCTTAGCGAAAGGCTTCTTGAAGGGAAAGATGTAACTCTGTGAGATGAATTAACAGAACACAGAGCAGTTTCTCAGAAATCTTCTTTCCAGTTTTGAACGGAAGATATTTCCTTTTTCACCGTAGCCCTCTATGGGTTTCCAAATACCCCTTGGCCAATTCCAGAAGAACAGCCTTAGCGAAAGGCTTCTTGAAGGGAAAAATGTAACTCGGTTAGATGAATTAACAGAACACAGAGCAGTTTCTCAGAAAGCTTCTTTCCAGTTTTGAACGGAAGATATTTCCTTTTTCACCATAGCCCTTTATGGGCTTCCAAATGTCACTTTGCCAATTCCACAAGAACAGCCTTAGCGAAAGGCTTCTTAAAGGGAAAGATGTAACTCTGTGAGATGAATTAACAGAACACAGAGCAGTTTCTCAGAAAGCTTCTTTCCAGTTTTGAACGGAAGATATTTCCTTTTTCATCGTAGCCCTCTATGGGCTTCTAAATATCCCTTTGCCAATTCCACAAGAACAGCCTTAGAGAAAGGCTTGTTGAAGGGAAAGATGTAACTCTGTGAGATGAATTAACAGAACACAGAGCAGTTTCTCAGAAAGCTTCTTTCCAGTTTTGAACGGAAGATATTTCCTTTTTGACCATAGCCCTCTATGGGCTTCCAAATATACCTTTGCCAATTCCACAAGAACAGCCTTAGCGAAAGGCTTCTTGAAGGGAAAGATGTAACTCTGTGAGATGAATTAACAGAACACAGAGCAGTTTCTCAGAAAGCTTCTTTCCAGTTTTCAACGGAAGATATTTCCTTTTTCACCATAGCCCTCTAGGGGCTTCCAAATATCCCTTTGCCAATTCCACAAGAACAGCCTTAGCGAAAGGCTTCTTGAAGGGAAAGATGTAACTCTGTGAGATGAATTAACAGAACACAGAGCAGTTTCTCAGAAAGCTTCTTTCCAGTTTTGAACGGAAGATATTTCCTTTTTCACCATAGCCCTCTATGGGCTTCCAAATATCCCTTTGCCAATTCCACAAGAATAGCCTTAGCGAAAGGCTTTTTGAAGGGAAAGATGTAACTCTGTGAGATGAATTAACAGAACACAGAGCAGTTTCTCAGAAAGCTTCTTTCCAGTTTTGAACGGAAGATATTTCCTTTTTCACCATAGCCCTCTATGGGCTTCCAAATATCCCTTTGCCAATTCCACAAGAACAGCCTTAGCGAAAGGCTTCTTGAAGGGAAAGATGTAACTCTGTGAAATGAATTAACAGAACACAGAGCAGTTTCTCAGAAAGCTTCTTTCCACTTTTGAACGGAAGATATTTCCTTTTTCACCATAGCCCTCTATGGGCTTCCAAATATCCCTTTGCCAATTCCACAAGAACAGCCTTAGCGAAAGGCTTCTTGAAGGGAAAGATGTAACTCTGTGAGATGAATTAACAGAACACAGAGCAGTTTCTCAGAAAGCTTCTTTCCAGTTTTGAACGGAAGATATTTCCTTTTTCACCATAGCCCTCTAAGGGCTTCCAAATATCCCTTTGCCAATTCCACAAGAACAGTCTTAGCGAAAGGCTTCTTGAAGGGAAAGATGTAACTCGGTGAGATGAATTAACAGAACACAGAGCAGTTTCTCAGAAAGATTCTTTCCAGTTTGGAACGGAAGATATTTCCTTTTTCACCATAGCCCTCTATGGGCTTCCAAATGTCACTTTCCCAATTCCACAAGAACACCCTTAGCGAAAGTCTTCTTGAAGGGAAAGATGTAACTCTGTGAGATGAATTAACAGAACACAGAGCAGTTTCTCAAAAAGCTTCTTTCCTGTTTTGAACGGAAGATATTTCATTTTCACCATAGCCCTCTATGGGCTTCTAAATATACCTTTGCCAATTCCACAAGAACAGCCTTATCGAAAGGCGTTTTGAAGGGAAAGATGTAACTCGGTGAGATTAAGTAACAGAACACAGAGCAGTTTCTCAGAAAGCTTCTTTCCACTTTTGAACGAAAGATATTTCCCTTTTCACCATGCCCTCTATGGGCTTCCAAATATGCCTTTGCCAATGCCACAAGAACAGCCTTAGCGAAAGGCTTCTTGAAGGGAAAGATGTAACTCTGTGAGATGAATGAACAGAACACAGAGCAGTTTCTCAAAAAGCTTCTTTCCAGTTTTGAACGGAAGATATTTCCTTTTTCACCATAGACCTCTATGGGCTTCCAAATATCCCTTTGCCAATTCCACAAGAACAGCCTCAGCGAAAGGCTTCTTGTAGGGAAAGATGTAACTCTGTGAGATGAATTAACAGAACACAGAGCAGTTTCTCAGAAAGCTTCTTTCCAGTTTTGAACGGAAGATATTTCCTTTTTCACCATAGTCCTCTATGGGCTTCCAAATATCCCTTTGCCAATTCCACAAGAACAGCCTTAGCGAAAGGCTTCTTGAAGGGAAAGATGTAACTCTGTGAGATGAATGAACAGAACACAGAGCAGTTTCTCAAAAAGCTTCTTTCCAGTTTTGAACGGATGATATTTCCTTTTTCACCATAGCCCTCTATGGGCTTCCATATATCCCTTTGCCAATTCCACAAGAATAGCCTTAGAGAAAGGCTTTTTGAAGGGAAAGATGTAACTCTGTGAGATGAATTAACACAACACAGAGCAGTTTCTCAGAAAGCTTCTTTCCAGTTTTGAACGGAAGATATTTCCTTTTTCACCATAGCCCTCTTTGGGCTTCTAAATAATCCTTTGCCAATTCCACAAGAACAGCCTGAGCGAAAGGCTTCTTGAAGGGAAAGATGTAACTCTGTGAGATGAATTAACAGAACACAGAGCAGTTTCTCAAAAAGCTTCTTTCCAGTTTTGAACGGAAGATATTTCCTTTTTCACCATAGTCCTCTATGGGCTTCCAAATATCCCTTTCCCAATTACACAAGAACAGCCTTAGCGAAAGGCTTCTTGAAGGGAAAGATGTAACTCTGTGAGATGAATGAACAGAACACAGAGCAGTTTCTCAAAAAGCTTCTTTCCAGTTTTGAACGGATGATATTTCCTTTTTCACCATAGCCCTCTATGGGCTTCCATATATCCCTTGGCCAATTCCACAAGAATACCCTTAGAGAAAGGCTTTTTGAAGGGAAAGATGTAACCCCGTGAGATGAATTAACACAACACAGAGCAGTTTCTCAGAAAGCTTCTTTCCAGTTTTGAACGGAAGATATTTCCTTTTTCACCAAGCCCTCTATGGGCTTCCAAATATCCCTTTGCCAAATCCACAAGAACAGCCTCAGCGAAAGGCTTATTGAAGGGAAAGATGTAACTCTGTGAGATGAATTAACAGAACACAGAGCAGTTTCTCAAAAAGCTTCTGTCCAGTTTTGAACGGAAGATATTTCCTTTTTCACCGTAGCCCTCTATGGGCTTCCAAATATCCCTCTGCCAATTCCACAAGAACAGCTTAGCGAAAGGCTTCTTGAAGGGAAAGATGTAACTCTGTGAGATGAATTAACACAACACAGAGCAGTTTCTCAGAAAGCTTGTTTCTAGTTTTGAACGGAAGATATTTCCTTTTTCACCATAGCCCTCTATGGGCTTCCAAATATCCCTTTGCCAATTCCACAAGATTAGCCTTAGCGAAAGGCTTTTTGAAGGGAAAGATGTAACTCTGTGAGATGAATTAACACAACACAGAGCAGTTTCTCAGAAAGCTTCTTTCCAGTTTTGAACTGAAGATATTTCCTTTTTCACCGTAGCCCTCTATGGGCTTCCAAATATCCCTTTGCCAATTCCACAAGAACAGCCTTAGCGAAAGGCTTCTTGAAGGGAAAGATGTAACTCTGTGAGATGAATTAACAGAACACAGAGCAGTTTCTCAGAAAGCTTCTTTGCAGTTTTGAACGGAAGATATTTCCTTTTTCACCGTAGCCCTCAATGGGCTTCCAAATATCCCTTTGCCAAATCCACAAGAACAGCCTCAGCGAAAGGCTTATTGAAGGGAAAGATGTAACCCTGTGAGATGAATTAACAGAACACAGAGCAGTTTCTCAGAAAGCTTCTTTCCAGTTTTGAACGGAAGATATTTCCTTTTTCACCGTAGCCCTCTATGGGCTTCCAAATATCCCTTTGCCAATTCCACAAGAACAGCCTTAGAGAAAGGCTTGTTGAAGGGAAAGATGTAACTCGGTGAGATGAATTAACAGAACACAGAGCAGTTTCTCAGAAAGCTTCTTTCCAGTTTTGAACGGAAGATATTTCCTTTTTCACCATAGCCCTCTATGGGCTTCCAAATATACCTTTTCCAATTCCACAAGAACAGCCTTAGCGAAAGGCTTCTTGAAGGGATAGATGTAACTCTGTGAGATGAATTAAGAGAACACAGAGCAGTTTCTCAGAAAGCTTCTTTCCAGTTTTGAACGGAAGATATTTCCTTTTTCACCAAGCCCTCTATGGGCTTCCAAATATCCCTTTGCCAAATCCACAAGAACAGCCTCAGCGAAAGGGTTATTGAAGGGAAAGATGTAACCCTGTGAGATGAATTAACAGAACACAGAGCAGTTTCTCAAAAAGCTTCTTTCCAGTTTTGAACGGAAGATATTTCCTTTTTCACCATAGCCCTCTATGGGCTTACAAATATCCCTTTCCCAATTCCACAAGATTAGCCTTAGCGAAAGGCTTTTTGAAGGAAAAGATGTAACTCTGTGAGATGAATTAACACAACACAGAGCAGTTTCTCAGAAAGCTTCTTTCCAGTTTTGAACTGAAGATATTTCCTTTTTCACCGTAGCCCTCTATGGGCTTCCAAATATCCCTTTGCCAATTCCACAAGAACAGCCTTAGCGAAAGGCTTCTTGAAGGGAAAGATGTAACTCTGTGAGATGAATTAACAGAACACAGAGCAGTTTCTCAGAAAGCTTCTTTCCAGTTTTGAACGGAAGATATTTCCTTTTTCACCGTAGCCCTCTATGGGCTTCCAAATATCCCTTTGCCAATTCCACAAGAATAGCCTTAGCGAAAGGCTTCTTGAAGGGAAAAATGTAACTCGGTTAGATGAATTAACAGAACACAGAGCAGTTTCTCAGAAAGCTTCTTTCCAGTTTTGAACGGAAGATATTTCCTTTTTCACCATAGACCTTTATGGGCTTCCAAATGTCACTTTGCAATTCCACAAGAACAGCCTTAGCGAAAGGCTTCTTAAAGGGAAAGATGTAACTCTGTGAGATGAATTAACAGAACACAGAGCAGTTTCTCAGAAAGCTTGTTTCCAGTTTTGAACGGAAGATATTTCCTTTTTCACCGTAGCCCTCTATGGGCTTCTAAATATCCCTTTGCCAATTCCACAAGAACAGCCTTAGAGAAAGGCTTGTTGAAGGGAAAGATGTAACTCGGTGAGATGAATTAACAGAACACACAGCAGTTTCTCAGAAAGCTTCTTTCCAGTTTTGAACGGAAGATATTTCCTTTTTCACCATAGCCCTCTATGGGCTTCCAAATATACCTTTGCCAATTCCAGAAGAACAGCCTTAGAGAAAGGCTTGTTGAAGGGAAAGATGTAACTCGGTGAGATGAATTAACAGAACACAGAGCAGTTTCTCAGAAAGCTTCTTTCCAGTTTTGAACGGAAGATATTTCCTTTTTCACCATAGCCCTCTATGGGCTTCCAAATATCCCTTTGCCAATTCCACAAGAACAGCCTTAGCGAAAGGCTTCTTGAAGGGAAAGATGTAACTCTGTGAGATGAATTAAGAGAACACAGAGCAGTTTCTCAGAAAGCTTCTTTCCAGTTTTGAACGGAAGATATTTCCTTTTTCACCAAGCCCTCTATGGGCTTCCAAATATCCCTTTGCCAAATCCACAAGAACAGCCTCAGCGAAAGGCTTATTGAAGGGAAAGATGTAACTCTGTGAGATGAATTAACAGAACACAGAGCAGTTTCTCAAAAAGCTTCTGTCCAGTTTTGAACGGAAGATATTTCCTTTTTCACCGTAGCCCTCTATGGGCTTCCAAATATCCCTCTGCCAATTCCACAAGAACAGCTTAGCGAAAGGCTTCTTGAAGGGAAAGATGTAACTCTGTGAGATGAATTAACACAACACAGAGCAGTTTCTCAGAAAGCTTGTTTCTAGTTTGGAACGGAAGATATTTCCTTTTTCACCATAGCCCTCTATGGGCTTCCAAATGTCACTTTCCCAATTCCACAAGAACACCCTTAGCGAAAGGCTTCTTGAAGGGAAAGATGTAACTCTGTGAGATGAATTAACAGAAAACAGAGCAGTTTCTCAAAAAGCTTCTTTCCAGTTTTGAACGGAAGATATTTCCTTTTCACCATAGCCCTCTATGGGCTTCCAAATATACCTTTGCCAATTCCACAAGAACAGCCTGATCGAAAGGCTTCTTGAAGGGAAAGATGTAACTCTGTGAGATGAATTAACAGAACACAGAGCAGTTTCTCAGAAAGCTTCTTTCCACTTTTGAACGGAAGATATTTCCCTTTTCACCATAGCCATCTATGGGCTTCCATATATCCCTTTGCCAATTCCACAAGAACAGCCTTAGCGAAAGGCTTCTTGAAGGGAAAGATGTAACTCTGTGGGATGAATGAACAGAACACAGAGCAGTTTCTCATAAAGCTTCTTTCCAGTTTTGAACGGAAGATATTTCCTTTTTCACCATAGCCCTCTATGGGCTTCCAAATATCCCTTTGCCAATTCCACAAGATTAGCCTTAGCGAAAGGCTTTTTGAAGGGAAAGATGTAACTCTGTGAGATGAATTAACACAACACAGAGCAGTTTCTCAGAAAGCTTCTTTCCAGTTTTGAACTGAAGATATTTCCTTTTTCACCGTAGCCCTCTATGGGCTTCCAAATATCCCTTTGCCAATTCCACAAGAACAGCCTTAGGGAAAGGCTTCTTGAAGGGAAAGATGTAACTCTGTGAGATGAATTAACAGAACACAGAGCAGTTTCTCAGAAAGGTTCTTTCCAGTTTTGAACGGAAGATATTTCCTTTTTCACCGTAGCCCTCTATGGGCTTCCAAATATCCCTTTGCCAATTCCACAAGAACAGCCTTAGCGAAAGGCTTCTTGAAGGGAAAAATGTAACTCGGTTAGATGAATTAACAGAACACAGAGCAGTTTCTCAGAAAGCTTCTTTCCAGTTTTGAACGGAAGATATTTCCTTTTTCACCATAGCCCTTTATGGGCTTCCAAATGTCACTTTGCCAATTCCACAAGAATAGCCTTAGCGAAAGGCTTCTTAAAGGGAAAGATGTAACTCTGTGAGATGAATTAACAGAACACAGAGCAGTTTCTCAGAAAGCTTCTTTCCAGTTTTGAACGGAAGATATTTCCTTTTTCACCGTAGCCCTCTATGGGCTTCCAAATATCCCTTTGCCAAATCCACAAGAACAGCCTCAGCGAAAGGCTTATTGAAGGGAAAGATGTAACCCTGTGAGATGAATTAACAGAACACAGAGCAGTTTCTCAGAAAGCTTCTTTCCAGTTTTGAACGGAAGATATTTCCTTTTACACCGTAGCCCTCTATGGGCTTCCAAATATCCCTTTGCCAATTCCACAAGAACAGCCTTAGAGAAAGGCTTGTTGAAGGGAAAGATGTAACTCGGTGAGATGAATTAACAGAACACAGAGCAGTTTCTCAGAAAGCTTCTTTCCAGTTTTGAACGGAAGATATTTCCTTTTTCACCATAGCCCTCTATGGGCTTCCAAATATACCTTTTCCAATTCCACAAGAACAGCCTTAGCGAAAGGCTTCTTGAAGGGATAGATGTAACTCTGTGAGATGAATTAAGAGAACACAGAGCAGTTTCTCAGAAAGCTTCTTTCCAGTTTTGAACGGAAGATATTTCCTTTTTCACCAAGCCCTCTATGGGCTTCCAAATATCCCTTTGCCAAATCCACAAGAACAGCCTCAGCGAAAGGCTTATTGAAGGGAAAGATGTAACCCTGTGAGATGAATTAACAGAACACAGAGCAGTTTCTCAAAAAGCTTCTGTCCAGTTTTGAACGGAAGATATTTCCTTTTTCACCGTAGCCCTCTATGGGCTTCCAAATATCCCTTTGCCAATTCCACAAGAACAGCCTTAGCGAAAGGCTTCTTGAAGGGAAAGATGTAACTCTGTGAGATGAATGAACAGAACACAGAGCAGTTTCTCAAAAAGCTTCTTTCCAGTTTTGAACGGAAGATATTTCCTTTTTCACCATAGCCCTCTATGGGCTTCCAAATATCCCTTTGCCAATTCCACAAGATTAGCCTTAGCGAAAGGCTTTTTGAAGGGAAAGATGTAACTCTGTGAGATGAATTAACACAACACAGAGCAGTTTCTCAGAAAGCTTCTTTCCAGTTTTGAACGGAAGATATTTCCTTTTTCACCATAGCCCTTTATGGGCTTCCAAATGTCACTTTGCCAATTCCACAAGAACAGCCTTAACGAAAGGCTTCTTAAAGGGAAAGATGTAACTCTGTGAGATGAATTAACAGAACACAGAGCAGTTTCTCAGAAAGCTTCTTTCCAGTTTTGAACGGAAGATATTTCCTTTTTCACCGTAGCCCTCTATGGGCTTCCAAATATCCCTTTGCCAAATCCACAAGAACAGCCTCAGCGAAAGGCTTATTGAAGGGAAAGATGTAACCCTGTGAGATGAATTAACAGAACACAGAGCAGTTTCTCAGAAAGCTTCTTTCCAGTTTTGAACGGAAGATATTTCCTTTTTCACCATAGCCCTCTATGGGCTTCCAAATATACCTTTGCCAATTCCAGAAGAACAGCCTTAGAGAAAGGCTTGTTGAAGGGAAAGATGTAACTCGGTGAGATGAATTAACAGAACACAGAGCAGTTTCTCAGAAAGCTTCTTTCCAGTTTTGAACGGAAGATATTTCCTTTTTCACCATAGCCCTCTATGGGCTTCCAAATATCCCTTTGCCAATTCCACAAGAACAGCCTTAGCGAAAGGCTTCTTGAAGGGAAAGATGTAACTCTGTGAGATGAATTAAGAGAACACAGAGCAGTTTCTCAGAAAGCTTCTTTCCAGTTTTGAACGGAAGATATTTCCTTTTTCACCAAGCCCTCTATGGGCTTCCAAATATCCCTTTGCCAAATCCACAAGAACAGCCTCAGCGAAAGGCTTATTGAAGGGAAAGATGTAACTCTGTGAGATGAATTAACAGAACACAGAGCAGTTTCTCAAAAAGCTTCTGTCCAGTTTTGAACGGAAGATATTTCCTTTTTCACCGTAGCCCTCTATGGGCTTCCAAATATCCCTCTGCCAATTCCACAAGAACAGCTTAGCGAAAGGCTTCTTGAAGGGAAAGATGTAACTCTGTGAGATGAATTAACACAACACAGAGCAGTTTCTCAGAAAGCTTGTTTCTAGTTTGGAACGGAAGATATTTCCTTTTTCACCATAGCCCTCTATGGGCTTCCAAATGTCACTTTCCCAATTCCACAAGAACACCCTTAGCGAAAGGCTTCTTGAAGGGAAAGATGTAACTCTGTGAGATGAATTAACAGAAAACAGAGCAGTTTCTCAAAAAGCTTCTTTCCAGTTTTGAACGGAAGATATTTCCTTTTCACCATAGCCCTCTATGGGCTTCCAAATATACCTTTGCCAATTCCACAAGAACAGCCTGATCGAAAGGCTTCTTGAAGGGAAAGATGTAACTCTGTGAGATGAATTAACAGAACACAGAGCAGTTTCTCAGAAAGCTTCTTTCCACTTTTGAACGGAAGATATTTCCCTTTTCACCATAGCCATCTATGGGCTTCCATATATCCCTTTGCCAATTCCACAAGAACAGCCTTAGCGAAAGGCTTCTTGAAGGGAAAGATGTAACTCTGTGGGATGAATGAACAGAACACAGAGCAGTTTCTCATAAAGCTTCTTTCCAGTTTTGAACGGAAGATATTTCCTTTTTCACCATAGCCCTCTATGGGCTTCCAAATATCCCTTTGCCAATTCCACAAGATTAGCCTTAGCGAAAGGCTTTTTGAAGGGAAAGATGTAACTCTGTGAGATGAATTAACACAACACAGAGCAGTTTCTCAGAAAGCTTCTTTCCAGTTTTGAACTGAAGATATTTCCTTTTTCACCGTAGCCCTCTATGGGCTTCCAAATATCCCTTTGCCAATTCCACAAGAACAGCCTTAGGGAAAGGCTTCTTGAAGGGAAAGATGTAACTCTGTGAGATGAATTAACAGAACACAGAGCAGTTTCTCAGAAAGGTTCTTTCCAGTTTTGAACGGAAGATATTTCCTTTTTCACCGTAGCCCTCTATGGGCTTCCAAATATCCCTTTGCCAATTCCACAAGAACAGCCTTAGCGAAAGGCTTCTTGAAGGGAAAAATGTAACTCGGTTAGATGAATTAACAGAACACAGAGCAGTTTCTCAGAAAGCTTCTTTCCAGTTTTGAACGGAAGATATTTCCTTTTTCACCATAGCCCTTTATGGGCTTCCAAATGTCACTTTGCCAATTCCACAAGAACAGCCTTAGCGAAAGGCTTCTTAAAGGGAAAGATGTAACTCTGTGAGATGAATTAACAGAACACAGAGCAGTTTCTCAGAAAGCTTCTTTCCAGTTTTGAACGGAAGATATTTCCTTTTTCACCGTAGCCCTCTATGGGCTTCCAAATATCCCTTTGCCAAATCCACAAGAACAGCCTCAGCGAAAGGCTTATTGAAGGGAAAGATGTAACCCTGTGAGATGAATTAACAGAACACAGAGCAGTTTCTCAGAAAGCTTCTTTCCAGTTTTGAACGGAAGATATTTCCTTTTACACCGTAGCCCTCTATGGGCTTCCAAATATCCCTTTGCCAATTCCACAAGAACAGCCTTAGAGAAAGGCTTGTTGAAGGGAAAGATGTAACTCGGTGAGATGAATTAACAGAACACAGAGCAGTTTCTCAGAAAGCTTCTTTCCAGTTTTGAACGGAAGATATTTCCTTTTTCACCATAGCCCTCTATGGGCTTCCAAATATACATTTTCCAATTCCACAAGAACAGCCTTAGCGAAAGGCTTCTTGAAGGGATAGATGTAACTCTGTGAGATGAATTAAGAGAACACAGAGCAGTTTCTCAGAAAGCTTCTTTCCAGTTTTGAACGGAAGATATTTCCTTTTTCACCAAGCCCTCTATGGGCTTCCAAATATCCCTTTGCCAAATCCACAAGAACAGCCTCAGCGAAAGGCTTATTGAAGGGAAAGATGTAACCCTGTGAGATGAATTAACAGAACACAGAGCAGTTTCTCAAAAAGCTTCTGTCCAGTTTTGAACGGAAGATATTTCCTTTTTCACCGTAGCCCTCTATGGGCTTCCAAATATCCCTTTGCCAATTCCACAAGAACAGCCTTAGCGAAAGGCTTCTTGAAGGGAAAGATGTAACTCTGTGAGATGAATGAACAGAACACAGAGCAGTTTCTCAAAAAGCTTCTTTCCAGTTTTGAACGGAAGATATTTCCTTTTTCACCATAGCCCTCTATGGGCTTCCAAATATCCCTTTGCCAATTCCACAAGATTAGCCTTAGCGAAAGGCTTTTTGAAGGGAAAGATGTAACTCTGTGAGATGAATTAACACAACACAGAGCAGTTTCTCAGAAAGCTTCTTTCCAGTTTTGAACGGAAGATATTTCCTTTTTCACCATAGCCCTTTATGGGCTTCCAAATGTCACTTTGCCAATTCCACAAGAACAGCCTTAACGAAAGGCTTCTTAAAGGGAAAGATGTAACTCTGTGAGATGAATTAACAGAACACAGAGCAGTTTCTCAGAAAGCTTCTTTCCAGTTTTGAACGGAAGATATTTCCTTTTTCACCGTAGCCCTCTATGGGCTTCCAAATATCCCTTTGCCAAATCCACAAGAACAGCCTCAGCGAAAGGCTTATTGAAGGGAAAGATGTAACCCTGTGAGATGAATTAACAGAACACAGAGCAGTTTCTCAGAAAGCTTCTTTCCAGTTTTGAACGGAAGATATTTCCTTTTTCACCGTAGCCCTCTATGGGCTTCCAAATATCCCTTTGCCAATTCCACAAGAACAGCCTTAGAGAAAGGCTTGTTGAAGGGAAAGATGTAACTCGGTGAGATGAATTAACAGAACACAGAGCAGTTTCTCAGAAAGCTTCTTTCCAGTTTTGAACGGAAGATATTTCCTTTTTCACCATAGCCCTCTATGGGCTTCCAAATATACCTTTTCCAATTCCACAAGAACAGCCTTAGCGAAAGGCTTCTTGAAGGGATAGATGTAACTCTGTGAGATGAATTAAGAGAACACAGAGCAGTTTCTCAGAAAGCTTCTTTCCAGTTTTGAACGGAAGATATTTCCTTTTTCACCAAGCCCTCTATGGGCTTCCAAATATCCCTTTGCCAAATCCACAAGAA
The DNA here is from genome assembly GCF_047675955.1 of Chlorocebus sabaeus. Taxonomy (NCBI): domain Eukaryota; kingdom Metazoa; phylum Chordata; class Mammalia; order Primates; family Cercopithecidae; genus Chlorocebus; species Chlorocebus sabaeus. The sequence continues at coordinate 35,237,997 of NC_132908.1, forward strand.
CAGCCTCAGCGAAAGGCTTATTGAAGGGAAAGATGTAACCCTGTGAGATGAATTAACAGAACACAGAGCAGTTTCTCAAAAAGCTTCTGTCCAGTTTTGAACGGAAGATATTTCCTTTTTCACCGTAGCCCTCTATGGGCTTCCAAATATCCCTTTGCCAATTCCACAAGAACAGCCTTAGCGAAAGGCTTCTTGAAGGGAAAGATGTAACTCTGTGAGATGAATGAACAGAACACAGAGCAGTTTCTCAGAAAGCTTCCTTCCAGTTTTGAACGGAAGATATTTCCTTTTTCACCATAGCCTTCTATGGGCTTCCAAATATCCCTTTGCCAATTCCACAAGATTAGCCTTAGCGAAAGGCTTTTTGAAGGGAAAGATGTAACTCTGTGAGATGAATTAACACAACACAGAGCAGTTTCTCAGAAAGCTTCTTTCCAGTTTTGAACGGAAGATATTTCCTTTTTCACCATAGCCCTTTATGGGCTTCCAAATGTCACTTTGCCAATTCCACAAGAACAGCCTTAGCGAAAGGCTTCTTAAAGGGAAAGATGTAACTCTGTGAGATGAATTAACAGAACACAGAGCAGTTTCTCAGAAAGCTTCTTTCCAGTTTTGAACGGAAGATATTTCCTTTTTCACCGTAGCCCTCTATGGGCTTCTAAATATCTCTTTGCCAATTCCACAAGAACAGCCTTAGAGAAAGGCTTGTTGAAGGGAAAGATGTAACACGGTGAGATGAATTAACAGAACACAGAGCAGTTTCTCAGAAAGCTTCTTTCCAGTTTTGAACGGAAGATATTTCCTTTTTCACCATAGCCCTCTATGGGCTTCCAAATATACCTTTGCCAATTCCACAAGAACAGCCTTAGCGAAAGGCTTCTTGAAGGGAAAGATGTAACTCTGTGAGATGAATTAACAGAACACAGAGCAGTTTCTCAGAAAGCTTCTTTCCAGTTTTGAACGGAAGATATTTCCTTTTTCACCAAGCCCTCTATGGGCTTCCAAATATCCCTTTGCCAAATCCTCAAGAACAGCCTCAGCGAAAGGCTTCTTGAAGGGAAAGATGTAACTCTGTGAGATGAATTAACAGAAAACAGAGCAGTTTCTCAAAAAGCTTCTTTCCAGTTTTGAACGGAAGATATTTCCTTTTTCACCGTAGCCCTCTTTGGGCTTCCAAATATCCCTTTGCCAATTCCACAAGAACAGCTTAGCGAAAGGCTTCTTGAAGGGAAAGATGTAACTCTGTGAGATGAATTAACACAACACAGAGCAGTTTCTCAGAAAGCTTGTTTCTAGTTTGGAACGGAAGATATTTCCTTTTTCACCATAGACCTCTATGGGCTTCCAAATGTCACTTTCCCAATTCCACAAGAACACCCTTAGCGAAAGGCTTCTTGAAGGGAAAGATGTAACTCTGTGAGATGAATTAACAGAACACAGAGCAGTTTCTCAAAAAGCTTCTTTCCAGTTTTGAACGGAAGATATTTCCTTTTCACGATAGCCCTCTATGGGCTTCCAAATATACCTTTGCCAATTCCACAAGAACAGCCTTATCGAAAGGCTTCTTGAAGGGAAAGATGTAACTCTGTGAGATGAATTAACAGAACACAGAGCAGTTTCTCAGAAAGCTTCTTTCCACTTTTGAACGGAAGATATTTCCCTTTTCACCATAGCCCTCTATGGGCTTCCAAATATCCCTTTGCCAATTCCACAAGAACAGCCTTAGCAAAAGGCTTCTTGAAGGGAAAGGTGTAACTCTGTGAGATGAATGAACAGAACACAGAGCAGTTTCTCAAAAAGCTTCTTTCCACTTTTGAACGGAAGATATTTCCTTTTTCACCATAGCCCTCTATGGGCTTCCAAATATCCCTTTGCCAATTCCACAAGAATAGCCTTAGAGAAAGGCTTTTTGAAGGGAAAGATGTAACTCGGTGAGATGAATTAACACAACACAGAGCAGTTTCTCAGAAAGCTTCTTTCCAGTTTTGAAGGGAAGGTATTTTCTTTTTCGCCATGGACCTCTATGGGCTTCCAAATATCCCTTTGCCAATTCCACAACAACAGCCTTAGCGAAAGGCTTCTTGAAGGGAAAGATGTAACTCTGTGAGATGAATTAACAGAACACAGAGCAGTTTCTCAGAAAGCTTCTTTCCAGTTTTGAACGGAAGATATTTCCTTTTTCACCATAGTCCTCTATGGGCTTCCAAATATCCCTTTGCCAATTCCACAAGAACAGCCTTAGCGAAAGGCTTCTGGAAGGGAAAGATGTAACTCTGTGAGATGAATGAACAGAACACAGAGCAGTTTCTCAAAAAGCTTCTTTCCAGTTTTGAACGGATGATATTTCCTTTTTCACCATAGCCCTCTATGGTATTCCATATTTCCCTTTGCCAATTACACAAGAATAGCCTTAGATAAAGGCTTGTTGAAGGGAAAGATGTAACTCGGTGAGATGAATTAACAGAACACAGAGCAGTTTCTCAGAAAGCTTCTTTCCAGTTTTGAACGGAAGATATTTCCTTTTTCACCATAGCCCTCTATGGGCTTCCAAATATACCTTTTCCAATTCCACAAGAACAGCCTTAGCGAAAGGCTTCTTGAAGGGATAGATGTAACTCTGTGAGATGAATTAAGAGAACACAGAGCAGTTTCTCAGAAAGCTTCTTTCCAGTTTTGAACGGAAGATATTTCCTTTTTCACCGTAGCCCTCTATGGGCTTCCAAATATCCCTTTGCCAAATCCACAAGAACAGCCTCAGCGAAAGGCTTATTGAAGGGAAAGATGTAACCCTGTGAGATGAATTAACAGAACACAGAGCAGTTTCTCAGAAAGCTTCTTTCCAGTTTTGAACGGAAGATATTTCCTTTTTCACCGTAGCCCTCTATGGGCTTCCAAATATCCCTTTGCCAATTCCACAAGAACAGCCTTAGAGAAAGGCTTTTTGAAGGGAAAGATGTAACTCGGTGAGATGAATTAACAGAACACAGAGCAGTTTCTCAGAAAGCTTCTTTCCAGTTTTGAACGGAAGATATTTCCTTTTTCACCATAGCCCTCTATGGGCTTCCAAATATACCTTTTCCAATTCCACAAGAACAGCCTTAGCGAAAGGCTTCTTGAAGGGATAGATGTAACTCTGTGAGATGAATTAAGAGAACACAGAGCAGTTTCTCAGAAAGCTTCTTTCCAGTTTTGAACGGAAGATATTTCCTTTTTCACCAAGCCCTCTATGGGCTTCCAAATATCCCTTTGCCAAATCCACAAGAACAGCCTCAGCGAAAGGCTTATTGAAGGGAAAGATGTAACCCTGTGAGATGAATTAACAGAACACAGAGCAGTTTCTCAAAAAGCTTCTGTCCAGTTTTGAACGGAAGATATTTCCTTTTTCACCGTAGCCCTCTATGGGCTTCCAAATATCCCTTTGCCAATTCCACAAGAACAGCCTTAGCGAAAGGCTTCTTGAAGGGAAAGATGTAACTCTGTGAGATGAATGAACAGAACACAGAGCAGTTTCTCAAAAAGCTTCTTTCCAGTTTTGAACGGAAGATATTTCCTTTTTCACCATAGCCCTCTATGGGCTTCCAAATATCCCTTTGCCAATTCCACAAGATTAGCCTTAGCGAAAGGCTTTTTGAAGGGAAAGATGTAACTCTGTGAGATGAATTAACACAACACAGAGCAGTTTCTCAGAAAGCTTCTTTCCAGTTTTGAACGGAAGATATTTCCTTTTTCACCATAGCCCTTTATGGGCTTCCAAATGTCACTTTGCCAATTCCACAAGAACAGCCTTAGCGAAAGGCTTCTTAAAGGGAAAGATGTAACTCTGTGAGATGAATTAACAGAACACAGAGCAGTTTCTCAGAAAGCTTCTTTCCAGTTTTGAACGGAAGATATTTCCTTTTTCACCGTAGCCCTCTATGGGCTTCTAAATATCTCTTTGCCAATTCCACAAGAACAGCCTTAGAGAAAGGCTTGTTGAAGGGAAAGATGTAACACGGTGAGATGAATTAACAGAACACAGAGCAGTTTCTCAGAAAGCTTCTTTCCAGTTTTGAACGGAAGATATTTCCTTTTTCACCATAGCCCTCTATGGGCTTCCAAATATACCTTTGCCAATTCCACAAGAACAGCCTTAGCGAAAGGCTTCTTGAAGGGAAAGATGTAACTCTGTGAGATGAATTAACAGAACACAGAGCAGTTTCTCAGAAAGCTTCTTTCCAGTTTTGAACGGAAGATATTTCCTTTTTCACCAAGCCCTCTATGGGCTTCCAAATATCCCTTTGCCAAATCCTCAAGAACAGCCTCAGCGAAAGGCTTCTTGAAGGGAAAGATGTAACTCTGTGAGATGAATTAACAGAAAACAGAGCAGTTTCTCAAAAAGCTTCTTTCCAGTTTTGAACGGAAGATATTTCCTTTTTCACCGTAGCCCTCTTTGGGCTTCCAAATATCCCTTTGCCAATTCCACAAGAACAGCTTAGCGAAAGGCTTCTTGAAGGGAAAGATGTAACTCTGTGAGATGAATTAACACAACACAGAGCAGTTTCTCAGAAAGCTTGTTTCTAGTTTGGAACGGAAGATATTTCCTTTTTCACCATAGACCTCTATGGGCTTCCAAATGTCACTTTCCCAATTCCACAAGAACACCCTTAGCGAAAGGCTTCTTGAAGGGAAAGATGTAACTCTGTGAGATGAATTAACAGAACACAGAGCAGTTTCTCAAAAAGCTTCTTTCCAGTTTTGAACGGAAGATATTTCCTTTTCACGATAGCCCTCTATGGGCTTCCGAATATACCTTTGCCAATTCCAAAAGAACAGCCTTATCGAAAGGCTTCTTGAAGGGAAAGATGTAACTCTGTGAGATGAATTAACAGAACACAGAGCAGTTTCTCAGAAAGCTTCTTTCCACTTTTGAACGGAAGATATTTCCCTTTTCACCATAGCCCTCTATGGGCTTCCAAATATCCCTTTGCCAATTCCACAAGAACAGCCTTAGCAAAAAGCTTCTTGAAGGGAAAGGTGTAACTCTCTGAGATGAATGAACAGAACACAGAGCAGTTTCTCAAAAAGCTTCTTTCCACTTTTGAACGGAAGATATTTCCTTTTTCACCATAGCCCTCTATGGGCTTCCAAATATCCCTTTGCCAATTCCACAAGAATAGCCTTAGAGAAAGGCTTTTTGAAGGGAAAGATGTAACTCGGTGAGATGAATTAACACAACACAGAGCAGTTTCTCAGAAAGCTTCTTTCCAGTTTTGAAGGGAAGGTATTTCCTTTTTTGCCATAGACCTCTATGGGCTTCCAAATATCCCTTTGCCAATTCCACAACAACAGCCTTAGCGAAAGGCTTCTTGAAGGGAAAGATGTAACTCTGTGAGATGAATTAACAGAACACAGAGCAGTTTCTCAGAAAGCTTCTTTCCAGTTTTGAACGGAAGATATTTCCTTTTTCACCATAGTCCTCTATGGGCTTCCAAATATCCCTTTGCCAATTCCACAAGAACAGCCTTAGCGAAAGGCTTCTGGAAGGGAAAGATGTAACTCTGTGAGATTTATGAACAGAACACAGAGCAGTTTCTCAAAAAGCTTCTTTCCAGTTTTGAACGGATGATATTTCCTTTTTCACCATAGCCCTCTATGGGATTCCATATTTCCCTTTGCCAATTACACAAGAATAGCCTTAGAGAAAGGCTTCTTAAAGGGAAAGATGTAACTCTGTGAGATGAATTAACAGAACACAGAGCAGTTTCTCAGAAAGCTTCTTTCCAGTTTTGAACGGAAGATATTTCCTTTTTCTCCATAGCCCTCTATGGGCTTCCAAATATCCCTTTGCCAATTCCACAAGAACAGCCTTAGAGAAAGGCTTCTTGAAAGGAAAGATGTAACTCTGTGAAATGAATTAACAGAACACAGAGCAGTTTCTCAGAAAGCTTCTTTCCACTTTTGAACGGAAGATATTTCCTTTTTCACCATAGCCCTCTATGGGCTTCCAAATATCCCTTTGCCAATTCCACAAGAACAGCCTTAGCGAAAGGCTTCTTGAAGGGAAAGATGTAACTCTGTGAGATGAATTAACAGAACACAGAGCAGTTTCTCAGAAAGCTTCTTTCCAGTTTTGAACGGAAGATATTTCCTTTTTCACCGTAGCCCTCTATGGGCTTCCAAATATCCCTTTGCCAATTCCACAAGAACAGCCTTAGAGAAAGGCTTGTTGAAGGGATAGATGTAACTCGGTGAGATGAATTAACAGAACACAGAGCAGTTTCTCAGAAAGCTTCTTTCCAGTTTTGAACGGAAGATATTTCCTTTTTCACCATAGCCCTCTATGGGCTTCCAAATATACCTTTTCCAATTCCACAAGAACAGCCTTAGCGAAAGGCTTCTTGAAGGGATAGATGTAACTCTGTGAGATGAATTAAGAGAACACAGAGCAGTTTCTCAGAATGCTTCTTTCCAGTTTTGAACGGAAGATATTTCCTTTTTCACCAAGCCCTCTATGGGCTTCCAAATATCCCTTTGCCAAATCCACAAGAACAGCCTCAGCGAAAGGCTTATTGAAGGGAAAGATGTAACCCTGTGAGATGAATTAACAGAACACAGAGCAGTTTCTTAAAAAGCTTCTGTCCAGTTTTGAACGGAAGATATTTCCTTTTTCACCGTAGCCCTCTATGGGCTTCCAAATATCCCTTTGCCAATTCCACAAGAACAGCCTTAGCGAAAGGCTTCTTGAAGGGAAAGATGTAACTCTGTGAGATGAATGAACAGAACACAGAGCAGTTTCTCAAAAAGCTTCTTTCCAGTTTTGAACGGAAGATATTTCCTTTTTCACCATAGCCCTCTATGGGCTTCCAAATATCCCTTTGCCAATTCCACAAGATTAGCCTTAGCGAAAGGCTTTTTGAAGGGAAAGATGTAACTCTGTGAGATGAATTAACACAACACAGAGCAGTTTCTCAGAAAGCTTCTTTCCAGTTTTGAACGGAAGATATTTCCTTTTTCACCATAGCCCTTTATGGGCTTCCAAATGTCACTTTGCCAATTCCACAAGAACAGCCTTAGCGAAAGGCTTCTTAAAGGGAAAGATGTAACTCTGTGAGATGAATTAACAGAACACAGAGCAGTTTCTCAGAAAGCTTCTTTCCAGTTTTGAACGGAAGATATTTCCTTTTTCACCGTAGCCCTCTATGGGCTTCTAAATATCTCTTTGCCAATTCCACAAGAACAGCCTTAGAGAAAGGCTTGTTGAAGGGAAAGATGTAACACGGTGAGATGAATTAACAGAACACAGAGCAGTTTCTCAGAAAGCTTCTTTCCAGTTTTGAACGGAAGATATTTCCTTTTTCACCATAGCCCTCTATGGGCTTCCAAATATACCTTTGCCAATTCCACAAGAACAGCCTTAGCGAAAGGCTTCTTGAAGGGAAAGATGTAACTCTGTGAGATGAATTAACAGAACACAGAGCAGTTTCTCAGAAAGCTTCTTTCCAGTTTTGAACGGAAGATATTTCCTTTTTCACCAAGCCCTCTATGGGCTTCCAAATATCCCTTTGCCAAATCCTCAAGAACAGCCTCAGCGAAAGGCTTCTTGAAGGGAAAGATGTAACTCTGTGAGATGAATTAACAGAAAACAGAGCAGTTTCTCAAAAAGCTTCTTTCCAGTTTTGAACGGAAGATATTTCCTTTTTCACCGTAGCCCTCTTTGGGCTTCCAAATATCCCTTTGCCAATTCCACAAGAACAGCTTAGCGAAAGGCTTCTTGAAGGGAAAGATGTAACTCTGTGAGATGAATTAACACAACACAGAGCAGTTTCTCAGAAAGCTTGTTTCTAGTTTGGAACGGAAGATATTTCCTTTTTCACCATAGACCTCTATGGGCTTCCAAATGTCACTTTCCCAATTCCACAAGAACACCCTTAGCGAAAGGCTTCTTGAAGGGAAAGATGTAACTCTGTGAGATGAATTAACAGAACACAGAGCAGTTTCTCAAAAAGCTTCTTTCCAGTTTTGAACGGAAGATATTTCCTTTTCACGATAGCCCTCTATGGGCTTCCAAATATACCTTTGCCAATTCCACAAGAACAGCCTTATCGAAAGGCTTCTTGAAGGGAAAGATGTAACTCTGTGAGATGAATTAACAGAACACAGAGCAGTTTCTCAGAAAGCTTCTTTCCACTTTTGAACGGAAGATATTTCCCTTTTCACCATAGCCCTCTATGGGCTTCCAAATATCCCTTTGCCAATTCCACAAGAACAGCCTTAGCAAAAGGCTTCTTGAAGGGAAAGGTGTAACTCTGTGAGATGAATGAACAGAACACAGAGCAGTTTCTCAAAAAGCTTCTTTCCACTTTTGAACGGAAGATATTTCCTTTTTCACCATAGCCCTCTATGGGCTTCCAAATATCCCTTTGCCAATTCCACAAGAATAGCCTTAGAGAAAGGCTTTTTGAAGGGAAAGATGTAACTCGGTGAGATGAATTAACACAACACAGAGCAGTTTCTCAGAAAGCTTCTTTCCAGTTTTGAAGGGAAGGTATTTCCTTTTTCGCCATAGACCTCTATGGGCTTCCAAATATCCCTTTGCCAATTCCACAACAACAGACTTAGCGAAAGGCTTCTTGAAGGGAAAGATTAAACTCTGTGAGATGAATTAACAGAACACAGAGCAGTTTCTCAGAAAGCTTCTTTCCAGTTTTGAACGGAAGATATTTCCTTTTTCACCATAGCCCTCTTTGGGCTTCTAAATAATCCTTTGCCAATTCCACAAGAACAGCCTGAGCGAAAGGCTTCTTGAAGGGAAAGATGTAACTCTGTGAGATGAATTAACAGAACACAGAGCAGTTTCTCAAAAATCTTCTTTCCAGTTTTGAACGGAAGATATTTCCTTTTTCACCATAGTCCTCTATGGGCTTCCAAATATCCCTTTGCCAATTCCACAAGAACAGCCTTAGCGAAAGGCTTCTTGAAGGGAAAGATGTAACTCTGTGAGATGAATGAACAGAACACAGAGCAGTTTCTCAAAAAGCTTCTTTCCAGTTTTGAACGGATGATATTTCCTTTTTCACCATAGCCCTCTATGGGCTTCCATATATCCCTTTGCCAATACCACAAGAATAGCCTTAGAGAAAGGCTTTTTGAAGGGAAAGATGTAACTCTGTGAGATGAATTAACACAACACAGAGCAGTTTCTCAGAAAGCTTCTTTCCAGTTTTGAACGGAAGATATTTCCTTTTTCACCATAGCCCTCTTTGGGCTTCTAAATAATCCTTTGCCAATTCCACAAGAACAGCCTTAGCGAAAGGCTTCTTAAAGGGAAAGATGTAACTCTGTGAGATGAATTAACAGAACACAGAGCAGTTTCTCAGAAAGCTTCTTTCCAGTTTTGAACGGAAGATATTTCCTTTTTCTCCATAGCCCTCTATGGGCTTCCAAATATCCCTTTGCCAATTCCACAAGAACAGCCTTAGAGAAAGGCTTCTTGAAGGGAAAGATGTAACTCTGTGAAATGAATTAACAGAACACAGAGCAGTTTCTCAGAAAGCTTCTTTCCACTTTTGAACGGAAGATATTTCCTTTTTCACCATAGCCCTCTATGGGCTTCCAAATATCCCTTTGCCAATTCCACAAGAACAGCCTTAGCGAAAGGCTTCTTGAAGGGAAAGATGTAACTCTGTGAGATGAATTAACAGAACACAGAGCAGTTTCTCAGAAAGCTTCTTTCCAGTTTTGAACGGAAGATATTTCCTTTTTCACCATAGCCCTCTATGGGCTTCCAAATATCCCTTTGCCAATTCCACAAGAACAGCCTTAGCGAAAGACTTCTTGAAGGGAAAGATGTAACTCGGTGACATGAATTAACAGGACACAGAGCAGTTTCTCAGAAAGATTCTTTCCAGTTTTGAACGGAAGATATTTCCTTTTTCACCATAGCCCTCTATGAGCTTCCAAATGTCACTTTGCCAATTCCACAAGAACAGCCTTAGCGAAAGGCTTCTTGAAGGGAAAGATGTAACTCTGTGAGATGAATTAACAGAACACAGAGCAGTTTCTCAAAAAGCTTCTTTCCAGTTTTGAACGGAAGATATTTCCTTTTTCACCATAGTCCTCTATGGGCTTCCAAATATCCCTTTGGCAATTCCACAAGAACAGCCTTAGCGAAAGGCTTCTTGAAGGGAAAGATGTAACTCAGTGAAATGAATGAACAGAACACAGAGCAGTTTCTCAAAAAGCTTCTTTCCAGTTTTGAACGGATGATATTTCCTTTTTCACCATAGCCCTCTATGGGATTCCATATTTCCCTTTGCCAATTACACAAGATAGCCTTAGAGAAAGGCTTTTTGAAGGGAAAGATGTAACTCCGTGAGATGAATTAACACAACACAGAGCAGTTTCTCAGAAAGCTTCTTTCCAGTTTTGAACGGAAGATATTTCCTTTTTCACCATAGCCCTCTTTGGGCTTCTAAATAATCCTTTGCCAATTCCACAAGAACAGCCTGAGCGAAAGGCTTCTTGAAGGGAAAGATGTAACTCTGTGAGATGAATTAACAGAACACAGAGCAGTTTCTCAAAAAGCTTCTTTCCAGTTTTGAACGGAAGATATTTCCATTTTCACCATAGTCCTCTATGGGCTTCCAAATATCCCTTTTCCAATTCCACAAGAACAGCCTTAGCGAAAGGCTTCTTGAAGGGAAAGATGTAACTCTGTGAGATGAATTAACAGAACACAGAGCAGATTCTGAGAAATCTTTCCAGTTTTGAACGGAAGATATTTCCTTTTCACCGTAGCCCTCTATGGGCTTCCAAATATCCCTTTGCCAATTCCACAAGAACAGCCTTAGCGAAAGGCTCCTTGAAGGGAAAGATGTAACTCGGTGAGATGAATTAACAGAACACAGAGCAGTTTCTCAGAAAGCTTCTTTCCAGTTTTGAACGGAAGATATTTCCCTTTTCACCACAGCCCTCTATGGGCTTCCAAATATCCCTTTGCCAATTCCACAAGAACAGCCTTAGCGAAAGGCTTCCTGAAGGGAAAGATGTAACTCTGGGAGATGAATTAACAGAACACAGAGCAGTTTCTCAGAAAGCTTCTTTCCAGTTTTGAACGGAAGATATTTCCTTTTTCACCATAGCCCTCTATGGGCTTCCAAATATCCCTTTGCCAATTCCACAAGAATAGCCTTAGTGAAAGACTTTTTGAAGGGAAAGATGTAACTCTGTGAGATGAATTAACACAACACAGAGCAGTTTCTCAGAAAGCTTCTTTCCAGTTTTGAACGGAAGATATTTCCTTTTTCACCATAGCCCTCTATGGGCTTCCAAATATCCCTTTGCCAATTCCACAAGAACAGCCTTAGCGAAAGGCTTCTTGAAGGGAAAGATGTAACTCGGTGAGATGAATTAACAGAACACAGAGCAGTTTCTCAGAAAGCTTCTTTCCAGTTTTGAACGGAAGATATATCCTTTTTCACCATAGCCCTCTACGGGCTTCCAAATATCCCTTGCCAATTCCACAAGAGCAGCCTTAGCGAAAGGCTTCTTGAAGGGAAAGATGTAACTCTGTGAGATGAATTAACAGAACACAGAGCAGATTCTCAGATATCTTTCCAGTTTTGAACGGAAGATATTTCCTTTTTCACCATAGCCCTCTATGGTCTTCCAAATATCCCTTTGCCAATTCCACAAGAACCGCCTTAGCGAAAGGCTTCTTGAAGGGAAAGATGTAACTCTGTGAGATGAATTAACAGAGCACAGAGCAGTTTCACAGAAAACTACTTTCCAGTTTTGAACGGAAGATATTTCCTTTTTCACCATAGCCCTGTATGGGCTTCCAAATATCCCTTTGCCAATTCCACAAGAACAGCCTTAGCGAAAGGCTTCTTGAAGGGAAAGATGTAACTCTGTGAGATGAATTAACAGAACACAGAGCAGTTTCTCAGAAAGCTTCCTTCCAGTTTTGAACGGAAGATATTTCCTTTTTCACCATAGCCCTCTAGGGGCTTCCAAATATCCCTTTGCCAATTCCACAAGAACAGCCTTAGCGAAAGGCTTCTTGAAGGGAAAGATGTAACTCGGTGACATGAATTAACAGGACACAGAGCAGTTTCTCAGAAAGATTCTTTCCAGTTTTGAACGGAAGATATTTCCTTTTTCACCATAGCCCTCTATGAGCTTCCAAATGTCACTTTGCCAATTCCACAAGAACAGCCTTAGCGAAAGGCTTCTTGAAGGGAAAGATGTAACTCTGTGAGATGAATTAACAGAACACAGAGCAGTTTCTCAAAAAGCTTCTTTCCAGTTTTGAACGGAAGATATTTCCTTTTTCACCATAGTCCTCTATGGGCTTCCAAATATCCCTTTGGCAATTCCACAAGAACAGCCTTAGCGAAAGGCTTCTTGAAGGGAAAGATGTAACTCAGTGAAATGAATGAACAGAACACAGAGCAGTTTCTCAAAAAGCTTCTTTCCAGTTTTGAACGGATGATATTTCCTTTTTCACCATAGCCCTCTATGGGATTCCATATTTCCCTTTGCCAATTACACAAGATAGCCTTAGAGAAAGGCTTTTTGAAGGGAAAGATGTAACTCCGTGAGATGAATTAACACAACACAGAGCAGTTTCTCAGAAAGCTTCTTTCCAGTTTTGAACGGAAGATATTTCCTTTTTCACCATAGCCCTCTTTGGGCTTCTAAATAATCCTTTGCCAATTCCACAAGAACAGCCTGAGCGAAAGGCTTCTTGAAGGGAAAGATGTAACTCTGTGAGATGAATTAACAGAACACAGAGCAGTTTCTCAAAAAGCTTCTTTCCAGTTTTGAACGGAAGATATTTCCATTTTCACCATAGTCCTCTATGGGCTTCCAAATATCCCTTTGCCAATTCCACAAGAACAGCCTTAGCGAAAGGCTTCTTGAAGGGAAAGATGTAACTCTGTGAGATGAATGAACAGAACACAGAGCAGTTTCTCAAAAAGCTTCTTTCCAGTTTTGAACGGATGATATTTCCTTTTTCACCATAGCCCTCTATGGGCTTCCATATATCCCTTTGCCAATTCCAGAAGAATAGCCTTAGAAAAAGGCTTTTTGAAGGGAAAGATGTAACTCTGTGAGATGAATTAACACAACACAGAGCAGTTTCTCAGAAAGCTTCTTTCCAGTTTTGAACGGAAGATATTTCCTTTTTCACCATAGCCCTCTTTGGGCTTCTAAATAATCCTTTGCCAATTCCACAAGAACAGCCTTAGCGAAAGGCTTCTTAAAGGGAAAGATGTAACTCTGTGAGATGAATTAACAGAACACAGAGCAGTTTCTCAGAAAGCTTCTTTCCACTTTTGAACGGAAGATATTTCCTTTTTCACCATTGCCCTCTATGGGCTTCCAAATATCCCTTTGCCAATTCCACAAGAACAGCGTTAGCGAAAGGCTTGTTGAAGGGAAAGATGTAACTCGGTGAGATGAATTAACAGAACACAGAGCAGTTTCTCAGAAAGCTTCTTTCCAGTTTTGAACGGAAGATATTTCCTTTTTCACCATAGACCTCTATGGGCTTCCAAATATCCCTTGCCAATTCCACAAGAGCAGCCTTAGCGAAAGGCTTCTTGAAGGGAAAGATGTAACTCTGTGAGATGAATTAACAGAACACAGAGCAGATTCTGAGAAATCTTTCCAGTTTTGAACGGAAGATATTTCCTTTTCACCGTAGCCCTCTATGGGCTTCCAAATATCCCTTTGCCAATTCCACAAGAACAGCCTTAGCGAAAGGCTCCTTGAAGGGAAAGATGTAACTCGGTGAGATGAATTAACAGAACACAGAGCAGTTTCTCAGAAAGCTTCTTTCCAGTTTTGAACGGAAGATATTTCCCTTTTCACCACAGCCCTCTATGGGCTTCCAAATATCCCTTTGCCAATTCCACAAGAACAGCCTTAGCGAAAGGCTTCCTGAAGGGAAAGATGTAACTCTGGGAGATGAATTAACAGAACACAGAGCAGTTTCTCAGAAAGCTTCTTTCCAGTTTTGAACGGAAGATATTTCCTTTTTCACCATAGCCCTCTATGGGCTTCCAAATATCCCTTTGCCAATTCCACAAGAATAGCCTTAGTGAAAGACTTTTTGAAGGGAAAGATGTAACTCTGTGAGATGAATTAACACAACACAGAGCAGTTTCTCAGAAAGCTTCTTTCCAGTTTTGAACGGAAGATATTTCCTTTTTCACCATAGCCCTCTATGGGCTTCCAAATATCCCTTTGCCAATTCCACAAGAACAGCCTTAGCGAAAGGCTTCTTGAAGGGAAAGATGTAACTCGGTGAGATGAATTAACAGAACACAGAGCAGTTTCTCAGAAAGCTTCTTTCCAGTTTTGAACGGAAGATATTTCCTTTTTCACCATAGCCCTCTACGGGCTTCCAAATATCCCTTGCCAATTCCACAAGAGCAGCCTTAGCGAAAGGCTTCTTGAAGGGAAAGATGTAACTCTGTGAGATGAATTAACAGAACACAGAGCAGATTCTCAGATATCTTTCCAGTTTTGAACGGAAGATATTTCCTTTTTCACCATAGCCCTCTATGGTCTTCCAAATATCCCTTTGCCAATTCCACAAGAACCGCCTTAGCGAAAGGCTTCTTGAAGGGAAAGATGTAACTCTGTGAGATGAATTAACAGAGCACAGAGCAGTTTCACAGAAAACTACTTTCCAGTTTTGAACGGAAGATATTTCCTTTTTCACCATAGCCCTGTATGGGCTTCCAAATATCCCTTTGCCAATTCCACAAGAACAGCCTTAGCGAAAGGCTTCTTGAAGGGAAAGATGTAACTCTGTGAGATGAATTAACAGAACACAGAGCAGTTTCTCAGAAAGCTTCCTTCCAGTTTTGAACGGAAGATATTTCCTTTTTCACCATAGCCCTCTAGGGGCTTCCAAATATCCCTTTGCCAATTCCACAAGAACAGCCTTAGCGAAAGGCTTCTTGAAGGGAAAGATGTAACTCTGTGAGATGAATTAACAGAACACAGAGCAGTTTCTCTGAAAGCTTCTTTCAAGTTTTGAACGGAAGATATTTCCTTTTTCACCATAGCCCTCTATGGTCTTCCAAATATCCCTTTGCCAATTCCACAAGAACCGCCTTAGCGAAAGGCTTCTTGAAGGGAAAGATGTAACTCTGTGAGATGAATTAACAGAGCACAGAGCAGTTTCACAGAAAACTACTTTCCAGTTTTGAACGGAAGATATTTCCTTTTTCACCATAGCCCTGTATGGGCTTCCAAATATCCCTTTGCCAATTCCACAAGAACACCCTTAGCGAAAGGCTTCTTGAAGGGAAAGATGTAACTCTGTGAGATGAATTAACAGAACACAGAGCAGTTTCTCAGAAAGCTTCCTTCCAGTTTTGAACGGAAGATATTTCCTTTTTCACCATAGCCCTCTAGGGGCTTCCAAATATTCCTTTGCCAATTCCACAAGAACAGCCTTAGCGAAAGGCTTCTTGAAGGGAAAGATGTAACTCTGTGAGATGAATTAACAGAACACAGAGCAGTTTCTCTGAAAGCTTCTTTCAAGTTTTGAACGGAAGATATTTCCTTTTTCACCACAGCCTTCTATGGGCTTCCAAATATCCCTTTGCCAATTCCACAAGAGCAGCCTTAGCGAAAGGCTTCTTGAAGGGAAAGATGTAACTCTTTGAGATGAATTAAGAGAACACAGAGTGGTTTCTCAGAAAGCTTCTTTCCAGTTTTGAACGGAAGATATTTCCTTTTTCACCATAGCCCTCTATGGGCTTCCAAATATCCCTTTGCCAATTCCACAAGAACAGCCTTAGCGAAAGGCTTCTTGAAGGGAAAGATGTAACTCTGTGAGATGAATTAACAGAACACAGAGCAGTTTCTCAGAAAGCTTCTTTCCAGTTTTGAACGGAAGATATTTCCTTTTTCACCATAGCCCTGTATGGGCTTCCAAATATCCCTTTGCCAATTCCACAAGAACAGCCTTAGCGAAAGGCTTCTTGAAGGGGAAGATGTAACTCTGTGAGATGAATTAACAGAACACAGAGCAGTTTCTCAGAAAGCTTCTTTCCGGTTTTGAACGGAAGATATTTCCTTTTTCACCATAGCCCTCTATGGGCTTCCAAATATCCCTTTGCCAATTCCACAAGAACAGCCTTAGCGAAAGGCATCTTGAAGGGAAAGATGTAACTCTTTGAGATGAATTAACAGAAAACAGAGCAGTTTCTCAGAAAGCTTCTTTCCAGTTTTGAACGGAAGATATTTCCTTTTTCACCATAGCCCTCTATGGGCTTCCAAATATCCCTTTGCCAATTCCACAAGAACAGCCTTAGCGAAAGGCTTCTTGAAGGGAAAGATGTAACTCTGTGACATGAATTAACAGAACACAGAGCAGTTTCTCAGAATGCTTCTTTCCAGTTTTGAACGGAAGATATTTCCCTTTTCACTGTAGCCCTCTATGGGCTTCCAAATATCCCTTTGCCAATTCCACAAGAACAGCCTTAGCGAAAGGCTTCTTGAAGGGAAAGATGTAACTCTGTCACATGAATTAAGAGAACACAGAGCAGTTTCTCAGAAAGCTTCTTTCCAGTTTTGAACGGAAGATATTTCCTTTTTCACCATAGCCCTCCATGGGCTTCCAAATATCCCTTTTCCAATTCCACAAGAACAGCCTTAGCGAAAGGCTTCTTGAAGGTAAAGATGCAACTCTGTGACATGAATTAAGAGAACACAGAGCAGTTTCTCAGAAAGCTTCTTTCCAGTTTTGAACGGAAGATAGTTCCTTTTTCACCATAGCTTTCTAGGGGCTTCCAAATATCCCTTTGCCAATTCAACAAGAACAGCCTTAGCGAAAAGCTTCTTGAAGGGAAAGATGTAAATCTGTGAGATGAATTAACAGAACACAGAGCAGTTTCTCAGAAAGCTTCTTTCCAGTTTTGAACGGAAGATATTTCCTTTTTCACCATAGCCCTCTATGGGCTTCCAAATATCCCTTTGCCAATTCCACAAGAGCAGCCTTAGCGAAAGGCTTCTTGAAGGGAAAGATGTAACTCTGTGTGATGAATGAACAGAACACAGAGCAGTTTCTCAGAAAGCTTCTTTCCAGTTTTGAACGGAAGTTATTTCCTTTTTCACCATAGCCCTCTATGGCCTTCCAAATATCCCTTTGTCAATTCCACAAGAATAGCCTTAGCGAAAGGCTTTTTGAAGGGAAAGATGTAACTCTGTGAGATGAATTAACAGAACACAGAGCAGTTTCTCAGAAAGCTTCTTTCCAGTTTTGAACGGAAGATAATTCCTTTTTCACCGTAGCCCTCTAAGGGCTTCCAAATTTTCCTTTGCCAATTACACAAGAACAGCCTTAGCGAAAGGCTTCTTGAAGGGAAAGATGTAACTCTGTGAGATGAATTCTCAGAACACAGAGCAGTTTCTCAGAAAGCTTCTTTCCAGTTTTGAACGGAAGATATTTCCTTTTTCAACATAGCCCACTATGGGCTTCCAAATATCCCTTTGCCAATTCCACAAGAACAGCCTTAGCGAAAGGCTTCTTGAAGGGAAAGATGTAACTCGGTGACATGAATTAACAGAACACAGAGCAGTTTCTCAGAAAGCTTCTTTCCAGTTTTGAACGGAAGATATTTCCTTTTTCACCATAGGCCTCTATGGGCTTCCAAATATCCCTTTGCCAATTCCACAAGAACAGCCTTAGCGAAAGGCTTCTTGAAGGGGAAGATGTAACTCTGTGAGATGAATTAACAGAACACAGAGCAGTTTCTCAGAAAGCTTCTTTCCAGTTTTGAACGGAAGATAATTCCTTTTTCACCATAGGCCTCTATGGGCTTCCAAATATCACTTTGCCAATTCCACAAGAAGAGCCTTATCGAAAGGCTTGTTGAAGGGAAAGATGTAACTCTGTGAGATGAATGAACAGAACACAGAGTAGTTTCTCAGACAGCTTCCTTCCAGTTTTGAACGGAAGATATTTGGTTTTTCACCATAGCCCTCTATGGGCTTCGAAATATCCCTTTGCCAATTCCACAAGAACAGCCTTAGCGAAAGGCTTCTTGAAGGGAAAGATGTAACTCTGTGAGATGAATTAACAGAACACAGAGCAATTTCTCAGAAAGCTTCTTTCCAGTTTTGAACGGAAGATATTTCCTTTTTCACCGTAGCCCTCTATGGGCTTCCAAATATCGTTTTGCCAATTCCACAAGAACAGCCTTAGCGAAAGGCTTCTTGAAGGGAAAGATGTAACTCTGTGAGATGAATTAACACAACACAGAGCAGTTTCTCAGAAAGCTTCTTTCCAGTTTTGAACGGAAGTTATTTCCTTTTTCACCATAGCCCTCTATGGGCTTCCAAATAACACTTTGCCAATTCCACAAGAACAGCCTTAGCGAAAGGCTTCTTGAAGGGAAAGATGTAACTCTGTGAGATGAATTAACAGAACACAGAGCAGTTTCTCAGAAAGCTTCTTTCCAGTTTTGAACGGAAGATATTTCCTTTTTCACCATAGCCCTCTATGGGCTTCCAAATATCCCTTTGCCAATTCCACAAGAACAACCTTACCGAAAGGCTTCTTGAAAGGAAAGATGTAACTCGGTGAGATGAATTAACAGAACAGAGAGCAGTTTCTCAGAAAGCTTCTTTCCAGTTTTGAACGGAAGATATTTCCTTTTTCACCATAGCCCTCTATGGGCTTCCAAATATCCCTTTGCCAATTCCACAAGAACAGCCTTAGCGAAAGGCTTCTTGAAGGGAAAGATGTAACTCTGTGAGATGACTGAACAGAACACAGAGCAGTTTCTCAGAAAGCTTCTTTCCAGTTTTGAACGGAAGATATTTCCTTTTTCACCATAGCCCTCTATAGGCTTCCAAATATCCCTTTGCCAATTCCACAAGAACAGCCTTAGCGAAAGGCTTCTTGAAGGGAAAGATGTAACTCTGTGAGATGAATTAACAGAACACAGAGCAGTTTCTCAGAAAGCTTCTTTCCAGTTTTGAACGGAAGATATTTCCTTTTCCACCATAGCCATCTATGGGCTTCCAAATATCCCTTTGCCAATTCCACAAGAATAGCCTTAGCGAAAGGCTTCATGAAGGGAAAGATGTAACTCTGTGAGATGAATTAACAGAACACAGAGCAGTTTCTCAGAAAGCTTCTTTCCAGTTTTGAACGGAAGATATTTCCTTTTTCACCATAGCCCTCTACGGGCTTCCAAATATCCCTTTGCCAATTCCACAAGAACCGCCTTAGCGAAAGGCTTGTTGAAGGGAAAGATGTAACTCTGTGAGATGAATTAACAGAACACAGAGCAGTTTCTCAGAAAGCTTCTTTCCAGTTTTGAACGGAAGATATTTCCTTTTTCACCATAGCCCTCTATGGGCTTCCAATTATCCCTTGCCAATTCCACAAGAGCAGCCTTAGCGAAAGGCTTCTTGAAGGGAAAGATGTAACTCTGTGAGATGAATTAACAGAACACAGAGCAGATTCTCAGAAATCTTTCCAGTTTTCAACGGAAGATATTTCCTTTTTCACCATAGCCCTCTATGGTCTTCCAAATATCCCTTTGCCAATTCCACAAGAACCGCCTTAGCGAAAGGCTTCTTGAAGGGAAAGATGTAACTCTGTGAGATGAATTAACAGAGCACAGAGCAGTTTCACAGAAAACTACTTTCCAGTTTTGAACGGAAGATATTTCCTTTTTCACCGTAGCCCTCTATGGGCTTCCAAATATCCCTTTGCCAATTCCACAAGAACAGCCTTAGCGAAAGGCTTCTTGAAGGGAAAGATGTAACTCTGTGAGATGAATTAACAGAACACAGAGCAGTTTCTCAGAAAGCTTCCTTCCAGTTTTGAACGGAAGATATTTCCTTTTTCACCATAGCCCTCTAGGGGCTTCCAAATATCCCTTTGCCAATTCCACAAGAACAGCCTTAGCGAAAGGCTTCTTGAAGGGAAAGATGTAACTCGGTGAGATGAATTAACAGAACACAGAGCAGTTTCTC
This sequence comes from Chlorocebus sabaeus, assembly GCF_047675955.1. Classification (NCBI taxonomy): domain Eukaryota; kingdom Metazoa; phylum Chordata; class Mammalia; order Primates; family Cercopithecidae; genus Chlorocebus; species Chlorocebus sabaeus. The sequence goes on from NC_132908.1 coordinate 35,257,992, forward strand.
TGAAAGCTTCTTTCAAGTTTTGAACGGAAGATATTTCCTTTTTCACCACAGCCTTCAATGGGCTTCCAAATATCCCTTTGCCAATTCCACAAGAGCAGCCTTAGCGAAAGGCTTCTTGAAGGGAAAGATGTAACTCTGTGAGATGAATTAAGAGAACACAGAGTGGTTTCTCAGAAAGCTTCTTTCCAGTTTTGAACGGAAGATATTTCCTTTTTCACCATAGCCCTCTATGGGCTTCCAAATATCCCTTTGCCAATTCCACAAGAACAGCCTTAGCGAAAGGCTTCTTGAAGGGAAAGATGTAACTCTGTGAGATGAATAAACAGAACACAGAGCAGTTTCTCAGAAAGCTTCTTTCCAGTTTTGAACGGAAGATATTTCCTTTTTCACCATAGTCCTCTATGGGCTTCCAAATATCCCTTAGCCAATTCCACAAGAACAGCCTTAGCGAAAGGCTTCTTGAAGGGAAAGATGTAACTCTGTGAGATGAATTAACAGAACACAGAGCAGTTTCTCAGAAAGCTTCTTTCCGGTTTTGAACGGAAGATATTTCCTTTTTCACCATAGCCCTCTATGGGCTTCCAAATATCCCTTTGCCAATTCCAAAAGAACAGCCTTAGCGAAAGGCATCTTGAAGGGAAAGATGTAACTCTTTGAGATGAATTAACAGAAAACAGAGCAGTTTCTCAGAAAGCTTCTTTCCAGTTTTGAACGGAAGATATTTCCTTTTTCACCATAGCCCTCTAGGGGTTCCAAATATCCCTTTGCCAATTCCACAAGAACAGCCTTATCGAAAGGCTTCTTGAAGGGAAAGATGTAATTCTGTGACATGAATTAACAGAACACAGAGCAGTTTCTCAGAATGCTTCTTTCCAGTTTTGAACGGAAGATATTTCCTTTTTCACTGTAGCCCTCTATGGGCTTCCAAATATCCCTTTGCCAATTCCACAAGAACAGCCTTAGCGAAAGGCTTCTTGAAGGGAAAGATGTAACTCTGTGACATGAATTAAGAGAACACCGAGCAGTTTCTCAGAAAGCTTCTTTCCAGTTTTGAACGGAAGATATTTCCTTTTTCACCATAGCCCTCCATGGGCTTCCAAATATCCCTTTGCCAATTCCAGAAGAACAGCCTTAGTGAAAGGCTTCTTGAAGGTAAAGATGCAACTCTGTGACATGAATTAAGAGAACACAGAGCAGTTTCTCAGAAAGCTTCTTTCCAGTTTTGAACGGAAGATAGTTCCTTTTTCACCATAGCTTTCTAGGGGCTTCCAAATATCCCTTTGCCAATTCAACAAGAACAGCCTTAGCGAAAAGCTTCTTGAAGGGAAAGATGTAACTCTGTGAGATGAATTAACAGAACACAGAGCAGATTCTCAGAAAGCTTCTTTCCAGTTTTGAACGGAAGATATTTCCTTTTTCACCATAGCCCTCTATGGGCTTCCAAATATCCCTTTGCCAATTCAACAACAGCAGCCTTAGCGAAAGGCTTCTTGAAGGGAAAGATGTAACTCTGTGAGATGAATGAACAGAACACAGAGCAGTTTCTCAGAAAGCTTCTTTCCAGTTTTGAACGGAAGTTATTTCCTTTTTCACCATAGCCCTCTATGGCCTTCCAAATATCCCTTTGTCAATTCCACAAGAATAGCCTTAGCGAAAGGCTTTTTGAAGGGAAAGATGTAACTCTGTGAGATGAATTAACAGAACACAGAGCAGATTCTCAGAAAGCTTCTTTCCAGTTTTGAACGGAAGATAATTCCTTTTTCACCGTAGCCCTCTAAGGGCTTCCAAATTTTCCTTTGCCAATTCAACAAGAACAGCCTTAGCGAAAGGCTTCTTGAAGGGAAAGATATAACTCTGTGAGATGAATTCTCAGAACACAGAGCAGTTTCTCAGAAAGCTTCTTTCCTGTTTTGAACGGAAGATAATTCCTTTTTCACCATAGCCCTCTCTGTGCTTCCAAATATCCCTTTGCCAATTCCCCAAGAACAGCCTTAGCGAAAGGCTTCTTGAAGGGAAAGATGTAACTCGGTGAGATGAATTAACAGAACACAGAGCAGTTTCTCAGAAAGCTTCTTTCCAGTTTTGAACGGAAGATATTTCCTTTTTCACCATAGCCCTCTATGGGCTTCCAAATATCACTTTGCAAATTCCACAAGAACAGCCGTAGCGAAAGGCTTGTTGAAGGGAAAGATGTAACTCTGTGAGATGAATGAACAGAACACAGAGTAGTTTCTCAGACAGCTTCTTTCCAGTTTTGAACGGAAGATATTTCCTTTTTCACCATAGCCCTCTATGGGCTTCCAAATATCCCTTTGCCAATTCCACAAGAACAGCCTTAGCGAAAGGCTTCTTGAAGGGAAAGATGAAACTCTGTGAGATGAATTCTCAGAACACAGAGCAGTTTCTCAGAAAGCTTCTTTCCACTTTTGAACGGAAGATATTTCCTTTTTCACCATAGCCCTCTATGGGCTTCCAAATATCCCTTTGCCAATTCCACAAGAACAGCCTTAGCGAAAGGCTTCTTGAAGGGAAAGATGTAACTCTGTGAGATGAATTAACAGAACACAGAGCAGTTTCTCAGAAAGCTTCTTTCCAGTTTTGAACGGAAGATATTTCCTTTTTCACCATAGCCCTGTATGGGCTTCCAAATATCCCTTTGCCAATTCCACAAGAACAGCCTTAGCGAAAGGCTTCTTGAAGGGGAAGATGTAACTCTGTGAGATGAATTAACAGAACACAGAGCAGTTTCTCAGAAAGCTTCTTTCCGGTTTTGAACGGAAGATATTTCCTTTTTCACCATAGCCCTCTATGGGCTTCCAAATATCCCTTTGCCAATTCCACAAGAACAGCCTTAGCGAAAGGCATCTTGAAGGGAAAGATGTAACTCTTTGAGATGAATTAACAGAAAACAGAGCAGTTTCTCAGAAAGCTTCTTTCCAGTTTTGAACGGAAGATATTTCCTTTTTCACCATAGCCCTCTATGGGCTTCCAAATATCCCTTTGCCAATTCCACAAGAACAGCCTTAGCGAAAGGCTTCTTGAAGGGAAAGATGTAACTCTGTGACATGAATTAACAGAACACAGAGCAGTTTCTCAGAATGCTTCTTTCCAGTTTTGAACGGAAGATATTTCCCTTTTCACTGTAGCCCTCTATGGGCTTCCAAATATCCCTTTGCCAATTCCACAAGAACAGCCTTAGCGAAAGGCTTCTTGAAGGGAAAGATGTAACTCTGTCACATGAATTAAGAGAACACAGAGCAGTTTCTCAGAAAGCTTCTTTCCAGTTTTGAACGGAAGATATTTCCTTTTTCACCATAGCCCTCCATGGGCTTCCAAATATCCCTTTTCCAATTCCACAAGAACAGCCTTAGCGAAAGGCTTCTTGAAGGTAAAGATGCAACTCTGTGACATGAATTAAGAGAACACAGAGCAGTTTCTCAGAAAGCTTCTTTCCAGTTTTGAACGGAAGATAGTTCCTTTTTCACCATAGCTTTCTAGGGGCTTCCAAATATCCCTTTGCCAATTCAACAAGAACAGCCTTAGCGAAAAGCTTCTTGAAGGGAAAGATGTAACTCTGTGAGGTGAATTAACAGAACACAGAGCAGTTTCTCAGAAAGCTTCTTTCCAGTTTTGAACGGAAGATATTTCCTTTTTCACCATAGCCCTCTATGGGCTTCCAAATATCCCTTTGCCAATTCCACAAGAGCAGCCTTAGCGAAAGGCTTCTTGAAGGGAAAGATGTAACTCTGTGTGATGAATGAACAGAACACAGAGCAGTTTCTCAGAAAGCTTCTTTCCAGTTTTGAACGGAAGTTATTTCCTTTTTCACCATAGCCCTCTATGGCCTTCCAAATATCCCTTTGTCAATTCCACAAGAATAGCCTTAGCGAAAGGCTTTTTGAAGGGAAAGATGTAACTCTGTGAGATGAATTAACAGAACACAGAGCAGTTTCTCAGAAAGCTTCTTTCCAGTTTTGAACGGAAGATAATTCCTTTTTCACCGTAGCCCTCTAAGGGCTTCCAAATTTTCCTTTGCCAATTACACAAGAACAGCCTTAGCGAAAGGCTTCTTGAAGGGAATGATGTAACTCTGTGAGATGAATTCTCAGAACACAGAGCAGTTTCTCAGAAAGCTTCTTTCCAGTTTTGAACGGAAGATATTTCCTTTTTCAACATAGCCCACTATGGGCTTCCAAATATCCCTTTGCCAATTCCACAAGAACAGCCTTAGCGAAAGGCTTCTTGAAGGGAAAGATGTAACTCGGTGACATGAATTAACAGAACACAGAGCAGTTTCTCAGAAAGCTTCTTTCCAGTTTTGAACGGAAGATATTTCCTTTTTCACCATAGGCCTCTATGGGCTTCCAAATATCCCTTTGCCAATTCCACAAGAACAGCCTTAGCGAAAGGCTTCTTGAAGGGGAAGATGTAACTCTGTGAGATGAATTAACAGAACACAGAGCAGTTTCTCAGAAAGCTTCTTTCCAGTTTTGAACGGAAGATAATTCCTTTTTCACCATAGGCCTCTATGGGCTTCCAAATATCACTTTGCCAATTCCACAAGAAGAGCCTTATCGAAAGGCTTGTTGAAGGGAAAGATGTAACTCTGTGAGATGAATGAACAGAACACAGAGTAGTTTCTCAGACAGCTTCCTTCCAGTTTTGAACGGAAGATATTTGGTTTTTCACCATAGCCCTCTATGGGCTTCGAAATATCCCTTTGCCAATTCCACAAGAACAGCCTTAGCGAAAGGCTTCTTGAAGGGAAAGATGTAACTCTGTGAGATGAATTAACAGAACACAGAGCAATTTCTCAGAAAGCTTCTTTCCAGTTTTGAACCGAAGATATTTCCTTTTTCACCGTAGCCCTCTATGGGCTTCCAAATATCGTTTTGCCAATTCCACAAGAACAGCCTTAGCGAAAGGCTTCTTGAAGGGAAAGATGTAACTCTGTGACATGAATTAACACAACACAGAGCAGTTTCTCAGAAAGCTTCTTTCCAGTTTTGAACGGAAGTTATTTCCTTTTTCACCATAGCCCTCTATGGGCTTCCAAATAACACTTTGCCAATTCCACAAGAACAGCCTTAGCGAAAGGCTTCTTGAAGGGAAAGATGTAACTCTGTGAGATGAATTAACAGAACACAGAGCAGTTTCTCAGAAAGCTTCTTTCCAGTTTTGAACGGAAGATATTTCCTTTTTCACCATAGCCCTCTATGGGCTTCCAAATATCCCTTTGCCAATTCCACAAGAACAACCTTACCGAAAGGCTTCTTGAAAGGAAAGATGTAACTCGGTGAGATGAATTAACAGAACAGAGAGCAGTTTCTCAGAAAGCTTCTTTCCAGTTTTGAACGGAAGATATTTCCTTTTTCACCATAGCCCTCTATGGGCTTCCAAATATCCCTTTGCCAATTCCACAAGAACAGCCTTAGCGAAAGGCTTCTTGAAGGGAAAGATGTAACTCTGTGAGATGACTGAACAGAACACAGAGCAGTTTCTCAGAAAGCTTCTTTCCAGTTTTGAACGGAAGATATTTCCTTTTTCACCATAGCCCTCTATAGGCTTCCAAATATCCCTTTGCCAATTCCACAAGAACAGCCTTAGCGAAAGGCTTCTTGAAGGGAAAGATGTAACTCTGTGAGATGAATTAACAGAACACAGAGCAGTTTCTCAGAAAGCTTCTTTCCAGTTTTGAACGGAAGATATTTCCTTTTCCACCATAGCCATCTATGGGCTTCCAAATATCCCTTTGCCAATTCCACAAGAACAGCCTTAGCGAAAGGCTTCTTGAAGGGAAAGATGTAACTCTGTGAGATGAATTAACAGAACACAGAGCAGTTTCTCAGAAAGCTTCTTTCCAGTTTTGAACGGAAGATATTTCCTTTTTCACCATAGCCCTCTACGGGCTTCCAAATATCCCTTTGCCAATTCCACAAGAACCGCCTTAGCGAAAGGCTTCTTGAAGGGAAAGATGTAACTCTGTGAGATGAATTAACAGAACACAGAGCAGTTTCTCAGAAAGCTTCTTTCCAGTTTTGAACGGAAGATATTTCCTTTTTCACCATAGCCCTCTATGGGCTTCCAATTATCCCTTGCCAATTCCACAAGAGCAGCCTTAGCGAAAGGCTTCTTGAAGGGAAAGATGTAACTCTGTGAGATGAATTAACAGAACACAGAGCAGATTCTCAGAAATCTTTCCAGTTTTCAACGGAAGATATTTCCTTTTTCACCATAGCCCTCTATGGTCTTCCAAATATCCCTTTGCCAATTCCACAAGAACCGCCTTAGCGAAAGGCTTCTTGAAGGGAAAGATGTAACTCTGTGAGATGAATTAACAGAGCACAGAGCAGTTTCACAGAAAACTACTTTCCAGTTTTGAACGGAAGATATTTCCTTTTTCACTGTAGCCCTCTATGGGCTTCCAAATATCCCTTTGCCAATTCCACAAGAACAGCCTTAGCGAAAGGCTTCTTGAAGGGAAAGATGTAACTCTGTGAGATGAATTAACAGAACACAGAGCAGTTTCTTAGAAAGCTTCCTTCCAGTTTTGAACGGAAGATATTTCCTTTTTCACCATAGCCCTCTAGGGGCTTCCAAATATCCCTTTGCCAATTCCACAAGAACAGCCTTAGCGAAAGGCTTCTTGAAGGGAAAGATGTAACTCTGTGAGATGAATTAACAGAACACAGAGCAGTTTCTCTGAAAGCTTCTTTCAAGTTTTGAACGGAAGATATTTCCTTTTTCACCACAGCCTTCAATGGGCTTCCAAATATCCCTTTGCCAATTCCACAAGAGCAGCCTTAGCGAAAGGCTTCTTGAAGGGAAAGATGTAACTCTGTGAGATGAATTAAGAGAACACAGAGTGGTTTCTCAGAAAGCTTCTTTCCAGTTTTGAACGGAAGATATTTCCTTTTTCACCATAGCCCTCTATGGGCTTCCAAATATCCCTTTGCCAATTCCACAAGAACAGCCTTAGCGAAAGGCTTCTTGAAGGGAAAGATGTAACTCTGTGAGATGAATAAACAGAACACAGAGCAGTTTCTCAGAAAGCTTCTTTCCAGTTTTGAACGGAAGATATTTCCTTTTTCACCATAGTCCTCTATGGGCTTCCAAATATCCCTTAGCCAATTCCACAAGAACAGCCTTAGCGAAAGGCTTCTTGAAGGGAAAGATGTAACTCTGTGAGATGAATTAACAGAACACAGAGCAGTTTCTCAGAAAGCTTCTTTCCGGTTTTGAACGGAAGATATTTCCTTTTTCACCATAGCCCTCTATGGGCTTCCAAATATCCCTTTGCCAATTCCAAAAGAACAGCCTTAGCGAAAGGCATCTTGAAGGGAAAGATGTAACTCTTTGAGATGAATTAACAGAAAACAGAGCAGTTTCTCAGAAAGCTTCTTTCCACTTTTGAACGGAAGATATTTCCTTTTTCACCATAGCCCTCTAGGGGTTCCAAATATCCCTTTGCCAATTCCACAAGAACAGCCTTATCGAAAGGCTTCTTGAAGGGAAAGATGTAATTCTGTGACATGAATTAACAGAACACAGAGCAGTTTCTCAGAATGCTTCTTTCCAGTTTTGAACGGAAGATATTTCCTTTTTCACTGTAGCCCTCTATGGGCTTCCAAATATCCCTTTGCCAATTCCACAAGAACAGCCTTAGCGAAAGGCTTCTTGAAGGGAAAGATGTAACTCTGTGACATGAATTAAGAGAACACAGAGCAGTTTCTCAGAAAGCTTCTTTCCAGTTTTGAACGGAAGATATTTCCTTTTTCACCATAGCCCTCCATGGGCTTCCAAATATCCCTTTGCCAATTCCACAAGAACAGCCTTAGTGAAAGGCTTCTTGAAGGTAAAGATGCAACTCTGTGACATGAATTAAGAGAACACAGAGCAGTTTCTCAGAAAGCTTCTTTCCAGTTTTGAACGGAAGATAGTTCCTTTTTCACCATTGCTTTCTAGGGGCTTCCAAATATCCCTTTGCCAATTCAACAAGAACAGCCTTAGCGAAAAGCTTCTTGAAGGGAAAGATGTAACTCTGTGAGATGAATTAACAGAACACAGAGCAGATTCTCAGAAAGCTTCTTTCCAGTTTTGAACGGAAGATATTTCCTTTTTCACCATAGCCCTCTATGGGCTTCCAAATATCCCTTTGCCAATTCCACAACAGCAGCCTTAGCGAAAGGCTTCTTGAAGGGAAAGATGTAACTCTGTGAGATGAATGAACAGAACACAGAGCAGTTTCTCAGAAAGCTTCTTTCCAGTTTTGAACGGAAGTTATTTCCTTTTTCACCATAGCCCTCTATGGCCTTCCAAATATCCCTTTGTCAATTCCACAAGAATAGCCTTAGCGAAAGGCTTTTTGAAGGGAAAGATGTAACTCTGTGAGATGAATTAACAGAACACAGAGCAGTTTCTCAGAAAGCTTCTTTCCAGTTTTGAACGGAAGATAATTCCTTTTTCACCGTAGCCCTCTAAGGGCTTCCAAATTTTCCTTTGCCAATTCAACAAGAACAGCCTTAGCGAAAGGCTTCTTGAAGGGAAAGATATAACTCTGTGAGATGAATTCTCAGAACACAGAGCAGTTTCTCAGAAAGCTTCTTTCCTGTTTTGAACGGAAGATATTTCCTTTTTCACCATAGCCCTCTCTGTGCTTCCAAATATCCCTTTGCCAATTCCCCAAGAACAGCCTTAGCGAAAGGCTTCTTGAAGGGAAAGATGTAACTCGGTGAGATGAATTAACAGAACACAGAGCAGTTTCTCAGAAAGCTTCTTTCCAGTTTTGAACGGAAGATATTTCCTTTTTCACCATAGCCCTCTATGGGCTTCCAAATATCACTTTGCAAATTCCACAAGAACAGCCGTAGCGAAAGGCTTGTTGAAGGGAAAGATGTAACTCTGTGAGATGAATGAATAGAACACAGAGTAGTTTCTCAGACAGCTTCTTTCCAGTTTTGAACGGAAGATATTTCCTTTTTCACCATAGCCCTCTATGGGCTTCCAAATATCCCTTTGCCAATTCCACAAGAACAGCCTTAGCGAAAGGCTTCTTGAAGGGAAAGATGTAACTCTGTGAGATGAATTAACAGAACACAGAGCAGTTTCTCAGAAAGCTTCTTTCCAGTTTTGAACGGAAGATATTTCCTTTTTCACCGTAGCCCTCTATGGGCTTCCAAATATCGTTTTGCAAATTCCACAAGAACAGCCTTAGCGAAAGGCTTCTTGAAGGGAAAGATGAAACTCTGTGAGATGAATTCTCAGAACACAGAGCAGTTTCTCAGAAAGCTTCTTTCCACTTTTGAACGGAAGATATTTCCTTTTTCACCATAGCCCTCTATGGGCTTCCAAATATCCCTTTGCCAATTCCACAAGAACAGCCTTAGCGAAAGGCTTCTTGAAGGGAAAGATGTAACTCGGTGAGATGAATTAACAGAACACAGAGCAGTTTCTCAGAAAGCTTCTTTCCAGTTTTGAACGGAAGATATTTCCTTTTTCACCATAGGCCTCTATGGGCTTCCAAATATCCCTTTGCCAATTCAACAAGAACAGCCTTAGTGAAAGGCTTCTTGAAGGGGAAGATGTAACTCTGTGAGATGAATTAACAGAACACAGAGCAGTTTCTCAGAAAGCTTCTTTCCAGTTTTGAACGGAAGATATTTCCTTTTTCACCATAGGCCTCTATGGGCTTCCAAATATCACTTTGCCAATTCCACAAGAAGAGCCTTATCGAAAGGCTTGTTGAAGGGAAAGATGTAACTCTGTGAGATGAATGAACAGAACACAGAGTAGTTTCTCAGACAGCTTCCTTCCAGTTTTGAACGGAAGATATTTCCTTTTTCACCATAGCCCTCTATGGGCTTCGAAATATCCCTTTTCCAATTCCACAGTAACAGCCTTAGCGAAAGGCTTCTTGAAGGGAAAGATGTAACTCTGTGAGATGAATTAACACAACACAGAGCAGTTTCTCAGAAAGCTTCTTTCCAGTTTTGAACGGAAGTTATTTCCTTTTTCACCATAGCCCTCTATGGGCTTCCAAATATCACTTTGCCAATTCCACAAGAACAGCCTTAGCGAAAGGCTTCTTGAAGGGAAAGATGTAACTCTGTGAGATGAATTAACAGAACACAGAGCAGTTTCTCAGAAAGCTTCTTTCCAGTTTTGAACGGAAGATATTTCCTTTTTCACCATAGCCCTCTATGGGCTTCAAAATATACCTTTGCCAATTACACAAGAACAGCCTTAGCGAAAGGCTTCTTGAAGGGAAAGATGTAACTCTGTGAGATGAATTAAGAGAACACAGAGCAGTTTCTCAGAAAGCTTCTTTCCAGTTTTGAACCGAAGATATTTCCTTTTTCACCAAGCCCTCTATGGGCTTCCAAATATCCCTTTGCCAAATCCACAAGAACTGCCTCAGCGAAAGGCTTCTTGAAGGGAAAGATGTAACTCTGTGAGATGAATTAACAGAACACAGAGCGGGTTCTCAAAATGCTTCTTTCCAGTTTTGAACGGAAGATATTTCCTTTTTCACCGTAGCCCTCTATGGGCTTCCAAATATCCCTTTGCCAATTCCACAAGAACAGCTTAGCGAAAGGCTTCTTGAAGGGAAAGATGTAACTCTGTGAGATGAATTAACAGAACACAGAGCAGTTTCTCAAAAAGCTTCTTTCCAGTTTAGAACGGAAGATATTTCCTTTTTCACCATAGCCCTCTATGGGCTTCCAAATGTCACTTTGCCAATTCCACAAGAACACCCTTAGCGAAAGACTTCTTGAAGGGAAACATGTAACTCTGTGAGATGAATGAACAGAACACAGAGCAGTTTCTCAAAAAGCTTCTTTCCAGTTTTGAACGGAAGATATTTCCTTTTTCACCATAGCCCTCTATGGGCTTCCAAATATCCCTTTGCCAATTCCACAAGAACAGCCTTAGCGAAAGGCTTCTTGAAGGGAAAGATGTAACTCTGTGAGATGACTGAACAGAACACAGAGCAGTTTCTCAGAAAGCTTCTTTCCAGTTTTGAACGGAAGATATTTCCTTTTTCACCATAGCCCTCTATAGGCTTCCAAATATCCCTTTGCCAATTCCACAAGAACAGCCTTAGCGAAAGGCTTCTTGAAGGGAAAGATGTAACTCTGTGAGATGAATTAACAGAACACAGAGCAGTTTCTCAGAAAGCTTCTTTCCAGTTTTGAACGGAAGATATTTCCTTTTCCACCATAGCCATCTATGGGCTTCCAAATATCCCTTTGCCAATTCCACAAGAACAGCCTTAGCGAAAGGCTTCATGAAGGGAAAGATGTAACTCTGTGAGATGAATTAACAGAACACAGAGCAGTTTCTCAGAAAGCTTCTTTCCAGTTTTGAACGGAAGATATTTCCTTTTTCACCATAGCCCTCTACGGGCTTCCAAATATCCCTTTGCCAATTCCACAAGAACCGCCTTAGCGAAAGGCTTGTTGAAGGGAAAGATGTAACTCTGTGAGATGAATTAACAGAACACAGAGCAGTTTCTCAGAAAGCTTCTTTCCAGTTTTGAACGGAAGATATTTCCTTTTTCACCATAGCCCTCTATGGGCTTCCAATTATCCCTTGCCAATTCCACAAGAGCAGCCTTAGCGAAAGGCTTCTTGAAGGGAAAGATGTAACTCTGTGAGATGAATTAACAGAACACAGAGCAGATTCTCAGAAATCTTTCCAGTTTTCAACGGAAGATATTTCCTTTTTCACCATAGCCCTCTATGGTCTTCCAAATATCCCTTTGCCAATTCCACAAGAACCGCCTTAGCGAAAGGCTTCTTGAAGGGAAAGATGTAACTCTGTGAGATGAATTAACAGAGCACAGAGCAGTTTCACAGAAAACTACTTTCCAGTTTTGAACGGAAGATATTTCCTTTTTCACCGTAGCCCTCTATGGGCTTCCAAATATCCCTTTGCCAATTCCACAAGAACAGCCTTAGCGAAAGGCTTCTTGAAGGGAAAGATGTAACTCTGTGAGATGAATTAACAGAACACAGAGCAGTTTCTCAGAAAGCTTCCTTCCAGTTTTGAACGGAAGATATTTCCTTTTTCACCATAGCCCTCTAGGGGCTTCCAAATATCCCTTTGCCAATTCCACAAGAACAGCCTTAGCGAAAGGCTTCTTGAAGGGAAAGATGTAACTCGGTGAGATGAATTAACAGAACACAGAGCAGTTTCTCTGAAAGCTTCTTTCAAGTTTTGAACGGAAGATATTTCCTTTTTCACCACAGCCTTCAATGGGCTTCCAAATATCCCTTTGCCAATTCCACAAGAGCAGCCTTAGCGAAAGGCTTCTTGAAGGGAAAGATGTAACTCTGTGAGATGAATTAAGAGAACACAGAGTGGTTTCTCAGAAAGCTTCTTTCCAGTTTTGAACGGAAGATATTTCCTTTTTCACCATAGCCCTCTATGGGCTTCCAAATATCCCTTTGCCAATTCCACAAGAACAGCCTTAGCGAAAGGCTTCTTGAAGGGAAAGATGTAACTCTGTGAGATGAATAAACAGAACACAGAGCAGTTTCTCAGAAAGCTTCTTTCCAGTTTTGAACGGAAGATATTTCCTTTTTCACCATAGTCCTCTATGGGCTTCCAAATATCCCTTAGCCAATTCCACAAGAACAGCCTTAGCGAAAGGCTTCTTGAAGGGAAAGATGTAACTCTGTGAGATGAATTAACAGAACACAGAGCAGTTTCTCAGAAAGCTTCTTTCCGGTTTTGAACGGAAGATATTTCCTTTTTCACCATAGCCCTCTATGGGCTTCCAAATATCCCTTTGCCAATTCCAAAAGAACAGCCTTAGCGAAAGGCATCTTGAAGGGAAAGATGTAACTCTTTGAGATGAATTAACAGAAAACAGAGCAGTTTCTCAGAAAGCTTCTTTCCAGTTTTGAACGGAAGATATTTCCTTTTTCACCATAGCCCTCTAGGGGTTCCAAATATCCCTTTGCCAATTCCACAAGAACAGCCTTATCGAAAGGCTTCTTGAAGGGAAAGATGTAATTCTGTGACATGAATTAACAGAACACAGAGCAGTTTCTCAGAATGCTTCTTTCCAGTTTTGAACGGAAGATATTTCCTTTTTCACTGTAGCCCTCTATGGGCTTCCAAATATCCCTTTGCCAATTCCACAAGAACAGCCTTAGCGAAAGGCTTCTTGAAGGGAAAGATGTAACTCTGTGACATGAATTAAGAGAACACCGAGCAGTTTCTCAGAAAGCTTCTTTCCAGTTTTGAACGGAAGATATTTCCTTTTTCACCATAGCCCTCCATGGGCTTCCAAATATCCCTTTGCCAATTCCAGAAGAACAGCCTTAGTGAAAGGCTTCTTGAAGGTAAAGATGCAACTCTGTGACATGAATTAAGAGAACACAGAGCAGTTTCTCAGAAAGCTTCTTTCCAGTTTTGAACGGAAGATAGTTCCTTTTTCACCATAGCTTTCTAGGGGCTTCCAAATATCCCTTTGCCAATTCAACAAGAACAGCCTTAGCGAAAAGCTTCTTGAAGGGAAAGATGTAACTCTGTGAGATGAATTAACAGAACACAGAGCAGATTCTCAGAAAGCTTCTTTCCAGTTTTGAACGGAAGATATTTCCTTTTTCACCATAGCCCTCTATGGGCTTCCAAATATCCCTTTGCCAATTCAACAACAGCAGCCTTAGCGAAAGGCTTCTTGAAGGGAAAGATGTAACTCTGTGAGATGAATGAACAGAACACAGAGCAGTTTCTCAGAAAGCTTCTTTCCAGTTTTGAACGGAAGTTATTTCCTTTTTCACCATAGCCCTCTATGGCCTTCCAAATATCCCTTTGTCAATTCCACAAGAATAGCCTTAGCGAAAGGCTTTTTGAAGGGAAAGATGTAACTCTGTGAGATGAATTAACAGAACACAGAGCAGATTCTCAGAAAGCTTCTTTCCAGTTTTGAACGGAAGATAATTCCTTTTTCACCGTAGCCCTCTAAGGGCTTCCAAATTTTCCTTTGCCAATTCAACAAGAACAGCCTTAGCGAAAGGCTTCTTGAAGGGAAAGATATAACTCTGTGAGATGAATTCTCAGAACACAGAGCAGTTTCTCAGAAAGCTTCTTTCCTGTTTTGAACGGAAGATAATTCCTTTTTCACCATAGCCCTCTCTGTGCTTCCAAATATCCCTTTGCCAATTCCCCAAGAACAGCCTTAGCGAAAGGCTTCTTGAAGGGAAAGATGTAACTCGGTGAGATGAATTAACAGAACACAGAGCAGTTTCTCAGAAAGCTTCTTTCCAGTTTTGAACGGAAGATATTTCCTTTTTCACCATAGCCCTCTATGGGCTTCCAAATATCACTTTGCAAATTCCACAAGAACAGCCGTAGCGAAAGGCTTGTTGAAGGGAAAGATGTAACTCTGTGAGATGAATGAACAGAACACAGAGTAGTTTCTCAGACAGCTTCTTTCCAGTTTTGAACGGAAGATATTTCCTTTTTCACCATAGCCCTCTATGGGCTTCCAAATATCCCTTTGCCAATTCCACAAGAACAGCCTTAGCGAAAGGCTTCTTGAAGGGAAAGATGAAACTCTGTGAGATGAATTCTCAGAACACAGAGCAGTTTCTCAGAAAGCTTCTTTCCACTTTTGAACGGAAGATATTTCCTTTTTCACCATAGCCCTCTATGGGCTTCCAAATATCCCTTTGCCAATTCCACAAGAACAGCCTTAGCGAAAGGCTTCTTGAAGGGAAAGATGTAACTCTGTGAGATGAATTAACAGAACACAGAGCAGTTTCTCAGAAAGCTTCTTTCCAGTTTTGAACGGAAGATATTTCCTTTTTCACCATAGCCCTGTATGGGCTTCCAAATATCCCTTTGCCAATTCCACAAGAACAGCCTTAGCGAAAGGCTTCTTGAAGGGGAAGATGTAACTCTGTGAGATGAATTAACAGAACACAGAGCAGTTTCTCAGAAAGCTTCTTTCCGGTTTTGAACGGAAGATATTTCCTTTTTCACCATAGCCCTCTATGGGCTTCCAAATATCCCTTTGCCAATTCCACAAGAACAGCCTTAGCGAAAGGCATCTTGAAGGGAAAGATGTAACTCTTTGAGATGAATTAACAGAAAACAGAGCAGTTTCTCAGAAAGCTTCTTTCCAGTTTTGAACGGAAGATATTTCCTTTTTCACCATAGCCCTCTATGGGCTTCCAAATATCCCTTTGCCAATTCCACAAGAACAGCCTTAGCGAAAGGCTTCTTGAAGGGAAAGATGTAACTCTGTGACATGAATTAACAGAACACAGAGCAGTTTCTCAGAATGCTTCTTTCCAGTTTTGAACGGAAGATATTTCCCTTTTCACTGTAGCCCTCTATGGGCTTCCAAATATCCCTTTGCCAATTCCACAAGAACAGCCTTAGCGAAAGGCTTCTTGAAGGGAAAGATGTAACTCTGTCACATGAATTAAGAGAACACAGAGCAGTTTCTCAGAAAGCTTCTTTCCAGTTTTGAACGGAAGATATTTCCTTTTTCACCATAGCCCTCCATGGGCTTCCAAATATCCCTTTTCCAATTCCACAAGAACAGCCTTAGCGAAAGGCTTCTTGAAGGTAAAGATGCAACTCTGTGACATGAATTAAGAGAACACAGAGCAGTTTCTCAGAAAGCTTCTTTCCAGTTTTGAACGGAAGATAGTTCCTTTTTCACCATAGCTTTCTAGGGGCTTCCAAATATCCCTTTGCCAATTCAACAAGAACAGCCTTAGCGAAAAGCTTCTTGAAGGGAAAGATGTAACTCTGTGAGATGAATTAACAGAACACAGAGCAGTTTCTCAGAAAGCTTCTTTCCAGTTTTGAACGGAAGATATTTCCTTTTTCACCATAGCCCTCTATGGGCTTCCAAATATCCCTTTGCCAATTCCACAAGAGCAGCCTTAGCGAAAGGCTTCTTGAAGGGAAAGATGTAACTCTGTGTGATGAATGAACAGAACACAGAGCAGTTTCTCAGAAAGCTTCTTTCCAGTTTTGAACGGAAGTTATTTCCTTTTTCACCATAGCCCTCTATGGCCTTCCAAATATCCCTTTGTCAATTCCACAAGAATAGCCTTAGCGAAAGGCTTTTTGAAGGGAAAGATGTAACTCTGTGAGATGAATTAACAGAACACAGAGCAGTTTCTCAGAAAGCTTCTTTCCAGTTTTGAACGGAAGATAATTCCTTTTTCACCGTAGCCCTCTAAGGGCTTCCAAATTTTCCTTTGCCAATTACACAAGAACAGCCTTAGCGAAAGGCTTCTTGAAGGGAATGATGTAACTCTGTGAGATGAATTCTCAGAACACAGAGCAGTTTCTCAGAAAGCTTCTTTCCAGTTTTGAACGGAAGATATTTCCTTTTTCAACATAGCCCACTATGGGCTTCCAAATATCCCTTTGCCAATTCCACAAGAACAGCCTTAGCGAAAGGCTTCTTGAAGGGAAAGATGTAACTCGGTGACATGAATTAACAGAACACAGAGCAGTTTCTCAGAAAGCTTCTTTCCAGTTTTGAACGGAAGATATTTCCTTTTTCACCATAGGCCTCTATGGGCTTCCAAATATCCCTTTGCCAATTCCACAAGAACAGCCTTAGCGAAAGGCTTCTTGAAGGGGAAGATGTAACTCTGTGAGATGAATTAACAGAACACAGAGCAGTTTCTCAGAAAGCTTCTTTCCAGTTTTGAACGGAAGATAATTCCTTTTTCACCATAGGCCTCTATGGGCTTCCAAATATCACTTTGCCAATTCCACAAGAAGAGCCTTATCGAAAGGCTTGTTGAAGGGAAAGATGTAACTCTGTGAGATGAATGAACAGAACACAGAGTAGTTTCTCAGACAGCTTCCTTCCAGTTTTGAACGGAAGATATTTGGTTTTTCACCATAGCCCTCTATGGGCTTCGAAATATCCCTTTGCCAATTCCACAAGAACAGCCTTAGCGAAAGGCTTCTTGAAGGGAAAGATGTAACTCTGTGAGATGAATTAACAGAACACAGAGCAATTTCTCAGAAAGCTTCTTTCCAGTTTTGAACCGAAGATATTTCCTTTTTCACCGTAGCCCTCTATGGGCTTCCAAATATCGTTTTGCCAATTCCACAAGAACAGCCTTAGCGAAAGGCTTCTTGAAGGGAAAGATGTAACTCTGTGAGATGAATTAACACAACACAGAGCAGTTTCTCAGAAAGCTTCTTTCCAGTTTTGAACGGAAGTTATTTCCTTTTTCACCATAGCCCTCTATGGGCTTCCAAATAACACTTTGCCAATTCCACAAGAACAGCCTTAGCGAAAGGCTTCTTGAAGGGAAAGATGTAACTCTGTGAGATGAATTAACAGAACACAGAGCAGTTTCTCAGAAAGCTTCTTTCCAGTTTTGAACGGAAGATATTTCCTTTTTCACCATAGCCCTCTATGGGCTTCCAAATATCCCTTTGCCAATTCCACAAGAACAACCTTACCGAAAGGCTTCTTGAAAGGAAAGATGTAACTCGGTGAGATGAATTAACAGAACAGAGAGCAGTTTCTCAGAAAGCTTCTTTCCAGTTTTGAACGGAAGATATTTCCTTTTTCACCATAGCCCTCTATGGGCTTCCAAATATCCCTTTGCCAATTCCACAAGAACAGCCTTAGCGAAAGGCTTCTTGAAGGGAAAGATGTAACTCTGTGAGATGACTGAACAGAACACAGAGCAGTTTCTCAGAAAGCTTCTTTCCAGTTTTGAACGGAAGATATTTCCTTTTTCACCATAGCCCTCTATAGGCTTCCAAATATCCCTTTGCCAATTCCACAAGAACAGCCTTAGCGAAAGGCTTCTTGAAGGGAAAGATGTAACTCTGTGAGATGAATTAACAGAACACAGAGCAGTTTCTCAGAAAGCTTCTTTCCAGTTTTGAACGGAAGATATTTCCTTTTCCACCATAGCCATCTATGGGCTTCCAAATATCCCTTTGCCAATTCCACAAGAACAGCCTTAGCGAAAGGCTTCATGAAGGGAAAGATGTAACTCTGTGAGATGAATTAACAGAACACAGAGCAGTTTCTCAGAAAGCTTCTTTCCAGTTTTGAACGGAAGATATTTCCTTTTTCACCATAGCCCTCTACGGGCTTCCAAATATCCCTTTGCCAATTCCACAAGAACCGCCTTAGCGAAAGGCTTCTTGAAGGGAAAGATGTAACTCTGTGAGATGAATTAACAGAACACAGAGCAGTTTCTCAGAAAGCTTCTTTCCAGTTTTGAACGGAAGATATTTCCTTTTTCACCATAGCCCTCTATGGGCTTCCAATTATCCCTTGCCAATTCCACAAGAGCAGCCTTAGCGAAAGGCTTCTTGAAGGGAAAGATGTAACTCTGTGAGATGAATTAACAGAACACAGAGCAGATTCTCAGAAATCTTTCCAGTTTTCAACGGAAGATATTTCCTTTTTCACCATAGCCCTCTATGGTCTTCCAAATATCCCTTTGCCAATTCCACAAGAACCGCCTTAGCGAAAGGCTTCTTGAAGGGAAAGATGTAACTCTGTGAGATGAATTAACAGAGCACAGAGCACTTTCACAGAAAACTACTTTCCAGTTTTGAACGGAAGATATTTCCTTTTTCACTGTAGCCCTCTATGGGCTTCCAAATATCCCTTTGCCAATTCCACAAGAACAGCCTTAGCGAAAGGCTTCTTGAAGGGAAAGATGTAACTCTGTGAGATGAATTAACAGAACACAGAGCAGTTTCTTAGAAAGCTTCCTTCCAGTTTTGAACGGAAGATATTTCCTTTTTCACCATAGCCCTCTAGGGGCTTCCAAATATCCCTTTGCCAATTCCACAAGAACAGCCTTAGCGAAAGGCTTCTTGAAGGGAAAGATGTAACTCTGTGAGATGAATTAACAGAACACAGAGCAGTTTCTCTGAAAGCTTCTTTCAAGTTTTGAACGGAAGATATTTCCTTTTTCACCACAGCCTTCAATGGGCTTCCAAATATCCCTTTGCCAATTCCACAAGAGCAGCCTTAGCGAAAGGCTTCTTGAAGGGAAAGATGTAACTCTGTGAGATGAATTAAGAGAACACAGAGTGGTTTCTCAGAAAGCTTCTTTCCAGTTTTGAACGGAAGATATTTCCTTTTTCACCATAGCCCTCTATGGGCTTCCAAATATCCCTTTGCCAATTCCACAAGAACAGCCTTAGCGAAAGGCTTCTTGAAGGGAAAGATGTAACTCTGTGAGATGAATAAACAGAACACAGAGCAGTTTCTCAGAAAGCTTCTTTCCAGTTTTGAACGGAAGATATTTCCTTTTTCACCATAGTCCTCTATGGGCTTCCAAATATCCCTTAGCCAATTCCACAAGAACAGCCTTAGCGAAAGGCTTCTTGAAGGGAAAGATGTAACTCTGTGAGATGAATTAACAGAACACAGAGCAGTTTCTCAGAAAGCTTCTTTCCGGTTTTGAACGGAAGATATTTCCTTTTTCACCATAGCCCTCTATGGGCTTCCAAATATCCCTTTGCCAATTCCAAAAGAACAGCCTTAGCGAAAGGCATCTTGAAGGGAAAGATGTAACTCTTTGAGATGAATTAACAGAAAACAGAGCAGTTTCTCAGAAAGCTTCTTTCCACTTTTGAACGGAAGATATTTCCTTTTTCACCATAGCCCTCTAGGGGTTCCAAATATCCCTTTGCCAATTCCACAAGAACAGCCTTATCGAAAGGCTTCTTGAAGGGAAAGATGTAATTCTGTGACATGAATTAACAGAACACAGAGCAGTTTCTCAGAATGCTTCTTTCCAGTTTTGAACGGAAGATATTTCCTTTTTCACTGTAGCCCTCTATGGGCTTCCAAATATCCCTTTGCCAATTCCACAAGAACAGCCTTAGCGAAAGGCTTCTTGAAGGGAAAGATGTAACTCTGTGACATGAATTAAGAGAACACAGAGCAGTTTCTCAGAAAGCTTCTTTCCAGTTTTGAACGGAAGATATTTCCTTTTTCACCATAGCCCTCCATGGGCTTCCAAATATCCCTTTGCCAATTCCACAAGAACAGCCTTAGTGAAAGGCTTCTTGAAGGTAAAGATGCAACTCTGTGACATGAATTAAGAGAACACAGAGCAGTTTCTCAGAAAGCTTCTTTCCAGTTTTGAACGGAAGATAGTTCCTTTTTCACCATTGCTTTCTAGGGGCTTCCAAATATCCCTTTGCCAATTCAACAAGAACAGCCTTAGCGAAAAGCTTCTTGAAGGGAAAGATGTAACTCTGTGAGATGAATTAACAGAACACAGAGCAGATTCTCAGAAAGCTTCTTTCCAGTTTTGAACGGAAGATATTTCCTTTTTCACCATAGCCCTCTATGGGCTTCCAAATATCCCTTTGCCAATTCCACAACAGCAGCCTTAGCGAAAGGCTTCTTGAAGGGAAAGATGTAACTCTGTGAGATGAATGAACAGAACACAGAGCAGTTTCTCAGAAAGCTTCTTTCCAGTTTTGAACGGAAGTTATTTCCTTTTTCACCATAGCCCTCTATGGCCTTCCAAATATCCCTTTGTCAATTCCACAAGAATAGCCTTAGCGAAAGGCTTTTTGAAGGGAAAGATGTAACTCTGTGAGATGAATTAACAGAACACAGAGCAGTTTCTCAGAAAGCTTCTTTCCAGTTTTGAACGGAAGATAATTCCTTTTTCACCGTAGCCCTCTAAGGGCTTCCAAATTTTCCTTTGCCAATTCAACAAGAACAGCCTTAGCGAAAGGCTTCTTGAAGGGAAAGATATAACTCTGTGAGATGAATTCTCAGAACACAGAGCAGTTTCTCAGAAAGCTTCTTTCCTGTTTTGAACGGAAGATATTTCCTTTTTCACCATAGCCCTCTCTGTGCTTCCAAATATCCCTTTGCCAATTCCCCAAGAACAGCCTTAGCGAAAGGCTTCTTGAAGGGAAAGATGTAACTCGGTGAGATGAATTAACAGAACACAGAGCAGTTTCTCAGAAAGCTTCTTTCCAGTTTTGAACGGAAGATATTTCCTTTTTCACCATAGCCCTCTATGGGCTTCCAAATATCACTTTGCAAATTCCACAAGAACAGCCGTAGCGAAAGGCTTGTTGAAGGGAAAGATGTAACTCTGTGAGATGAATGAATAGAACACAGAGTAGTTTCTCAGACAGCTTCTTTCCAGTTTTGAACGGAAGATATTTCCTTTTTCACCATAGCCCTCTATGGGCTTCCAAATATCCCTTTGCCAATTCCACAAGAACAGCCTTAGCGAAAGGCTTCTTGAAGGGAAAGATGTAACTCTGTGAGATGAATTAACAGAACACAGAGCAGTTTCTCAGAAAGCTTCTTTCCAGTTTTGAACGGAAGATATTTCCTTTTTCACCGTAGCCCTCTATGGGCTTCCAAATATCGTTTTGCAAATTCCACAAGAACAGCCTTAGCGAAAGGCTTCTTGAAGGGAAAGATGAAACTCTGTGAGATGAATTCTCAGAACACAGAGCAGTTTCTCAGAAAGCTTCTTTCCACTTTTGAACGGAAGATATTTCCTTTTTCACCATAGCCCTCTATGGGCTTCCAAATATCCCTTTGCCAATTCCACAAGAACAGCCTTAGCGAAAGGCTTCTTGAAGGGAAAGATGTAACTCGGTGAGATGAATTAACAGAACACAGAGCAGTTTCTCAGAAAGCTTCTTTCCAGTTTTGAACGGAAGATATTTCCTTTTTCACCATAGGCCTCTATGGGCTTCCAAATATCCCTTTGCCAATTCAACAAGAACAGCCTTAGTGAAAGGCTTCTTGAAGGGGAAGATGTAACTCTGTGAGATGAATTAACAGAACACAGAGCAGTTTCTCAGAAAGCTTCTTTCCGGTTTTGAACGGAAGATATTTCCTTTTTCACCATAGCCCTCTATGGGCTTCCAAATATCCCTTTGCCAATTCCAAAAGAACAGCCTTAGCGAAAGGCATCTTGAAGGGAAAGATGTAACTCTTTGAGATGAATTAACAGAAAACAGAGCAGTTTCTCAGAAAGCTTCTTTCCACTTTTGAACGGAAGATATTTCCTTTTTCACCATAGCCCTCTAGGGGTTCCAAATATCCCTTTGCCAATTCCACAAGAACAGCCTTATCGAAAGGCTTCTTGAAGGGAAAGATGTAATTCTGTGACATGAATTAACAGAACACAGAGCAGTTTCTCAGAATGCTTCTTTCCAGTTTTGAACGGAAGATATTTCCTTTTTCACTGTAGCCCTCTATGGGCTTCCAAATATCCCTTTGCCAATTCCACAAGAACAGCCTTAGCGAAAGGCTTCTTGAAGGGAAAGATGTAACTCTGTGACATGAATTAAGAGAACACAGAGCAGTTTCTCAGAAAGCTTCTTTCCAGTTTTGAACGGAAGATATTTCCTTTTTCACCATAGCCCTCCATGGGCTTCCAAATATCCCTTTGCCAATTCCACAAGAACAGCCTTAGTGAAAGGCTTCTTGAAGGTAAAGATGCAACTCTGTGACATGAATTAAGAGAACACAGAGCAGTTTCTCAGAAAGCTTCTTTCCAGTTTTGAACGGAAGATAGTTCCTTTTTCACCATTGCTTTCTAGGGGCTTCCAAATATCCCTTTGCCAATTCAACAAGAACAGCCTTAGCGAAAAGCTTCTTGAAGGGAAAGATGTAACTCTGTGAGATGAATTAACAGAACACAGAGCAGATTCTCAGAAAGCTTCTTTCCAGTTTTGAACGGAAGATATTTCCTTTTTCACCATAGCCCTCTATGGGCTTCCAAATATCCCTTTGCCAATTCCACAACAGCAGCCTTAGCGAAAGGCTTCTTGAAGGGAAAGATGTAACTCTGTGAGATGAATGAACAGAACACAGAGCAGTTTCTCAGAAAGCTTCTTTCCAGTTTTGAACGGAAGTTATTTCCTTTTTCACCATAGCCCTCTATGGCCTTCCAAATATCCCTTTGTCAATTCCACAAGAATAGCCTTAGCGAAAGGCTTTTTGAAGGGAAAGATGTAACTCTGTGAGATGAATTAACAGAACACAGAGCAGTTTCTCAGAAAGCTTCTTTCCAGTTTTGAACGGAAGATAATTCCTTTTTCACCGTAGCCCTCTAAGGGCTTCCAAATTTTCCTTTGCCAATTCAACAAGAACAGCCTTAGCGAAAGGCTTCTTGAAGGGAAAGATATAACTCTGTGAGATGAATTCTCAGAACACAGAGCAGTTTCTCAGAAAGCTTCTTTCCTGTTTTGAACGGAAGATATTTCCTTTTTCACCATAGCCCTCTCTGTGCTTCCAAATATCCCTTTGCCAATTCCCCAAGAACAGCCTTAGCGAAAGGCTTCTTGAAGGGAAAGATGTAACTCGGTGAGATGAATTAACAGAACACAGAGCAGTTTCTCAGAAAGCTTCTTTCCAGTTTTGAACGGAAGATATTTCCTTTTTCACCATAGCCCTCTATGGGCTTCCAAATATCACTTTGCAAATTCCACAAGAACAGCCGTAGCGAAAGGCTTGTTGAAGGGAAAGATGTAACTCTGTGAGATGAATGAATAGAACACAGAGTAGTTTCTCAGACAGCTTCTTTCCAGTTTTGAACGGAAGATATTTCCTTTTTCACCATAGCCCTCTATGGGCTTCCAAATATCCCTTTGCCAATTCCACAAGAACAGCCTTAGCGAAAGGCTTCTTGAAGGGAAAGATGTAACTCTGTGAGATGAATTAACAGAACACAGAGCAGTTTCTCAGAAAGCTTCTTTCCAGTTTTGAACGGAAGATATTTCCTTTTTCACCGTAGCCCTCTATGGGCTTCCAAATATCGTTTTGCAAATTCCACAAGAACAGCCTTAGCGAAAGGCTTCTTGAAGGGAAAGATGAAACTCTGTGAGATGAATTCTCAGAACACAGAGCAGTTTCTCAGAAAGCTTCTTTCCACTTTTGAACGGAAGATATTTCCTTTTTCACCATAGCCCTCTATGGGCTTCCAAATATCCCTTTGCCAATTCCACAAGAACAGCCTTAGCGAAAGGCTTCTTGAAGGGAAAGATGTAACTCGGTGAGATGAATTAACAGAACACAGAGCAGTTTCTCAGAAAGCTTCTTTCCAGTTTTGAACGGAAGATATTTCCTTTTTCACCATAGGCCTCTATGGGCTTCCAAATATCCCTTTGCCAATTCAACAAGAACAGCCTTAGTGAAAGGCTTCTTGAAGGGGAAGATGTAACTCTGTGAGATGAATTAACAGAACACAGAGCAGTTTCTCAGAAAGCTTCTTTCCAGTTTTGAACGGAAGATATTTCCTTTTTCACCATAGGCCTCTATGGGCTTCCAAATATCACTTTGCCAATTCCACAAGAAGAGCCTTATCGAAAGGCTTGTTGAAGGGAAAGATGTAACTCTGTGAGATGAATGAACAGAACACAGAGTAGTTTCTCAGACAGCTTCCTTCCAGTTTTGAACGGAAGATATTTCCTTTTTCACCATAGCCCTCTATGGGCTTCGAAATATCCCTTTTCCAATTCCACAGTAACAGCCTTAGCGAAAGGCTTCTTGAAGGGAAAGATGTAACTCTGTGAGATGAATTAACACAACACAGAGCAGTTTCTCAGAAAGCTTCTTTCCAGTTTTGAACGGAAGTTATTTCCTTTTTCACCATAGCCCTCTATGGGCTTCCAAATATCACTTTGCCAATTCCACAAGAACAGCCTTAGCGAAAGGCTTCTTGAAGGGAAAGATGTAACTCTGTGAGATGAATTAACAGAACACAGAGCAGTTTCTCAGAAAGCTTCTTTCCAGTTTTGAACGGAAGATATTTCCTTTTTCACCATAGCCCTCTATGGGCTTCAAAATATACCTTTGCCAATTACACAAGAACAGCCTTAGCGAAAGGCTTCTTGAAGGGAAAGATGTAACTCTGTGAGATGAATTAAGAGAACACAGAGCAGTTTCTCAGAAAGCTTCTTTCCAGTTTTGAACCGAAGATATTTCCTTTTTCACCAAGCCCTCTATGGGCTTCCAAATATCCCTTTGCCAAATCCACAAGAACTGCCTCAGCGAAAGGCTTCTTGAAGGGAAAGATGTAACTCTGTGAGATGAATTAACAGAACACAGAGCGGGTTCTCAAAATGCTTCTTTCCAGTTTTGAACGGAAGATATTTCCTTTTTCACCGTAGCCCTCTATGGGCTTCCAAATATCCCTTTGCCAATTCCACAAGAACAGCTTAGCGAAAGGCTTCTTGAAGGGAAAGATGTAACTCTGTGAGATGAATTAACAGAACACAGAGCAGTTTCTCAAAAAGCTTCTTTCCAGTTTAGAACGGAAGATATTTCCTTTTTCACCATAGCCCTCTATGGGCTTCCAAATGTCACTTTGCCAATTCCACAAGAACACCCTTAGCGAAAGACTTCTTGAAGGGAAACATGTAACTCTGTGAGATGAATGAACAGAACACAGAGCAGTTTCTCAAAAAGCTTCTTTCCAGTTTTGAACGGAAGATATTTCCTTTTTCACCATAGCCCTCTATGGGCTTCCAAATATCCCTTTGCCAATTCCACAAGAACAGCCTTAGCGAAAGGCTTCTTGAAGGGAAAGATGTAACTCTGTGAGATGACTGAACAGAACACAGAGCAGTTTCTCAGAAAGCTTCTTTCCAGTTTTGAACGGAAGATATTTCCTTTTTCACCATAGCCCTCTATAGGCTTCCAAATATCCCTTTGCCAATTCCACAAGAACAGCCTTAGCGAAAGGCTTCTTGAAGGGAAAGATGTAACTCTGTGAGATGAATTAACAGAACACAGAGCAGTTTCTCAGAAAGCTTCTTTCCAGTTTTGAACGGAAGATATTTCCTTTTCCACCATAGCCATCTATGGGCTTCCAAATATCCCTTTGCCAATTCCACAAGAACAGCCTTAGCGAAAGGCTTCATGAAGGGAAAGATGTAACTCTGTGAGATGAATTAACAGAACACAGAGCAGTTTCTCAGAAAGCTTCTTTCCAGTTTTGAACGGAAGATATTTCCTTTTTCACCATAGCCCTCTACGGGCTTCCAAATATCCCTTTGCCAATTCCACAAGAACCGCCTTAGCGAAAGGCTTCTTGAAGGGAAAGATGTAACTCTGTGAGATGAATTAACAGAACACAGAGCAGTTTCTCAGAAAGCTTCTTTCCAGTTTTGAACGGAAGATATTTCCTTTTTCACCATAGCCCTCTATGGGCTTCCAATTATCCCTTGCCAATTCCACAAGAGCAGCCTTAGCGAAAGGCTTCTTGAAGGGAAAGATGTAACTCTGTGAGATGAATTAACAGAACACAGAGCAGATTCTCAGAAATCTTTCCAGTTTTCAACGGAAGATATTTCCTTTTTCACCATAGCCCTCTATGGTCTTCCAAATATCCCTTTGCCAATTCCACAAGAACCGCCTTAGCGAAAGGCTTCTTGAAGGGAAAGATGTAACTCTGTGAGATGAATTAACAGAGCACAGAGCAGTTTCACAGAAAACTACTTTCCAGTTTTGAACGGAAGATATTTCCTTTTTCACTGTAGCCCTCTATGGGCTTCCAAATATCCCTTTGCCAATTCCACAAGAACAGCCTTAGCGAAAGGCTTCTTGAAGGGAAAGATGTAACTCTGTGAGATGAATTAACAGAACACAGAGCAGTTTCTCAGAAAGCTTCCTTCCAGTTTTGAACGGAAGATATTTCCTTTTTCACCATAGCCCTCTAGGGGCTTCCAAATATCCCTTTGCCAATTCCACAAGAACAGCCTTAGCGAAAGGCTTCTTGAAGGGAAAGATGTAACTCTGTGAGATGAATTAACAGAACACAGAGCAGTTTCTCTGAAAGCTTCTTTCAAGTTTTGAACGGAAGATATTTCCTTTTTCACCACAGCCTTCAATGGGCTTCCAAATATCCCTTTGCCAATTCCACAAGAGCAGCCTTAGCGAAAGGCTTCTTGAAGGGAAAGATGTAACTCTGTGAGATGAATTAAGAGAACACAGAGTGGTTTCTCAGAAAGCTTCTTTCCAGTTTTGAACGGAAGATATTTCCTTTTTCACCATAGCCCTCTATGGGCTTCCAAATATCCCTTTGCCAATTCCACAAGAACAGCCTTAGCGAAAGGCTTCTTGAAGGGAAAGATGTAACTCTGTGAGATGAATAAACAGAACACAGAGCAGTTTCTCAGAAAGCTTCTTTCCAGTTTTGAAAGGAAGATATTTCCTTTTTCACCATAGTCCTCTATGGGCTTCCAAATATCCCTTAGCCAATTCCACAAGAACAGCCTTAGCGAAAGGCTTCTTGAAGGGAAAGATGTAACTCTGTGAGATGAATTAACAGAACACAGAGCAGTTTCTCAGAAAGCTTCTTTCCGGTTTTGAACGGAAGATATTTCCTTTTTCACCATAGCCCTCTATGGGCTTCCAAATATCCCTTTGCCAATTCCAAAAGAACAGCCTTAGCGAAAGGCATCTTGAAGGGAAAGATGTAACTCTTTGAGATGAATTAACAGAAAACAGAGCAGTTTCTCAGAAAGCTTCTTTCCACTTTTGAACGGAAGATATTTCCTTTTTCACCATAGCCCTCTAGGGGTTCCAAATATCCCTTTGCCAATTCCACAAGAACAGCCTTATCGAAAGGCTTCTTGAAGGGAAAGATGTAATTCAGTGACATGAATTAACAGAACACAGAGCAGTTTCTCAGAATGCTTCTTTCCAGTTTTGAACGGAAGATATTTCCTTTTTCACTGTAGCCCTCTATGGGCTTCCAAATATCCCTTTGCCAATTCCACAAGAACAGCCTTAGCGAAAGGCTTCTTGAAGGGAAAGATGTAACTCTGTGACATGAATTAAGAGAACACAGAGCAGTTTCTCAGAAAGCTTCTTTCCAGTTTTGAACGGAAGATATTTCCTTTTTCACCATAGCCCTCCATGGGCTTCCAAATATCCCTTTGCCAATTCCACAAGAACAGCCTTAGTGAAAGGCTTCTTGAAGGTAAAGATGCAACTCTGTGACATGAATTAAGAGAACACAGAGCAGTTTCTCAGAAAGCTTCTTTCCAGTTTTGAACGGAAGATAGTTCCTTTTTCACCATTGCTTTCTAGGGGCTTCCAAATATCCCTTTGCCAATTCAACAAGAACAGCCTTAGCGAAAAGCTTCTTGAAGGGAAAGATGTAACTCTGTGAGATGAATTAACAGAACACAGAGCAGATTCTCAGAAAGCTTCTTTCCAGTTTTGAACGGAAGATATTTCCTTTTTCACCATAGCCCTCTATGGGCTTCCAAATATCCCTTTGCCAATTCCACAACAGCAGCCTTAGCGAAAGGCTTCTTGAAGGGAAAGATGTAACTCTGTGAGATGAATGAACAGAACACAGAGCAGTTTCTCAGAAAGCTTCTTTCCAGTTTTGAACGGAAGTTATTTCCTTTTTCACCATAGCCCTCTATGGCCTTCCAAATATCCCTTTGTCAATTCCACAAGAATAGCCTTAGCGAAAGGCTTTTTGAAGGGAAAGATGTAACTCTGTGAGATGAATTAACAGAACACAGAGCAATTTCTCAGAAAGCTTCTTTCCAGTTTTGAACGGAAGATAATTCCTTTTTCACCGTAGCCCTCTAAGGGCTTCCAAATTTTCCTTTGCCAATTCAACAAGAACAGCCTTAGCGAAAGGCTTCTTGAAGGGAAAGATATAACTCTGTGAGATGAATTCTCAGAACACAGAGCAGTTTCTCAGAAAGCTTCTTTCCTGTTTTGAACGGAAGATATTTCCTTTTTCACCATAGCCCTCTCTGTGCTTCCAAATATCCCTTTGCCAATTCCCCAAGAACAGCCTTAGCGAAAGGCTTCTTGAAGGGAAAGATGTAACTCGGTGAGATGAATTAACAGAACACAGAGCAGTTTCTCAGAAAGCTTCTTTCCAGTTTTGAACGGAAGATATTTCCTTTTTCACCATAGCCCTCTATGGGCTTCCAAATATCACTTTGCAAATTCCACAAGAACAGCCGTAGCGAAAGGCTTGTTGAAGGGAAAGATGTAACTCTGTGAGATGAATGAATAGAACACAGAGTAGTTTCTCAGACAGCTTCTTTCCAGTTTTGAACGGAAGATATTTCCTTTTTCACCATAGCCCTCTATGGGCTTCCAAATATCCCTTTGCCAATTCCACAAGAACAGCCTTAGCGAAAGGCTTCTTGAAGGGAAAGATGTAACTCTGTGAGATGAATTAACAGAACACAGAGCAGTTTCTCAGAAAGCTTCTTTCCAGTTTTGAACGGAAGATATTTCCTTTTTCACCGTAGCCCTCTATGGGCTTCCAAATATCGTTTTGCAAATTCCACAAGAACAGCCTTAGCGAAAGGCTTCTTGAAGGGAAAGATGAAACTCTGTGAGATGAATTCTCAGAACACAGAGCAGTTTCTCAGAAAGCTTCTTTCCACTTTTGAACGGAAGATATTTCCTTTTTCACCATAGCCCTCTATGGGCTTCCAAATATCCCTTTGCCAATTCCACAAGAACAGCCTTAGCGAAAGGCTTCTTGAAGGGAAAGATGTAACTCGGTGAGATGAATTAACAGAACACAGAGCAGTTTCTCAGAAAGCTTCTTTCCAGTTTTGAACGGAAGATATTTCCTTTTTCACCATAGGCCTCTATGGGCTTCCAAATATCCCTTTGCCAATTCAACAAGAACAGCCTTAGTGAAAGGCTTCTTGAAGGGGAAGATGTAACTCTGTGAGATGAATTAACAGAACACAGAGCAGTTTCTCAGAAAGCTTCTTTCCAGTTTTGAACGGAAGATATTTCCTTTTTCACCATAGGCCTCTATGGGCTTCCAAATATCACTTTGCCAATTCCACAAGAAGAGCCTTATCGAAAGGCTTGTTGAAGGGAAAGATGTAACTCTGTGAGATGAATGAACAGAACACAGAGTAGTTTCTCAGACAGCTTCCTTCCAGTTTTGAACGGAAGATATTTCCTTTTTCACCATAGCCCTCTATGGGCTTCGAAATATCCCTTTTCCAATTCCACAGTAACAGCCTTAGCGAAAGGCTTCTTGAAGGGAAAGATGTAACTCTGTGAGATGAATTAACACAACACAGAGCAGTTTCTCAGAAAGCATCTTTCCAGTTTTGAACGGAAGTTATTTCCTTTTTCACCATAGCCCTCTATGGGCTTCCAAATATCACTTTGCCAATTCCACAAGAACAGCCTTAGCGAAAGGCTTCTTGAAGGGAAAGATGTAACTCTGTGAGATGAATTAACAGAACACAGAGCAGTTTCTCAGAAAGCTTCTTTCCAGTTTTGAACGGAAGATATTTCCTTTTTCACCATAGCCCTCTATGGGCTTCAAAATATACCTTTGCCAATTACACAAGAACAGCCTTAGCGAAAGGCTTCTTGAAGGGAAAGATGTAACTCTGTGAGATGAATTAAGAGAACACAGAGCAGTTTCTCAGAAAGCTTCTTTCCAGTTTTGAACCGAAGATATTTCCTTTTTCACCAAGCCCTCTATGGGCTTCCAAATATCCCTTTGCCAAATCCACAAGAACTGCCTCAGCGAAAGGCTTCTTGAAGGGAAAGATGTAACTCTGTGAGATGAATTAACAGAACACAGAGCGGGTTCTCAAAATGCTTCTTTCCAGTTTTGAACGGAAGATATTTCCTTTTTCACCGTAGCCCTCTATGGGCTTCCAAATATCCCTTTGCCAATTCCACAAGAACAGCTTAGCGAAAGGCTTCTTGAAGGGAAAGATGTAACTCTGTGAGATGAATTAACAGAACACAGAGCAGTTTCTCAAAAAGCTTCTTTCCAGTTTAGAACGGAAGATATTTCCTTTTTCACCATAGCCCTCTATGGGCTTCCAAATGTCACTTTGCCAATTCCACAAGAACACCCTTAGCGAAAGACTTCTTGAAGGGAAACATGTAACTCTGTGAGATGAATGAACAGAACACAGAGCAGTTTCTCAAAAAGCTTCTTTCCAGTTTTGAACGGAAGATATTTCCTTTTCACCATAGCCCTCTATGGGCTTCCAAATATCCCTTTGCCAATTCCACAAAAACAGCCTTAGCGAAAGGCTTCTTGAAGGGAAAGATGTAACTCTGTGAGATGAATTAACAGAACACAGAGCAGATTCTCAGAAGGCTTCTTTCCAGTTTTGAACGGAAGATATTTCCTTTTTCACCGTAGCCATCTATGGGCTTCCAAATATCCCTTTGCCAATTCCACAAGAACAGCCTTAGCGAAAGACTTCTTGAAGGGAAAGATGTAACTCTGTGAGATGAATGAACAGAACACAGAGCAGTTTCTCAAAAAGCTTCTTTCCTGTTTTGAACGGAAGATATTTCCTTTTCACCATAGCCCTCTATGGTCTTCCAAATATCCCTTTGCCAATTCCACAAGAACAGCCTTAGCGAAAGGCTTCTTGAAGGGAAAGATGTAACTCTGTGAGATGAATTAACAGAACACAGAGCAGTTTCTCAGAAAGCTTCTTTCGAGTTTTGAACGGAAGATATTTCCTTTTTCACCGTAGCCCTCTATGGGCTTCCAAATATCCCTTTGCCAATTCCACAAGAACAGCCTTAGCGAAAGGCTTCTTGAAGGGAAAGATGTATCTCTGTGAGATGAATTAACAGAACACAGAGCAGTTTCTCAGAAAGCTTCTTTCCAGTTTTCAACGGAAGATATTTCCCTTTTCACCGTATCCCTCTAGGGGCTTCCAAATATCCCTTTGCCAATTCCACAAGAACAGCCTTAGCGAAAGGCTTCTTGAAGGGAGAGATGTAACTCTGTGAGATGAATTAACAGAACACAGAGCAGTTTCTCAGAAAGCTTCTTTCCAATTTTGAACGGAAGATATTTCCTTTTTCACCATAGCCCTCTATGGTCTTCCAAATATCCCTTTGCCAATTCCACAAGAACCGCCTTAGCGAAAGGCTTCTTGAAGGGAAAGATGTAACTATGTGAGATGAATTAA
The DNA here is from genome assembly GCF_047675955.1 of Chlorocebus sabaeus. Classification (NCBI taxonomy): domain Eukaryota; kingdom Metazoa; phylum Chordata; class Mammalia; order Primates; family Cercopithecidae; genus Chlorocebus; species Chlorocebus sabaeus. Next base: position 35,289,933 of record NC_132908.1, read on the forward strand.
CAGAACACAGAGCAGTTTCTCAGAAAGCTTCTTTCCACTTTTGAACGGAAGATATTTCCTTTTTCACCGTAGCCCTCTATGGGCTTCCAAATATCCCTTTGCCAATTCCACAAGAACAGCCTTAGCGAAAGGCTTCTTGAAGTGAGAGATGTAACTCTGTGAGATGAATTAACAGAAAACAGAGCAGTTTCTCAGAAAGCTTCCTTCCACTTTTGAACGGAAGATATTTCCTTTTTCACCCTAGAACTCTATGGGCTTCCAAATATCCCTTTGCCAATTCCACAAGAACAGCCTTAGCAAAAGGCTTCTTGAAGGGAAATATGTAACTCTGTGAGATGAATGAACAGAACACAGAGCAGTTTCTCAAAAAGCTTCTTTCCAGTTTTGAACGGAAGATATTTACTTTTTCACCGTAGCCCTCTATGGGCTTCCAAATATCCCTTTGCCAATTCCACAAGAACAGCCCTAGCGAAAGGCTTCTTGAAGGGAAAGATGTAACTCTGTGAGATGAATTAACAGAACACAGAGCAGTTTCTCACAAAGCTTCTTTCCAGTTTTGAACGGAAGATATTTCCTTTTTCAACATAGCCCTCTATGGGCTTCCAAATATCCCTTTGCCAATTCCACAAGAACAGCCTTAGCGAAAGGCTTCCTGAAGGGGAAGATGTAACTCTGGGAGATGAATTAACAGAACACAGAGCAGTTTCTCAGAAAGCTTCTTTCCAGTTTTGAACGGAAGATATTTCCTTTTTCACTATAGCCCTCTACGGGCTTCCAAATATCCCTTTGCCAATTCCACAAGAATAGCCTTAGCGAAAGGCTTTTTGAAGGGAAAGATGTAACTCTGTGAGATGAATTAACACAACACAGAGCAGTTTCTCAGAAAGCTTCTTTCCAGTATTGAACGGAAGATATTTCCTTTTTCACCATAGCCCTCTATGGGCTTCCAAATATCCCGTTGCCAATTCCACAAGAACAGCCTTAGCGAAAGGCTTCTTGAAGGGAAAGATGTAACTCTGTGAGATGAATTATCAGAACACAGAGCAGTTTCTCAGAAAGCTTCTTTCCAGTTTTGAACGGAAGATATTTCCTTTTTCACCATAGACCTCTATGGGCTTCCAAATATCCCTTGCCAATTCCACAAGAGCAGCCTTAGCGAAAGGCTTCTTGAAGGGAAAGATGTAACTCTGTGAGATGAATTAACAGAACACAGAGCAGATTCTGAGAAATCTTTCCAGTTTTGAACGGAAGATATTTCCTTTTCACCGTAGCCCTCTATGGGCTTCCAAATATCCCTTTGCCAATTCCACAAGAACAGCCTTAGCGAAAGGCTCCTTGAAGGGAAAGATGTAACTCGGTGAGATGAATTAACAGAACACAGAGCAGTTTCTCAGAAAGCTTCTTTCCAGTTTTGAACGGAAGATATTTCCCTTTTCACCACAGCCCTCTATGGGCTTCCAAATATCCCTTTGCCAATTCCACAAGAACAGCCTTAGCGAAAGGCTTCCTGAAGGGAAAGATGTAACTCTGGGAGATGAATTAACAGAACACAGAGCAGTTTCTCAGAAAGCTTCTTTCGAGTTTTGAACGGAAGATATTTCCTTTTTCACCATAGCCCTCTATGGGATTCCAAATATCCCTTTGCCAATTCCACAAGAATAGCCTTAGTGAAAGACTTTTTGAAGGGAAAGATGTAACTCTGTGAGATGAATTAACACAACACAGAGCAGTTTCTCAGAAAGCTTCTTTCCAGTTTTGAACGGAAGATATTTCCTTTTTCACCATAGCCCTCTATGGGCTTCCCAATATCCCTTTGCCAATTCCACAAGAACAGCCTTAGCGAAAGGCTTCTTGAAGGGAAAGATGTAACTCTGTGAGATGAATTAACAGAACACAGAGCAGTTTCTCAGAAAGCTTCTTTCCAGTTTTGAACGGAAGATATTTCCTTTTTCACCATAGCCCTCTATGGGCTTCCAAATATCCCTTGCCAATTCCACAAGAGCAGCCTTAGCGAAAGGCTTCTTGAAGGGAAAGATGTAACTCTGTGAGATGAATTAACAGAACACAGAGCAGATTCTCAGATATCTTTCCAGTTTTGAACGGAAGATATTTCCTTTTTCACCATAGCCCTCTATGGTCTTCCAAATATCCCTTTGCCAATTCCACAAGAACCGCCTTAGCGAAAGGCTTCTTGAAGGGAAAGATGTAACTCTGTGAGATGAATTAACAGAACACAGAGCAGTTTCTCAGAAAGCTTCTTTCCAGTTTTGAACGGAAGATATTTCCTTTTTCACCGTAGCCCTCTATGGGCTTCCAAATATCCCTTTGCCAATTCCACAAGAACAGCCTTAGCGAAAGGCTTCTTGAAGGGAAAGATGTATCTCTGTGAGATGAATTAACAGAACACAGAGCAGGTTCTCAGAAAGCTTCTTTCCAGTTTTCAACGGAAGATATTTCCCTTTTCACCATATCCCTCTAGGGGCTTCCAAATATCCCTTTGCCAATTCCACAAGAACAGCCTTAGCGAAAGGCTTCTTGAAGGGAGAGATGTAACTCTGTGAGATGAATTAACAGAACACAGAGCAGTTTCTCAGAAAGCTTCTTTCCAATTTTGAACGGAAGATATTTCCTTTTTCACCATAGCCCTCTATGGTCTTCCAAATATCCCTTTGCCAATTCCACAAGAACCGCCTTAGCGAAAGGCTTCTTGAAGGGAAAGATGTAACTATGTGAGATGAATTAACAGAACACAGAGCAGTTTCTCAGAAAGCTTCTTTCCACTTTTGAACGGAAGATATTTCCTTTTTCACCGTAGCCCTCTATGGGCTTCCAAATATCCCTTTGCCAATTCCACAAGAACAGCCTTAGCGAAAGGCTTCTTGAAGTGAGAGATGTAACTCTGTGAGATGAATTAACAGAAAACAGAGCAGTTTCTCAGAAAGCTTCCTTCCACTTTTGAACGGAAGATATTTCCTTTTTCACCATAGAACTCTATGGGCTTCCAAATATCCCTTTGCCAATTCCACAAGAACAGCCTTAGCAAAAGGCTTCTTGAAGGGAAATATGTAACTCTGTGAGATGAATGAACAGAACACAGAGCAGTTTCTCAAAAAGCTTCTTTCCAGTTTTGAACGGAAGATATTTACTTTTTCACCGTAGCCCTCTATGGGCTTCCAAATATCCCTTTGCCAATTCCACAAGAACAGCCCTAGCGAAAGGCTTCTTGAAGGGAAAGATGTAACTCTGTGAGATGAATTAACAGAACACAGAGCAGTTTCTCACAAAGCTTCTTTCCAGTTTTGAACGGAAGATATTTCCTTTTTCAACATAGCCCTCTATGGGCTTCCAAATATCCCTTTGCCAATTCCACAAGAACAGCCTTAGCGAAAGGCTTCCTGAAGGGGAAGATGTAACTCTGGGAGATGAATTAACAGAACACAGAGCAGTTTCTCAGAAAGCTTCTTTCCAGTTTTGAACGGAAGATATTTCCTTTTTCACCATAGCCCTCTACGGGCTTCCAAATATCCCTTTGCCAATTCCACAAGAATAGCCTTAGCGAAAGGCTTTTTGAAGGGAAAGATGTAACTCTGTGAGATGAATTAACACAACACAGAGCAGTTTCTCAGAAAGCTTCTTTCCAGTATTGAACGGAAGATATTTCCTTTTTCACCATAGCCCTCTATGGGCTTCCAAATATCCCGTTGCCAATTCCACAAGAACAGCCTTAGCGAAAGGCTTCTTGAAGGGAAAGATGTAACTCTGTGAGATGAATTATCAGAACACAGAGCAGTTTCTCAGAAAGCTTCTTTCCAGTTTTGAACGGAAGATATTTCCTTTTTCACCATAGACCTCTATGGGCTTCCAAATATCCCTTGCCAATTCCACAAGAGCAGCCTTAGCGAAAGGCTTCTTGAAGGGAAAGATGTAACTCTGTGAGATGAATTAACAGAACACAGAGCAGATTCTGAGAAATCTTTCCAGTTTTGAACGGAAGATATTTCCTTTTCACCGTAGCCCTCTATGGGCTTCCAAATATCCCTTTGCCAATTCCACAAGAACAGCCTTAGCGAAAGGCTCCTTGAAGGGAAAGATGTAACTCGGTGGGATGAATTAACAGAACACAGAGCAGTTTCTCAGAAAGCTTCTTTCCAGTTTTGAACGGAAGATATTTCCTTTTTCACCATAGCCCTCTATGGGCTTCCAAATATCCCTTTGCCAATTCCACAAGAATAGCTTTAGTGAAAGACTTTTTGAAGGGAAAGATGTAACTCTGTGAGATGAATTAACACAACACAGAGCAGTTTCTCAGAAAGCTTCTTTCCAGTTTTGAACGGAAGATATTTCCTTTTTCACCATAGCCCTCTATGGGCTTTAAAATATCCCTTTGCCAATTCCACAAGAACAGCCTTAGCGAAAGGCTTCTTGAAGGGAAAGATGTAACTCTGTGAGATGAAATAACAGAACACAGAGCAGTTTCTCAGAAAGCTTCTTTCCAGTTTTGAACGGAAGATATTTCCTTTTTCACCATAGCCCTCTATGGGCTTCCAAATATCCCTTGCCAATTCCACAAGAGCAGCCTTAGCGAAAGGCTTCTTGAAGGGAAAGATGTAACTCTGTGAGATGAATTAACAGAACACAGAGCAGATTCTCAGATATCTTTCCAGGTTTGAACGGAAGATATTTCCTTTTTCACCATAGCCCTCTATGGTCTTCCAAATATCCCTTTGCCAATTCCACAAGAACCGCCTTAGCGAACGGCTTCTTGAAGGGAAAGATGTAACTCTGTGAGATGAATTAACAGAGCACAGAGCAGTTTCACAGAAAACTACTTTCCAGTTTTGAACGGAAGATATTTCCTTTTTCACCATAGCCCTGTATGGGCTTCCAAATATCCCTTTGCCAATTCCACAAGAACAGCCTTAGCGAAAGGCTTCTTGAAGGGAAAGGTGTAACTCTGTGAGATGAATTAACAGAACACAGAGCAGTTTCTCAGAAAGCTTCCTTCCAGTTTTGAACGGAAGATATTTCCTTTTTCACCATAGCCCTCTAGGGGCTTCCAAATATCCCTTTGCCAATTCCACAAGAACAGCCTTAGCGAAAGGCTTCTTGAAGGGAAAGATGTAACTCTGTGAGATGAATTAACAGAACACAGAGCAGTTTCTCAGAAAGCTTCTTTCCAGTTTTGAACGGAAGATATTTCCTTTTTCACCATAGCCCTGTATGGGCTTCCAAATATCCCTTTGCCAATTCCACAAGAACAGCCTTAGCGAAAGGCTTCTTGAAGGGGAAGATGTATCTCTGTGAGATGAATTAACAGAACACAGAGCAGTTTCTCAGAAAGCTTCTTTCCGGTTTTGAACGGAAGATATTTCCTTTTTCACCATAGCCCTCTATGGGCTTCGAAATATCCCTTTGCCAATTCCACAAGAACAGCCTTAGCGAAAGGCATCTTGAAGGGAAAGATGTAACTCTTTGAGATGAATTAACAGAAAACAGAGCAGTTTCTCAGAAAGCTTCTTTCCAGTTTTGAACGGAAGATATTTCCTTTTTCACCATAGCCCTCTATGGGCTTCCAAATATCCCTTTGCCAATTCCACAAGAACAGCCTTAGCGAAAGGCTTCTTGAAGGGAAAGATGTAACTCTCTGACATGAATTAACAGAACACAGAGCAGTTTCTCAGAATGCTTCTTTCCAGTTTTGAACGGAAGATATTTCCCTTTTCACTGTAGCCCTCTATGGGCTTCCAAATATCCCTTTGCCAATTCCACAAGAACAGCCTTAGCGAAAGGCTTCTTGAAGGGAAAGATGTAACTCTGTCACATGAATTAAGAGAACACAGAGCAGTTTCTCAGAAAGCTTCTTTCCAGTTTTGAACGGAAGATATTTCCTTTTTCACCATAGCCCTCCATGGGCTTCCAAATATCCCTTTGCCAATTCCACAAGAACAGCCTTAGCGAAAGGCTTCTTGAAGGTAAAGATGCAACTCTGTGACATGAATTAAGAGAACACAGAGCAGTTTCTCAGAAAGCTTCTTTCCAGTTTTGAACGGAAGATAGTTCCTTTTTCACCATAGCTTTCTAGGGGCTTCCAAATATCCCTTTGCCAATTCAACAAGAACAGCCTTAGCGAAAAGCTTCTTGAAGGGAAAGATGTAACTCTGTGAGATGAATTAACAGAACACAGAGCAGTTTCTCAGAAAGCTTCTTTCCAGTTTTGAACGGAAGATATTTCCTTTTTCACCATAGCCCTCTATGGGCTTCCAAATATCCCTTTGCCAATTCCACAAGAGCAGCCTTAGCGAAAGGCTTCTTGAAGGGAAAGATGTAACTCTGTGAGATGAATGAACAGAACACAGAGCAGTTTCTCAGAAAGCTTCTTTCCAGTTTTGAACGGAAGTTATTTCCTTTTTCACCATAGCCCTCTATGGCCTTCCAAATATCCCTTTGTCAATTCCACAAGAATAGCCTTAGCGAAAGGCTTATTGAAGGGAAAGATGTAACTCTGTGAGATGAATTAACAGAACACAGAGCAGTTTCTCAGAAAGCTTCTTTCCAGTTTTGAACGGAAGATAATTCCTTTTTCACCGTAGCCCTCTAAGGGCTTCCAAATTTTCCTTTGCCAATTACACAAGAACAGCCTTAGCGAAAGGCTTCTTGAAGGGAAAGATGTAACTCTGTGAGATGAATTCTCAGAACACAGAGCAGTTTCTCAGAAAGCTTCTTTCCAGTTTTGAACGGAAGATATTTCCTTTTTCAACATAGCCCACTATGGGCTTCCAAATATCCCTTTGCCAATTCCACAAGAACAGAATTAGCGAAAGGCTTCTTGAAGGGAAAGATGTAACTCGGTGAGATGAATTAACAGAACACAGAGCAGTTTCTCAGAAAGCTTCTTTCTAGTTTTGAACGGAAGATATTTCCTTTTTCACCATAGGCCTCTATGGGCTTCCAAATATCCCTTTGCCAATTCCACAAGAACAGCCTTAGCGAAAGGCTTCTTGAAGGGGAAGATGTAACTCTGTGAGATGAATTAACAGAACACAGAGCAGTTTCTCAGAAAGCTTCTTTCCAGTTTTGAACGGAAGTTATTTCCTTTTTCACCATAGCCCTCTATGGGCTTCCAAATATCCCTTTGCCAATTCCACAAGAACAGCCTTAGCGAAAGGCTTCTTGAAGGGAAAGATGTAACACTGTGAGATGAATTAACAGAACACAGAGCAGTTTCCCAGAAAGCTTCTTTCCAGTTTTGAACGGAAGATATTTCCTTTTTCACCATAGCCCTCTATGGGCTTCCAAATATACCTTTGCCAATTACACAAGAACAGCCTTAGCGAAAGGCTTCTTGAAGGGAAAGATGTAACTCTGTGAGATGAATTAAGAGAACACAGAGCAGTTTCTCAGAAAGCTTCTTTCCAGTTTTGAACCGAAGATATTTCCTTTTTCACCAAGCCCTCTATGGGCTTCCAAATATCCCTTTGCCAAATCCACAAGAACTGCCTCAGCGAAAGGCTTCTTGAAGGGAAAGATGTAACTCTGTGAGATGAATTAACAGAACACAGAGCGGGTTCTCAAAATGCTTCTTTCCAGTTTTGAACGGAAGATATTTCCTTTTTCACCGTAGCCCTCTATGGGCTTCCAAATATACCTTTGCCAATTCCACAAGAACAGCCTTAGCGAAAGGCTTCTTGAAGGGAAAGATGTATCTCTGTGAGATGAATTAACAGAACACAGAGCAGTTTCTCAGAAAGCTTCTTTCCAGTTTTCAACGGAAGATATTTCCCTTTTCACCATATCCCTCTAGGGGCTTCCAAATATCCCTTTGCCAATTCCACAAGAACAGCCTTAGCGAAAGGCTTCTTGAAGGGAGAGATGTAACTCTGTGAGATGAATTAACAGAACACAGAGCAGTTTCTCAGAAAGCTTCTTTCCAATTTTGACCGGAAGATATTTCCTTTTTCACCATAGCCCTCTATGGTCTTCCAAATATCCCTTTGCCAATTCCACAAGAACCGCCTTAGCGAAAGGCTTCTTGAAGGGAAAGATGTAACTATGTGAGATGAATTAACAGAACACAGAGCAGTTTCTCAGAAAGCTTCTTTCCACTTTTGAACGGAAGATATTTCCTTTTTCACCGTAGCCCTCTATGGGCTTCCAAATATCCCTTTGCCAATTCCACAAGAACAGCCTTAGCGAAAGGCTTCTTGAAGTGAGAGATGTAACTCTGTGAGATGAATTAACAGAAAACAGAGCAGTTTCTCAGAAAGCTTCCTTCCACTTTTGAACGGAAGATATTTCCTTTTTCACCCTAGAACTCTATGGGCTTCCAAATATCCCTTTGCCAATTCCACAAGAACAGCCTTAGCAAAAGGCTTCTTGAAGGGAAATATGTAACTCTGTGAGATGAATGAACAGAACACAGAGCAGTTTCTCAAAAAGCTTCTTTCCAGTTTTGAACGGAAGATATTTACTTTTTCACCGTAGCCCTCTATGGGCTTCCAAATATCCCTTTGCCAATTCCACAAGAACAGCCCTAGCGAAAGGCTTCTTGAAGGGAAAGATGTAACTCTGTGAGATGAATTAACAGAACACAGAGCAGTTTCTCACAAAGCTTCTTTCCAGTTTTGAACGGAAGATATTTCCTTTTACAACATAGCCCTCTATGGGCTTCCAAATATCCCTTTGCCAATTCCACAAGAACAGCCTTAGCGAAAGGCTTCCTGAAGGGGAAGATGTAACTCTGGGAGATGAATTAACAGAACACAGAGCAGTTTCTCAGAAAGCTTCTTTCCAGTTTTGAACGGAAGATATTTCCTTTTTCACCATAGCCCTCTACGGGCTTCCAAATATCCCTTTGCCAATTCCACAAGAATAGCCTTAGCGAAAGGCTTTTTGAAGGGAAAGATGTAACTCTGTGAGATGAATTAACACAACACAGAGCAGTTTCTCAGAAAGCTTCTTTCCAGTATTGAACGGAAGATATTTCCTTTTTCACCATAGCCCTCTATGGGCTTCCAAATATCCCGTGGCCAATTCCACAAGAACAGCCTTAGCGAAAGGCTTCTTGAAGGGAAAGATGTAACTCTGTGAGATGAATTATCAGAACACAGAGCAGTTTCTCAGAAAGCTTCTCTCCAGTTTTGAACGGAAGATATTTCCTTTTTCACCATAGACCTCTATGGGCTTCCAAATATCCCTTGCCAATTCCACAAGAGCAGCCTTAGCGAAAGGCTTCTTGAAGGGAAAGATGTAACTCTGTGAGATGAATTAACAGAACACAGAGCAGATTCTGAGAAATCTTTCCAGTTTTGAACGGAGGATATTTCCTTTTCACCGTAGCCCTCTAGGGGCTTCCAAATATCCCTTTGCCAATTCCACAAGAACAGCCTTAGCGAAAGGCTCCTTGAAGGGAAAGATGTAACTCGGTGAGATGAATTAACAGAACACAGAGCAGTTTCTCAGAAAGCTTCTTTCCAGTTTTGAACGGAAGATATTTCCCTTTTCACCACAGCCCTCTATGGGCTTCCAAATATCCCTTTGCCAATTCCACAAGAACAGCCTTAGCGAAAGGCTTCCTGAAGGGAAAGATGTAACTCTGGGAGATGAATTAACAGAACACAGAGCAGTTTCTCAGAAAGCTTCTTTCCAGTTTTGAACGGAAGATATTTCCTTTTTCACCATAGCCCTCTATGGGCTTCCAAATATCCCTTTGCCAATTCCACAAGAATAGCCTTAGTGAAAGACTTTTTGAAGGGAAAGATGTAACTCTGTGAGATGAATTAACACAACACAGAGCAGTTTCTCAGAAAGATTCTTTCCAGTTTTGAACGGAAGATATTTCCTTTTTCACCATAGCCCTCTATGGGCTTCCAAATATCCCTTTGCCAATTCCACAAGAACAGCCTTAGCGAAAGGCTTCTTGAAGGGAAAGATGTAACTCTGTGAGATGAATTAACAGAACACAGAGCAGTTTCTCAGAAAGCTTCTTTCCAGTTTTGAACGGAAGATATTTCCTTTTTCACCATAGCCCTCTATGGGCTTCCAAATATCCCTTGCCAATTCCACAAGAGCAGCCTTAGCGAAAGGCTTCTTGAAGGGAAAGATGTAACTCTGTGAGATGAATTAACAGAACACAGAGCAGATTCTCAGATATCTTTCCAGTTTTGAACGGAAGATATTTCCTTTTTCACCATAGCCCTCTATGGTCTTCCAAATATCCCTTTGCCAATTCCACAAGAACCGCCTTAGCGAAAGGCTTCTTGAAGGGAAAGATGTAACTCTGTGAGATGAATTAACAGAGCACAGAGCAGTTTCACAGAAAACTACTTTCCAGTTTTGAACGGAAGATATTTCCTTTTTCACCATAGCCCTGTATGGGTTTCCAAATATCCCTTTGCCAATTCCACAAGAACAGCCTTAGCGAAAGGCTTCTTGAAGGGAAAGATGTAACTCTGTGAGATGAATTAACAGAACACAGAGCAGTTTCTCAGAAAGCTTCCTTCCAGTTTTGAACGGAAGATATTTCCTTTTTCACCATAGCCCTCTAGGGGCTTCCAAATATCCCTTTGCCAATTCCACAAGAACAGCCTTAGCGAAAGGCTTCTTGAAGGGAAAGATGTAACTCTGTGAGATGAATTAACAGAACACAGAGCAGTTTCTCTGAAAGCTTCTTTCAAGTTTTGAACGGAAGATATTTCCTTTTTCACCATAGCCCTCTATGGTCTTCCAAATATCCCTTTGCCAATTCCACAAGAACCGCCTTAGCGAAAGGCTTCTTGAAGGGAAAGATGTAACTCTGTGAGATGAATTAACAGAGCACAGAGCAGTTTCACAGAAAACTACTTTCCAGTTTTGAACGGAAGATATTTCCTTTTTCACCATAGCCCTGTATGGGCTTCCAAATATCCCTTTGCCAATTCCACAAGAACAGCCTTAGCGAAAGGCTTCTTGAAGGGAAAGATGTAACTCTGTGAGATGAATTAACAGAACACAGAGCAGTTTCTCAGAAAGCTTCCTTCCAGTTTTGAACGGAAGATATTTCCTTTTTCACCATAGCCCTCTAGGGGCTTCCAAATATCCCTTTGCCAATTCCACAAGAACAGCCTTAGCGAAAGGCTTCTTGAAGGGAAAGATGTAACTCTGTGAGATGAATTAACAGAACACAGAGCAGTTTCTCTGAAAGCTTCTTTCAAGTTTTGAACGGAAGATATTTCCTTTTTCACCACAGCCTTCTATGGGCTTCCAAATATCCCTTTGCCAATTCCACAAGAGCAGCCTTAGCGAAAGGCTTCTTGAAGGGAAAGATGTAACTCTTTGAGATGAATTAAGAGAACACAGAGTGGTTTCTCAGAAAGCTTCTTTCCAGTTTTGAACGGAAGATATTTCCTTTTTCACCATAGCCCTCTATGGGCTTCCAAATATCCCTTTGCCAATTCCACAAGAACAGCCTTAGCGAAAGGCTTCTTGAAGGGAAAGATGTAACTCTGTGAGATGAATTAACAGAACACAGAGCAGTTTCTCAGAAAGCTTCTTTCCAGTTTTGAACGGAAGATATTTCCTTTTTCACCATAGCCCTGTATGGGCTTCCAAATATCCCTTTGCCAATTCCACAAGAACAGCCTTAGCGAAAGGCTTCTTGAAGGGGAAGATGTAACTCTGTGAGATGAATTAACAGAACACAGAGCAGTTTCTCAGAAAGCTTCTTTCCGGTTTTGAACGGAAGACATTTCCTTTTTCACCATAGCCCTCTATGGGCTTCGAAATATCCCTTTGCCAATTCCACAAGAACAGCCTTAGCGAAAGGCATCTTGAAGGGAAAGATGTAACTCTTTGAGATGAATTAACAGAAAACAGAGCAGTTTCTCAGAAAGCTTCTTTCCAGTTTTGAACGGAAGATATTTCCTTTTTCACCATAGCCCTCTATGGGCTTCCAAATATCCCTTTGCCAATTCCACAAGAACAGCCTTAGCGAAAGGCTTCTTGAAGGGAAAGATGTAACTCTCTGACATGAATTAACAGAACACAGAGCAGTTTCTCAGAATGCTTCTTTCCAGTTTTGAACGGAAGATATTTCCCTTTTCACTGTAGCCCTCTATGGGCTTCCAAATATCCCTTTGCCAATTCCACAAGAACAGCCTTAGCGAAAGGCTTCTTGAAGGGAAAGATGTAACTCTGTCACATGAATTAAGAGAACACAGAGCAGTTTCTCAGAAAGCTTCTTTCCAGTTTTGAACGGAAGATATTTCCTTTTTCACCATAGCCCTCCATGGGCTTCCAAATATCCCTTTGCCAATTCCACAAGAACAGCCTTAGCGAAAGGCTTCTTGAAGGTAAAGATGCAACTCTGTGACATGAATTAAGAGAACACAGAGCAGTTTCTCAGAAAGCTTCTTTCCAGTTTTGAACGGAAGATAGTTCCTTTTTCACCATAGCTTTCTAGGGGCTTCCAAATATCCCTTTGCCAATTCAACAAGAACAGCCTTAGCGAAAAGCTTCTTGAAGGGAAAGATGTAACTCTGTGAGATGAATTAACAGAATACAGAGCAGTTTCTCAGAAAGCTTCTTTCCAGTTTTGAACGGAAGATATTTCCTTTTTCACCATAGCCCTCTATGGGCTTCCAAATATCCCTTTGCCAATTCCACAAGAGCAGCCTTAGCGAAAGGCTTCTTGAAGGGAAAGATGTAACTCTGTGAGATGAATGAACAGAACACAGAGCAGTTTCTCAGAAAGCTTCTTTCCAGTTTTGAACGGAAGTTATTTCCTTTTTCACCATAGCCCTCTATGGCCTTCCAAATATCCCTTTGTCAATTCCACAAGAATAGCCTTAGCGAAAGGCTTTTTGAAGGGAAAGATGTAACTCTGTGAGATGAATTAACAGAACACAGAGCAGTTTCTCAGAAAGCTTCTTTCCAGTTTTGAACGGAAGATAATTCCTTTTTCACCGTAGCCCTCTAAGGGCTTCCAAATTTTCCTTTGCCAATTACACAAGAACAGCCTTAGCGAAAGGCTTCTTGAAGGGAAAGATGTAACTCTGTGAGATGAATTCTCAGAACACAGAGCAGTTTCTCAGAAAGCTTCTTTCCAGTTTTGAACGGAAGATATTTCCTTTTTCAACATAGCCCACTATGGGCTTCCAAATATCCCTTTGCCAATTCCACAAGAACAGCCTTAGCGAAAGGCTTCTTGAAGGGAAAGATGTAACTCGGTGAGATGAATTAACAGAACACAGAGCAGTTTCTCAGAAAGCTTCTTTCCAGTTTTGAACGGAAGATATTTCCTTTTTCACCATAGGCCTCTATGGGCTTCCAAATATCCCTTTGCCAATTCCACAAGAACAGCCTTAGCTTAAGGCTTCTTGAAGGGAAAGATGTAACTCTGTGAGATGAATTAACAGAACACAGAGCAGTTTCTCAGAAAGCTTCTTTCCAGTTTTGAACGGAAGATAATTCCTTTTTCACCATAGGCCTCTATGGGCTTCCAAATATCACTTTGCCAATTCCACAAGAAGAGCCTTATCGAAAGGCTTGTTGAAGGGAAAGATGTAACTCTGTGAGATGAATGAACAGAACACAGAGTAGTTTCTCAGACAGCTTCCTTCCAGTTTTGAACGGAAGATATTTCCTTTTTCACCATAGCCCTCTATGGGCTTCGAAATATCCCTTTGCCAATTCCACAAGAACAGCCTTAGCGAAAGGCTTCTTGAAGGGAAAGATGTAACTCTGTGAGATGAATTAACAGAACACAGAGCAATTTCTCAGAAAGCTTCTTTCCAGTTTTGAACGGAAGATATTTCCTTTTTCACCGTAGCCCTCTATGGGCTTCCAAATATCGTTTTGCCAATTCCACAAGAACAGCCTTAGCGAAAGGCTTCTTGAAGGGAAAGATGTAACTCTGTGAGATGAATTAACACAACACAGAGCAGTTTCTCAGAAAGCTTCTTTCCAGTTTTGAACGGAAGTTATTTCCTTTTTCACCATAGCCCTCTATGGGCTTCCAAATATCCGTTTGCCAATTCCACAAGAACAGCCTTAGCGAAAGGCTTCTTGAAGGGAAAGATGTAACTCTGTGAGATGAATTAACAGAACACAGAGCAGTTTCTCAGAAAGCTTCTTTCCAGTTTTGAACGGAAGATATTTCCTTTTTCACCATAGCCCTCTATGGGCTTCCAAATATCCCTTTGCCAATTCCCCAAGAACCGCCGTAGCGAAAGGCTTCTTGAAGGGAAAGATGTAACTCTGTGAGATGAATTAAGAGAACACAGAGCAGTTTCTCAGAAAGCTTCTTTCCAGTTTTGAACGGAAGATATTTAATTTTTCACCATAGCCCTCTATAGGCTTCCAAATATCCCTTTGCCAATTCCACAAGAACAGCCTTAGCGAAAGGCTTCTTGAAGGGAAAGATGTAACTCTGTGAGATGAATTAACAGAACACAGAGCAGTTTCTCAGAAAGCTTCTTTCCAGTTTTGAACGGAAGATATTTCCTTTTCCACCATAGCCCTCTATGGGCTTCCAAATATCCCTTTGCCAATTCCACAAGAATAGCCTTAGCGAAAGGCTTCATGAAGGGAAAGATGTAACTCTGTGAGATGAATTAACAGAACACAGAGCAGTTTCTCAGAAAGCTTCTTTCCAGTTTTGAACGGAAGATATTTCCTTTTTCACCATAGCCCTCTATGGGCTTCCAAATATCCCTTTGCCAATTCCCCAAGAACCGCCTTAGCGAAAGGCTTCTTGAAGGGAAAGATATAACCGTGAGATGAATTAACAGAACACAGAGCAGTTTCTCAGAAAGCTTCTTTCCAGTTTTTAACGGAAGATATTTCCTTTTTCACCATAGCCCTCTATGGGCTTCCAAATATCCCTTTGCCAATTCCACAAGAATAGCCTTAGCGAAAGGCTTTTTGAAGGGAAAGATGTAACTCTGTGAGATGAATTAACACAACACAGAGCAGTTTCTCAGAAAGCTTCTTTCCAGTTTTGAACGGAAGATATTTCCTTTTTCACCATAGCCCTCTAAGGGCTTCCAAATATCCCTTTGCCAATTCCACAAGAACAGCCTTAGCGAAAGGCTTCTTGAAGGGAAAGATGTAACTCGGTGAGATGAATTAACAGAACACAGAGCAGTTTCTCAGAAAGCTTCTTTCCAGTTTGGAGCGGAAGATATTTCCTTTTTCGCCGTAGCCCTCTATGGGCTTCCAAATATCACTTTGGCAATTCCACAAGAACAGCCTTAGCGAAAGGCTTCTTGAAGGGAAAGATGTAACTCTGTGAGATGAATTAACAGAACACAGAGCAGTTTCTCAGAAAGCTTCTTTCCAGTTTTGAACGGAAGATATTTCCTTTTTCACCATAGCCCTCTATGGGCTTCCAAATATCCGTTTGCCAATTCCACAAGAACAGCCTTAGCTTAAGGCTTCTTGAAGGGAAAGATGTAACTCTGTGAGATGAATTAACAGAACACAGAGCAGTTTCTCAGAAAGCTTCTTTCCAGTTTTGAACGGAAGATATTTCCTTTTTCACCATAGCCCTCTATAGGCTTCCAAATATCCCTTTGCCAATTCCACAAGAACAGCCTTAGCGAAAGGCTTCTTGAAGGGAAAGATGTAACTCTGTGAGATGAATTAACAGAACACAGAGCAGTTTCTCAGAAAGCTTCTTTCCAGTTTTGAACGGAAGATATTTCCTTTTTCACCATAGCCCTCTATGGGCTTCCAAATATCCCTTTGCCAATTCCACAAGAATAGCCTTAGCGAAAGGCTTCATGAAGGGAAAGATGTAATTCTGTGAGATGAATTAACAGAACACAGGGCAGTTTCTCAGAAAGCTTCTTTCCAGTTTTGAACGGAAGATATTTCCTTTTTCACCTTAGCCCTCTATGGGCTTCCAAATATCCCTTTGCCAATTCCCCAAGAACCGCCTTAGCGAAAGGCTTCTTGAAGGGAAAGATATAACCGTGAGATGAATTAACAGAACACAGAGCAGTTTCTCAGAAAGCTTCTTCCAGTTCTGAACGGAAGATACTTCCTTTTTCACCATAGCCCTCTATGGGCTTCCAAATATCCCTTTGCCAATTCCACAAGAATAGCCTTAGTGAAAGGCTTTTTGAAGGGAAAGATGTAACTCTGTGAGATGAATTAACACAACACAGAGCAGTTTCTCAGAAAGCTTCTTTCCAGTTTTGAACGGAAGATATTTCCTTTTTCACCATAGCCCTCTAAGGGCTTCCAAATATCCCTTTGCCAATTCCACAAGAACAGCCTTAGCGAAAGGCTTCTTGAAGGGAAAGATGTAGCTTAGTTAGATGAATTAAAAGAACACAGAGCAGTTTCTCAGAAAGCTTCCTTCCAGTTTTGAACGGAAGATAGTTCCTTTTTCACCATAGCCCTCTATGGGCTTCCAAATATCCCTTTGCCAATTCCACAAGAATAGCCTTAGCAAAAGGGTTCTTGAAGGGAAATATGTAACTCTGTGAGATGAATGAACAGAACACAGAGCAGTTTCTCAAAAAGCTTCTTTACAGTTTTGAACGGAAGATATTTCCTTTTTCACCATAGCCCTCTACGGGCTTCCAAATATCCCTTTGCCAATTCCACAAGAATAGCCTTAGCGAAAGGCTTTTTGAAGGGAAAGATGTAACTCTGTGAGATGAATTAACACAACACAGAGCAGTTTCTCAGAAAGCTTCTTTCCAGTATTGAACGGAAGATATTTCCTTTTTCACCATAGCCCTCTATTGGCTTCCAAATATCCCTTTGCCAATTCCACAAGAACAGCCTTAGCGAAAGTCTTCTTGAAGGGAAAGATGTAACTCTGTGAGATGAATTATCAGAACACAGAGCAGTTTCTCAGAAAGCTTCTTTCCCGTTTTGAACGGAAGATATTTCCTTTTTCACCATAGACCTCTATGGGCTTCCAAATATCCCTTGCCAATTCCACAAGAGCAGCCTTAGCGAAAGGCTTCCTGAAGGGAAAGATGTAACTCTGTGAGATGAATTAACAGAACACAGAGCAGATTCTGAGAAATCTTTCCAGTTTTGAACGGAAGATATTTCCTTTTCACCGTAGCCCTCTATGGGCTTCCAAATATCCCTTTGCCAATTCCACAAGAACAGCCTTAGCGAAAGGCTCCTTGAAGGGAAAGATGTAACTCGGTTAGATGAATTAACAGAACACAGAGCAGTTTCTCAGAAAGCTTCTTTCCAGTTTTGAACGGAAGATATTTCCCTTTTCACCACAGCCCTCTATGGGCTTCCAAATATCCCTTTGCCAATTCCACAAGAACAGCCTTAGCGAAAGGCTTCCTGAAGGGAAAGATGTAACTCTGGGAGATGAATAAACACAACACAGAGCAGTTTCTCAGAAAGCTTCTTTCCAGTTTTGAACGGAAGATATTTCCTTTTTCACCATAGCCCTCTATGGGCTTCCAAATATCCCTTTGCCAATTCCACAAGAATAGCCTTAGTGAAAGACTTTTTGAAGGGAAAGATGTAACTCTGTGAGATGAATTAACACAACACAGAGCAGTTTCTCAGAAAGCTTCTTTCCAGTTTTGAACGGAAGATATTTCCTTTTTCACCATAGCCCTCTATGGGCTTCCAAATATCCCTTTGCCAATTCCACAAGAACAGCCTTAGCGAAAGGCTTCTTGAAGGGAAAGATGTAACTCTGTGAGATGAATTAACACAACACAGAGCAGTTTCTCAGAAAGCTTCTTTCCAGTTTTGAACGGAAGATATTTCCTTTTTCACCATAGCCCTCTATGGGCTTCCAAATATCCCTTGCCAATTCGACAAGAGCAGCCTTAGCGAAAGGCTTCTTGAAGGGATAGATGTAACTCTGTGAGATGAATTAACAGAACACAGAGCAGATTCTCAGATATCTTTCCAGTTTAGAACGGAAGATATTTCCTTTTTCACCATAGCCCTCTATGGTCTTCCAAATATCCCTTTGCCAATTCCACAAGAACCGCCTTAGCGAAAGGCTTCTTGAAGGGAAAGATGTAACTCTGTGAGATGAATTAACAGAGCACAGAGCAGTTTCACAGAAAACTACTTTCCAGTTTTGAACGGAAGATATTTCCTTTTTCACCATAGCCCTGTATGGGCTTCCAAATATCCCTTTGCCAATTCCACAAGAACAGCCTTAGCGAAAGGCTTCTTGAAGGGAAAGATGTAACTCTGTGAGATGAATTAACAGAACACAGAGTAGTTTCTCAGAAAGCTTCCTTCCAGTTTTGAACGGAAGATATTTCCTTTTTCACCATAGCCCTCTATGGGCTTCCAAATATCCCTTTGCCAATTCCACAAGAACAGCCTTAGCGAAAGGCTTCTTGAAGGGAAAGATGTACCTCTGTGAGATGAATTAACAGAACACAGAGCAGTTTCTCAGAAAGCTTCTTTCCAGTTTTGAACGGAAGATATTTCCTTTTTCACCATAGCCCTGTATGGGCTTCCAAATATCCCTTTGCCAATTCCACAAGAACAGCCTTAGCGAAAGGCCTCTTGAAGGGAAAGATGTAACTCTGTGAGATGAATTAACAGAACACAGAGCAGTTTCTCAGAAAGCTTCTTTCCGGTTTTGAACGGAAGATATTTCCTTTTTCACCATAGCCCTCTATGGGCTTCCAAATATCCCTTTGCCAATTCCACAAGAACAGCCTTAGCGAAAGGCATCTTGAAGGGAAAGATGTAACTCTTTGAGATGAATTAACAGAAAACAGAGCAGTTTCTCAGAAAGCTTCTTTCCAGTTTTGAACGGAAGATATTTCCTTTTTCACCATAGCCCTCTATGGGCTTCCAAATATCCCTTTGCCAATTCCACAAGAACAGCCTTAGCGAAAGGCTTCTTGAAGGGAAAGATGTAACTCTGTGACATGAATTAACAGAACACAGAGCAGTTTCTCAGAATGCTTCTTTCCAGTTTTGAACGGAAGATATTTCCCTTTTCACTGTAGCCCTCTATGGGCTTCCAAATATCCCTTTGCCAATTCCACAAGAACAGCCTTAGCGAAAGGCTTCTTGAAGGGAAAGATGTAACTCTGTGAGATGAATTAACAGAACACAGAGCAGTTTCTCAGAAAGCTTCTTTCCAGTTTTGAACGGAAGATAATTCCTTTTTCACCATAGGCCTCTATGGGCTTCCAAATATCACTTTGCCAATTCCACAAGAAGAGCCTTATCGAAAGGCTTGTTGAAGGGAAAGATGTAACTCTGTGAGATGAATGAACAGAACCCAGAGTAGTTTCTCAGACAGCTTCCTTCCAGTTTTGAACGGAAGATATTTCCTTTTTCACCATAGCCCTCTATGGGCTTCGAAATATCCCTTTGCCAATTCCACAAGAACAGCCTTAGCGAAAGGCTTCTTGAAGGGAAAGATGTAACTCTGTGAGATGAATTAACACAACACAGAGCTGTTTCTCAGAAAGCTTCTTTCCAGTTTTGAACGGAAGTTATTTCCTTTTTCACCATAGCCCTCTATGGGCTTCCAAATAACACTTTGCCAATTCCACAAGAACAGCCTTAGCGAAAGGCTTCTTGAAGGGAAAGATGTAACTCTGTGAGATGAATTAACAGAACACAGAGCAGTTTCTCAGAAAGCTTCTTTCCAGTTTTGAACGGAAGATATTTCCTTTTTCACCATAGCCCTCTATGGGCTTCCAAATATCCCTTTGCCAATTCCACAAGAACAACCTTACCGAAAGGCTTCTTGAAAGGAAAGATGTAACTCGGTGAGATGAATTAACAGAACACAGAGCAGTTTCTCAGAAAGCTTCTTTCCAGTTTTGAACGGAAGATATTTCCTTTTTCACCATAGCCCTCTATGGGCTTCCAAATATCCCTTTGCCAATTCCACAAGAACAGCCTTAGCGAAAGGCTTCTTGAAGGGAAAGATGTAACTCTGTGAGATGACTGAACAGAACACAGAGCAGTTTCTCAGAAAGCTTCTTTCCAGTTT
The DNA here is from genome assembly GCF_047675955.1 of Chlorocebus sabaeus. Taxonomy (NCBI): domain Eukaryota; kingdom Metazoa; phylum Chordata; class Mammalia; order Primates; family Cercopithecidae; genus Chlorocebus; species Chlorocebus sabaeus. The sequence continues at coordinate 35,309,884 of NC_132908.1, forward strand.
TGAACGGAAGATATTTCCTTTTTCACCATAGCCCTCTATAGGCTTCCAAATATCCCTTTGCCAATTCCACAAGAACAGCCTTAGCGAAAGGCTTCTTGAAGGGAAAGATGTAACTCTGTGAGATGAATTAACAGAACACAGAGCAGTTTCTCAGAAAGCTTCTTTCCAGTTTTGAACGGAAGATATTTCCTTTTCCACCATAGCCCTCTATGGGCTTCCAAATATCCCTTTGCCAATTCCACAAGAATAGCCTTAGCGAAAGGCTTCATGAAGGGAAAGATGTAACTCTGTGAGATGAATTAACAGAACACAGAGCAGTTTCTCAGAAAGCTTCTTTTCAGTTTTGAACGGAAGATATTTCCTTTTTCACCATAGCCCTCTATGGGCTTCCAAATATCCCTTTGCCAATTCCCCAAAAACCGCCTTAGCGAAAGGCTTCTTGAAGGGAAAGATGTAACTCTGTGAGATGAATTAAGAGAACACAGAGCAGTTTCTCAGAAAGCTTCTTTCAAGTTTTGAACGGAAGATATTTCCTTTTTCACCATAGCCCTCTATAGGCTTCCAAATATCCCTTTGCCAATTCCACAAGAACAGCCTTAGCGAAAGGCTTCTTGAAGGGAAAGATGTAACTCTGTGAGATGAATTAACAGAACACAGAGCAGTTTCTCAGAAAGCTTCTTTCCAGTTTTGAACGGAAGATATTTCCTTTTCCACCATAGCCCTCTATGGGCTTCCAAATATCCCTTTGCCAATTCCACAAGAATAGCCTTAGCGAAAGGCTTCATGAAGGGAAAGATGTAACTCTGTGAGATGAATTAACAGAACACAGAGCAGTTTCTCAGAAAGCTTCTTTCCAGTTTTGAACGGAAGATATTTCCTTTTTCACCATAGCCCTCTATGGGCTTCCAAATATCCCTTTGCCAATTCCCCAAGAACCGCCTTAGCGAAAGGCTTCTTGAAGGGAAAGATATAACCGTGAGATGAATTAACAGAACACAGAGCAGTTTCTCAGAAAGCTTCTTTCCAGTTTTTAACGGAAGATATTTCCTTTTTCACCATAGCCCTCTATGGGCTTCCAAATATCCCTTTGCCAATTCCACAAGAATAGCCTTAGCGAAAGGCTTTTTGAAGGGAAAGATGTAACTCTGTGAGATGAATTAACACAACACAGAGCAGTTTCTCAGAAAGCTTCTTTCCAGTTTTGAACGGAAGATATTTCCTTTTTCACCATAGCCCTCTAAGGGCTTCCAAATATCCCTTTGCCAATTCCACAAGAACAGCCTTAGCGAAAGGCTTCTTGAAGGGAGAAGATATAACTCGGTGAGATGAATTAACAGAACACAGAGCAGTTTCTCAGAAAGCTTCTTTCCAGTTTGGAACGGAAGATATTTCCTTTTTCGCCGTAGCCCTCTATGGGCTTCCAAATATCACTTTGGCAATTCCACAAGAACAGACTTAGCGAAAGGCTTCTTGAAGCGAAAGATGTAACTCTGTGAGATGAATTAACAGAACACAGAGCAGTTTCTCAGAAAGCTTCTTTCCAGTTTTGAACGGAAGATATTTCCTTTTTCACCATAGCCCTCTATGGGCTTCCAAATATCCCTTTGCCAATTCCACAAGAACAGCCTTAGCTTAAGGCTTCTTGAAGGGAAAGATGTAACTCTGTGAGATGAATTAACAGAACACAGAGCAGTTTCTCAGAAAGCTTCTTTCCAGGGTTGAATGGAAGATATTTCCTTTTTCACCATACGCCTCTATGGGCTTCCAAATATCCCTTTGCCAATTTCACAAGAACAGCCTTAGCGAAAGGCTTCTTGAAGGGAAAGATATAACTCGGTCAGATGAATTAACAGAACACAAAGCAGTTTCTCAGAAAGCTTCTTTCCAGTTTTGAACGGAAGATATTTCCTTTTTCACCTTAGGCCTCTATGGGCTTAAAAATATCCCTTTGCCAATTCCACAAGAACAGCCTTAGCGAAAGGCTTCTTGAAGGGAAACATGTAACTCTGTGAGATGAATTAACAGAACACAGAGCAGTTTCTCAGAAAGCTTCTTTCCAGTTTTGAACGGAAGATATTTCCTTTTTCACCATAGCCCTCTATGGGCTTCCAAATATCACTTTGCCAATTCCACAAGAACAGCCTTAGCGAAAGGCTTCTTGAAGGGAAAGATGTAGCTCAGTTAGATGAATTAAAAGAACACAGAGCAGTTTCTCAGAAAGCTTCCTTCCAGTTTTGAACGGAAGATATTTCCTTTTTCACCATAGCCCTCTATGGGCTTCCAAATATCCCTTTGCCAATTCCACAAGAATAGCCTTAGCAAAAGGGTTCTTGAAGGGAAATATGTAACTCTGTGAGATGAATGAACAGAACACAGAGCAGTTTCTCAAAAAGCTTCTTTCCAGTTTTGAACGGAAGATATTTCCTTTTTCACCATAGCCCTCTATGGGCTTCCAAATATCCCTTTGCCAATTCCACAAGAACAGCCCTAGCGAAAGGCTTCTTGAAGGGAAAGATGTAACTCTGTGAGATGAATTAACAGAACACAGAGCAGTTTCTCACAAAGCTTCTTTCCAGTTTTGAACGGAAGATATTTCCTTTTTCAACATAGCCCTCTATGGGCTTCCAAATATCCCTTTGCCAATTCCACAAGAACAGCCTTAGCGAAAGGCTTCCTGAAGGGGAAGATGTAACTCTGGGAGATGAATTAACAGAACATAGAGCAGTTTCTCAGAAAGCTTCTTTCCAGTTTTGAACGGAAGATATTTCCTTTTTCACCATAGCCCTCTATGGTCTTCCAAATATCCCTTTGCCAATTCCACAAGAATAGCCTTAGCGAAAGGCTTTTTGAAGGGAAAGATGTAACTCTGTGAGATGAATTAACATAACACAGAGCAGTTTCTCAGAAAGCTTCTTTCCAGTATTGAACGGAAGATATTTCCTTTTTCACCATAGCCCTCTATGGGCTTCCAAATATCCCGTTGCCAATTCCACAAGAACAGCCTTAGCGAAAGTCTTCTTGAAGGGAAAGATGTAACTCTGTGAGATGAATTATCAGAACACAGAGCAGTTTCTCAGAAAGCTTCTTTCCAGTTTTGAACGGAAGATATTTCCTTTTTCACCATAGACCTCTATGGGCTTCCAAATATCCCTTGCCAATTCCACAAGAGCAGCCTTAGCGAAAGGCTTCCTGAAGGGAAAGATGTAACTCCGTGAGATGAATTAACAGAACACAGAGCAGATTCTGAGAAATCTTTCCAGTTTTGAACGGAAGATATTTCCTTTTCACCGTAGCCCTCTATGGGCTTCCAAATATCCCTTTGCCAATTCCACAAGAACAGCCTTAGCGAAAGGCTCCTTGAAGGGAAAGATGTAACTCGGTGAGATGAATTAACAGAACACAGAGCAGTTTCTCAGAAAGCTTCTTTCCAGTTTTGAACGGAAGATATTTCCTTTTTCACCATAGCCCTCTATGGGCTTCCAAATATCCCTTTGCCAATTCCACAAGAACAGCCTTAGCGAAAGGCTTCTTGAAGGGAAAGATGTAACTCTGTGAGATGAATTAACACAACACAGAGCAGTTTCTCAGAAAGCTTCTTTCCAGTTTTGAACGGAAGATATTTCCTTTTTCACCATAGCCCTCTATGGGCTTCCAAATATCCCTTGCCAATTCGACAAGAGCAGCCTTAGCGAAAGGCTTCTTGAAGGGATAGATGTAACTCTGTGAGATGAATTAACAGAACACAGAGCAGATTCTCAGATATCTTTCCAGTTTAGAACGGAAGATATTTCCTTTTTCACCATAGCCCTCTATGGTCTTCCAAATATCCCTTTGCCAATTCCACAAGAACCGCCTTAGCGAAAGGCTTCTTGAAGGGAAAGATGTAACTCTGTGAGATGAATTAACAGAGCACAGAGCAGTTTCACAGAAAACTACTTTCCAGTTTTGAACGGAAGATATTTCCTTTTTCACCATAGCCCTGTATGGGCTTCCAAATATCCCTTTGCCAATTCCACAAGAACAGCCTTAGCGAAAGGCTTCTTGAAGGGAAAGATGTAACTCTGTGAGATGAATTAACAGAACACAGAGTAGTTTCTCAGAAAGCTTCCTTCCAGTTTTGAACGGAAGATATTTCCTTTTTCACCATAGCCCTCTATGGGCTTCCAAATATCCCTTTGCCAATTCCACAAGAACAGCCTTAGCGAAAGGCTTCTTGAAGGGAAAGATGTACCTCTGTGAGATGAATTAACAGAACACAGAGCAGTTTCTCAGAAAGCTTCTTTCCAGTTTTGAACGGAAGATATTTCCTTTTTCACCATAGCCCTGTATGGGCTTCCAAATATCCCTTTGCCAATTCCACAAGAACAGCCTTAGCGAAAGGCCTCTTGAAGGGAAAGATGTAACTCTGTGAGATGAATTAACAGAACACAGAGCAGTTTCTCAGAAAGCTTCTTTCCGGTTTTGAACGGAAGATATTTCCTTTTTCACCATAGCCCTCTATGGGCTTCCAAATATCCCTTTGCCAATTCCACAAGAACAGCCTTAGCGAAAGGCATCTTGAAGGGAAAGATGTAACTCTTTGAGATGAATTAACAGAAAACAGAGCAGTTTCTCAGAAAGCTTCTTTCCAGTTTTGAACGGAAGATATTTCCTTTTTCACCATAGCCCTCTATGGGCTTCCAAATATCCCTTTGCCAATTCCACAAGAACAGCCTTAGCGAAAGGCTTCTTGAAGGGAAAGATGTAACTCTGTGACATGAATTAACAGAACACAGAGCAGTTTCTCAGAATGCTTCTTTCCAGTTTTGAACGGAAGATATTTCCCTTTTCACTGTAGCCCTCTATGGGCTTCCAAATATCCCTTTGCCAATTCCACAAGAACAGCCTTAGCGAAAGGCTTCTTGAAGGGAAAGATGTAACTCTGTGAGATGAATTAACAGAACACAGAGCAGTTTCTCAGAAAGCTTCTTTCCAGTTTTGAACGGAAGATAATTCCTTTTTCACCATAGGCCTCTATGGGCTTCCAAATATCACTTTGCCAATTCCACAAGAAGAGCCTTATCGAAAGGCTTGTTGAAGGGAAAGATGTAACTCTGTGAGATGAATGAACAGAACCCAGAGTAGTTTCTCAGACAGCTTCCTTCCAGTTTTGAACGGAAGATATTTCCTTTTTCACCATAGCCCTCTATGGGCTTCGAAATATCCCTTTGCCAATTCCACAAGAACAGCCTTAGCGAAAGGCTTCTTGAAGGGAAAGATGTAACTCTGTGAGATGAATTAACACAACACAGAGCTGTTTCTCAGAAAGCTTCTTTCCAGTTTTGAACGGAAGTTATTTCCTTTTTCACCATAGCCCTCTATGGGCTTCCAAATAACACTTTGCCAATTCCACAAGAACAGCCTTAGCGAAAGGCTTCTTGAAGGGAAAGATGTAACTCTGTGAGATGAATTAACAGAACACAGAGCAGTTTCTCAGAAAGCTTCTTTCCAGTTTTGAACGGAAGATATTTCCTTTTTCACCATAGCCCTCTATGGGCTTCCAAATATCCCTTTGCCAATTCCACAAGAACAACCTTACCGAAAGGCTTCTTGAAAGGAAAGATGTAACTCGGTGAGATGAATTAACAGAACACAGAGCAGTTTCTCAGAAAGCTTCTTTCCAGTTTTGAACGGAAGATATTTCCTTTTTCACCATAGCCCTCTATGGGCTTCCAAATATCCCTTTGCCAATTCCACAAGAACAGCCTTAGCGAAAGGCTTCTTGAAGGGAAAGATGTAACTCTGTGAGATGACTGAACAGAACACAGAGCAGTTTCTCAGAAAGCTTCTTTCCAGTTTTGAACGGAAGATATTTCCTTTTTCACCATAGCCCTCTATAGGCTTCCAAATATCCCTTTGCCAATTCCACAAGAACAGCCTTAGCGAAAGGCTTCTTGAAGGGAAAGATGTAACTCTGTGAGATGAATTAACAGAACACAGAGCAGTTTCTCAGAAAGCTTCTTTCCAGTTTTGAACGGAAGATATTTCCTTTTCCACCATAGCCCTCTATGGGCTTCCAAATATCCCTTTGCCAATTCCACAAGAATAGCCTTAGCGAAAGGCTTCATGAAGGGAAAGATGTAACTCTGTGAGATGAATTAACAGAACACAGAGCAGTTTCTCAGAAAGCTTCTTTTCAGTTTTGAACGGAAGATATTTCCTTTTTCACCATAGCCCTCTATGGGCTTCCAAATATCCCTTTGCCAATTCCCCAAAAACCGCCTTAGCGAAAGGCTTCTTGAAGGGAAAGATGTAACTCTGTGAGATGAATTAAGAGAACACAGAGCAGTTTCTCAGAAAGCTTCTTTCAAGTTTTGAACGGAAGATATTTCCTTTTTCACCATAGCCCTCTATAGGCTTCCAAATATCCCTTTGCCAATTCCACAAGAACAGCCTTAGCGAAAGGCTTCTTGAAGGGAAAGATGTAACTCTGTGAGATGAATTAACAGAACACAGAGCAGTTTCTCAGAAAGCTTCTTTCCAGTTTTGAACGGAAGATATTTCCTTTTCCACCATAGCCCTCTATGGGCTTCCAAATATCCCTTTGCCAATTCCACAAGAATAGCCTTAGCGAAAGGCTTCATGAAGGGAAAGATGTAACTCTGTGAGATGAATTAACAGAACACAGAGCAGTTTCTCAGAAAGCTTCTTTCCAGTTTTGAACGGAAGATATTTCCTTTTTCACCATAGCCCTCTATGGGCTTCCAAATATCCCTTTGCCAATTCCCCAAGAACCGCCTTAGCGAAAGGCTTCTTGAAGGGAAAGATATAACCGTGAGATGAATTAACAGAACACAGAGCAGTTTCTCAGAAAGCTTCTTTCCAGTTTTTAACGGAAGATATTTCCTTTTTCACCATAGCCCTCTATGGGCTTCCAAATATCCCTTTGCCAATTCCACAAGAATAGCCTTAGCGAAAGGCTTTTTGAAGGGAAAGATGTAACTCTGTGAGATGAATTAACACAACACAGAGCAGTTTCTCAGAAAGCTTCTTTCCAGTTTTGAACGGAAGATATTTCCTTTTTCACCATAGCCCTCTAAGGGCTTCCAAATATCCCTTTGCCAATTCCACAAGAACAGCCTTAGCGAAAGGCTTCTTGAAGGGAGAAGATATAACTCGGTGAGATGAATTAACAGAACACAGAGCAGTTTCTCAGAAAGCTTCTTTCCAGTTTGGAACGGAAGATATTTCCTTTTTCGCCGTAGCCCTCTATGGGCTTCCAAATATCACTTTGGCAATTCCACAAGAACAGACTTAGCGAAAGGCTTCTTGAAGCGAAAGATGTAACTCTGTGAGATGAATTAACAGAACACAGAGCAGTTTCTCAGAAAGCTTCTTTCCAGTTTTGAACGGAAGATATTTCCTTTTTCACCATAGCCCTCTATGGGCTTCCAAATATCCCTTTGCCAATTCCACAAGAACAGCCTTAGCTTAAGGCTTCTTGAAGGGAAAGATGTAACTCTGTGAGATGAATTAACAGAACACAGAGCAGTTTCTCAGAAAGCTTCTTTCCAGGGTTGAATGGAAGATATTTCCTTTTTCACCATACGCCTCTATGGGCTTCCAAATATCCCTTTGCCAATTTCACAAGAACAGCCTTAGCGAAAGGCTTCTTGAAGGGAAAGATATAACTCGGTCAGATGAATTAACAGAACACAAAGCAGTTTCTCAGAAAGCTTCTTTCCAGTTTTGAACGGAAGATATTTCCTTTTTCACCTTAGGCCTCTATGGGCTTAAAAATATCCCTTTGCCAATTCCACAAGAACAGCCTTAGCGAAAGGCTTCTTGAAGGGAAACATGTAACTCTGTGAGATGAATTAACAGAACACAGAGCAGTTTCTCAGAAAGCTTCTTTCCAGTTTTGAACGGAAGATATTTCCTTTTTCACCATAGCCCTCTATGGGCTTCCAAATATCACTTTGCCAATTCCACAAGAACAGCCTTAGCGAAAGGCTTCTTGAAGGGAAAGATGTAGCTCAGTTAGATGAATTAAAAGAACACAGAGCAGTTTCTCAGAAAGCTTCCTTCCAGTTTTGAACGGAAGATATTTCCTTTTTCACCATAGCCCTCTATGGGCTTCCAAATATCCCTTTGCCAATTCCACAAGAATAGCCTTAGCAAAAGGGTTCTTGAAGGGAAATATGTAACTCTGTGAGATGAATGAACAGAACACAGAGCAGTTTCTCAAAAAGCTTCTTTCCAGTTTTGAACGGAAGATATTTCCTTTTTCACCATAGCCCTCTATGGGCTTCCAAATATCCCTTTGCCAATTCCACAAGAACAGCCCTAGCGAAAGGCTTCTTGAAGGGAAAGATGTAACTCTGTGAGATGAATTAACAGAACACAGAGCAGTTTCTCACAAAGCTTCTTTCCAGTTTTGAACGGAAGATATTTCCTTTTTCAACATAGCCCTCTATGGGCTTCCAAATATCCCTTTGCCAATTCCACAAGAACAGCCTTAGCGAAAGGCTTCCTGAAGGGGAAGATGTAACTCTGGGAGATGAATTAACAGAACATAGAGCAGTTTCTCAGAAAGCTTCTTTCCAGTTTTGAACGGAAGATATTTCCTTTTTCACCATAGCCCTCTATGGTCTTCCAAATATCCCTTTGCCAATTCCACAAGAATAGCCTTAGCGAAAGGCTTTTTGAAGGGAAAGATGTAACTCTGTGAGATGAATTAACATAACACAGAGCAGTTTCTCAGAAAGCTTCTTTCCAGTATTGAACGGAAGATATTTCCTTTTTCACCATAGCCCTCTATGGGCTTCCAAATATCCCGTTGCCAATTCCACAAGAACAGCCTTAGCGAAAGTCTTCTTGAAGGGAAAGATGTAACTCTGTGAGATGAATTATCAGAACACAGAGCAGTTTCTCAGAAAGCTTCTTTCCAGTTTTGAACGGAAGATATTTCCTTTTTCACCATAGACCTCTATGGGCTTCCAAATATCCCTTGCCAATTCCACAAGAGCAGCCTTAGCGAAAGGCTTCCTGAAGGGAAAGATGTAACTCTGTGAGATGAATTAACAGAACACAGAGCAGATTCTGAGAAATCTTTCCAGTTTTGAACGGAAGATATTTCCTTTTCACCGTAGCCCTCTATGGGCTTCCAAATATCCCTTTGCCAATTCCACAAGAACAGCCTTAGCGAAAGGCTCCTTGAAGGGAAAGATGTAACTCGGTGAGATGAATTAACAGAACACAGAGCAGTTTCTCAGAAAGCTTCTTTCCAGTTTTGAACGGAAGATATTTCCCTTTTCACCACAGCCCTCTATGGGCTTCCAAATATCCCTTTGCCAATTCCACAAGAACAGCCTTAGCGAAAGGCTTCCTGAAGGGAAAGATGTAACTCTGGGAGATGAATAAACAGAACACAGAGCAGTTTCTCAGAAAGCTTCTTTCCAGTTTAGAACGGAAGATATTTCCTTTTTCACCATAGCCCTCTATGGTCTTCCAAATATCCCTTTGCCAATTCCACAAGAACCGCCTTAGCGAAAGGCTTCTTGAAGGGAAAGATGTAACTCTGTGAGATGAATTAACAGAGCACAGAGCAGTTTCACAGAAAACTACTTTCCAGTTTTGAACGGAAGATATTTCCTTTTTCACCATAGCCCTGTATGGGCTTCCAAATATCCCTTTGCCAATTCCACAAGAACAGCCTTAGCGAAAGGCTTCTTGAAGGGAAAGATGTAACTCTGTGAGATGAATTAACAGAACACAGAGTAGTTTCTCAGAAAGCTTCCTTCCAGTTTTGAACGGAAGATATTTCCTTTTTCACCATAGCCCTCTAGGGGCTTCCAAATATCCCTTTGCCAATTCCACAAGAACAGCCTTAGCGAAAGGCTTCTTGAAGGGAAAGATGTAACTCTGTGAGATGAATTAACAGAACACAGAGCAGTTTCTCTGAAAGCTTCTTTCAAGTTTTGAACGGAAGATATTTCCTTTTTCACCATAGCCCTCTATGGGCTTCCAAATATCCCTTTGCCAATTCCACAAGAGCAGCCTTAGCGAAAGGCTTCTTGAAGGGAAAGATGTAACTCTTTGAGATGAATTAAGAGAACACAGAGTGGTTTCTCAGAAAGCTTCTTTCCAGTTTTGAACGGAAGATATTTCCTTTTTCACCATAGACCTCTATGGGCTTCCAAATATCCCTTTGCCAATTCCACAAGAACAGCCTTAGCGAAAGGCTTCTTGAAGGGAAAGATGTAACTCTGTGAGATGAATTAACAGAACACAGAGCAGTTTCTCAGAAAGCTTCTTTCCAGTTTTGAACGGAAGATATTTCCTTTTTCACCATAGCCCTGTATGGGCTTCCAAATATCCCTTTGCCAATTCCACAAGAACAGCCTTAGCGAAAGGCCTCTTGAAGGGAAAGATGTAACTCTGTGAGATGAATTAACAGAACACAGAGCAGTTTCTCAGAAAGCTTCTTTCCGGTTTTGAACGGAAGATATTTCCTTTTTCACCATAGCCCTCTATGGGCTTCCAAATATCCCTTTGCCAATTCCACAAGAACAGCCTTAGCGAAAGGCATCTTGAAGGGAAAGATGTAACTCTTTGAGATGAATTAACAGAAAACAGAGCAGTTTCTCAGAAAGCTTCTTTCCAGTTTTGAACGGAAGATATTTCCTTTTTCACCATAGCCCTCTATGGGCTTCCAAATATCCCTTTGCCAATTCCACAAGAACAGCCTTAGCGAAAGGCTTCTTGAAGGGAAAGATGTAACTCTGTGAGATGAATGAACAGAACACAGAGCAGTTTCTCAGAAAGCTTCTTTCCGGTTTTGAACGGAAGTTATTTCCTTTTTCACCATAGCCCTCTATGGCCTTCCAAATATCCCTTTGTCAATTCCACAAGAATAGCCTTAGCGAAAGGCTTTTTGAAGGTAAAGATGTAACTCTGTGAGATGAATTAACAGAACACAGAGCAGTTTCTCAGAAAGCTTCTTTCCAGTTTTGAACGGAAGATAATTCCTTTTTCACCGTAGCCCTCTAAGGGCTTCCAAATTTTCCTTTGCCAATTACACATGAACAGCCTTAGCGAAAGGCTTCTTGAAGGGAAAGATGTAACTCTGTGAGATGAATTCTCAGAACACAGAGCAGTTTCTCAGAAAGCTTCTTTCCAGTTTTGAACGGAAGATATTTCCTTTTTCAACATAGCCCACTATGGGCTTCCAAATATCCCTTTGCCAATTCCACAAGAACAGCCTTAGCGAAAGGCTTCTTGAAGGGAAAGATGTAACTCGGTGAGATGAATTAACAGAACACAGAGCAGTTTCTCAGAAAGCTTCTTTCCAGTTTTGAACGGAAGATATTTCCTTTTTCACCATAGGCCTCTATGGGCTTCCAAATATCCCTTTGCCAATTCCACAAGAACAGCCTTAGCGAAAGGCTTCTTGAAGGGGAAGATGTAACTCTGTGAGATGAATTAACAGAACACAGAGCAGTGTCTCAGAAAGCTTCTTTCCAGTTTTGAACGGAAGATAATTCCTTTTTCACCATAGGCCTCTATGGGCTTCCAAATATCACTTTGCCAATTCCACAAGAAGAGCCTTATCGAAAGGCTTGTTGAAGGGAAAGATGTAACTCTGTGAGATGAATGAACAGAACCCAGAGTAGTTTCTCAGACAGCTTCCTTCCACTTTTGAACGGAAGATATTTCCTTTTTCACCATAGCCCTCTATGGGCTTCGAAATATCCCTTTGCCAATTCCACAAGAACAGCCTTAGCGAAAGGCTTCTTGAAGGGAAAGATGTAACTCTGTGAGATGAATTAACAGAACACAGAGCAGTTTCTCAGAAAGCTTCTTTCCAGTTTTGAACGGAAGATATTTCCTTTTTCACCATAGCCCTCTATGGGCTTCCAAATATCCCTTTGCCAATTCCACAAGAACAACCTTACCGAAAGGCTTCTTGAAAGGAAAGATGTAACTCGGTGAGATGAATTAACAGAACACAGAGTGGTTTCTCAGAAAGCTTCTTTCCAGTTTTGAACGGAAGATATTTCCTTTTTCACCATAGCCCTCTATGGGCTTCCAAATATCCCTTTGCCAATTCCACAAGAACAGCCTTAGCGAAAGGCTTCTTGAAGGGAAAGATATAACTCTGTGAGATGACTGAACAGAACACAGAGCAGTTTCTCAGAAAGCTTCTTTCCAGTTTTGAACGGAAGATATTTACTTTTTCACCATAGCCCTCTATAGGCTTCCAAATATCCCTTTGCCAATTCCACAAGAACAGCCTTAGCGAAAGGCTTCTTGAAGGGAAAGATGTAACTCTGTGAGATGAATTAACAGAACACAGAGCAGTTTCTCAGAAAGCTTCTTTCCAGTTTTGAACGGAAGATATTTCCTTTTCCACCATAGCCCTCTATGGGCTTCCAAATATCCCTTTGCCAATTCCACAAGAATAGCCTTAGCGAAAGGCTTCATGAAGGGAAAGATGTAACTCTGTGAGATGAATTAACAGAACACAGAGCAGTTTCTCAGAAAGCTTCTTTCCAGTTTTGAACGGAAGATATTTCCTTTTTCACCATAGCCCTCTATGGGCTTCCAAATATCCCTTTTCCAATTCCCCAAGAACCGCCTTAGCGAAAGGCTTCTTGAAGGGAAAGATATAACCGTGAGATGAATTAACAGAACACAGAGCAGTTTCTCAGAAAGCTTCTTTCCAGTTTTTAACGGAAGATATTTCCTTTTTCACCATAGCCCTCTATGGGCTTCCAAATATCCCTTTGCCAATTCCACAAGAATAGCCTTAGCGAAAGGCTTTTTGAAGGGAAAGATGTAACTCTGTGAGATGAATTAACACAACACAGAGCAGTTTCTCAGAAAGCTTGTTTCCAGTTTTGAACGGAAGATATTTCCTTTTTCACCATAGCCCTCTAAGGGCTTCCAAATATCCCTTTGCCAATTCCACAAGAACAGCCTTAGCGAAAGGCTTCTTGAAGGGAGAAGATATAACTCGGTGAGATGAATTAACAGAACACAGAGCAGTTTCTCAGAAAGCTTCTTTCCAGTTTGAAACGGAAGATATTTCCTTTTTCGCCGTAGCCCTCTATGGGCTTCCAAATATCACTTTGGCAATTCCACAAGAACAGACTTAGCGAAAGGCTTCTTGAAGCGAAAGATGTAACTCTGTGAGATGAATTAACAGAACACAGAGCAGTTTCTCAGAAAGCTTCTTTCCAGTTTTGAACGGAAGATATTTCCTTTTTCACCATAGCAATCTATGGGCTTCCAAATATCCCTTTGCCAATTCCACAAGAACAGCCTTAGCTTAAGGCTTCTTGAAGGGAAAGATGTAACTCTGTGAGATGAATTAACAGAACACAGAGCAGTTTCTCAGAAAGCTTCTTTCCAGGGTTGAATGGAAGATATTTCCTTTTTCACCATACGCCTCTATGGGCTTCCAAATATCCCTTTGCCAATTCCACAAGAACAGCCTTAGCGAAAGGCTTCTTGAAGGGAAAGATGTAACTCGGTCAGATGAATTAACAGAACACAAAGCAGTTTCTCAGAAAGCTTCTTTCCAGTTTTGAACGGAAGATATTTCCTTTTTCACCTTAGGCCTCTATGGGCTTAAAAATATCCCTTTGCCAATTCCACAAGAACAGCCTTAGCGAAAGGCTTCTTGAAGGGAAAGATGTAACTCTGTGAGATGAATTAACAGAACACAGAGCAGTTTCTCAGAAAGCTTCTTTCCAGTTTTGAACGGAAGATATTTCCTTTTTCACCATAGCCCTCTATGGGCTTCCAAATATCACTTTGCCAATTCCACAAGAACAGCCTTAGCGAAAGGCTTCTTGAAGGGAAAGATGTAACTCTGTGAGATGAATGAACAGAACACAGAGCAATTTCTCAGAAAGCTTCTTTCCAGTTTTGAACGGAAGATATTTCCTTTTTCACCATAGCCCTCTATGGGCTTCCAAATATCCCTTTGCCAATTCCACAAGAACAGCCTTAGCTTAAGGCTTCTTGAAGGGAAAGATGTAACTCTGTGAGATGAATTAAGAGAACACAGAGCAGTTTCTCAGAAAGCTTCTTTCCAGTTTTGAACGGAAGATATTTCCTTTTTCACCATAGCCCTCTATAGGCTTCCAAATATCCCTTTGCCAATTCCACAAGAACAGCCTTAGCGAAAGGCTTCTTGAAGGGAAAGATGTAACTCTGTGAGATGAATTAACAGAACACAGAGCTGTTTCTCAGAAAGCTTCTTTCCAGTTTTGAACGGAAGATATTTCCTTTTTCACCATAGCCCTCTATGGGCTTCCAAATATCCCTTTGCCAATTCCACAAGAATAGCCTTAGCGAAAGGCTTCATGAAGGGAAAGATGTAATTCTGTGAGATGAATTAACAGAACACAGAGCAGTTTCTCAGAAAGCTTCTTTCCAGTTTTGAACGGAAGATATTTCCTTTTTCACCTTACCCTCTATGGGCTTCCAAATATCCCTTTGCCAATTCCCCAAGAACCGCCTTAGCGAAAGGCTTCTTGAAGGGAAAGATATAACCGTGAGATGAATTAACAGAACACAGAGCAGTTTCTCAGAAAGCTTCTTCCAGTTCTGAACGGAAGATACTTCCTTTTTCACCATAGCCCTCTATGGGCTTCCAAATATCCCTTTGCCAATTCCACAAGAATAGCCTTAGTGAAAGGCTTTTTGAAGGGAAAGATGTAACTCTGTGAGATGAATTAACACAACACAGAGCAGTTTCTCAGAAAGCTTCTTTCCAGTTTTGAACGGAAGATATTTCCTTTTTCACCATAGCCCTCTAAGGGCTTCCAAATATCCCTTTGCCAATTCCACAAGAACAGCCTTAGCGAAAGACTTCTTGAAGGGAAAGATGTAACTCTGTGGGATGAATGAACAGAACACAGAGCGGTTTCTCAAAAAGCTTCTTTCCAGTTTTGAACGGAAGATATTCACTTTTTCACCATAGCCCGCTAAGGGCTTCCAAATATCCCTTTGCCAATTCCAGAAGAACAGCCTTAACGAAAGGCTTGTTGAAGGGAAAGATGTAACTCGGTGAGATGAATTAACAGAACACAGAGCAGTTTCTCAGATAGCTTCTTTCCAGTTTTGAACGGAAGATATTTCCTTTTTCACCATAGCCCTCTATGCGCTTCTAAATATCCCTTTGCCAATTCCACAAGAACAGCCTTAGAGAAAGCCTTCTTGAAGGGAAAGATGTAACTCGGTGAGATGAAAGAACAGAACACAGAGCAGTTTCTCAGATAGCTTCTTTCCAGTTTTGAACGGAAGATAGTTCCTTTTTCACCATAGCCCTCTATGGGCTTCCAAATATCCCTTTGCCAATTCCACAAGAACAGCCTTAGCGAAAGGCTTCTTGAAAGGAAAGATGTAACTCGGTGAGATGAATTAACAGAACACAGAGCAGTTTCTCAGAAAGGTTCTTTCCAGTGTTGAACGGAAGATATTTCCTTTTTCACCATAGTCCTCTATGGGCTTCCAAGTATCCCTTTGCCAATTCCACAAGAACAGCCTTAGCGAAAGGCTTCTGGAAGGGAAAGATGTAACTCTGTGAGATGAATTAACAGAACACAGAGCAGTTTCTCAGAAAGCTTCTTTCCAGTTTTGAACGGAGGATATTTCCTTTTTCACCATAGGCCTCTATGGGATTCCAAATATCCCTTTGCCAATTACACAAGAACAGCCTTAGCGAAAGGCTTGTTGAAGGGAAAGATGTAACTCTGTGAGATGAATTAACAGAACACAGAGCAGTTTCTCAGAAAGCTTCTTTCCAGTTTGGAACGGAAGATATTTCATTTTTCACCGTAGCCCTCTATGGGCTTCCAAATATGACTTTGCCAATTCCACAAGAACAGCCTTAGCGAAAGGCTTCTTGAAGGGAAACATGTAACTCTGTGAGATGAATTAACAGAACACAGAGCAGTTTCTCAGAAAGCTTCTTTCCAGTTTTGAACGGAAGATATTTCCTTTTTCACCATAGCCCTCTATGGGCTTCCAAATATCCCTTTGCCAATTCCACAAGAACAGCCTCAGCGAAAGGCTTCTTGAAGGGAAAGATGTAACTCTGTGAGATGAATTAAGAGAGCACAGAGCAGTTTCTCAGAAAGCTTCTTTCCAGTTTTGAACGGAAGATATTTCCTTTTTCACCATAGCCCTCTATAGGCTTCCAAATATCCCATTGCCAATTCCACAAGAACAGCCTTAGCGAAAGGTTTCTTGAAGGGAAAGATGTAACTCTGTGAGATGAATTAACAGAACACAGAGCAGTTTCTCAGAAAGCTTCTTTCCAGTTTTGAACGGAAGATATTTCCTTTTTCACCATAGCCCTCTATGGGCTTCCAAATATCCCTTTGCCAATTCCACAAGAATAGCCTTAGCGAAAGGCTTCATGAAGGGAAAGATGTAATTCTGTGAGATGAATTAACAGAACACAGAGCAGTTTCTCAGAAAGCTTCTTTCCAGTTTTGAACGGAAGATATTTCCTTTTTCACCATAGCCCTCTAAGGGCTTCCAAATATCCCTTTGCCAATTCCCCAAGAACCGCCTTGCGAAAGGCTTCTTGAAGGGAAAGATATAACCGTGAGATGAATTAACAGAACACAGAGCAGTTTCTCAGAAAGCTTCTTTCCAATTTTGAACGGAAGATAGTTCCTTTTTCACCATAGCCCTCTATGGGCTTCCAAATATCCCTTTGCCAATTCCAGAAGAACAGCCTTAGCGAAAGGCTTCTTGAAAGGAAAGATGTAACTCGGTGAGATGAATTAACAGAACACAGAGCAGTTTCTCAGAAAGGTTCTTTCCAGTGGTGAACGGAAGATATTTCCTTTTTCACCATAGTCCTCTATGGGCTTCCAAGTATCCCTTTGCCAATTCCACAAGAACAGCCTTAGCGAAAGCCTTCTTGAAGGGAAAGATGTAACTCTGTGAGATGAATTAACAGAACACAGAGCAGTTTCTCAGAAAGCTTCTTTCCAGTTTTGAACGGAGGATATTTCCTTTTTCACCATAGGCCTCTATGGGCTTCCAAATATCCCTTTGCCAATTCCACAAGAACAGCCTTAGCGAAAGGCTTGTTGAAGGGAAAGATGTAACTCTGTGAGATGAATGAACAGAACACAGAGCAGTTTCTCAGAAAGCTTCTTTCAAGTTTGTAACGGAAGATATTTCATTTTTCACCGTAGCCCTCTATGGGCTTCCAAATATCACTTTGCCAATTCCACAAGAACAGACTTAGCGAAAGGCTTGTTGAAATGAAAGATGTAACTCTGTGAGATGAATTAACAGAACACAGAGCAGAAGCCTTTCGCTATTCTTGTGGAATTGGCAAAGGGCTATGGTGAAAAAGGAAATATCTTCCGTTCAAAAGTGGAAAGAAGCTTTCTGAGAAACTGCTCTGTGTTCTGTTAATTCATCTCACCGAGTTACATCTTTCCCTTCAAGAAGCCTTTCGCTAAGGCTGTTCTTGTGGAATTGGCAAAGGGATATTTGGAAGCCCATAGAGTGCTATGGTGAAAAAGGAAATATCTTCCGTTCAAAACTGGAAAGAAGCTTTCTGAGAAACTGCTCTGTGTTCTGTTAATTCATCTCACAGAGTTACATCTTTCATTTCAAGAAGCCTTTCGCTAAGGCTGTTCTTGTGGAATTGGCAAAGGGATATTGGAACCCCATAGAGGCCTATGGAGAAAAAGGAAATATCTTCCGTTCAAAACTGGAAAGAAGCTTTCTGAGAAACTGCTCTGTGTTCTGTTAATTCATCTCACCGAGTTACATCTTTCCCTTCAAGAAGCCTTTCCCTAAGGCTGTTCTTGTGGAATTGGCAAAGGGATATTTGGAAGCCCATAGAGGGCTATGGTGAATAAGTAAATATCTTTCGTTCAAAAGTGGAAAGAAGCTTTCTGAGAAACTGCTCTGTGTTCTGTTTATTCATCTCACCGAGTTACATCTTTCCCTTCAAGAAGCCTTTCGCTAAGGCTGTTCTTGTGGAATTGGCAAAGGGATAATTGGAAGCCCATAGTGGGCTATGGTGAAAAAGGAATATCTTCCGTTCAAAACTGGAAAGAAACTTTCTGAGAAACTGCTCTGTGTTCTGTTAATTTATCTCACAGAGTTCCATGTTTCACTTCAAGAAGCCTTGCGCTAAGGCTGTTCTTGTGGAATTGGCAAAGGGATATTTGGTATCCCATAGAGGGGTAGGGTGAAAAAGGAAATATCTTCCGTTCAAAACTGGAAACAAGCTTTATGAGAAACTGCTCTGTGTTCTGTTAATTTATCTCACAGAGTCACATCTTTCCCTTCAAAAAGCCTTTTGCTAAGGCTATTCTTGTGGAATTGGCAAAGGGATATTTGGAAGCCCATAGAGGGCTATGGTGAAAAAGGAAATATCTTCCGTTCAAAACTGGAGAGAAGCTTTCTGAGAAACTGCTCTGTGTTCTGTTAATTCATCTCACAGTGTTACATCTTTCCCTTCAACAAGCCTTTCGCTAAGGCTGTTCTTGTGGAAATGGCAAAGGGATATTTGGAAGCCCATAGTGGGCTATGGTGAAAAAGGAAATATCTTCCGTTCCAAACTGGAAAGAAGCTTTCTGAGAAACTGCTCTGTGTTCTGTTAATTCAGTTCACAGAGTTACATCTTTCCCTTCAAGAAGCCTTTCGCTAAGGCTGTTCTTGTGGAATTGTCAAAGGGATATTTGGAAGCCCATAGAGGGCTATGGTGAAAAAGGAAATATCTTCAGTTCAAAACTGGAAAGAAGCTTTCGGAGAAACTGCTCTGTGTTCTGTTCATTCATCTCACCGAGTTACATCTTTCCCTTCAAGAAGCCTTTCGCTAAGGCTGTTCTTGTGGAATTGGCAAAGGGATATTTGGAAATCCATAGAGGACTATGGTGAAAAAGGAAATATCCTCCGTTCAAAACTGGAAAGAAGCTTTCTGAGAAACTGCTCTGTGTTCTCTTAATTCTTCTCACAGAGTTACATCTTTCCCTTCAAGAAGCCTTTCGCTAAGGCTGTTCTTGTGGAATTGGCAAAGGGATATTTGGAAGCCCATAGAGTTTTATGTTGAAAAAGGATATATCTTCCGTTCAAAACTGGAAAGAAGCTTTCTGAGAAACTGCTCTGTGTTCTGCTAATTCATCTCACAGAGATACATCTTTTCCTTCAAGAAGCCTTTCGCTAAGGCTGTTCTTCTGGAATTGGCAAAGGGATATTTGGAAGCCCATAGAGGGCTATGGTGAAAAAGGAAATATCTTCCGTTCAAAACTGGAAAGAAGCTTTCTGAGATACTGCTCTGTGCTCTCTTAATTCATGTCACAGAGTTACATCTTTCTCTTCAAGAAGCCTTTCGCTAAGGCTTTTCTTGTGGAATTGGCAAAGGGATATTTGGAAGCCCATAGATGGCTATGGTGAAAAAGGAAATATCTTCCGTTCAAAACTGGAAAGAAGCTTTCTGAGAAACTGCTCTGTGTTCTGTTCATTCATCTCACAGAGTTACATCTTTCCCTACAACAAGCCTTTCGATAAGGCTGTTCTTGTGGAATTGGCAAAGGGATATTTTGAAGCCCTTAGAGGCCTATGGTGAAAAAGGAAATATCTTCCGTTCAAAACTGGAAAGAAGCTTTCTGAGAAACTGCTCTGTGTTCTGTTCATTCATCTCACAGAGTTACATCTTTCCCTTCAAGAAGCCTTTCGCTAAGGCTGTTCTTGTGGAATTGGCAAAGGGATATTTGGAAGCCCATAGAGGGCTATGGTGAAAAAGAAAATATCTTCCGTTCAAAACTGGAAAGAAGCTTTCTGAGAAACTGCTCTGTGTTCTGTTAATTCATCTCACAGAGTTACATCTTTCCCTTCAAGAAGCCTTTCGCTAAGGCTGTTCTTGTGGAATTGGCAAAGGGATAATTGGAAGCCCATAGAGGGCTATGGTGAAAAAGGAAATATCTTCCGTTCAAAAGTGGAAAGAAGCTTTCTGAGAAACTGCTCTGTGTTCTGTTAATTCATCTCACAGAGTAACATCTTTCACTTCAAGAAGCCTTTCGCTAAGAGTGTTCCTGTGGAATTGGCAAAGCGATATTTGGAAGCCCATAGAGGGCTACGGTGAAAAAGGAAATATCTTTCGTTCAAAACTGGCAAGAAGCTTTCTGAGAAACTGCTCTGTGTTCTGTTAATTCATCTCACAGAGTTACATCTTTCCCTTCCAGAAGCCTTTCGCTAAGGCTGTTCTTGTGGAATTGGCAAAGGGATATTTGGAAACCCATAGAGGGCTATGGTGAAAAAGGAAATATCTTCCGTTACAAACTGGAAAGAAGCTTTCTGAGAAACTGCTCTGTGTTCTGTTCATTCATCTCACCGAGTTACATCTTTCCCTTCAAGAAGCCTTTCGCTAAGGCTGTTCTTGTGGATTTGGCAAAGGGATATTTGGAACCCCATAGAGGCCTATGGTGAAAAAGGAAATATCTTCCGTTCAAAACTGGAAAGAAGCTTTGTGAGAAACCGCTCTGTGTTCTGTTAATTCATCTCACCGAGTTACATCTTTCCCTTCAAGAAGCCTTTCGCTAAGTCTGTTCTTGTGGAATTGGCAAAGGAATATTTGGAACCTCATAGAGGCCTATGGTGAAAAAGGAAATATCTTCCGTTCAAAACTGGAAAGAATCTTTCTGAGAAACTGCTCTGTGTTCTGTTCATTCATCTCACAGAGTTACATCTTTCCCTTCAAGAAGCCTTTCGCTAAGGCTGTTCTTGTGGAATTGGCAAAGGGATATTTGGAAGCCCATAGAGGGCTATGGTGAAAAAGGAAATATCTTCCGTTCAAAACTGGAAAGAAGCTTTCTGAGAAACTGCTCTGTGTTCTGTTAATTCATCTCACCGAGTTACATCTTTCCCTTCAAGAAGCCTTTCGCCAAGGCTGTTCTTGTGGAATTGGCAAAGGGATATTTGGAAGCCCATAGAGGGCTATGGTGAAAAAGGAAATATCTTCCGTTCAAAACTGGAAAGAAGCTTTCTGAGAAACTGCTCTGTGTTCTGTTAATTCATCTCACCGAGTTACATCTTTCCCTGCAAGAAGCCTTTCGCTAAGGCTGTTCTTGTGGAATTGGCAAAGGGATATTTGGAAGCCCATAGAGGGCTATGGTGAAAAAGGAAATATCTTCCGTTCAAAACTGGAAAGAAGCTTTCTAAGAAACTGCTCTGTGTTCTGTTAATTCATCTCACAGAGTTACATCTTTCCCTTCAAAAAGGCTTTCGCTAAGGCTATTCTTGTGGAATTGGCAAAGGGATATTTGGAAGCCCATAGAGGGCTATGGTGAAAAAGGAAATATCTTCCGTTCAAAACTGGAATGAAGCTTTCGGAGAAACTGCTCTGTGTTCTGTTAATTCATCTCACAGAGTTACATCTTTCCCTTCAACAAGCCTTTCGCTAAGGCTGTTCTTGTGGAATTGGCAAAGGGATATTTTGAAGCCCTTAGAGGCCTATGGTCAAAAAGGAAATATCTTCCGTTCAAAACTGGAAAGAAGCTTTCTGAGAAACTGCTCTGTGTTCTGTTCAGTCATCTCACAGAGTTACATCTTTCCCTTCAAGAAGCCTTTCGCTAAGGCTGTTCTTGTGGAATTGGCAAAGGGATATTTGGAAGCCCATAGAGGGCTATGGTGAAAAAGGAAATATCTTCCGTTCAAAACTGGAAGGAAGCTTTCTGAGAAACTGCTCTCTGTTCTGTTAATTCATCTCACAGAGTTACATCTTTCCCTTCAAGAAGCCTTTCGCTAAGGCTGTTCTTGTGGAATTGGCAAAGTGATATTTGGAAGCCCATAGAGGGCTATGGTGAAAAAGGAAATATCCTCCGTTCAAAACTGGAAAGAAGCTTTCTGAGAAACTGCTCTGTGTTCTGTTCATTCATCTCACAGAGTTACATCTTTCACTTCAAGAAGCCTTTCGCTAAGAGTGTTCTTGTGGAATTGGCAAAGGGATATTTGGAAGCCCATAGAGGGCTATGGTGAAAAAGGAAATATCTTTCGTTCAAAACTGGCAAGAATCTTTCTGAGAAACTGCTCTGTGTTCTGTTAATTCATCTCACAGAGTTAAATCTTTCCCTTCCAGAAGCCTTTCGCTAAGGCTGTTCTTGTGGAATTGGCAAAGGGATATTTGGAAGCCCATAGAGGGCTATGGTGAAAAAGGAAATATCTTCCGTTCAAAAGTGGAAAGAAGCTTTCTGAGAAACTGCTCTGTGTTCTGTTAATTCATCTCACAGAGTTACATGTTTCCCTTCAAGAAGCCTTTCGCTAAGGCGGTTCTTGTGGAATTGGCAAAGGGATATTTGGAAGCCCATAGAGGGCTACGGTGAAAAAGGAAATATCCTCCGTTCAATACTGGAAAGAAGCTTTCTGAGAAACTGCTCTGTGTTCTCTTAATTCTTCTCACAGAGCTACATCTTACCCTTCAAGAAGCCTTTCGCTAAGGCTGTTCTTGTGGAATTGGCAAAGGGATATTTGGAAGCCCATAGAGGGATACGGCGAAAAAGGAAATATCTTCCGTTAAAAACTGGAAAGAAGCTTTCTGAGAAACTGCTCTGTGTTCTGTTAATTCATCTCACAGAGTTACATCTTTCCCTTCAAAATGCCTTTCGCTAAGGCTATTCTAGTGGAATTGGCAAAGGGATATTTGGAAGCCCATAGAGGGCTATGGTGAAAAAGGAAATATCTTCCGTTCAAAACTGGAAAGAAGCTTTCTGAGAAACTGCTCTGTGTTCTGTTAATTCATCTCACAGAGTTACATCTTTCCCTTCAAGAAGCCTTTCTCTAAGGCTGTTCTTGTGGAATTGGCAATGGGATATTTGGAAGCCCATAGAGGGCTATGGTGAAAAAGGAAATATCTTCCGTTCAAAACTGGAAAGAAGCTTTCTGAGAAACTGCTCTGTGTTCTGTGAATTCATCTCACAGAGTTACATCTTTCCCTTCAAGAAGCCTTTCGCTAAGGCTGTTCTTGTGGAATTGGCAAAGGGATATTTGGAAGCCCTTAGAGGGCTATGGTGAAAAAGGAAATATCTTCCGTTCAAAACTGGAAAGAAGCTTTCGGAGAAACTGCTCTGTGTTCTCTTAATTCATCTCACAGAGTTACATCTTTCCCTTCAAGAAGCCTTTCGCTAAGGCAGTTCTTGTGGAATTGGCAAAGGGATATTTGGAAGCCCATAGAGGGCTATGGTTGAAAAGGAAATATCTTCCGTTCAATATTGGAAAGAAGCTTTCGGAGAAACTGCTCTGTGTTCTGTTAATTCATCTCACAGAATTACATCTTTCCCTTCAAGAAGCCTTTCGCTAAGGCTGTTCTTAAGGAATTGGCAAAGTGATATTTGGAAGCCCATAGAGGGCTATGGTGAAAAAGGAAATATCTTCCGTTCAAAACTGGAAAGAAGCTTTCTGAGAAACTGCTCTGTGTTCTGTTAATTCATCTCACCGAGTTACATCTTTCCCTTCAAGAAGCCTTTCGCTAAGGCGGTTCTTGTGGAATTGGCAAAGGGATATTTGGAAGCCCATAGAGGGCTGCGGTGAAAAAGGAAATATCCTCCGTTCAAAACTGGAAAGAAGCTTTCTGAGAAACTGCTCTGTGTTCTCTTAATTCTTCTCACAGAGCTACATCTTTCACTTCAAGAAGCCTTTCGCTAAGAGTGTTCCTGTGGAATTGGCAAAGGGATATTTGGAAGCCCATAGAGGGCTATGGTGAAAAAGGAAATATCTTTCGTTCAAAACTGGCAAGAAGCTTTCTGAGAAACTGCTCTGTGTTCTGTTAATTCATCTCACAGAGTTACGTCTTTCCCTTCCAGAAGCCTTTCGCTAAGGCTGTTCTTGTGGAATTGGCAAAGGGATATTTGGAAACCCATAGAGGGCTATGGTGAAAAAGGAAATATCTTCCGTTCCAAACTGGAAAGAAGCTTTCTGAGAAACTGCTCTGTGTTCTGTTCATTCAGCTCACCGAGTTACATCTTTCCCTTCAAGAAGCCTTTCGCTAAGGCTGTTCTTGTGGATTTGGCAAAGGGATATTTGGAACCCCGTAGAGGCCTATGGTGAAAAAGGAAATATCTTCCGTTCAAAACTGGAAAGAAGCTTTGTGAGAAACCGCTCTGTGTTCTGTTAATTCATCTCACCGAGTTACATCTTTCCCTTCAAGAAGCCTTTCGCTAAGTCTGTTCTTGTGGAATTGGCAAAGGAATATTTGGAACCTCATAGAGGCCTATGGTGAAAAAGGAAATATCTTCCGTTCAAAACTGGAAAGAATCTTTCTGAGAAACTGCTCTGTGTTCTGTTCATTCATCTCACAGAGTTACATCTTTCCCTTCAAGAAGCCTTTCGCTAAGGCTGTTCTTGTGGAATTGGCAAAGGGATATTTGGAAGCCCATAGAGGGCTATGGTGAAAAAGGAAATATCTTCCGTTCAAAACTGGAAAGAAGCTTTCTGAGAAACTGCTCTGTGTTCTGTTAATTCATCTCACCGAGTTACATCTTTCCCTTCAAGAAGCCTTTCGCCAAGGCTGTTCTTGTGGAATTGGCAAAGGGATATTTGGAAGCCCATAGAGGGCTATGGTGAAAAAGGAAATATCTTCCGTTCAAAACTGGAAAGAAGCTTTCTGAGAAACTGCTCTGTGTTCTGTTAATTCATCTCACCGAGTTACATCTTTCCCTGCAAGAAGCCTTTCGCTAAGGCTGTTCTTGTGGAATTGGCAAAGGGATATTTGGAAGCCCATAGAGGGCTATGGTGAAAAAGGAAATATCTTCCGTTCAAAACTGGAAAGAAGCTTTCTAAGAAACTGCTCTGTGTTCTGTTAATTCATCTCACAGAGTTACATCTTTCCCTTCAAAAAGGCTTTCGCTAAGGCTATTCTTGTGGAATTGGCAAAGGGATATTTGGAAGCCCATAGAGGGCTATGGTGAAAAAGGAAATATCTTCCGTTCAAAACTGGAATGAAGCTTTCGGAGAAACTGCTCTGTGTTCTGTTAATTCATCTCACAGAGTTACATCTTTCCCTTCAACAAGCCTTTCGCTAAGGCTGTTCTTGTGGAATTGGCAAAGGGATATTTTGAAGCCCTTAGAGGCCTATGGTCAAAAAGGAAATATCTTCCGTTCAAAACTGGAAAGAAGCTTTCTGAGAAACTGCTCTGTGTTCTGTTCAGTCATCTCACAGAGTTACATCTTTCCCTTCAAGAAGCCTTTCGCTAAGGCTGTTCTTGTGGAATTGGCAAAGGGATATTTGGAAGCCCATAGAGGGCTATGGTGAAAAAGGAAATATCTTCCGTTCAAAACTGGAAGGAAGCTTTCTGAGAAACTGCTCTCTGTTCTGTTAATTCATCTCACAGAGTTACATCTTTCCCTTCAAGAAGCCTTTCGCTAAGGCTGTTCTTGTGGAATTGGCAAAGTGATATTTGGAAGCCCATAGAGGGCTATGGTGAAAAAGGAAATATCCTCCGTTCTAAACTGGAAAGAAGCTTTCTGAGAAACTGCTCTGTGTTCTGTTCATTCATCTCACAGAGTTACATCTTTCACTTCAAGAAGCCTTTCGCTAAGAGTGTTCTTGTGGAATTGGCAAAGGGATATTTGGAAGCCCATAGAGGGCTATGGTGAAAAAGGAAATATCTTTCGTTCAAAACTGGCAAGAATCTTTCTGAGAAACTGCTCTGTGTTCTGTTAATTCATCTCACAGAGTTAAATCTTTCCCTTCCAGAAGCCTTTCGCTAAGGCTGTTCTTGTGGAATTGGCAAAGGGATATTTGGAAGCCCATAGAGGGCTATGGTGAAAAAGGAAATATCTTCCGTTCAAAAGTGGAAAGAAGCTTTCTGAGAAACTGCTCTGTGTTCTGTTAATTCATCTCACAGAGTTACATGTTTCCCTTCAAGAAGCCTTTCGCTAAGGCGGTTCTTGTGGAATTGGCAAAGGGATATTTGGAAGCCCATAGAGGGCTACGGTGAAAAAGGAAATATCCTCCGTTCAATACTGGAAAGAAGCTTTCTGAGAAACTGCTCTGTGTTCTCTTAATTCTTCTCACAGAGCTACATCTTACCCTTCAAGAAGCCTTTCGCTAAGGCTGTTCTTGTGGAATTGGCAAAGGGATATTTGGAAGCCCATAGAGGGATACGGCGAAAAAGGAAATATCTTCCGTTAAAAACTGGAAAGAAGCTTTCTGAGAAACTGCTCTGTGTTCTGTTAATTCATCTCACAGAGTTACATCTTTCCCTTCAAAATGCCTTTCGCTAAGGCTATTCTAGTGGAATTGGCAAAGGGATATTTGGAAGCCCATAGAGGGCTATGGTGAAAAAGGAAATATCTTCCGTTCAAAACTGGAAAGAAGCTTTCTGAGAAACTGCTCTGTGTTCTGTTAATTCATCTCACAGAGTTACATCTTTCCCTTCAAGAAGCCTTTCTCTAAGGCTGTTCTTGTGGAATTGGCAATGGGATATTTGGAAGCCCATAGAGGGCTATGGTGAAAAAGGAAATATCTTCCGTTCAAAACTGGAAAGAAGCTTTCTGAGAAACTGCTCTGTGTTCTGTGAATTCATCTCACAGAGTTACATCTTTCCCTTCAAGAAGCCTTTCGCTAAGGCTGTTCTTGTGGAATTGGCAAAGGGATATTTGGAAGCCCTTAGAGGGCTATGGTGAAAAAGGAAATATCTTCCGTTCAAAACTGGAAAGAAGCTTTCGGAGAAACTGCTCTGTGTTCTCTTAATTCATCTCACAGAGTTACATCTTTCCCTTCAAGAAGCCTTTCGCTAAGGCAGTTCTTGTGGAATTGGCAAAGGGATATTTGGAAGCCCATAGAGGGCTATGGTTGAAAAGGAAATATCTTCCGTTCAATATTGGAAAGAAGCTTTCGGAGAAACTGCTCTGTGTTCTGTTAATTCATCTCACAGAATTACATCTTTCCCTTCAAGAAGCCTTTCGCTAAGGCTGTTCTTAAGGAATTGGCAAAGTGATATTTGGAAGCCCATAGAGGGCTATGGTGAAAAAGGAAATATCTTCCGTTCAAAACTGGAAAGAAGCTTTCTGAGAAACTGCTCTGTGTTCTGTTAATTCATCTCACCGAGTTACATCTTTCCCTTCAAGAAGCCTTTCGCTAAGGCGGTTCTTGTGGAATTGGCAAAGGGATATTTGGAAGCCCATAGAGGGCTGCGGTGAAAAAGGAAATATCCTCCGTTCAAAACTGGAAAGAAGCTTTCTGAGAAACTGCTCTGTGTTCTCTTAATTCTTCTCACAGAGCTACATCTTTCACTTCAAGAAGCCTTTCGCTAAGAGTGTTCCTGTGGAATTGGCAAAGGGATATTTGGAAGCCCATAGAGGGCTATGGTGAAAAAGGAAATATCTTTCGTTCAAAACTGGCAAGAAGCTTTCTGAGAAACTGCTCTGTGTTCTGTTAATTCATCTCACAGAGTTACGTCTTTCCCTTCCAGAAGCCTTTCGCTAAGGCTGTTCTTGTGGAATTGGCAAAGGGATATTTGGAAACCCATAGAGGGCTATGGTGAAAAAGGAAATATCTTCCGTTCCAAACTGGAAAGAAGCTTTCTGAGAAACTGCTCTGTGTTCTGTTCATTCAGCTCACCGAGTTACATCTTTCCCTTCAAGAAGCCTTTCGCTAAGGCTGTTCTTGTGGATTTGGCAAAGGGATATTTGGAACCCCGTAGAGGCCTATGGTGAAAAAGGAAATATCTTCCGTTCAAAACTGGAAAGAAGCTTTGTGAGAAACCGCTCTGTGTTCTGTTAATTCATCTCACCGAGTTACATCTTTCCCTTCAAGAAGCCTTTCGCTAAGGCTGTTCTTGTGGAATTGGCAAAGGAATATTTGGAACCTCATAGAGGCCTATGGTGAAAAAGGAAATATCTTCCGTTCAAAACTGGAAAGAATCTTTCTGAGAAACTGCTCTGTGTTCTGTTCATTCATCTCACAGAGTTGCATCTTTCCCTTCAAGAAGCCTTTCGCTAAGGCTGTTCTTGTGGAATTGGCAAAGGGATATTTGGAAGCCCATAGAGGGCTATGGTGAAAAAGGAAATATCTTCCGTTCAAAACTGGAAAGAAGCTTTCTGAGAAACTGCTCTGTGTTCTGTTAATTCATCTCACCGAGTTACATCTTTCCCTTCAAGAAGCCTTTCGCTAAGGCTGTTCTTGTGGAATTGGCAAAGGGATATTTGGAAGCCCATAGAGGGCTATGGTGAAAAAGGAAATATCTTCCGTTCAAAACTGGAAAGAAGCTTTCTGAGAAACTGCTCTGTGTTCTGTTAATTCATCTCACAGAGTTACATCTTTCCCTTCAAGAAGCCTTTCGCTAAGGCTGTTCTTGTGGAATTGGCAAAGGGATATTTGGAAGCCCATAGAGGGCTATGGTGAAAAAGGAAATATCTTCCGTTCAAAACTGGAAAGAAGCTTTCTGAGATACTGCTCTGTGCTCTCTTAATTCATGTCACAGAGTTACATCTTTCCCTTCAAGAAGCCTTACGCTAAGGCTGTTCTTGTGGAATTGGCAAAGGGATATTTGGAAGCCCATAGAGGGCTATGGTGAAAAAGGAAATATCTTCCGTTCAAACCTGGAAAGAAGCTTTCGGAGAAACTGCTCTGTGTTCTGTTAATTCATCTCAAAGAGTTACATCTTTCCCTTCAAGAAGCCTTTCGCTAAGGCGGTTCTTGTGGAATTGGCAAAGGGATATTTGGAAGCCCATAGAGGGCTATGGTGAAAAAGGAAATATCTTCCGTTCAAAACTGGAAAGAAGCTTTCGGAGAAACTGCTCTGTGTTCTGTTAATTCATCTCACAGAGTTACATCTTTCCCTTCAACAAGCCTTTCGCTAAGGCTGTTCTTGTGGAATTGGCAAAGGGATATTTTGAAGCCCTTAGAGGCCTATGGTGAAAAAGGAAATATCTTCCGTTCAAAACTGGAAAGAAGCTTTCTGAGAAACTGCTCTGTGTTCTGTTCAGTCATCTCACAGAGTTACATCTTTCCCTTCAAGAAGCCTTTCGCTAAGGCTGTTCTTGTGGAATTGGCAAAGGGATATTTGGAAGCCCATAGAGGGCTATGGTGAAAAAGGAAATATCTTCCGTTCAAAACTGGAAGGAAGCTTTCTGAGAAACTGCTCTCTGTTCTGTTAATTCATCTCACAGAGTTACATCTTTCCCTTCAAGAAGCCTTTCGCTAAGGCTGTTCTTGTGGAATTGGCAAAGTGATATTTGGAAGCCCATAGAGGGCTATGGTGAAAAAGGAAATATCCTCCGTTCAAAACTGGAAAGAAGCTTTCTGAGAAACTGCTCTGTGTTCTGTTCATTCATCTCACAGAGTTACATCTTTCACTTCAAGAAGCCTTTCGCTAAGAGTGTTCTTGTGGAATTCGCAAAGGGATATTTGGAAGCCCATAGAGGGCTATGGTGAAAAAGGAAATATCTTTCGTTCAAAACTGGCAAGAATCTTTCTGAGAAACTGCTCTGTGTTCTGTTAATTCATCTCACAGAGTTACATCTTTCCCTTCCAGAAGCCTTTCGCTAAGGCTGTTCTTGTGGAATTGGCAAAGGGATATTTGGAAGCCCATAGAGGGCTATGGTGAAAAAGGAAATATCTTCCGTTCAAAAGTGGAAAGAAGCTTTCTGAGAAACTGCTCTGTGTTCTGTTAATTCATCTCACAGAGTTACATGTTTCCCTTCAAGAAGCCTTTCGCTAAGGCGGTTCTTGTGGAATTGGCAAAGGGATATTTGGAAGCCCATAGAGGGCTACGGTGAAAAAGGAAATATCCTCCGTTCAATACTGGAAAGAAGCTTTCTGAGAAACTGCTCTGTGTTCTCTTAATTCTTCTCACAGAGCTACATCTTACCCTTCAAGAAGCCTTTCGCTAAGGCTGTTCTTGTGGAATTGGCAAAGGGATATTTGGAAGCCCATAGAGGGCTACGGCGAAAAAGGAAATATCTTCCGTTAAAAACTGGAAAGAAGCTTTCTGAGAAACTGCTCTGTGTTCTGTTAATTCATCTCACAGAGTTACATCTTTCCCTTCAAAATGCCTTTCGCTAAGGCTATTCTAGTGGAATTGGCAAAGGGATATTTGGAAGCCCATAGAGGGCTATGGTGAAAAAGGAAATATCTTCCGTTCAAAACTGGAAAGAAGCTTTCTGAGAAACTGCTCTGTGTTCTGTTAATTCATCTCACAGAGTTACATCTTTCCCTTCAAGAAGCCTTTCTCTAAGGCTGTTCTTGTGGAATTGGCAATGGGATATTTGGAAGCCCATAGAGGGCTATGGTGAAAAAGGAAATATCTTCCGTTCAAAACTGGAAAGAAGCTTTCTGAGAAACTGCTCTGTGTTCTGTGAATTCATCTCACAGAGTTACATCTTTCCCTTCAAGAAGCCTTTCGCTAAGGCTGTTCTTGTGGAATTGGCAAAGGGATATTTGGAAGCCCTTAGAGGGCTATGGTGAAAAAGGAAATATCTTCCGTTCAAAACTGGAAAGAAGCTTTTTGAGAAACTGCTCTGTGTTCTCTTAATTCATCTCACAGAGTTACATCTTTCCCTTCAAGAAGCCTTTCGCTAAGGCAGTTCTTGTGGAATTGGCAAAGGGATATTTGGAAGCCCATAGAGGGCTATGGTTGAAAAGGAAATATCTTCCGTTCAAAATTGGAAAGAAGCTTTCGGAGAAACTGCTCTGTGTTCTGTTAATTCATCTCACAGAATTACATCTTTCCCTTCAACAAGCCTTTCGCTAAGGCTGTTCTTAAGGAATTGGCAAAGTGATATTTGGAAGCCCATAGAGGGCTATGGTGAAAAAGGAAATATCTTCCGTTCAAAACTGGAAAGAAGCTTTCTGAGAAACTGCTCTGTGTTCTGTTAATTCATCTCACCGAGTTACATCTTTCCCTTCAAGAAGCCTTTCGCTAAGGCGGTTCTTGTGGAATTGGCAAAGGGATATTTGGAAGCCCATAGAGGGCTGCGGTGAAAAAGGAAATATCCTCCGTTCAAAACTGGAAAGAAGCTTTCTGAGAAACTGCTCTGTGTTCTCTTAATTCTTCTCACAGAGCTACATCTTTCACTTCAAGAAGCCTTTCGCTAAGAGTGTTCCTGTGGAATTGGCAAAGGGATATTTGGAAGCCCATAGAGGGCTATGGTGAAAAAGGAAATATCTTTCGTTCAAAACTGGCAAGAAGCTTTCTGAGAAACTGCTCTGTGTTCTGTTAATTCATCTCACAGAGTTACGTCTTTCCCTTCCAGAAGCCTTTCGCTGAGGCTGTTCTTGTGGAATTGGCAAAGGGATATTTGGAAACCCATAGAGGGCTATGGTGAAAAAGGAAATATCTTCCGTTCCAAACTGGAAAGAAGCTTTCTGGGAAACTGCTCTGTGTTCTGTTCATTCATCTCACCGAGTTACATCTTTCCCTTCAAGAAGCCTTTCGCTAAGGCTGTTCTTGTGGATTTGGCAAAGGGATATTTGGAACCCCGTAGAGGCCTATGGTGAAAAAGGAAATATCTTCCGTTCAAAACTGGCAAGAAGCTTTGTGAGAAACCGCTCTGTGTTCTGTTAATTCATCTCACCGAGTTACATCTTTCTCTTCAAGAAGCCTTTCGCTAAGGCTGTTCTTGTGGAATTGGCAAAGGAATATTTGGAACCTCATAGAGGCCTATGGTGAAAAAGGAAATATCTTCCGTTCAAAACTGGAAAGAATCTTTCTGAGAAACTGCTCTGTGTTCTGTTCATTCATCTCACAGAGTTGCATCTTTCCCTTCAAGAAGCCTTTCGCTAAGGCTGTTCTTGTGGAATTGGCAAAGGGATATTTGGAAGCCCATAGAGGGCTATGGTGAAAAAGGAAATATCTTCCGTTCAAAACTGGAAAGAAGCTTTCTGAGAAACTGCTCTGTGTTCTGTTAATTCATCTCACAGAGTTACATCTTTCCCTTCAAGAAGCCTTTCGCTAAGGCTGTTCTTGTGGAATTGGCAAAGGGATATTTGGAAGCCCATAGAGGGCTATGGTGAAAAAGGAAATATCTTCCGTTCAAAACTGGAAAGAAGCTTTCTGAGAAACTGCTCTGTGTTCTGTTAATTCATCTCACAGAGTTACATCTTTCCCTTCAAGAAGCCTTTCGCTAAGGCTGTTCTTGTGGAATTGGCAAAGGGATATTTGGAAGCCCATAGAGGGCTATGGTGAAAAAGGAAATATCTTCCGTTCAAAACTGGAAAGAAGCTTTCTGAGATACTGCTCTGTGCTCTCTTAATTCATGTCACAGAGTTACATCTTTCCCTTCAAGAAGCCTTACGCTAAGGCTGTTCTTGTGGAATTGGCAAAGGGATATTTGGAAGCCCTTAGAGGGCTATGGTGAAAAAGGAAATATCTTCCGTTCAAACCTGGAAAGAAGCTTTCGGAGAAACTGCTCTGTGTTCTGTTAATTCATCTCAAAGAGTTACATCTTTCCCTTCAAGAAGCCTTTCGCTAAGGCGGTTCTTGTGGAATTGGCAAAGGGATATTTGGAAACCCATAGAGGGC
This sequence comes from Chlorocebus sabaeus, assembly GCF_047675955.1. NCBI lineage: Eukaryota > Metazoa > Chordata > Mammalia > Primates > Cercopithecidae > Chlorocebus > Chlorocebus sabaeus. The sequence goes on from NC_132908.1 coordinate 35,342,376, forward strand.
TATGGTGAAAAAGGAAATATCTTCCGTTCAAAAGTGGAAAGAAGCTTTCTGAGAAACTGCTCTGTGTTCTGTTAATTCATCTCACAGAGATACATCTTTCCCTTCAAGAAGCCTTTCGCTAAGGCGGTTCTTCTGGAATTGGCAAAGGGATATTTGGAAGCCCATAGAGGGCTATGGTGAAAAAGGAAATATCTTCCGTTCAAAACTGGAAAGAAGCTTTCTGAGAAACTGCTCTGTGTTCTGTTAATTCATCTCACAGAGTTACATCAATCCCTTCAAGAAGCCTTTCGCTAAGGCTGTTCTTGTGGAATTGGCAAAGGGATATTTGGAAGCCCATAGAGGGCTATGGTGAAAAAGGAAATATCTTCCGTTCAAAACTGGAAAGAAGCTTTCTGAGAAACTGCTCTGTGTTCTGTTCATTCATCTCACAGAGTTACATCTTTCCCTTCAAGAAGCCTTTCGCTAAGGCTGTTCTTGTGGAATTGGCAAAGGGATATTTGGAAGCCCATAGAGGGCTATGGTGAAAAAGGAAATATCTTCCGTTCAAAATTGGAAAGAAGCTTTCTGAGAAACTTCTCTGTGTTCTCTTAATTCATCTCACAGAGTTACATCTTTCCCTTCAAGAAGCCTTTCGCTAAGGCTGTTCTTGTGGAACTGGCAAAGGGATATTTGGAAGCCCATAGAGGCCTATGGTGAAAAAGGAAATATCTTCCGTTAAAAAGTGGAAAGAAGCTTTCGGAGAAACTGCTCTGTGTTCTGTTAATTCATCTCACAGAGTTACATCTTTCCCTTCAACAAGCCTTTCGCTAAGGCTGTTCTTGTGGAATTGGCAAAGGGATATTTTGAAGCCATTAGAGGCCTATGGTGAAAAAGGAAATATCTTCCGTTCAAAACTGGAAAGAAGCTTTCTGAGAAACTGCTCTGTGTTCTGTTCAGTCATCTCACAGAGTTACATCTTTCCCTTCAAGAAGCCTTTCGCTAAGGCTGTTCTTGTGGAATTGGCAAAGGGATATTTCGAAGCCCATAGAGGGCTATGGTGAAAAAGGAAATATCTTCCGTTCAAAACTGGAAGGATGCTTTCTGAGAAACTGCTCTCTGTTCTGTTAATTCATCTCACAGAGTTACATCTTTCCCTTCAAGAAGCCTTTCGCTAAGGCTGTTCTTGTGGAATTGGCAAAGTGATATTTGGAAGCCCATAGAGGGCTATGGTGAAAAAGGAAATATCTTCCGTTCAAAACTGGAAAGAAGCTTTCTGAGAAACTGCTCTGTGTTCTGTTCATTCATCTCACAGAGTTACATGTTTCCCTTCAAGAAGCCTTTCGCTAAGGCGGTTCTTGTGGAATTGGCAAAGGGATATTTGGAAGCCCATAGAGGGCTACGGTGAAAAAGGAAATATCCTCCGTTCAATACTGGAAAGAAGCTTTCTGAGAAACTGCTCTGTGTTCTCTTAATTCTTCTCACAGAGCTACATCTTACCCTTCAAGAAGCCTTTCGCTAAGGCTGTTCTTGTGGAATTGGCAAAGGGATATTTGGAAGCCCTTAGAGGGCTATGCTGAAAAAGGAAATATCTTCCGTTCAAAACTGGAAAGAAGCTTTCTGAGAAACTGCTCTGTGTTCTCTTAATTCATCTCACAGAGTTACATCTTTCCCTTCAAGAAGCCTTTCGCTAAGGCTGTTCTTGTGGAATTGGCAAAGGGATATTTGGAAGCCCATAGAGGGCTATGGTTGAAAAGGAAATATCTTCCGTTCAAAATTGGAAAGAAGCTTTCGGAGAAACTGCTCTGTGTTCTGTTAATTCATCTCACAGAATTACATCTTTCCCTTCAACAAGCCTTTCGCTAAGGCTGTTCTTAAGGAATTGGCAAAGTGATATTTGGAAGCCCATAGAGGGCTATGGTGAAAAAGGAAATATCTTCCGTTCAAAACTGGAAAGAAGCTTTCTGAGAAACTGCTCTGTGTTCTGTTAATTCATCTCACAGAGTTACATCTTTCCCTTCAAGGAGGCTTTCGCTAAGGCTGTTCTTGTGGAATTGGCAAAGGGATATTTGGAAGCCCATAGAGGGCTATGGTTGAAAAGGAAAAATCTTCCGTTCAAAATTGGAAAGAAGCTTTCGGAGAAACTGCTCTGTGTTCTGTTAATTCATCTCACAGAATTACATCTTTCCCTTCAACAAGCCTTTCGCTAAGGCTGTTCTTAAGGAATTGGCAAAGTGATATTTGGAAGCCCATAGAGGGCTATGGTGAAAAAGGAAATATCTTCCGTTCAAAACTGGAAAGAAGCTTTCTGAGAAACTGCTCTGTGTTGTGTTAATTCATCTCACAGAGTTACATCTTTCCCTTCAAGGAGGCTTTCGCTAAGGCTGTTCTTGTGGAATTGGCAAAGTGATATTTGGAAGCCCATAGAGGGCTATGGTGAAAAAGGAAATATCTTCCGTTCAAAAGTGGAAAGAAGCTTTCTGAGAAACTCCTCTGTGTTCTGTTAATTCATCTCACAGAGTTACATCTTTCATTTCAGGAAGCCTTTCGCTAAGGTTGTTCTTGTGGAATTGGCAAAGGGATATTTGGAACCCCATAGAGGCCTATGGTGAAAAAGGAAATATGTTCCGTTGAAAACTGGAAAGAAGCTTTCTGAGAAACTGCTCTGTGTTCTGTTAATTCATCTCACCGAGTTACATCTTTCCCTTCAAGAAGCCTTTCGCTAAGGCGGTTCTTGTGGAATTGGCACAGGGATATTTGGAAGCCCATAGAGGGCTGCGGTGAAAAAGGAAATATCCTCCGTTCAGAACTGGAAAGAAACTTTCTGAGAAACTGCTCTGTGTTCTCTTAATTCTTCTCACAGAGCTACGTCTTTCCCTTCAAGAAGCCTTTCGCTAAGGCTGTTCTTGTGGAATTGGCAAAGGGATATTTGGAAGCCCATAGAGGGCTATGGTGAAAAAGGAAATATCTTCCGTTCAAAACTGGAAAGAAGCTTTCTGAGAAATTGCTCTGTGTTCTGTTAATTCATCTCACAGAGTTACATCTTTCCCTTCAAGAAGCCTTTCGCTAAGGCTGTTCTTGTGGAATTGGCAAAGGGATATTTGGAAGCCCATAGAGGGCTATGGTGAAAAAATGAAATATCTTCCGTTCAAAACTGCAAAGAAGCTTTCGGAGAAACTGCTCTGTGTTCTGTTAATTCATCTCACCGAGTTACATCTTTCCCTTCAAGAAGCCTTTCGCTAAGGCTGTTCCTGTTGGATTGGCAAAGGGATATTTGGAAACCCGTAGATGCCTATGGTGAAAAAGGAAATATCTTCCGTTCAAAACTGGAAAGAAGCTTTCTGAGAAACTGCTCTGTGTTCTGTTCATTCATCTCACAGAGTTACATCTTTCCCTTCAGGAAGCCCTTCGCTAAGGCTGTTCTTGTGGAATTGGCAAAGGGATATTTGGAAGCCCATAGAGGGCTACGGTGAAAAAGCATATATCTTCCGTTCAAAACTGGAAAGAAGCTTTCTGAGAAATTGCTCTGTGTTCTGCTAATTCATCTCACAGAGATACATCTTTTCCTTCAAGAAGCCTTTCGCTCAGGCGGTTCTTCTGGAATTGGCAAAGGGATATTTGGAAGCCCATAGAGGGCTATGGTGAAAAAGGAAATATCTTCCGTTCAAAACTGGAAAGAAGCTTTCTGAGATAGTGCTCTGTGCTCTCTTAATTCATGTCACAGAGTTACATCTTTCCCTTCAAGAAGCCTTTCGCTAAGGCTGTTCTTGTGGAATTGGCAAAGGGATATTTGGAAGCCCATAGAGGGCTATGGTGAAAAAGGAAATATCTTCCGTTCAAACCTGGAAATAAGCTTTCGGAGAAACTGCTCTGTGTTCTGTTAATTCATCTCAAAGAGTTACATCTTTCCCTTCAAGAAGCCTTTCGCTAAGGCGGTTCTTGTGGAATTGGCAAAGGGATATTTGGAAACCCATAGAGGGCTATGGTGAAAAAGGAAATATCTTCCGTTCAAAACTGGAAAGAAGCTTTCTGAGAAACTGCTCTGTGTTCTGTTAATTCATCTCACAGAGATACATCTTTCCCTTCAAGAAGCCTTTCGCTAAGGCGGTTCTTCTGGAATTGGCAAAGGGATATTTGGAAGCCCATAGAGGGCTATGGTGAAAAAGGAAATATCTTCCGTTCAAAACTGGAAAGAAGCTTTCTGAGAAACTGCTCTGTGTTCTGTTAATTCATCTCACAGAGTTACATGAATCCCTTCAAGAAGCCTTTCGCTAAGGCTGTTCTTGTGGAATTGGCAAAGGGATATTTGGAAGCCCATAGAGGGCTATGGTGAAAAAGGAAATATCTTCCGTTCAAAACTGGAAAGAAGCTTTCTGAGAAACTGCTCTGTGTTCTGTTCATTCATCTCACAGACTTACATCTTTCCCTTCAAGAAGCCTTTCGCTAAGGCTGTTCTTGTGGAATTGGCAAAGGGATATTTGGAAGCCCATAGAGGGCTATGGTGAAAAAGGAAATATCTTCCGTTCAAAATTGGAAAGAAGCTTTCTGAGAAACTTCTCTGTGTTCTCTTAATTCATCTCACAGAGTTACATCTTTCCCTTCAAGAAGCCTTTCGCTAAGGCTGTTCTTGTGGAATTGGCAAAGGGATATTTGGAAGCCCATAGAGGCCTATGGTGAAAAAGGAAATATCTTCCGTTAAAAAGTGGAAAGAAGCTTTCGGAGAAACTGCTCTGTGTTCTGTTAATTCATCTCACAGAGTTACATCTTTCCCTTCAACAAGCCTTTCGCTAAGGCTGTTCTTGTGGAATTGGCAAAGGGATATTTTGAAGCCCTTAGAGGCCTATGGTGAAAAAGGAAATATCTTCCGTTCAAAACTGGAAAGAAGCTTTCTGAGAAACTGCTCTGTGTTCTGTTAATTCATCTCACCGAGTTACATCTTTCCCTTCAAGAAGCCTTTCGCTAAGGCTGTTCCTGTTGGATTGGCAAAGGGATATTTGGAAACCCGTAGATGCCTAGGGTGAAAAAGGAAATATCTTCCGTTCAAAACTGGAAAGAAGCTTTCTGAGAAACTGCTCTGTGTTCTGTTCATTCATCTCACAGAGTTACATCTTTCCCTTCAAGAAGCCCTTCGCTAAGGCTGTTCTTGTGGAATTGGCAAAGGGATATTTGGAAGCCCATAGAGGGCTACGGTGAAAAAGCATATATCTTCCGTTCAAAACTGGAAAGAAGCTTTCTGAGAAACTGCTCTGTGTTCTGCTAATTCATCTCACAGAGATACATCTTTTCCTTCAAGAAGCCTTTCGCTAAGGCTGTTCTTGTGGAATTGGCAAAGGGATATTTGGAAGCCCATAGAGGGCTATGTTCTGTTCATTCATCTCACAGAGTTACATCTTTCCCTTCAAGAAGCCTTTCGCTAAGGCTGTTCTTGTGGAATTGGCAAAGGGATATTTGGAAGCCCATAGAGGGCTATGGTGAAAAAGGAAATATCTTCCGTTCAAAATTGGAAAGAAGCTTTCTGAGAAACTTCTCTGTGTTCTCTTAATTCATCTCACAGAGTTACATCTTTCCCTTCAAGAAGCCTTTCGCTAAGGCTGTTCTTGTGGAATTGGCAAAGGGATATTTGGAAGCCCATAGAGGCCTATGGTGAAAAAGGAAATATCTTCCGTTAAAAAGTGGAAAGAAGCTTTCGGAGAAACTGCTCTGTGTTCTGTTAATTCATCTCACAGAGTTACATCTTTCCCTTCAACAAGCCTTTCGCTAAGGCTGTTCTTGTGGAATTGGCAAAGTGATATTTGGAAGCCCATAGAGGCCTATGGTGAAAAAGGAAATATCTTCCGTTCAAAACTGGAAACAAGCTTTCTGAGAAACTGCTCTGTGTTCTCTTAATTCATCTCTCAGAGTTACATCTTTCCCTTCAAGAAGCCTTTCGCTAAGGCTGTTCTTGTGGAATTGGCAAAGGGATATTTGGAAGCACATAGAGGGCTATGGTGAAAAAGGAAATATCTTCCGTTCAAAACTGGAAAGAAGCTTTCTGAGAAACTGCTCTGTGTTCTCTTAATTCATCTCACAGAGTTACATCTTTCGCTTCAAGAAGCCTTTCGCTAAGACTGTTCTTGTGGAATTGGCAAAGTGATATTTGGAAGCCCTTAGAGGGCTATGGTGAAAAAGGAAATATCTTCCGTTCAAAAGTGGAAAGAAGCTTTCTGAGAAACTGCTCTGTGTTCTCTTAATTATCTCACAGAGTTACATCTTTCACTTCAAGAAGCCTTTCGCTAAGAATGTTCTTGTGGAATTGGCAAAGGGATATTTGGAAGCCCATAGAGGGCTATGGTGAAAAAGGAAATATCTTCCGTTCAAAATTGGAAAGAAGCTTTCTGAGAAACTTCTCTGTGTTCTCTTAATTCATCTCACAGAGTTACATCTTTCCCTTCAAGAAGCCTTTCGCTAAGGCTGTTCTTGTGGAATTGGCAAAGGGATATTTGGAAGCCCATAGAGGCCTATGGTGAAAAAGGAAATATCTTCCGTTAAAAAGTGGAAAGAAGCTTTCGGAGAAACTGCTCTGTGTTCTGTTAATTCATCTCACAGAGTTACATCTTTCCCTTCCACAAGCCTTTCGCTAAGGCTGTTCTTGTGGAATTGGCAAAGGGATATTTTGAAGCCCTTAGAGGCCTATGGTGAAAAAGGAAATATCTTCCGTTCAAAACTGGAAAGAAGCTTTCTGAGAAACTGCTCTGTGTTCTGTTCAGTCATCTCACAGAGTTACATCTTTCCCTTCAAGAAGCCTTTCGCTAAGGCTGTTCTTGTGGAATTGGCAAAGGGATATTTGGAAGCCCATAGAGGGCTATGGTGAAAAAGGAAATATCTTCCGTTCAAAACTGGAAAGAAGCTTTCGGAGAAAGTGCTCTGTGTTCTGTTAATTCATCTCACCGAGTTACATCTTTCCCTTCAAGAAGACTTTCGCTAAGGCGGTTCTTGTGGAATTGGCAAAGGGATATTTGGAAACCCGTAGATGCCTAGGGTGAAAAAGGAAATATCTTCCGTTCCAAACTGGAAAGAAGCTTTCTGAGAAACTGCTCTGTGTTCTGTTCATTCATCTCACAGAGTTACATCTTTCCCTTCAAGAAGCCCTTCGCTAAGGCTGTACTTGTGGAATTGGCAAAGGGATATTTGGAAGCCCATAGATGGCTACGGTGAAAAAGGGAATATACTCCGTTCAAACCTGGAAAGAAGCTTTCTGAGAAACTGCTCTGTGTTCTCTTAATGCTTCTCACAGAGTTTCATCTTTCCCTTCAAGAAGCCTTTCGCTAAGGCTGTTCTTGGGGAATTGGCAAAAGGATATTTGGAAGCCCATAGAGGGCTATGGTGAAAAAGGAAATATCCTCCGTTCAAAACTGGAAACAAGCTTTCTGAGAAACTGCTCTGTGTTCTGTTAATTCATCTCACAGAGTTACATCTTTCCCTTCAAGAAGCCTTTCGCTAAGCCTGTTCTTGTGGAATTGGCAAAGGGATATTTGGAAGCCCATAGAGGGCTATGGTGAAAAAGGAAATATATTCCGTTTAAAACTGGAAAGAAGCTTTCTGAGAAACTGCTCTGTGTTCTGTTAATTCATCTCACAGGGTTACATCTTTCCCTTCAAGGAGCCTTTCGCTAAAGCTGTTCTTGTGGAATTGGCAAAGGGATATTTGGAAGCCCATGGAGGGCTATGGTGAAAAAGGAAATATCTTCCGTTCAAAACTGGAAAGAAGCTTTCGGAGAAACTGCTCTGTGTTCTGTTAATTCATCTCACAGAGTTACATCTTTCCCTTCAACAACCCTTTCGCTAAGGCTGTTCATGTGGAATTGGCAAAGGGATATTTGGAAGCCCTTAGAGGCCTATGGTGAAAAAGGAAATATCTTCCGTTCAAAACTGGAAAGAAGCTTTATGAGAAACTGCTCTGTGTTCTGTTCATTCATCTCACAGAGTTACATCTTTCACTTAAAAAAGATTTTCGCTAACGCTGTTCTTGTGGAATTGGCAAAGGGATATTTGGAAGCCCATAGAGGGCTATGGTGAAAAAGGAAATATCTTCCGTTCCAAACTGGAAAGAAGCTTTCTGAGAAACTGCTCTGTGTTCTGTTAATTCATCTCACAGAGTTACATCTTTCCCTTCACGAAGCCTTTCGCTAAGGCTGTTCTTGTGGAATTGGCAAAGGGATATTTGGAAGCCCATAGAGGGCTATGGTGAAAAAGGAAATATCTTCCGTTCAAAACTGGAAAGAAGCTTTCTGAGATATTGCTCTGTGTTCTCTTAATTCTTCTCACAGAGTTACATCTTTCCCTTCAAGAAGCCTTTCGCTAAGGCTGTTCTTGTGGAATTGGCAAAGGGATATTTGGAAGCCCATAGAGGGCTATGGTGAAAAAGGAAATATCTTCCGTTCAAAACTGGAAAGAAGCTTTCGGAGAAAGTGCTCTGTGTTCTGTTAATTCATCTCACCGAGTTACATCTTTCCCTTCAAGAAGCCTTTCGCTAAGGCGGTTCTTGTGGAATTGGCAAAGGGATATTTGGAAACCCGTAGATGCCTAGGGTGAAAAAGGAAATATCTTCCGTTCCAAACTGGAAAGAAGCTTTCTGAGAAACTGCTCTGTGTTCTGTTCATTCATCTCACAGAGTTACATCTTTCCCTTCAAGAAGCCCTTCGCTAAGGCTGTACTTGTGGAATTGGCAAAGGGATATTTGGAAGCCCATAGAGGGCTACGGTGAAAAAGGAAATATCTTGAGTTGAAAACTGGAAAGAAGCTTTCTGAGATACTGCTCTGTGTTCTCTTAATTCATGTCACAGAGTTACATCTTTCCCTTCCAGAAGCCTTTCGCTAAGGCTGTTCTTGTGGAATTGGCAAAGGGATATTTGGAAGCCCATAGAGGGCTATGGTGAAAAAGGAAATATCTTCCGTTCCAAACTGGAAAGAAGCTTTCTGAGAAACTGCTCTGTGTTCTGTTAATTCATCTCACCGAGTTCAATCTTTCCCTTCAAGAAGCCTTTCGCTAAGGCTGTTCTTGTGGAATTGGCAAAGGGATATTTGGAAGCCCATAGAGGGCTATGGTGAAAAAGGAAATATCATCCGTTCAAAACTGGAAAGAAGCTTTCTGAGAAACTGCTCTGTGTTCTGTTAATTCATCTCACCGAATTACATCTTTCCCTTCAAGAAGACCTTCGGTAAGCCTGTTCTTGTGGAATTGGCAAAGGGATATTTGGAAGCCCATAGAGGCCTATGGTGAAAAAGGAAGTATCTTCCGTTCAAAACTGCAAAGAAGCTTTCTGAGAAACTGCTCTGTGTTCTGTTAATTCATCTCACAGAGTTACATCTTTCCCTTCAAGAAGCCTTTCGCTTTGGCTGTTCTTGTGGAATTGGCAAAGGGATATTTGGAAGCCCATAGAGGGCTACGGTGAAAAAGGAAATATCCTCCTTTCAAACCTGGAAAGAAGCTTTCTGAGAAACTGCTCTGTGTTCTCTTAATTCTTCTCACAGAGTTACATCTTTCCGTTCAAGAAGCCTTTCGCTAAGGCAGTTCTTGTGGAATGGGCAAAGGGATATTTGGAAGCCCATAGAGGGCTATGGTGAAAAAGGAAATATCTTCCGTTCAAAACTGGAAAGAAGCTTTCTGAGAAACTGCTCTGTGTTCTGTTAATTCATCTCACAGAGTTACATCTTTCCCTTCAAAAAGCCTTTCGCTAAGGCTATTCTTGTGGAATTGGCAAAGGGATATTTGGAAGCCCATAGAGGGCTATGGTGAAAAAGGAAATATTTTCCGTTCAAAACTGGAAAGAAGCTTTCTGAGAAACTGCTCTGTGTTCTGTTAATTCATCTCACAGAGTTACATCTTTCCCTTCAAGAAGCCTTTCGCTAAGGCTGTTCTTGTGGAATTGGCAAAGGGATATTTGGAAGCCCATAGAGGGCTATGGTGAAAAAGGAAATATCCTCCGTTCAAAACTGGAAAGAAGCTTTCTGAGAAACTCCTCTGTGTTCTGTTAATTCATCTCACAGAGTTACATCTTTCCCTTCAAGAAGCCTTTCGCTAAGGCTGTTCTTGTGGAATTGGCAAAGGGATATTTGGAATCCCATAGAGGGCTATGGTGAAAAAGGAAATATCTTCCGTTCAAAACTGGAAAGAAGCTTTCTGAGAAACTGCTCTGTGTTCTGTTAATTCATCTCACCGAGTTACATCTTTCCCTTCAAGAAGACTTTCGCTAAGGCTGTTCTTGTGGAATTGGCAAAGGGATATTTGGAAGCCCATAGAGGCCCATGGTGAAAATGGAAATATCTTCCGTTCAAAACTGGAAAGAAGCATTCTGAGAAACTGCTCTGTGTTCTGTTAATTCATCTCACTGAGTTACATCTTTCCCTTAAAGAAGCCTTTCGCTATGGCTGTTCTTGTGGAATTGGCAAAGGGATATTTGGAAGCCCATAGAGGGCTACGGTGAAAAAGGAAATATCCTCCGTTCAAACCTGGAAAGAAGCTTTCTGAGAAACTGCTCTGTGTTCTCTTAATTCTTCTCACAGAGTTACATCTTTCCCTTCAAGAAGCCTTTCGCTATGGCTGTTCTTGTGGAATTGGCAAAGGGATATTTGGAAGCCCATAGAGGGCTATGGTGAAAAAGGAAATATCTTCCGTTCAAAACTGGAAAGAAGCTTTCTGAGAAACTGCTCTGTGTTCTGTTAATTCATCTCACAGAGTTACATCTTTCCCTTCAAAAAGCCTTTCGCTAAGGCTATTCTTGTGGAATTGGCAAAGGGATATTTGGAAGCCCATAGAGGGCTATGGTGAAAAAGGAAATATCTTCCGTTCAAAACTGGAAAGAAGCTTTCTGAGAAACTGCTCTGTGTTCTGTTAATTCATCTCACAGAGTTACATCTTTCCCTTCAAGAAGCCTTTCGCTAAGGCTGTTCTTGTGGAATTGGCAAAGGGATATTTGGAAGCCCATAGAGGGCTATGGTGAAAAAGGAAATATCCTCCGTTCAAAACTGGAAAGAAGCTTTCTGAGAAACTGCTCTGTGTTCTGTTAATTCATCTCACAGAGTTACATCTTTCCCTTCAAGAAGCCTTTCGCTAAGGCTGTTCTTGTGGAATTGGAAAAGGGATATTTGGAAGCCCATAGAGGGCTATGGTGAAAAAGGAAATATATTCCGTTCAAAACTGGAAAGAAGCTTTCTGAGAAACTGCTCTTTGTTCCTTTAATTCATCTCACAGAGTTACATCTTTCCCTTCAAGAAGCCTTTCGATAAAGCTGTTCTTGTGGAATTGGCAAAGGGATATTTGGAAGCCAATGGAATGCTATGGTGAAAAAGGAAATATCTTCCGTTCAAAACTGGAAAGAAGCTTTCGGAGAAACTGCTCTGTGTTCTGTTAATTCATCTCACAGAGTTACATCTTTCCCTTCAACAACCCTTTCGCTAAGGCTGTTCTTGTGGAATTGGCAAAGGGATATTTGGAAGCCCTTAGAGGCCTATGGTGAAAAAGGAAATATCTTCCGTTCAAAACTGGAAAGAAGCTTTCTGAGAAACTGCTCTGTGTTCTGTTCATTCATCTCACAGAGTTACATCTTTCACTTGAAGAAGCCTTTCGCTAAGGCTGTTCTTGTGGAATTGGCAAAGGGATATTTGGAAGCCCATAGAGGGCTATGGTGAAAAAGGAAATATCTTCCGTTCAAAACTGGAAAGAAGCTTTCTGAGAAACTGCTCTGGGTTCTGTTAATTCAGCTCACAGAGTTACATCTTTCCCTTCAAGAAGCCTTTCCCTAAGGCTGTTCTTGTGGAATAGGCAAAGGGATATTTGGAAGCCCATAGAGGGCTATGGTGAAATAGGAAATATCTTCCGTTCAAAACTGGAAAGAACCTTTCTGAGATACTGCTCTGTGTTCTCTTAATTCATGTCACAGACTTACATCTTTCCCTTCAAGAAGCCTTTCGCTAAGGCTGTTCTTGTGTAATTGGCAAAGGGATATTTGGAAGCCCATAGAGGGCTATGGTGAAAAAGGAAATATCTTCCGTTCCAAACTGGAAAGAACTTTCTGAGAAACTGCTGTGTGTTCTGTTAATTCATCTCACCGAGTTAAATCTTTCCCTTCAAGAAGCCTTTCGCTAAGCTGTTCTTGTGGAATTGGCAAGTGGATATTTGGAAGCCCATAGAGGGCTATGGTGAAAAAGGAAATATCTTCCGTTCAAAACTGGAAAGAAGCTTTCTGAGAAACTGCTCTGTGTTCTGTTAATTCATCTCACCGAGTTACATCTTTCCCTTCAAGAAGACTTTCGCTAAGCCTGTTCTTGTGGAATTGGCAAAGGGATATTTGGAAGCCCATAGAGACCTATGGTGAAAAAGGAAATATCTTCCGTTCAAAACTGGAAAGAAGCTTTCTGAGAAACTGCTCTGTGTTCTGTTAATTCATCTCACAGAGTTACATCTTTCCCTTCAAGAAGCCTTTCGCTATGGCTGTTCTTGTGGAATTGGCAAAGGGATATTTGGAAGCCCATAGAGGGCTACGGTGAAAAAGGAAATATCCTCCGTTCAAACCTGGAAAGAAGCTTTCTGAGAAACTGCTGTGTGTTCTCTTAATTCTTCTCACAGAGTTACATCTTTCCCTTCAAGAAGCCTTTCGCTAAGGCTGTTCTTGTGGAATGGGCAAAGGGATATTTGGAAGCCCCTAGAGGGCTATGGTGAAAAAGGAAATATCTTCCGTTCAAAACTGGAAAGAAGCTTTCTGAGAAACTGCTCTGTGTTCTGTTAATTCATCTCACAGAGTTACATCTTTCCCTTCAAGAAGCCTTTCGCTAAGGCTGTTCTTGTGGAATTGGCAAAGGGATATTTGGAAGCCCATAGAGGGCTATGGTGAAAAAGGAAATATCTTCCGTTCAAAACTGGAAAGAAGCTTTCTGAGAAACTGCTCTGTGTTCTGTTAATTCATCTCACAGAGTTACATCTTTCCCTTCAAGAAGCCTTTCGCTAAGGCTGTTCTTGTGGAATTGGCAAAGGGATATTTGGAAGCCCATAGAGGGCTATGGTGAAAAAGGAAATATCTTCCGTTCAAAACTGGAAAGAAGTTTCTGAGAAACTGCTCTGTGTTCTTTTAATTCATCTCACAGAGTTACATCTTTCCCTTCAAGAAGCCTTTCGCTAAAGCTGTTCTTGTGGAATTGGCAAAGGGATATTTGGAAGCCAATGGAATGCTATGGTGAAAAAGGAAATATCTTCCGTTCAAAACTGGAAAGAAGCTTTCTGAGAAACTGCTCTGTGTTCTGTTAAATCATCTCACCCAGTTACATCTTTCCCTTCAACAAGCCTTTCGCTAAGGCTGTTCTTGTGGAATTGGCAAAGGGATATTTGGAAGCCCATAGAGGGCTATTGTGAAAAAGGAAATATCTTCCGTTCAAAACTGGAAAGAAGCTTTCGGAGAAACTGCTCTGTGTTCTGTTAATTCGTCTCACCGAGTTACATCTTTCCCTTCAAGAAGCCTTTCGCTAAGGCTGTTCTTGTGGAATTGGCAAAGGGATATTTGGAAGCCCATAGAGGGCTATGGTGAAAAAGGAAATATCTTCCGTTCAAAACTGGAAAGAAGCTTTCTGAGAAACTGCTCTGTGTTCTGTTAATTCATCTCACAGAGTTACATCTTTCCCTTCAACAACCCTTTCGCTAAGGCTGTTCATGTGGAATTGGCAAAGGGATATTTGGAAGCCCTTAGAGGCCTATGGTGAAAAAGGAAATATCTTCCGTTCAAAACTGGAAAGAAGCTTTATGAGAAACTGCTCTGTGTTCTGTTCATTCATCTCACAGAGTTACATCTTTCACTTCAAGAAGCCTTTCGCTAAGGCTGTTCTTGTGGAATTGGCAAAGGGATATTTGGAAGCCCATAGAGGGCTATGGTGAAAAAGGAAATATCTTCCGTTCAAAACTGGAAAGAAGCTTTCTGAGAATCTGCTCTGTGTTCTGTTAATTCATCTCACAGAGTTACATCTTTCCCTTCAAGAAGCCTTTCGCTAAGGCTGTTCTTGTGGAATTGGCAAAGGGATATTTGGAAGCCCATAGAGGGCTATGGTGAAAAAGGAAATATCTTCCGTTCAAAACTGGAAAGAAGCTTTCTGAGATACTGCTCTGTGTTCTCTTAATTCATGTCACAGAGTTACATCTTTCCCTTCAAGAAGCCTTTCGCTAAGGCTGTTCTTGTGGAATTGGCAAAGGGATATTTGGAAGCCCATAGAGGGCTATGGTGAAAAAGGAAATATCTTCCGTTCCAAACTGGAAAGAAGCTTTCTGAGAAACTGCTCTGTGTTCTGTTAATTCATCTCACCGAGTTAAATCCTTCCCTTCAAGAAGCCTTTCGCTAAGCTGTTCTTGTGGAATTGGCAAATGGATATTTGGAAGCCCATAGAGGGCTATGGTGAAAAAGGAAATATCTTCCGTTCAAAACTGGAAAGAAGCTTTCTGAGATACTTCTCTGTGTTCTCTTAATTCATGTCACAGAGTTACATCTTTCCCTTCAAGAAGCCTTTCGCTAAGGCTGTTCTTGTGGAATTGGCAAAGGGATATTTGGAAGCCCATAGAGGTCTATGGTGAAAAAGGAAATATCTTTCGTTCAAAAGTGGAAAGAAGCTTTCTGAGAAACTGCTCTGTGTTCTGTTAATTCATCTCACAGAGTTACATCTTTCCCTTCAAGAAGCCTTTCGCTAAGGCTGTTCTTGTGGAATTGGCAAAGGGATATTTGGAACCCCAAGAGGCCTCTGGTGAAAAAGGAAATATCTTCCGTTCAAAACTGGAAAGAAGCTTTCTGAGAAACTGCTCTGTGTTCTGTTAATTCATCTCACAGAGTTACATCTTTCCCTTCAAGAAGCCTTTCGCTAAGGCTGTTCTTGTGGAATTGGCAAAGGGATATTTGGAAGCCCATAGAGGGCTATGGTGAAAAAGGAAATATCTTCCGTTCAAAACTGGAAAGAAGCTTTCTGAGAAACTGCTCTGTGTTCTGTTAATTCATCTCACCGAGTTACATCTTTCCCTTCAACAAGCCTTTCGCTAAGGCTGTTCTTGTGGAATTGGCAAAGGGATATTTGGAAGCCCATAGAGGGCTATGGTGAAAAAGGAAATATCTTCCGTTCAAAACTGGAAAGAAGCTTTCTGAGAAACTGCTCTGTGTTCTGTTAATTCATCTCACAGAGTTACATCTTTCCCTTCAAGAAGCCTTTCGCTAAGGCTGTTCTTGTGGAATTGGCAAAGGGATATTTGGAAGCCCATAGAGGGCTATGGTGAAAAAGGAAATATCCTCCGTTCAAAACTGGAAAGAAGCTTTCTGAGAAACTGCTCTGTGTTCTGTTAATTCATCTCACAGAGTTACATCTTTCCCTTCAAGAAGCCTTTCGCTAAGGCTGTTCTTGTGGAATTGGAAAAGGGATATTTGGAAGCCCATAGAGGGCTATGGTGAAAAAGGAAATATCTTCCGTTCAAAACTGGAAAGAAGCTTTCTGAGAAACTGCTCTTTGTTCTTTTAATTCATCTCACAGAGTTACATCTTTCCCTTCAAGAAGCCTTTCGATAAAGCTGTTCTTGTGGAATTGGCAAAGGGATATTTGGAAGCCAATGGAATGCTATGGTGAAAAAGGAAATATCTTCCGTTCAAAACTGGAAAGAAGCTTTCGGAGAAACTGCTCTGTGTTCTGTTAATTCATCTCACAGAGTTACATCTTTCCCTTCAACAACCCTTTCGCTAAGGCTGTTCTTGTGGAATTGGCAAAGGGATATTTGGAAGCCCATAGAGGGCTATGGTGAAAAAGGAAATATCTTCCGTTCAAAACTGGAAAGAAGCTTTCTGAGAAACTGCTCTGGGTTCTGTTAATTCAGCTCACAGAGTTACATCTTTCCCTTCAAGAAGCCTTTCCCTAAGGCTGTTCTTGTGGAATAGGCAAAGGGATATTTGGAAGCCCATAGAGGGCTATGGTGAAAAAGGAAATATCTTCCGTTCAAAACTGGAAAGAACCTTTCTGAGATACTGCTCTGTGTTCTCTTAATTCATGTCACAGACTTACATCTTTCCCTTCAAGAAGCCTTTCGCTAAGGCTGTTCTTGTGTAATTGGCAAAGGGATATTTGGAAGCCCATAGAGGGCTATGGTGAAAAAGGAAATATCTTCCGTTCCAAACTGGAAAGAACTTTCTGAGAAACTGCTGTGTGTTCTGTTAATTCATCTCACCGAGTTAAATCTTTCCCTTCAAGAAGCCTTTCGCTAAGCTGTTCTTGTGGAATTGGCAAGTGGATATTTGGAAGCCCATAGAGGGCTATGGTGAAAAAGGAAATATCTTCCGTTCAAAACTGGAAAGAAGCTTTCTGAGAAACTGCTCTGTGTTCTGTTAATTCGTCTCACCGAGTTACATCTTTCCGTTCAAGAAGCCTTTCGCTAAGGCTGTTCTTGTGGAATTGGCAAAGGGATATTTGGAAGCCCTTAGAGGGCTATGGTGAAAAAGGAAATATCTTCCGTTCAAAACTGGAAAGAAGCTTTCTGAGAAACTGCTCTGTGTTCTGTTAATTCATCTCACAGAGTTACATCTTTCCCTTCAAGAAGCCTTTCGCTAAGGCTGTTCTTGTGGAATTGGTAAAGGGATATTTGGAAGCCCATAGAGGGCTATGGTGAAAAAGGAAATATCTTCCGTTCAAAACTGGAAAGAAGCTTTCGGAGAAACTGCTCTGTGTTCTGTTAATTCATCTCACCGAGTTACATCTTTCCCTTCAAGAAGCCTTTCGCTAAGGCGGTTCTTGTGGAATTGGCAAAGGGATATTTGGAAACCCGTAGATGCCTAGGGTGAAAAAGGAAATATCTTCCGTTCCAAACTGGAAAGAAGCTTTCTGAGAAACTGCTCTGTGTTCTGTTCATTCATCTCACAGAGTTACATCTTTCCCTTCAAGAAGCCCTTCGCTAAGGCTGTACTTGTGGAATTGGCAAAGGGATATTTGGAAGCCCGTAGAGGGCTACGGTGAAAAAGGAAATACCTTGAGTTGAAAACTGGAAAGAAGCTTTCTGAGATACTGCTCTGTGTTCTCTTAATTCATGTCACAGAGTTACATCTTTCCCTTCCAGAAGCCTTTCGCTAAGGCTGTTCTTGTGGAATTGGCAAAGGGATATTTGGAAGCCCATAGAGGGCTATGGTGAAAAAGGAAATATCTTCCGTTCCAAACTGGAAAGAAGCTTTCTGAGAAACTGCTCTGTGTTCTGTTAATTCATCTCACCGAGTTAAATCTTTCCCTTCAAGAAGCCTTTCGCTAAGGCTGTTCTTGTGGAATTGGCAAAGGGATATTTGGAAGCCAATAGAGGGCTATGGTGAAAAAGGAAATATCTTCCGTTCAAAACTGGAAAGAAGCTTTCTGAGAAACTGCTCTGTGTTCTGTTAATTCATCTCACCGAGTTACATCTTTCCCTTCAAGAAGCCTTTCGCTATGGCTGTTCTTGTGGAATTGGCAAAGGGATATTTGGAAGCCCATAGAGGGCTACGGTGAAAAAGGAAATATCCTCCTTTTAAACCTGGAAAGAAGCTTTCTGTGAAACTGCTCTGTGTTCTCTTAATTCTTCTCACAGAGTTACATCTTTCCCTTCAAGAAGCCTTTCGCTAAGGCTGTTCTTGTGGAATGGGCAAAGGGATATTTTGAAGCCCATAGAGGGCTATGGTGAAAAAGGAAATATCTTCCGTTCAAAACTGGAAAGAAGTTTTATGAGAAACTGCTCTGTGTTCTGTTAATTCATCTCACAGAGTTACATCTTTCCCTTCAAAAAGCCTTTCGCTAAGGTTATTCTTGTGGAATTGGCAAAGGGATATTTGGAAGCCCATAGAGGGCTATGGTGAAAAAGGAAATATCTTCCGTTCAAAACTGGAAAGAAGCTTTCTGAGAAACTGCTCTGTGTTCTGTTCATTCATCTCACAGAGTTACATCTTTCCCTTCAAGAAGCGTTTCGCTAAGGCTGTTCTTGTGGAATTGGCAAAGGGATATTTGGAAGCCCATAGAGGGCTATGGTGAAAAAGGAAATATCTTCCGTTCCAAACTGGAAAGAACTTTCTGAGAAACTGCTGTGTGTTCTGTTAATTCATCTCACCGAGTTAAATCTTTCCCTTCAAGAAGCCTTTCGCTAAGCTGTTCTTGTGGAATTGGCAAGTGGATATTTGGAAGCCCATAGAGGGCTATGGTGAAAAAGGAAATATCTTCCGTTCAAAACTGGAAAGAAGCTTTCTGAGAAACTGCTCTGTGTTCTGTTAATTCGTCTCACCGAGTTACATCTTTCCGTTCAAGAAGCCTTTCGCTAAGGCTGTTCTTGTGGAATTGGCAAAGGGATATTTGGAAGCCCTTAGAGGGCTATGGTGAAAAAGGAAATATCTTCCGTTCAAAACTGGAAAGAAGCTTTCTGAGAAACTGCTCTGTGTTCTGTTAATTCATCTCACAGAGTTACATCTTTCCCTTCAAGAAGCCTTTCGCTAAGGCTGTTCTTGTGGAATTGGTAAAGGGATATTTGGAAGCCCATAGAGGGCTATGGTGAAAAAGGAAATATCTTCCGTTCAAAACTGGAAAGAAGCTTTCGGAGAAACTGCTCTGTGTTCTGTTAATTCATCTCACCGAGTTACATCTTTCCCTTCAAGAAGCCTTTCGCTAAGGCGGTTCTTGTGGAATTGGCAAAGGGATATTTGGAAACCCGTAGATGCCTAGGGTGAAAAAGGAAATATCTTCCGTTCCAAACTGGAAAGAAGCTTTCTGAGAAACTGCTCTGTGTTCTGTTCATTCATCTCACAGAGTTACATCTTTCCCTTCAAGAAGCCCTTCGCTAAGGCTGTACTTGTGGAATTGGCAAAGGGATATTTGGAAGCCCGTAGAGGGCTACGGTGAAAAAGGAAATACCTTGAGTTGAAAACTGGAAAGAAGCTTTCTGAGATACTGCTCTGTGTTCTCTTAATTCATGTCACAGAGTTACATCTTTCCCTTCCAGAAGCCTTTCGCTAAGGCTGTTCTTGTGGAATTGGCAAAGGGATATTTGGAAGCCCATAGAGGGCTATGGTGAAAAAGGAAATATCTTCCGTTCCAAACTGGAAAGAAGCTTTCTGAGAAACTGCTCTGTGTTCTGTTAATTCATCTCACCGAGTTAAATCTTTCCCTTCAAGAAGCCTTTCGCTAAGGCTGTTCTTGTGGAATTGGCAAAGGGATATTTGGAAGCCAATAGAGGGCTATGGTGAAAAAGGAAATATCTTCCGTTCAAAACTGGAAAGAAGCTTTCTGAGAAACTGCTCTGTGTTCTGTTAATTCATCTCACCGAGTTACATCTTTCCCTTCAAGAAGCCTTTCGCTATGGCTGTTCTTGTGGAATTGGCAAAGGGATATTTGGAAGCCCATAGAGGGCTACGGTGAAAAAGGAAATATCCTCCTTTTAAACCTGGAAAGAAGCTTTCTGTGAAACTGCTCTGTGTTCTCTTAATTCTTCTCACAGAGTTACATCTTTCCCTTCAAGAAGCCTTTCGCTAAGGCTGTTCTTGTGGAATGGGCAAAGGGATATTTTGAAGCCCATAGAGGGCTATGGTGAAAAAGGAAATATCTTCCGTTCAAAACTGGAAAGAAGTTTTATGAGAAACTGCTCTGTGTTCTGTTAATTCATCTCACAGAGTTACATCTTTCCCTTCAAAAAGCCTTTCGCTAAGGTTATTCTTGTGGAATTGGCAAAGGGATATTTGGAAGCCCATAGAGGGCTATGGTGAAAAAGGAAATATCTTCCGTTCAAAACTGGAAAGAAGCTTTCTGAGAAACTGCTCTGTGTTCTGTTCATTCATCTCACAGAGTTACATCTTTCCCTTCAAGAAGCGTTTCGCTAAGGCTGTTCTTGTGGAATTGGCAAAGGGATATTTGGAAGCCCATAGAGGGCTATGGTGAAAAAGGAAATATCTTCCGTTCAAAACTGGAAAGAAGCTTTCTGAGAAACTGCTCTGTGTTCTGTTAATTCATCTCACAGAGTTACATCTTTCCCGTCAAGAAGCCTTTCGCTAAAGTTATTCTTGTGGAATTGGCAAAGGGATATTTGGAACCCCTAGAGGCCTCTGGTGAAAAAGGAAATATCTTCCGTTCAAAACTGGAAAGAAGCTTTCTGAGAAACTGCTCTGTGTTCTGTTAATTCATCTCACCGAGTTACATCTTTAACTTCAAGAAGCCTTTCGCTAAGGCTGTTCTTGTGGAATTGGCAAAGGGATATTTGGAAGCCCATACAGGGCTATGGTGAAAAAGGAAATATCTTCCGTTCAAAACTGGAAAGAAGCTTTCTGAGAAACTACTCTGTGTTCTGTTAATTCATCTCACAGAGTTACATCTTTCCCTTCCAGAAGCCTTTCGCTAAGGCTGTTCTTGTGGAATTGGCAAAGGGATATTTGGAAGCCCATAGAGGGCTACGGTGAAAAAGGAAATATCTTCCGTTCCAAACTGGAAAGAAGCTTTCTGAGAAACTGCTCTGTGTTCTGTTAATTCATCTCACAGTGTTACATCTTTCCGTTCAAGAAGCCTTTCGCTAAGGCTGTTCTTGTGGAATTGGCAAAGGGATATTTGAACCCCATAGAAGCCTAAGGTGAAAAAGGAAATATCTTCCGTTCAAAACTGGAAAGAAGCTTTCTGAGAAACCGCTTTGTGTTCTGTTAATTCATCTCACCGAGTTACATCTTTCCCTTCAAGAAGCCTTTCGCTAAGGCTGTTCTTGTGGAATTGGCAAAGGAATATTTGGAACCCCATAGAGGCCTATGGTGAAAAAGGAAATATCTTCCGTTCAAAACTGGAAAGAAGCTTTCGGAGAAACTGCTCTGTGTTCTGTTCATTCATCTCACAGAGTTACATCTTTCCCTTCAAGAAGCCTTTCGCTAAGGCTGTTCTTGTGGAATTGGCAAAGGGATATTTGGAAGCCCATAGAAGGCCATGGTGAAAAAGGAAATAACTTCCGTTCAAAACTGGAAAGAAGCTTTCTGAGAAACTGCTCTGTGTTCTGTTAATTCATCTCACCGAGTTACATCTTTCCCTTCAAGAAGCCTTTCGCTAAGGCTGTTCTTGTGGAATTGGCAAAGGGATATTTGGAAGCTCATAGAGGGCTATGGTGAAAAAGGAAATATCTTCCGTTCAAAACTGGAAAGAAGCTTTCTGAGAAACTGCTCTGTGTTCTGTTAATTCATCTCACAGAGTTACATCTTTCCCTTCAAGCAGTCTTTCGCTAAGGCTGTTCTTGTGGAATTGGCAAAGGGATATTTGGAAGCCCATAGAGGGCTATTGTGAAAAAGCAAATATCTTCCGTTCAAAACTGGAAAGAAGCTTTCGGTGAAACTGCTCAGTGTTCTGTTAATTCGTCTCACCGAGTTACATCTTTCCCTTCAAGAAGCCTTTCGCTAAGGCTGTTCTTGTGGAATTGGCAAAGGGATATTTGGAAGCCCATAGAGGCTATGGTGAAAAAGGAAATATCTTCCGTTCAAAACTGGAAAGAAGCTTTCTGAGAAACTGCTCTGTGTTCTGTTAATTCATCTCACAGAGTTACATCTTTCCCTTCAAGAAGCCTTTCGCTAAGGCTGTTCTTGTGGAATTGGGAAAGGGATATTTGGAAACCCATTGAGGGCCATGGTGAAAAAGGAAATATCTTCCGTTCAAAACTGGAAAGAAGCTTTCGGAGAAAGTGCTCTGTGTTCTGTTAATTCATCTCACCGAGTTACATCTTTCCCTTCAAGAAGCCTTTCGCTAAGGCGCTTCTTGTGGAATTGGCAAAGGGATATTTGGAAACCCGTAGATGCCTAGGGTGAAAAAGGAAATATCTTCCTTTCCAAACTGGAAAGAAGCTTTCTGAGAAACTGCTCTGTGTTCTGTTCATTCATCTCACAGAGTTACATCTTTCCCTTCAAGAAGCCCTTCGCTAAGGCTGTACTTGTGGAATTGGCAAAGGGATATTTGGAAGCCCTTAGAGGGCTTCGGTGAAAAAGGAAATATCTTGAGTTGAAAACTGGAAAGAAGCTTTCTGAGATACTGCTCTGTGTTCTCTTAATTCATGTCACAGAGTTACATCTTTCCATTCCAGAAGCCTTTCGCTAAGGCTGTTCTTGTGGAATTGGCAAAGGGATATTTGGAAGCCCATAGAGGGCTATGGTGAAAAAGGAAATATCTTCCGTTCCAAACTGGAAAGAAGCTTTCTGAGAAACTGCTCTGTGTTCTGTTAATTCATCTCACCGAGTTACATCTTTCCCTTCAAGAAGACTTTCGGTAAGCCTGTTCTTGTGGAATTGGCAAAGGGATATTTGGAAGCCCATAGAGACCTATGGTGAAAAAGGAAATATCTTCCGTTCAAAACTGGAAAGAAGCTTTCTGAGAAACTGCTCTGTGTTCTGTTAATTCATCTCACAGAGTTACATCTTTCCCTTCAAGAAGCCTTTCGCTATGGCTGTTCTTGTGGAATTGGCAAAGGGATATTTGGAAGCCCATAGAGGGCTACGGTGAAAAAGGAAATATCCTCCTTTCAAACCTGGAAAGAAGCTTTCTGAGAAACTGCTCTGTGTTCTCTTAATTCTTCTCACAGAGTTACATCTTTCCCTTCAAGAAGCCTTTCGCTAAGGCTGTTCTTGTGGAATGGGCAAAGTGATATTTTGAAGCCCATAGAGGGCTATGTTGAAAAAGGAAATATCTTCCGTTCAAAACTGGAAAGAAGCTTTATGAGAAACTGCTCTGTGTTCTGCTAATTCATCTCACAGAGTTACATCTTTCCCTTCAAAAAGCCTTTCGCTAAGGCTATTCTTGTGGAATTGGCAAAGGGATATTTGGAAGCCCATAGAGGGCTATGGTGAAAAAGGAAATATCTTCTGTTCAAAACTGGACAGAAGCTTTCTGAGAAACTGCTCTGTGTTCTGTTCATTCATCTCACAGAGTTACATCTTTCCCTTCAAGAAGCCTTTCGCTAAGGCTGTTCTTGTGGAATTGGCAAAGGGATATTTGGAAGCCCATAGAGGGCTATGGTGAAAAAGGAAATATCTTCCGTTCAAAACTGGATAGAAGCTTTCTGAGAAACTGCTCTGTGTTCTTTTAATTCATCTCACAGAGTTACATCTTTCCCTTCAAGAAGCCTTTCGCTAAAGTTATTCTTGTGGAATTGGCAAAGGGATATTTGGAACCCATAGAGGCCTCTGGTGAAAAAGGAAATATCTTCCGTTCAAAACTGGAAAGAAGCTTTCTGAGAAACTGCTCTGTGTTCTGTTAATTCATCTCACCGAGTTACATCTTTCCCTTCAAGAAGCCTTTCGCTAAGGCTGTTCTTGTGGAATTGGCAAAGGGATATTTGGAAGCCCATACAGGGCTATGGTGAAAAAGGAATTATCTTCCGTTGAAAACTGGAAAGAAGCTTTCTGAGAAACTACTCTGTGTTCTGTTAATTCATCTCACAGAGTTACATCTTTCACTTCCAGAAGCCTTTCGCTAAGGCTGTTCTTGTGGAATTGGCAAAGGGATATTTGGAAGCCCATAGAGGGCTACGGTGAAAAAGGAAATATCTTCCGTTCCAAACTGGAAAGAAGCTTTCTGAGAAACTGCTCTGTGTTCTCTTAATTCATCTCACAGTGTTACATCTTTCCGTTCAAGAAGCCTTTCGCTAAGGCTGTTCTTGTGGAATTGGCAAAGGGATATTTGAACCCCATAGAGGCCTATGGTGAAAAAGGAAATATCTTCCGTTCAAAACTGGAAAGAAGCTTTCTGAGAAACCGCTCTGTGTTCTGTTAATTCATCTCACCGAGTTACATCTTTCCCTTCAAGAAGCCTTTCGCTAAGGCTGTTCTTGTGGAATAGGCAAAGGAATATTTGGAACCCCATAGAGGCCTATGGTGAAAAAGGAAATATCTTCCGTTCAAAACTGGAAAGAAGCTTTCTGAGAAACTGCTCTGTGTTCTGTTCATTCATCACACAGAGTTACATCTTTCCCTTCAAGAAGCCTTTTGCTAAGGCTGTTCTTGTGGAATTGGCAAAGGGATATTTGGAACCCCATAGAGGGCAATGGTGAAAAAGGAAATAACTTCCGTTCAAAACTGGAAAGAAGCTTTCTGAGAAACTGCTCTGTGTTCTGTTAATTCATCTCACCGAGTTACATCTTTCCCTTCAAGAAGCCTTTCGCTAAGGCTGTTCTTGTGGAATTGGCAAAGGGATATTTGGAAGCTCATAGAGGCCTATGGTGAAAAAGGAAATATCTTCCGTTCAAAACTGGAAAGAAGCTTTCTGAGAAACTGCTCTGTGTTCTGTTAATTCATGTCACAGAGTTACATCTTTCCCTTCAACAAGCCTTTCGCTAAGGCTGTTCTTGTGGAATTGGCAAAGGGATATTTGGAAGCCCATAGAGGGCTATTGTGAAAAAGCAAATATCTTCCGTTCAAAACTGGAAAGAAGCTTTCGGAGAAACTGCTCAGTGTTCTGTTAATTCGTCTCACCGAGTTACATCTTTCCCTTCAAGAAGCCTTTCGCTAAGGCTGTTCTTGTGGAATTGGCAAAGGGATATTTGGAAGCCCATAGAGGCTATGGTGAAAAAGGAAATATCTTCCGTTCAAAACTGGAAAGAAGCTTTCTGAGAAACTGCTCTGTGTTCTGTTAATTCATCTCACAGAGTTACATCTTTCCCTTCAAGAAGCCTTTCGCTAAGGCTGTTCTTGTGGAATTGGCAAAGGGATATTTGGAAGCCCATAGAGGGCTATGGTGAAAAAGGAAATATCTTCCGTTCAAAACTGGAAAGAAGCTTTCGGAGAAAGTGCTCTGTGTTCTGTTAATTCATCTCACCGAGTTACATCTTTCCCTTCAAGAAGCCTTTCGCTAAGGCGGTTCTTGTGGAATTGGCAAAGGGATATTTGGAAACCCGTAGATGCCTAGGGTGAAAAAGGAAATATCTTCCGTTCCAAACTGGAAAGAAGCTTTCTGAGAAACTGCTCTGTGTTCTGTTCATTCATCTCACAGAGTTACATCTTTCCCTTCAAGAAGCCCTTCGCTAAGGCTGTACTTTTGGAATTGGCAAAGGGATATTTGGAAGCCCATAGAGGGCTACGGTGAAAAAGGAAATATCTTGAGTTGAAAACTGGAAAGAAGCTTTCTGAGATACTGCTCTGTGTTCTCTTAATTCATGTCACAGAGTTACATCTTTCCCTTCCAGAAGCCTTTCGCTAAGGCTGTTCTTGTGGAATTGGCAAAGGGTTATTTGGAAGCCCATAGAGGGCTATGGTGAAAAAGGAAATATCGTCCGTTCCAAACTGGAAAGAAGCTTTCTGAGAAACTGCTCTGTGTTCTGTTAATTCATCTCACCGAGTTAAATCTTTCCCTTCAAGAAGCCTTTCGCTAAGGCTGTTCTTGTGGAATTGGCAAAGGGATATTTGGAAGCCCATAGAGGGCTATGGTGAAAAAGGAAATATCTTCCGTTCAAAACTGGAAAGAAGCTTTCTGAGAAACTGCTCTGTGTTCTGTTAATTCATCTCACAGAGTTACATCTTTCCCTTCAAGAAGCCTTTCGCTATGGCTGTTCTTGTGGAATTGGCAAAGGGATATTTGGAAGCCCATAGAGGGCTATGGTGAAAAAGGAAATATCCTCCTTTCAAACCTGGAAAGAAGCTTTCTGAGAAACTGCTCTGTGTTCTCTTAATTCTTCTCACAGGGTTACATCTTTCCCTTCAAGAAGCCTTTCGCTAAGGCTGTTCTTGTGGAATGGGCAAAGGGATATTTTGAAGCCCATAGAGGGCTATGGTGAAAAAGGAAATATCTTCCGTTCAAAACTGGAAAGAAGCTTTATGAGAAACTGCTCTGTGTTCTGTTAATTCATCTCACAGAGTTACATCTTTCCCTTCAAAAAGCCTTTCGCTAAGGTTATTCTTGTGGAATTGGCAAAGGGATATTTGGAAGCCCATAGAGGGCTATGGTGAAAAAGGAAATATCTTCCGTTCAAAACTGGAAAGAAGCTTTCTGAGAAACTGCTCTGTGTTCTGTTCATTCATCTCACAGAGTTACATCTTTCCCTTCAAGAAGCCTTTCGCTAAGGCTGTTCTTGTGGAATTGGCAAAGGGATATTTGGAAGCCCATAGAGGGCTATGGTGAAAAAGGAAATATCTTCCATTCAAAACTGGAAAGAAGCTTTGTGAGAAACTGCTCTGTGTTCTGTTAATTCATCTCACAGAGTTACATCTTTCCCTTCAAGAAGCCTTTCGCTAAAGTTATTCTTGTGGAAATGGCAAAGGGATATTTGGAACCCCTAGAGGCCTCTGGTGAAAAAGGAAATATCTTCCGTTCAAACCGGGAAAGAAGCTTTCTGAGAAACCGCTCTGTGTTCTGTTAATTCATCTCACCGAGTTACATCTTTCCCTTCAAGCAGCCTTTCGCTAAGGCTGTTCTTGTGGAATTGGCAAAGGGATATTTGGAAGCCCATAGAGGGCTATGGTGAAAAAGGAAATATCTTCCGTTCAAAACTGGAAAGGAGCTTTCTGAGAAACTGCTCTGTGTTCTGTTAATTCATCTCACAGAGTTACATCTTTCCCTTCAAGCAGCCTTTCGCTAAGGCTGTTTTTGTGGAATTGGCAAAGAGATATTTGGAAGCCCATAGAGGGCTATGGTGAAAAAGGAAATATCTTCCGTTCAAAACTGGAAAGAAGCTTTCTGAGAAACTGCTCTGTGTTCTGTTAATTCATCTCACAGAGTTACATCTTTCCCTTCGAGAAGCCTTTCGCTAAGGCTGTTCTTGTGGAATTGGCAAAGTGATATTTGGAAGCCCATAGAGGGCTATGGTGAAAAAGGAAATATCTTCAGTTCAAAATTGGAAAGAAGCTTTCTGAGAAACTACTCTGTGTTCTGTTAATTCATCTCACAGAGTTACATCTTTCACTTCAAGAAGCCTTTCGCTAAGAGTGTTCTTGTGGAATTGGCAAAGGAATATTTGGAAGCCCATAGAGGGCTATAGTGAAAAAGGAAATATCTTTCTTTCAAAACTGGCAAGAAGCTTTCTGAGAAACTGCTCTGTGTTCTGTTAATTCATCTCACAGAGTTACATCTTTCCCTTCAAGAAGCCTTTCGCTAAGGCTCTTCTTGTGGAATTGGCAAAGGGATATTTGGAAGCCCATAGAGGGCTATGGTGAAAAAGGAAATATCTTCCGTCGAAAACTGGAAAGAAGCTTTCTGAGAAACTGCTCTGTGTTCTGTTAATTCATCTCACCGAGTTACATCTTTCCGTTCAAGAAGCCTTTCGCTAAGGCTGTTCTTGTGGATTTGGCAAAGGGATATTTGGAAGCCCATAGAGGGCTATGGTGAAAAACGAAATATCTTCCGTTCAAAACTGGAAAGAAGCTTTCTGAGATACTGCTCTGTGTTCTCTTAATTCATGTCACAGAGTTACATCTTTCCCTTCAAGAAGCCTTTCGCTAAGGCTGTTCTTGTGGAATTGGCAAAGGGATATTTGGAAGCCCATAGAGGGCTATGGTGAAAAAGGAAATATCTTCCGTTCAAAACTGGAAAGAAGCTTTCTGAAAAACTGCTCTGTGTTCTGTTAATTCATCTCACAGAGTTACATCTTTCCCTTCAAGAAGCCTTTCGCTAAGGCTGTTCTTGTGGAATTGGCAAAGGGATATTTGGAAGCCCATAGAGGCCTATGGTGAAAAAGGAAATATCTTCCGTTCAAAACTGGAAAGAAACTTTCTGAGAAACTGCTCTGTGTTCTGTTCATTCATCTCACAGAGTTACATCTTTCCCTTCAAGAAGCCTTTCGCTAAGGCTGTTCTTGTGGAATTGTCAAAGGGATATTTGGAAGCCCATAGAGGGCTATGGTGAAAAAGGAAATATCTTCCGTTCAAAACTGGAAAGAAGCTTTCTGAGAAACTGCTCTGTGTTCTGTTAATTCATCTCACCGAGTTACATCTTTCCCTTCAAGAAGCCATTCGCTAAGGCTGTTCCTGTGGAAATGGCAAAGGGATACTTGGAAGCCCATAGAGGGCTATGGTGAAAAAGGAAATATCTTCCGTTCAAAACTGGAAAGAAGCTTTCTGAGAAACTGCTCTGTGTTCTGTTAATTCATCTCACCGAGTTACATCTTTCACTTCAAGAAGCCTTTCGTAAGGCTGTTCTTGTGGAATTGGCAAAGGGATATTTGGAACCCCATAGAGGCCTATGGTGAAAAAGGAAATATCTTCCGTTCAAAACTGGAAAGAAGCTTTCTGAGAAACTGCTCTGTGTTCTGTTCATTCATCTCACAGAGTTACATCTTTCCGTTCAAGAAGCCTTTCGCTAAGGCTGTTCTTGTGGAATTGTCAAAGGGATATTTGGAAACCCGTAGATGCCTATGGTGAAAAGGAAATATCTTCCGTTGAAAACTGGAAAGAAGCTTTCTGAGAAACTGCTCTGTATTCTCTTAATTCTTCTCACAGAGTTAAATCTTTCCCTTCAAGAAGCCTTTCGCTAAGGCTGTTCTTGTGGAATTGGCAAAGGGATATTTGGAAGCCCATAGAGGGCTATGGTGAAAAAGGAAATATCTTCCGTTCAAAACTGGAAAGAAGCTTTCTGAGAAACTGCTCTGTGTTCTGTTAATTCATCTCACAGAGATACATCTTTCCCTTCAAGAAGCCTTTCGCTAAGGCGGTTCTTGTGGAATTGGCAAAGGGATATTTGGAAGCCCATAGAGGGCTATGGTGAAAAAGGAAATATCTTAAGTTGAAAACTGGAAAGAAGCTTTCTGAGATACTGCTCTGTGTTCTCTTAATTCATGTCACCGAGTTACATCTTTCCCTTCCAGAAGCCTTTCGCTAAGGCTGTTCTTGTGGAATTGGCAAAGGGATATTTGGAAGCCCATAGAGGGCTATTATGAAAAAGGAAATATCTTCCGTTCAAAACTGGAAAGAAGCTTTCGGAGAAACTGCTCTGTGTTCTGTTAATTCGTCTCACCGAGTTACATCTTTCCCTTCAAGAAGCCTTTCGCTAAGGCTGTTCTTGTGGAATTGGCAAAGGGATATTTGGAAGCCCTTAGAGGGCTATGGTGAAAAAGGAAATATCTTCCGTTCAAAATTGGAAAGAAGCTTTCTGAGAAACTGCTCTGTGTTCTGTTAATTCATCTCACCGAGTTAAATATTTCCCTTCAAGAAGCCTTTCGCTAAGGCTGTTCTTGTGGAATTGGCAAAGGGATATTTGGAAGCCCATAGAGGGCTATGTTGAAAAAGGAAATATCTTCCGTTCAAAACTGGAAAGAAGCTTTCTGAGAAACTGCTCTGTGTTCTGTTAATTCATCTCACCGAGTTACATCTTTCCCTTCAAGAAGACTTTGGCTAAGCCTGTTCTTGTAAAATTGGCAAAGGGATATTTGGAAGCCCATAGAGGCCTATGGTGAAAAAGGAACTATCTTCCGTTCAAAACTGGAAAGAAGCTGTCTGAGAAACTGCTCTGTGTTCAGTTAATTCATCTCACAGAGTTATATCTTTCCCTTCAAGAAGCCTTTCGCTATGGCTGTTCTTGTGGAATTGGCAAAGGGATATTTGGAAGCCCATAGAGGGCTACGGTGAAAAAGGAAATATCCTCCTTTCAAACCTGGAAAGAAGCTTTCTGAGAAACTGCTCTGTGTTCTCTTAATTCTTCTCACAGAGTTACATCTTTCCCTTCAAGAAGCCTTTCGCTAAGGCTGTTCTTGTGGAATTGGCAAAGGGATATTTGGAAGCCCATAGAGGGCTATGGTGAAAAAGGAAATATCTTCCGTTCAAAACTGGAAAGAAGCTTTCTGAAAAACTGCTCTGTGTTCTGTTAATTCATCTCACAGAGTTACATCTTTCCCTTCAAGAAGCCTTTCGCTAAGGCTGTTCTTGTGGAATTGGCAAAGGGATATTTGGAAGCCCATAGAGGCCTATGGTGAAAAAGGAAATATCTTCCGTTCAAAACTGGAAAGAAACTTTCTGAGAAACTGCTCTGTGTTCTGTTCATTCATCTCACAGAGTTACATCTTTCCCTTCAAGAAGCCTTTCGCTAAGGCTGTTCTTGTGGAATTGTCAAAGGGATATTTGGAAGCCCATAGAGGGCTATGGTGAAAAAGGAAATATCTTCCGTTCAAAACTGGAAAGAAGCTTTCTGAGAAACTGCTCTGTGTTCTGTTAATTCATCTCACCGAGTGACATCTTTCCCGTCAAGAAGCCTTTCGCTAAGGCTGTTCTTGTGGAAATGGCAAAGGGATACTTGGAAGCCCATAGAGGGCTATGGTGAAAAAGGAAATATCTTCCGTTCCAAACTGGACAGAAGCTTTCTGAGAAACTGCTCTGTGTTCTGTTAATTCATCTCACCGAGGTACATCTTTCACTACAAGAAGCCTTTCGCTAAGGCTGCTCTTGTGGAATTGGCAAAGGGATATTTGGAACCCCATAGAGGCCTATGGTGAAAAAGGAAATATCTTCCGTTCAAAACTGGAAAGAAGCTTTCTGAGAAACTGCTCTGTCTTCTGTTAATTCATCTCACAGAGTTACATCTTTCCCTTCAAGCAGCCTTTCGCTAAGGCTGTTCTTGTGGAATTGGCAAAGAGATATTTGGAAGCCCATAGACGGCTATGGTGAAAAAGGAAATATCTTCCGTTCAAAACTGGAAAGAAGCTTTCTGAGAAACTGCTCTGTGTTCTGTTAATTCATCTCACAGAGTTACATCTTTCCCTTCAAGAAGCCTTTCGCTAAGGCTGTTCTTGTGGAATTGGCAAAGGGATATTTGGAAGCCCATAGAGGGCTATGGTGAAAAAGGAAATATCTTCAGTTCAAAACTGGAAAGAAGCTTTCTGAGAAACTGCTCTGTGTTCTGTTAATTCATGTCACAGAGTTACATCTTTCACTTCAAGAAGCCTTTCGCTAAGAGTGTTCTTGTGGAATTGGCAAAGGAATATTTGGAAGCCCATAGAGGGCTATAGTGAAAAAGGAAATATCTTTCTTTCAAAGCTGGCAAGAAGCTTTCTGAGAAACCGCTCTGTGTTCTGTTAATTCATCTCACAGAGTTACATCTTTCCCTTCAAGAAGCCTTTCGCTAAGGCTGTTCTTGTGGAATTGGCAAAGGGATATTTGGAAGCCCATAGAGGGCTATGGTGAAAAAGGAAATATCTTCCGTCGAAAACTGGAAAGAAGCTTTCTGAGAAACTGCTCTGTGTTCTGTTAATTCATCTCACAGAGTTACATCTTTCCCTTCCAGAAGCCTTTCGCTAAGGCTGTTCTTGTGGAATTGGCAAAGGGATATTTGGAAGCCCATAGAGGGCTACGGTGAAAAAGGAAATATCTTCCGTTCCAAACTGGAAAGAAGCTTTCTGAGAAACTGCTCTGTGTTCTGTTAATTCATCTCACAGTGTTACATCTTTCCCTTCAAGAAGCCTTTCGCTAAGGCTGTTCTTGTGGAATTGGCAAAGGGATATTTGGAACCCCATAGAGGCCTATGGTGAAAAAGGAAATATCTTCCGTTCAAAACTGGAAAGAAGCTTTCTGAGAAACTGCTCTGTGTTCTGTTAATTCATCTCACAGAGTTACATCTTTCACTTCAAGAAGCCTTTCGCTAAGAGTGTTCTTGTGGAATTGGCAAAGGAATATTTGGAAGCCCATAGAGGGCTATAGTGAAAAAGGAAATATCTTTCTTTCAAAACTGGCAAGAAGCTTTCTGAGAAACTGCTCTGTGTTCTGTTAATTCATCTCACAGAGTTACATCTTTCCCTTCAAGAAGCCTTTCGCTAAGGCGGTTCTTGTGGAATTGGCAAAGGGATATTTGGAAGCCCATAGAGGGCTATGGTGAAAAAGGAAATATCTTCCGTCGAAAACTGGAAAGAAGCTTTCTGAGAAACTGCTCTGTATTCTGTTAATTCATCTAACCGAGTTACATCTTTCCGTTCAAGAAGCCTTTCGCTAAGGCTGTTCTTGTGGATTTGGCAAAGGGATATTTGGAAGCCCATAGAGGGCTATGGTGAAAAAGGAAATATCTTCCGTTCAAAACTGGAAAGAAGCTTTCTGAGATACTGCTCTGTGTTCTCTTAATTCATGTCACAGAGTTACATCTTTCCCTTCAAGAAGCCTTTCGCTAAGGCTGTTCTTGTGGAATTGGCAAAGGGATATTTGGAAGCCCATAGAGGGCTATGGTGAAAAAGGAAATATCTTAAGTTGAAAACTGGAAAGAAGCCTTCTGAGATACTGCTCTGTGTTCTCTTAATTCATGTCACCGAGTTACATCTTTCCCTTCCAGAAGCCTTTCGCTAAGGCTGTTCTTGTGGAATTGGCAAAAGGATATTTGGAAGCCCATAGAGGGCTATGGTGAAAAAGGAAATATCTTCCGTTCAAAACTGGAAAGAAGCTTTCTGAGAAACTGCTCTGTGTTCTGTTAATTCATCTCACAGAGTTACATCTTTCCCTCAAGAAGCCTTTCGCTAAGGCTGTTCTTGTGGAATTGGCAAAGGGATATTTGGAAGCCCATAGAGGGCTACGGTGAAAAAGGAAATATCTTCCGTTCAAAACTGGAATGAAGCTTTCGGAGAAAGTGCTCTGTGTTCTGTTAATTCATCTCACCAAGTTACATCTTTCCCTTCAAGAAGCCTTTCGCTAAGGCGGTTCTTGTGGAATTGGCAAAGGGATATTTGGAAACCCGTAGATGCCTAAGGTGAAAAAGGAAATATCTTCCGTTCAAAACTGTAAAGAAGCTTTCTGAGAAACTGCTCTGTGTTCTGTTCATTCATCTCACAGAGTTACATCTTTCCCTTCAAGAAGCCCTTCGCTAAGGCTGTTCTTGTGGAATTGGCAAAGGGATATTTGGAAGCCCATAGAGGGCTACGGTGAAAAAGGAAATATCCTCCGTTCAAAACTGGAAAGAAGCTTTCTGAGAAACTGCTCTGTATTCTCTTAATTCTTCTCACAGAGTTAAATCTTTCCCTTCAAGAAGCCTTTCGCTAAGGCTGTTCTTGTGGAATTGGCAAAGGGATATTTTGAATCCCATAGAGGGCTATGGTGAAAAAGGAAATATCTTCCGTTCAAAACTGGAAAGAAGCTTTCTGAGAAACTGCTCTGTGTTCTGTTAATTCATCTCACAGAGATACATCTTTCCCTTCAAGAAGCCTTTCGCTACGGCGGTTCTTGTGGAATTGGCAAAGGGATATTTGGAAGCCCATAGAGGGCTATGGTGAAAAAGGAACTATCTTAAGTTGAAAACTGGAAAGAAGCTTTCTGAGATACTGCTCTGTGTTCTCTTAATTCATGTCACCGAGTTACATCTTTCCCTTCCAGAAGCCTTTCGCTAAGGCTGTTCTTGTTGAATTGGCAAAGGGATATTTGGAACCCCATAGAGGCCTATGGTGAAAAAGGAAATATCTTCCGTTCAAAACTGGAAAGAAGCTTTCTGAGAAACTGCTCTGTGTTCTGTTGATTCATTTCACCGAGTTAAATCTTTCCCTTCAAGAAGCCTTTCGCTAAGCCTGTTCTTGTGGAATTGGCAAAGGGATATTTGGAATCCCATAGAGCCCTATGGTGAAAAAGGAAATACCTTCCGTTCAAAACTGGAAAGAAGCTTTCTGAGAAACTGCTCTGTGTTCTGTTAATTCATCTCACCGAGTTACATCTTTCCCTTCAAGAAGCCTTTCGCTAAGGCTGTTCTTGTGGAATTGGCAAAGGGATATTTGGAAGCCCATACAGGGCTATGGTGAAAAAGGAAATATCTTCCGTTGAAAACTGGAAAGAAGCTTTCTGAGAAACTACTCTGTGTTCTGTTAATTCATCTCACAGAGTTACATCTTTCCCTTCCAGAAGCCTTTCGCTAAGGCTGTTCTTGTGGAATTGGCAAAGGGATATTTGGAAGCCCATAGAGGGCTACGGTGAAAAAGGAAATATCTTCCGTTCCAAACTGGAAAGAAGCTTTCTGAGAAACTGCTCTGTGTTCTGTTAATTCATCTCACAGTGTTACATCTTTCCGTTCAAGAAGCCTTTCGCTAAGGCTGTTCTTGTGGAATTGGCAAAGGGATATTTGGAACCCCATAGAGGCCTATGGTGAAAAAGGAAATATCTTCCGTTCAAAACTGGAAAGAAGCTTTCTGAGAAACCGCTCTGTGTTCTGTTAATTCATCTCACCGAGCTACATCTTTCCCTTCAAGAAGCCTTTCGCTAAGGCTGTTCTTGCGGAATTGGCAAAGTGTTATTTGGAAGCCCATAGAGGGCTATGGTGAAAAAGGAAATATCTTTAGTTCAAAACTGGAAAGAAGCTTTCTGAGAAACTGCTCTGTGTTCTGTTAATTCATCTCACAGAGTTACATCTTTCACTTCAAGAAGCCTTTCGCTAAGAGTGTTCTTGTGGAATTGGCAAAGGAATATTTGGAAGCCCATAGTGGTCTATAGTGAAAAAGGAAATATCTTTCTTTCAAAACTGGCAAGAAGCTTTCTGAGAAACCGCTCTGTGTTCTGTTAATTCATCTCACAGAGTTACATATTTCCCTTCAAGAAGCCTTTCGCTAAGGCTGTTCTTGTGGAATTGGCAAAGGGATATTTGGAAGCCCATAGAGGGCTATGGTGAAAAAGGAAATATCTTCCGTCGAAAACTGGAAAGAAGCTTTCTGAGAAACTGCTCTGTGTTTTGTTAATTCATCTCACAGAGTTACATCTTTCCCTTCCAGAAGCCTTTCGCTAAGGCTGTTCTTGTGGAATTGGCAAAGGGATATTTGGAAGCCCATAGAGGGCTACGGTGAAAAAGGAAATATCTTCCGTTCCAAACTGGAAAGAAGCTTTCTGAGAAACTGCTCTGTGTTCTGTTAATTCATCTCATAGTGTTACATCTTTCCCTTCAAGAAGCCTTTCGCTAAGGCTGTTCTTGTGGAATTGGCAAAGGGATATTTGGAACCCCATAGAGGCCTATGGTGAAAAAGGAAATATCTTCCGTTCAAAACTGGAAAGAAGCTTTCTGAGAAACCGCTCTGTGTTCTGTTAATTCATCTCGCCGAGTTACATCTTTCCCTTCAAGAAGCCTTTCGCTAAGGCTGTTCTTGTGGAACTGGCAAAGGGATATTTGGAAGCCCATAGAGGGCTATGGTGAAAAAGGAAATATCTTCCGTTCAAAACTGGAAAGGAGCTTTCTGAGAAACTGCTCTGTGTTCTGTTAATTCATCTCACAGAGTTACATCTTTCCCTTCAAGCAGCCTTTCGCTAAGGCTGTTCTTGTGGAATTGGCAAAGAGATATTTGGAAGCCCATAGAGGGCTATGGTGAAAAAGGAAATATCTTCCGTTCAAAACTGGAAAGAAGCTTTCTGAGAAACTGCTCTGTGTTCTGTTAATTCATCTCACAGAGTTACATCTTTCCCTTCAAGAAGCCTTTCGCTAAGGCTGTTCTTGTGGAATTGGCAAAGGGATATTTGGAAGCCCATAGATTGCTATGGTGAAAAAGGAAATATCTTCCGTTCAAAACTGGAAAGAAGCTTTCTGAGAAACTGCTCTGTGTTCTGTTAATTCATCTCACAGAGTTACATCTTTCACTTCAAGAAGCCTTTCGCTAAGAGTGTTCTTGTGGAATTGGCAAAGGAATATTTGGAAGCCCATAGAGGGCTATAGTGAAAAAGGAAATACCTTTCTTTCAAAACTGGCAAGAAGCTTTCTGAGAAACTGCTCTGTGTTCTGTTAATTCATCTCACAGAGTTACATCTTTCCCTTCAAGAAGCCTTTCGCTAAGGCTGTTCTTGTGGAATTGGCAAAGGGATATTTGGAAGCCCATAGAGGCCTATGGTGAAAAAGGAAATATCTTCCGTTCAAAACTGGAAAGAAGCTTTCAGAGAAACTGCTCTGTGTTCTGTTAATTCATCTCACAGAGTTACATCTTTCCCTTCAAGAAGCCTTTCGCTATGGCTGTTCTTGTGGTATTGGCAAAGGGATATTTGGAAGCCCATAGAGGGCTACGGTGAAAAAGGAAATATCCTCCTTTCAAACCTGGAAAGAAGCTTTCTGAGAAACTGCTCTGTGTTCTCTTAATTCTTCTCACAGAGTTACATCTTTCCCTTCAAGAAGCCTTTCGCTAAGGCTGTTCTTGTGGAATGGGCAAAGGGATATTTGGAAGCCCATAGAGGGCTATGGTGAAAAAGGAAATATCTTCCGTTCAAAACTGGAAAGAAGCTTTCTGAGAAACTGCTCTGTGTTCTGTTAATTCATCTCACCGAGTTACATCTTTCCCTTCAAGAAGCCTTTCGCTAAGGCTGTTCTTGTGGAAATGGCAAAGGGATACTTGGAAGCCCATAGAGGGCTATGGTGAAAAAGGAAATATCTTCCGTTCAAAACTGGAAAGAAGCTTTCTGAGAAACTGCTCTGTGATCTGTTAATTCATCTCACAGAGTTACATCTTTCACTTCAAGAAGCCTTTCGCTAAGAGTGTTCTTGTGGAATTGGCAAAGGAATATTTGGAAGCCCATAGAGGGCTATAGTGAAAAAGGAAATACCTTTCTTTCAAAACTGGCAAGAAGCTTTCTGAGAAACTGCTCTGTGTTCTGTAAATTCATCTCACAGAGTTACATCTTTCCCTTCAAGAAGCCTTTCGCTAAGGCTGTTCTTGTGGAATTGGCAAAGGGATATTTGGAAGCCCATAGAGGCCTATGGTGAAAAAGGAAATATCTTCCGTTCAAAACTGGAAAGAAGCTTTCAGAGAAACTGCTCTGTGTTCTGTTAATTCATCTCACAGAGTTACATCTTTCCCTTCAAGAAGCCTTTCGCTATGGCTGTTCTTGTGGAATTGGCAAAGGGATATTTGGAAGCCCATAGAGGGCTACGGTGAAAAAGGAAATATCCTCCTTTCAAACCTGGAAAGAAGCTTTCTGAGAAACTGCTCTGTGTTCTCTTAATTCTTCTCACAGAGTTACATCTTTCCCTTCAAGAAGCCTTTCGCTAAGGCTGTTCTTGTGGAATGGGCAAAGGGATATTTGGAAGCCCATAGAGGGCTATGGTGAAAAAGGAAATATCTTCCGTTCAAAACTGGAAAGAAGCTTTCTGAGAAACTGCTCTGTGTTCTGTTAATTCATCTCACCGAGTTACATCTTTCCCTTCAAGAAGCCTTTCGCTAAGGCTGTTCTTGTGGAAATGGCAAAGGGATACTTGGAAGCCCATAGAGGGCTATGGTGAAAAAGGAAATATCTTCCGTTCAAAACTGGAAAGAAGCTTTCTGAGAAACTGCTCTGTGTTCTGTTAATTCATCTCACAGAGTTACATCTTTCCCTTCAAGAAGCCTTTCGCTAAGGCTGTTCTTGTGGAATTGGCAAAGGGATATTTGGAACCCCATAGAGGCCTATGGTGAAAAAGGAAATATCTTCCGTTCAAAACTGGAAAGAAGCTTTCTGAGAAACTGCTCTGTGTTCTGTTCATTCATCTCACAGAGTTACATCTTTCCCTTCAAGAAGCCTTTCGCTAAGGCTGTTTTTGTGGAATTGTCAAAGGGATATTTGGAAGCCCATAGAGGGCTATGGTGAAAAAGGAACTATCTTCCGTTCAAAAGTGGAAAGAAGCTTTCTGAGAAACTCCTCTGTGTTCTGTTAATTCATCTCACAGAGTTACATCTTTCATTTCAAGAAGCCTTTCGCTAAGGCTGTTCTTGTGGAATTGGCAAAGGGATATTTGGAACCCCATAGAGGCCTATGGTGAAAAAGGAAATATCTTCCGTTCAAAACTGGAAAGAAGCTTTCTGAGAAACTGCTCTGTGTTCTGTTAATTCATCTCACCGAGTTACATCTTTCCCTTCAAGAAGCCTTTCGCTAAGGCTGTTCTTGTGGAAATGGCAAAGGGATATTTGGAAGCCCATAGAGGGCTATGGTGAAAAAGGAAATATCTTCCGTTCAAAACTGGAAAGAAGCTTTCTGAGAAACTGCTCTGTGTTCTGTTCATTCATCTCACCGAGTTACATCTTTCCCTTCAAGAAGCCTTTCGCTAAGGCTGTTCTTGTGGAATTGGCAAAGGGATATTTGGAAGCCCATAGAGGGCTATGGTGAAAAAGGAAATATCTTCCGTTCAAAAGTGGAAAGAAGCTTTCTGAGAAACTGCTCTGTGTTCTGTTAATTCATCTCACAGAGTTACATCTTTCCTTTCAAGAAGCCTTTCGCTAAGGCGGTTCTTGTGGAATTGGCAAAGGGATATTTGGAAGCCCATAGAGGGCTATGGTGAAAAAGGAAATATCTTCCGTTCAAAACTGGAAAGAAGCTTTCTGAGAAACTGCTCTGTGTTCTGTCAATTCATCTCACAGAGTTACATCTTTCCCTTCAAGAAGCCTTTCGCTATGGCTGTTGTTGTGGAATTGGCAAAGGGATATTTGAAGCCCATAGAGGGCTACGGTTAAGAAAGAAATATCCTCCGTTCAAACCTGGAAAGAAGCTTTCTGAGAAACTGCTCTGTGTTCTCTTAATTCTTCTCACAGAGTTACATCTTTCCCTTCAAGAAGCCTTTCGCTAAGGCTGTTCTTGTGGAATGGGCAAAGGGATATTTGGAAGCCCATAGAGGGCTATGGTGAAAAAGGAAATATCTTCCGTTCAAAACTGGAAAGAAGCTTTCTGAGAAACTGCTCTGTGTTCTGTTAATTCATCTCACAGAGTTACATCTTTCCCTTCAAAAAGCCTTTCGCTAAGGCTATTCTTGTGGAATTGGCAAAGGGATATTTGGAAGCCCATCGAGGGCTATGGTGAAAAAGGAAATATCTTCCGTTCAAAACTGGAAAGAAGCTTTCTGAGAAACTGCTCTGTGTTCTGTTAATTCATCTCACAGAGTTACATCTTTCCCTTCAAGAAGCCTTTCGCTAAGGCTGTTCTTGTGGAATTAGCAAAGGGATATTTGGAAGCCCATAGAGGGCTATGGTGAAAAAGGAAATATCTTCCGTTCAAAACTGGAAAGAAGCTTTCTGAGATACTGCTCTGTGTTCTCTTAATTCATGTCACAGAGTTACATCTTTCCCTTCAAGAAGCCTTTCGCTAAGGCTGTTCTTGTGGAATTGGCAAAGGGATATTTGGAAGCCCATAGAGGTCTATGGTGAAAAAGGAAATATCTTTCGTTCAAAAGTGGAAAGAAGCTTTCTGAGAAACTGCTCTGTGTTCTGTTAATTCATCTCACAGAGTTACATCTTTCCCTTCAAGAAGCCTTTCGCTAAAGCTATTCTTGTGGAATTGGCAAAGGGATATTTGGAACCCCAAGAGGCCTCTGGTGAAAAAGGAAATATCTTCCGTTCAAAAGTGGAAAGAAGCTTTCTGAGAAACTGCTCTGTGTTCTGTTAATTCATCTCACAGAGTTACATCTTTCCCTTCAAGAAGCCTTTCGCTAAGGCTGTTCTTGTGGAATTGGCAAAGGGATATTTGGAAGCCAATAGAGGGCTATGGTGAAAAAGGAAATATCTTCCGTTCAAAACTTTAAAGAAGCTTTCTGAGAAACTGCTCTGTGTTCTGTTAATTCATCTCACCGAGTTACATCTTTCCCTTCAACAAGCCTTTCGCTAAGGCTGTTCTTGTGGAATTGGCAAAGGGATATTTGGAAGCCCATAGAGGGCTATTGTGAAAAAGGAAATATCTTCCGTTCAAAACTGGAAAGAAGCTTTCGGAGAAACTGCTCTGTGTTCTGTTAATTCGACTCACCGAGTTACATCTTTCCCTTCAAGAAGCCTTTCGCTAAGGCTGTTCTTGTGGAATTGGCAAAGGGATATTTGGAAGCCCATAGAGGGCTATGGTGAAAAAGGAAATATCTTCCGTTCAAAACTGGAAAGAATCTTTCTGAGAAACTGCTCTGTGTTCTGTTAATTCATCTCACAGAGTTACATCTTTCCCTTCAAGAAGCCTTTCGCTAAGGCTGTTCTTGTGGAATTGGCAAAGGGATATTTGGAAACCCGCAGATGCCTAGGGTGAAAAAGGGAATATCTTCCGTTCCAAACTGGAAAGAAGCTTTCTGAGAAACTGCTCTGTGTTCTGTTCATTCATCTCACAGAGTTACATCTTTCCCTTCAAGAAGTCCTTCGCTAAGGCTGTACTTGTGGAATTGGCAAAGGGATATTTGGAAGCCCATAGAGGGCTATTGTGAAAAAGGAAATATCCTCCGTTCAAAACTGGAAAGAAGCTTTCTGAGAAACTGCTCTGTATTCTCTTAATTCTTCTCACAGAGTTAAATCTTTCCCTTCAAGTAGCCTTTCGCTAAGGCTGTTCTTGTGGAATTGGCCAAGGGATATTTGGAAGCCCATAGAGGGCTATGGTGAAAAAGGAAATATCTTCCGTTCAAAACTGGAAAGAAGCTTTCTGAGAAACTGCTCTGTGTTCTGTTAATTCATCTCACAGAGATACATCTTTCCCTTCAAGAAGCCTTTCGCTAAGGCGGTTCTTGTGGAATTGGCAAAGCGATATTTGGAAGCCCATAGAGGGCTATCGTTAAAAAGGAAATATCTTGAGTTGAAAACTGGAAAGAAGCTTTCTGAGATACTGCTCTGTGTTCTCTTAATTCATGTCACAGAGTTACATCTTTCCCTTCCAAAAGCCTTTCGCTAAGGCTGTTCTTGTGGAATTGGCAAAGGGATATTTGGAAGCCCATAGAGGGCTATGGTGAAAAAGGAAATATCTTCCGTTGAAAACTGGAAAGAAGCTTTCTGAGAAACTACTCTGTGTTCTGTTAATTCACCTCACCGAGTTAAATCTTTCCCTTCAAGAAGCCTTTCGCTAAGGCTGTTCTTGTGGAATTGGCAAACAGATATTTGGAAGCCCATAGAGGGCTATGGTGAAAAAGGAAATATCTTCCGTTCAAAACTGGAAAGAAGCTTTCTGAGAAACTGCTCTGTGTTCTGTTCATTCATCTCACAGAGTTACATCTTTCCCTTCAAGACGCCTTTCGCTAAGGCTGTTCTTGTGGAATTGGCAAAGGGATATTTGGAAGCCCATAGAGGGCTATGGTGAAAAAGGAAATATCTTCCGTTCAAAACTGGAAAGAAGCTTTCTGAGAAACTGCTCAGTGTTCTGTTAATTCATCTCACAGAGTTACATCTTTCCCTTCAAGAAGCCTTTCGCTAAGGCTGTTCTTGGGGAATTGGCATAGGGATATTTGGAAGCCCATAGAGGGCTATGGTGAAAAAGGAAATATCCTCCGTTCAAAACTGGAAAGAAGCTTTCTGAGAAACTGCTCTGTGTTCTGTTAATTCATCTCACGGAGTTACATCTTTCCCTTCAAGAAGCCTTTCGCTAAGGCTGTTCTTGTGGTATTGGCAAAGGGATATTTGGAAGCCCATAGAGGGCTATGGTGAAAAAGGAAATATCTTCCGTTCAAAACTGGAAAGAAGCTTTCTGAGAAACTGCTCTGTGTTCTTTTAATTCATCTCACAGAGTTACATCTTTCCCTTCAAGAAGCCTTTCGCTAAAGCTGTTCTTGTGGAATTGGCAAAGGGATATTTGGAAGCCCATGGAGGGCTATGGTGAAAAAGGAAATATCTTCCGTTCAAAACTGGAAAGAAGCTTTCGGAGAAACTGCTCTGTGTTCTGTTAATTCATCTCACAGAGTTACATCTTTCCCTTCAAGAAGCCTTTCGCTATGGCTGTTCTTGTGGAATTGACAAAGGGATATTTGAAGCCCATAGAGGGCTACGGTGAAAAAGGAAATATCCTCCGTTCAAACCTGGAAAGAAGCTTTCTGAGAAACTGCTCTGTGTTCTCTTAATTCTTCTCACAGAGTTACATCTTTCCCTTCAAGAAGCCTTTCGCTAAGGCTGTTCTTGTGGAATGGGCAAAGGGATATTTGGAAGCCCATAGAGGGCTATGGTGAAAAAGGAAATATCTTCCGTTCCAAACTGGAAAGAAGCTTTCTGAGAAACTGCTCTGTGTTCAGTTAATTCATCTCACCGAGTTAAATCTTTCCCTTCAAGAAGCCTTTCGCTAAGGCTGTTTTTGTGGAATTGGCAAAGGGATATTTGGAAGCCCATAGAGGGCTATGGTGAAAAAGGAAATATCTTCCGTTCAAAACTGGAAAGAAGCTTTCTGAGAAACTGCTCTGTGTTCTGTTCATTCATCTCACAGAGTTACATCTTTCCCTTCAAGAAGCCTTTCGCTAAGGCTGTTCTTGTGGAATTGGCAAAGGGATATTTGGAAGCCCATTGAGGGCTATGGTGAAAAAGGAAATATCTTCCGTTCAAAACTGGAAAGAAGCTTTCTGAGAAACTGCTCTGTGTTCTGTTAATTCATCTCACCGAGTTACATCTTTCCCTTCAAGAAGCCTTTCGCTAAGGCTGTTCTTGTGGAATTGGCAAAGGGATATTTGGAAGCCCATAGAGGGCTATGGTGAAAAAGGAAATATCTTCCGTTCAAAACTGGAAAGAAGCTTTCTGAGAAACTTCTCTGTGTTCTGTTAATTCATCTCACAGAGTTACATCTTTCCCTTCAACAAGCCTTTCGCTAAGGCTGTTCTTGTGGAATTGGCAAAGGGATATTTGGAAGCCCATAGAGGGCTATGGTGAAAAAGGAAATATCTTCCGTTCAAAACTGGAAAGAAGCTTTCTGAGAAACTGCTCTGTGTTCTGTTAATTCATCTCACAGAGTTACATCTTTCCCTTCAAGAAGCCTTTCGCTAAGGCTGTTCTTGGGGAATTGGCAAAGGGATATTTGGAAGCCCATAGAGGGCTATGGTGAAAAAGGAAATATCCTCCGTTCAAAACTGGAAAGAAGCTTTCTGAGAAACTGCTCTGTGTTCTGTTCATTCATCTCACAGAGTTACATCTTTCCCTTCAAGAAGCCTTTCGCTAAGGCTGTTCTTGTGGAATTGGCAAAGGGATATTTGGAAGCCCATAGAGGGCTATGGTGAAAAAGGAAATATATTCCGTTCAAAACTGGAAAGAAGCTTTCTGAGAAACTGCTTTGTGTTCTTTTAATTCATCTCACAGAGTTACATCTTTCCCTTCAAGAAGCCTTTCGCTAAAGCTGTTCTTGTGGAATTGGCAAAGGGATATTTGGAAGCCCATGGAGGGCTATGGTGAAAAAGGAAATATCTTCCGTTCAAAACTGGAAAGAACCTTTCGGAGAAACTGCTCTGTGTTCTGTTAATTCATCTCACAGAGTTACATCTTTCCCTTCAACAACCCTTTCGCTATGGCTGT
Organism: Chlorocebus sabaeus; assembly: GCF_047675955.1. NCBI lineage: Eukaryota > Metazoa > Chordata > Mammalia > Primates > Cercopithecidae > Chlorocebus > Chlorocebus sabaeus. Next base: position 35,385,420 of record NC_132908.1, read on the forward strand.
TCTTGTGGAATTGGCAAAGGGATATTTGGAAGCCCATAGAGACCTATGGTGAAAAAGGAAATATCTTCCGTTCAAAACTGGAAAGAAGCTTTCTGAGAAACTGCTCTGTGTTCTGTTAATTCATCTCACAGAGTTACATCTTTCCCTTCAAGAAGCCTTTCGCTATGGCTGTTCTTGTGGAATTGACAAAGGGATATTTGAAGCCCATAGAGGGCTATGGTGAAAAAGGAAATATCCTCCGTTCAAACCTGGAAAGAAGCTTTCTGAGAAACTGCTCTGTGTTCTCTTAATTCTTCTCACAGAGTTACATCTTTCCCTTCAATAAGCCTTTCGCTAAGGCTGTTCTTGTGGAATGGGCAAAGGGATATTTGGAAGCCCATAGAGGGCTATGGTGAAAAAGGAAATATCTTCCGTTCAAAACTGGAAAGAAGCTTTCTGAGAAACTGCTCTGTGTTCTGTTAATTCATCTCACAGAGTTACATCTTTCCCTTCAAAAAGCCTTTCGCTAAGGCTATTCTTGTGGAATTGGCAAAGGGATATTTGGAAGCCCATAGAGGGCTATGGTGAAAAAGGAAATATCTTCCGTTCAAAACTGGAAAGAAGCTTTCTGAGAAACTGCTCTGTGTTCTGTTCATTCACCTCACAGAGTTACATCTTTCCCTTCAAGAAGCCTTTCGCTAAGGCTGTTCTTGTGGAATTAGCAAAGGGATATTTGGAAGCCCATAGAGGGCTATGGTGAAAAAGGAAATATCTTCCGTTCAAAACTGGAAAGAAGCTTTCTGAGATACTGCTCTGTGTTCTCTTAATTCATGTCACAGAGTTACATCTTTCCCTTCAAGAAGCCTTTCGCTAAGGCTGTTCTTGTGGAATTGGCAAAGGGATATTTGGAAGCTCATAGAGGTCTATGGTGAAAAAGGAAATATCTTTCGTTCAAAAGTGGAAAGAAGCTTTCTGAGAAACTGCTCTGTGTTCTGTTAATTCATCTCACAGAGTTACATCTTTCCCTTCAAGAAGCCTTTCGGTAAGGCTGTTCTTGTGGAATTGGCAAAGGGATATTTGGAATCCCATAGAGGGCTATGGTGAAAATGGAAATATCTTCCGTTCAAAACAGGAAAGAAGCTTTCTGAGAAACTGCTCTGTGTTCTCTTAATTCATCTCTAAGAGTTTCATCTTTCCCTTCAAGAAGCCTTTCGCTAAGGCTGTTCTTGTGGAATTGGCAATGGGATATTTGGAAGGCCATAGAGGGCTATGGTGAAAAAGGAAATATCTTCCGTTCAAAACTGGAAAGAAGCTTTCTGAAAAACTGCTCTGTGTTCTGTTAATTCATCTCACAGAGTTACATCTTTCCCTTCAAGAAGCCTTTCGATAAAGCTATTCTTGTGGAATTGGAAAAGGGATATTTGGAACCCCAAGAGGCCTCTGGTGAAAAAGTAAATATCTTCCGTTCAAAACTGGAAAGAAGCTTTCTGAGAAACTGCTCTGTGTTCTGTTAATTCATCTCACAGAGTTACATCTTTCCCTTCAAGAAGCCTTTCGCTAAGGCTGTTCTTGTGGAATTGGTAAAGGGATATTTGGAAGCCCATAGAGGGCTATGGTGAAAAAGGAAATATCTTCCGTTCAAAACTGGAAAGAAGCTTTCTGAGAAACTGCTCTGTGTTCTGTTAATTCATCTCACAGAGTTACATCTTTCCCTTCAAGAAGCCTTTCGCTAAGGCTGTTCTTGTGGAGTTGGCAAAGGGATATTTGGAAGCCCTTAGAGGGCTATGGTGAAAAAGGAAATATCTTCCGTTCAAAACTGGAAAGAAGCTTTCGGAGAAAGTGCTCTGTGTTCTGTTAATTCATCTCACCGAGTTACATCTTTCCCTTCAAGAAGTCTTTCGCTAAGGCGGTTCTTGTGGAATTGGCAAAGGGATATTTGGAAACCCGTAGATGCCTAGGGTGAAAAAGGAAATATCTTCCGTTCCAAACTGGAAAGAAGCTTTCTGAGAAACTGCTCTGTGTTCTGTTCATTCATCTCACAGAGTTACATCTTTCCCTTCAAGAAGCCCTTCGCTAAGGCTGTACTTGTGGAATTGGCAAAGGGATATTTGGAAGCCCATAGAGGGCTACGGTGAAAAAGGAAATATCCTCCCTTCAAAACTGGAAAGAAGCTTTCTGAGAAACTGCTCTGTATTCTCTTAATTCTTCTCACAGAGTTAAATCTTTCCCTTCAAGAAGCCTTTCGCTAAGGCTGTTCTTGTGGAATTGGCAAAGGGATATTTGGAAGCCCATAGAGGGCTATGGTGAAAAAGGAAATATCTTCCGTTCAAAACTGGAAAGAAGCTTTCTGAGAAACTGCTCTGTGTTCTGTTAATTCATCTCACAGAGATACATCTTTCCCTTCAAGAAGCCTTTCGCTAAGGCGGTTCTTGTGGAATTGGCAAAGGGATATTTGGAAGCCCTTAGAGGGCTATCGTGAAAAAGGAAATATCTTGAGTTGAAAACTGGAAAGAAGCTTTCTGAGATACTGCTCTGTGTTCTCTTAATTCATGTCACAGAGTTACATCTTTCCCTTCCAGAAGCCTTTCGCTAAGGCTGTTCTTGTGGAATTGGCAAAGGGATATTTGGAAGCCCATAGAGGTCTATGGTGAAAAAGGAAATATCTTCCGTTCCAAACTGGAAAGAAGCTTTCTGAGAAACTGCTCTGTGTTCTGTTAATTCATCTCACCGAGTTAAATCTTTCCCTTCAAGAAGGCTTTCGCTAAGGCTGTTCTTGTGGAATTGGCAAAGGGATATTTGGAAGCCCATAGAGGGCTATGGTGAAAAAGGAAATATCTTCCGTTCAAAACTGGAAAGAAGATTTCTGAGAAACTGCTCTGTGTTCTGTTAATTCATCTCACCGAGTTACATCTTTCCCTTCAAGAAGACTTTCGCTAAGCCTGTTCTTCTGGAATTGGCAAAGGGATATTTGGAAGCCCATAGAGGCCTATGGTGAAAAAGGAAATATCTTCCGTTCAAAACTGGAAAGAAGCTTTCTGAGAAACTGCTCTGTGTTCTGTTAATTCATCTCACAGAGTTACATCTTTCCCTTCAAGAAGCCTTTCGCTATGGCTGTTCTTGTGGAATTGGCAAAGGGATATTTGGAAGCCCATAGAGGGCTACGGTGAAAAAGGAAATATCCTCCTTTCAAACCTGGAAAGAAGCTTTCTGAGAAACTGCTCTGTGTTCTCTTAATTCTTCTCACAGAGTTACATCTTTCCCTTCAAGAAGCCTTTCGCTAAGGCTGTTCTTGTGGAATGGGCAAAGGGATATTTGGAAGCCCTTAGAGGGCTATGGTGAAAAAGGAAATATCTTCCGTTCAAAACTGGAAAGAAGCTTTCTGAGAAACTGCTCTGTGTTCTGTTAATTCATCTCACAGAGTTACATCTTTCCCTTCAAAAAGCCTTTCGCTAAGGCTATTCTTGTGGAATTGGCAAAGGGATATTTGGAAGCCCATAGAGGGCTATGGTGAAAAAGGAAATATCTTCCGTTCCAAACTGGAAAGAAGCTTTCTGAGAAACTGCTCTGTGTTCTGTTCATTCATCTCACAGAGTTACATCTTTCCCTTCAAGAAGCCTTTCGCTAAGGCTGTTCTTGTGGAATTGGCAAAGGGATATTTGGAAGCCCATAGAGGGCTATGGTGAAAAAGGAAATATCTTCCGTTCAAAACTGGAAAGAAGCTTTCTGAGAAACTGCTCTGTGTTCTGTTAATTCATCTCACAGAGTTACATCTTTCCCTTCAAGAAGCCTTTCGCTAAAGTTATTCTTGTGGAATTGGCAAAGGGATATTTGGAACCCCTAGAGGCCTCTGGTGAAAAAGGATATATCTTCCGTTCAAAACTGGAAAGAAGCTTTTTGAGAAACTGCTCTGTGTTCTGTTAATTCATCTCACAGTGTTACATCTTTCCGTTCAAGAAGCCTTTCGCTAAGGCTGTTCTTGTGGAATTGGCAAAGGGATATTTGGAACCCCATAGAGGCCTATGGTGAAAAAGGAAATATCTTCCGTTCAAAACTGGAAAGAAGCTTTTTGAGAAACCGCTCTGTGTTCTGTTAATTCATCTCACCGAGTTACATCTTTCCCTTCAAGAAGCCTTTCGCTATGGCTGTTCTTGTGGAATTGGCAAAGGAATATTTGGAACCCCATAGAGGCCTATGGTGAAAAAGGAAATATCTTCCGTTCAAAACTGGAAAGAAGCTTTCTGAGAAACTGCTCTGTGTTCTCTTCATTCATCTCACAGAGTTACATCTTTCCCTTCAAGAAGCCTTTCGCTAAGGCTGTTCTTGTGGAATTGGCAAAGGGATATTTGGAAGCCCATAGAGGGCTATGGTGAAAAAGGAAATAACTTCCGTTCAAAACTGGAAAGAAGCTTTCTGAGAAACTGCTCTGTGTTCTGTTAATTCATCTCACCGAGTTACATCTTTCCCTTCAAGAAGCCTTTCGCTAAGGCTGTTCTTGTGGAATTGGCAAAGGGATATTTGGAAGCCCATAGAGGGCTATGGTGAAAAAGGAAATATCTTCCGTTCAAAACTGGAAAGAAGCTTTCTGAGAAACTGCTCTGTGTTCTGTTCATTCATCTCACAGAGTTACATCTTTCCCTTCAAGCAGCCTTTCGCTAAGGCTGTTCTTGTGGAATTGGCAAAGAGATATTTGGAAGCCCATAGACGGCTATGGTGAAAAAGGAAATATCTTCCGTTTAAAACTGGAAAGAAGCTTTCTGAGAAACTGCTCTGTGTTCTGTTAATTCATCTCACAGAGTTACATCTTTCCCTTCAAGAAGCCTTTCGCTAAGGCTGTTCTTGTGGAATTGGCAAAGTGATATTTGGAAGCCCATAGAGGGCTATGGTGAAAAAGGAAATATCTTCAGTTCAAAACTGGAAAGAAGCTTTCTGAGAAACTGCTCTGTGTTCTGTTAATTCATCTCACGGAGTTACATCTTTCACTTCAAGAAGCCTTTCGCTAAGAGTGTTCTTGTGGAATTGGCAAAGGAATATTTGGAAGCCCATAGAGGGCTATAGTGAAAAAGGAAATATCTTTCTTTCAAAACTGGCAAGAAGCTTTCTGAGAAACCGCTCTGTGTTCTGTTAATTCATCTCACAGAGTTACATCTTTCCCTTCAAGAAGCCTTTCGCTAAGGCTGTTCTTGTGGAATTGGCAAAGGAATATTTGGAACCCCATAGAGGCCTATGGTGAAAAAGGAAATATCTTCCGTTCAAAACTGGAAAGAAGCTTTCTGAGAAACTGCTCTGTGTTCTGTTCATTCATCTCACAGAGTTACATCTTTCCCTTCAAGAAGCCTTTCGCTAAGGCTGTTCTTGTGGAATTGGCAAAGGGATATTTGGAAGCCCATAGAGGGCTATGGTGAAAAAGGAAATATCTTCCGTTCATAACTGGAAAGAAGCTTTCTGAGATACTGCTCTGTGTTCTCTTAATTCATGTCACAGAGTTACATCTTTCCCTTCAAGAAGCCTTTCGCTAAGGCTGTTCTTGTGGAATTGGCAAAGGGATATTTGGAAGCCCATAGAGGGCTATGGTGAAAAAGGAAATATCTTTCGTTCAAAAGTGGAAAGAAGCTTTCTGAGAAACTGCTCTGTGTTCTGTTCATTCATCTCACAGAGTTACATCTTTCCCTTCAAGAAGCCTTTCGCTAAGGCTGTTCTTGTGGAATTGGCAAAGGGATATTTGGAAGCCCATAGAGGGCTATGGTGAAAAAGGAAATATCTTCCGTTCAAAACTGGAAAGAAGCTTTCTGAGAAACTGCTCTGTGTTCTCTTAATTCATCTCTCAGAGTTTCATCTTTCCCTTCAAGAAGCCTTTCGCTAAGGCTGTTCTTGTGGAATTGGCAAAGGGATATTTGGAAGCCCATAGAGGGCTATGGTGAAAAAGGAAATATCTTCCGTTCAAAACTGGAAAGAAGCTTTCTGAAAAACTGCTCTGTGTTCTGTTAATTCATCTCAGAGAGTTACATCTTTCCCTTTAAGAAGCCTTTCGCTAAGGCTGTTCTTGTGGAATTGGCAAAGGGATATTTGGAAGCCCATAGAGGGCTATGGAGAAAAAGGAAATATCTTCCGTCGAAAACTGGAAAGAATCTTTCTGAGAAACTGCTCTGTGTTCTGTTAATTCATCTCACCGAGTTACATCTTTCCGTTCAAGAAGCCTTTCTCTAAGGCTGTTCTTGTGGATTTGGCAAAGGGATATTTGGAAGCCCATAGAGGGCTATGGTGAAAAAGGAAATATCTTCCGTTCAAAACTGGAAAGATGCTTTCTGAGATACTGCTCTGTGTTCTCTTAATTCCTGTCACAGAGTTACATCTTTCCCTTCAAGAAGCCTTTCGCTAAGGCTGTTCTTGTGGAATTGGCAAAGGGATATTTGGAAGCCCATAGAGGTCTATGGTGAAAAAGGAAATATCTTTCGTTCAAAAGTGGAAAGAAGCTTTCTGAGAAACTGCTCTGTGTTCTGTTCATTCATCTCACAGAGTTACATCTTTACCTTCAAGAAGCCTTTCGCTAAGGCTGTTCTTGTGGAATTGGCAAAGGGATATTTGGAAGCCCATAGAGGGCTATGGTGAAAAAGGAAATATCTTCCGTTCAAAACTGGAAAGAAGCTTTCTGAGAAACTGCTCTGTGTTCTCTTAATTCATCTCTCAGAGTTTCATCTTTCCCTTCAAGAAGCCTTTCGCTAAGGCTGTTCTTGTGGAATTGGCAAAGGGATATTTGGAAGCCCATAGAGGGCTATGGTGAAAAAGGAAATATCTTCCGTTCAAAACTGGAAAGAAGCTTTCTGAAAAACTGCTCTGTGTTCTGTTAATTCATCTCACAGAGTTACATCTTTCCCTTCAAGAAGCCTTTCGCTAAAGCTATTCTTGTGGAATTGGCAAAGGGATATTTGGAACCCCAAGAGGCCTCTGGTGAAAAAGGAAATATCTTCCGTTCAAAACTGGAAAGAAGCTTTCTGAGAAACTGCTCTGTGTTCTGTTAATTCATCTCACAGAGTTACATCTTTCCCTTCAAGAAGCCTTTCGCTAAGGCTGTTCTTGTGGAATTGGCAAAGGGATATTTGGAAGCCCATAGAGGGCTATGGTGAAAAAGGAAATATCTTCCGTTCAAAACTGGAAAGAAGCTTTCTGAGAAACTGCTCTGTGTTCTGTTAATTCATCTCACAGAGTTACATCTTTCCCTTCAAGAAGCCTTTCGCTAAGGCTGTTCTTGTGGAATTGGCAAAGGGATATTTGGAAGCCCATAGAGGGCTATGGTGAAAAAGGAAATATCTTCCGTTCCAAACTGGAAAGAAGCTTTCTGAGAAACTGCTCTGTGTTCTGTTAATTCATCTCACCGAGTTAAATCTTTCCCTTCAAGAAGCCTTTCGCTAAGGCTGTTCTTGTGGAATTGGCAAAGGGATATTTGGAAGCCCATAGAGGGCTATGGTGAAAAAGGAAATATCTTCCGTTCAAAACTGGAAAGAAGCTTTCTGAGACACTGCTCTGTGTTCTGTTAATTCATCTCACAGAGTTACATCTTTCCCTTCAAGAAGCCTTTCGCTATGGCTGTTCTTGTGGAATTGGCAAAGGGATATTTGGAAGCCCATAGAGGGCTACGGTGAAAAAGGAAATATCCTCCTTTCAAACCTGGAAAGAAGCTTTCTGAGAAACTGCTCTGTGTTCTCTTAATTCTTCTCACAGAGTTACATCTTTCCCTTCAAGAAGCCTTTCGCTAAGGCTGTTCTTGTGGAATGGGCAAAGGTATATTTGGAAGCCCATAGAGGGCTATGATGAAAAAGGAAATATCTTCCGTTCAAAACTGGAAAGAAGCTTTCTGAGAAACTGCTCTGTGTTCTGTTAATTCATCTCACCGAGTTACATCTTTCCCTTCAAGAAGCCTTTCGCTAAAGCTGTTCTTGTGGAATTGGCAAAGGGATATTTGGAAACCCGTAGATGCCTATGGTGAAAAAGGAAATATCTTCCGTTCCAAATTGGAAAGAAGCTTTCTGAGAACCTGCTCTGTGTTCTGTTCATTCATCTCACAGAGTTACATCTTTCCCTTCAAGAAGCCCTTCGCTAAGGCTGTACTTGTGGAATTGGCAAAGGGATATTTGGAAGCCCATAGAGGGCTACGGTGAAAAAGGAAATATCCTCCGTTCAAACCTGGAAAGAAGCTTTCTGAGAAACTGCTCTGTGTTCTCTTAATTCTTCTCACAGAGTTACATCTTTCCCTTCAAGAAGCCTTTCGCTAAGGCTGTTCTTGGGGAATTGGCAAAGGGATATTTGGAAGCCCATAGAGGGCTATGGTGAAAAAGGAAATATCCTCCGTTCAAAACTGGAAAGAAGCTTTCTGAGAAACTGCTCTGTGTTCTGTTAATTCATCTCACAGAGTTACATCTTTCCCTTCAAGAAGCCTTTCGCTAAGGCTGTTCTTGTGGAATTGGCAAAGGGATATTTGGAAGCCCATAGAGGGCTATGGTGAAAAAGGAAATATATTCCGTTCAAAACTGGAAAGAAGCTTTCTGAGAAACTGCTCTGTGTTCTGTTAATTCATTTCACAGAGTTACATCTTTCCCTTCAAGAAGCCTTTCGCTAAAGCTGTTCTTGTGGAATTGGCAAAGGGATATTTGGAAGCCCATGGAGGGCTATGGTGAAAAAGGAAATATCTTCCGTTCAAAATTGGAAAGAAGCTTTCGGAGAAACTGCTCTGTGTTCTCTTAATTCATCTCTCAGAGTTTCATCTTTCCCTTCAAGAAGCCTTTCGCTAAAGCTATTCTTGTGGAATTGGCAAAGGGATATTTGGAACCCCAAGAGGCCTCTGGTGAAAAAGGAAATATCTTTCGTTCAAAACTGGAAAGAAGCTTTCTGAGAAACTGCTCTGTGTTCTGTTAATTCATCTCACAGAGTTACATCTTTCCCTTCAAGAAGCCTTTCGCTAAGAGTGTTCTTGTGGAATTGGCAAAGGAATATTTGGAAGCCCATAGAGGGCTATAGTGAAAAAGGAAATATCTTTCTTTCAAAACTGGCAAGAAGCTTTCTGAGAAACTGCTCTGTGTTCTGTTAATTCATCTCACAGAGTTACATCTTTCCCTTCAAGAAGCCTTTCGCTAAGGCTGCTCTTGTGGAATTGGCAAAGGGATATTTGGAAGCCCATAGAGGGCTATGGTGAAAAAGGAAATATCTTCCGTCGAAAACTGGAAAGAAGCTTTCTGAGAAACTGCTCTGTGTTCTGTTAATTCATCTCACCGAGTTACATCTTTCCGTTCAAGAAGCCTTTCGCTAAGGCTGTTCTTGTGGATTTGGCAAAGGGATATTTGGAAGCCCATAGAGGGCTATGGTGAAAAAGGAAATATCTTCCGTTCAAAACTGGAAAGAAGCTTTCTGAGATACTGCTCTGTGTTCTCTTAATTCATGTCACAGAGTTACATCTTTCCCTTCAAGAAGCCTTTCGCTAAGGCTGTTCTTGTGGAATTGGCAAAGGGATATTTGGAAGCCCATAGAGGTCTATGGTGAAAAAGGAAATATCTTTCGTTCAAAAGTGGAAAGAAGCTTTCTGAGAAACTGCTCTGTGTTCTGTTCATTCATCTCACAGAGTTACATCTTTCCCTTCAAGAAGCCTTTCGCTAAGGCTGTTCTTGTGGAATTGGCAAAGGGATATTTGGAAGCCCATAGAGGGCTATGGTGAAAAAGGAAATATCTTCCGTTCAAAACTGGAAAGAAGCTTTCTGAGAAACTGCTCTGTGTTCTCTTAATTCATCTCTCAGAGTTTCATCTTTCCCTTCAAGAAGCCTTTCGCTAAGGCTGTTCTTGTGGAATTGGCAAAGGGATATTTGGAAGCCCATAGAGGGCTATGGTGAAAAAGGAAATATCTTCCGTTCAAAACTGGAAAGAAGCTTTCTGAAAAACTGCTCTGTGTTCTGTTAATTCATCTCAGAGAGTTACATCTTTCCCTTTAAGAAGCCTTTCGCTAAGGCTGTTCTTGTGGAATTGGCAAAGGGATATTTGGAAGCCCATAGAGGGCTATGGAGAAAAAGGAAATATCTTCCGTCGAAAACTGGAAAGAATCTTTCTGAGAAACTGCTCTGTGTTCTGTTAATTCATCTCACCGAGTTACATCTTTCCGTTCAAGAAGCCTTTCTCTAAGGCTGTTCTTGTGGATTTGGCAAAGGGATATTTGGAAGCCCATAGAGGGCTATGGTGAAAAAGGAAATATCTTCCGTTCAAAACTGGAAAGATGCTTTCTGAGATACTGCTCTGTGTTCTCTTAATTCCTGTCACAGAGTTACATCTTTCCCTTCAAGAAGCCTTTCGCTAAGGCTGTTCTTGTGGAATTGGCAAAGGGATATTTGGAAGCCCATAGAGGTCTATGGTGAAAAAGGAAATATCTTTCGTTCAAAAGTGGAAAGAAGCTTTCTGAGAAACTGCTCTGTGTTCTGTTCATTCATCTCACAGAGTTACATCTTTACCTTCAAGAAGCCTTTCGCTAAGGCTGTTCTTGTGGAATTGGCAAAGGGATATTTGGAAGCCCATAGAGGGCTATGGTGAAAAAGGAAATATCTTCCGTTCAAAACTGGAAAGAAGCTTTCTGAGAAACTGCTCTGTGTTCTCTTAATTCATCTCTCAGAGTTTCATCTTTCCCTTCAAGAAGCCTTTCGCTAAGGCTGTTCTTGTGGAATTGGCAAAGGGATATTTGGAAGCCCATAGAGGGCTATGGTGAAAAAGGAAATATCTTCCGTTCAAAACTGGAAAGAAGCTTTCTGAAAAACTGCTCTGTGTTCTGTTAATTCATCTCACAGAGTTACATCTTTCCCTTCAAGAAGCCTTTCGCTAAAGCTATTCTTGTGGAATTGGCAAAGGGATATTTGGAACCCCAAGAGGCCTCTGGTGAAAAAGGAAATATCTTCCGTTCAAAACTGGAAAGAAGCTTTCTGAGAAACTGCTCTGTGTTCTGTTAATTCATCTCACAGAGTTACATCTTTCCCTTCAAGAAGCCTTTCGCTAAGGCTGTTCTTGTGGAATTGGCAAAGGGATATTTGGAAGCCCATAGAGGGCTATGGTGAAAAAGGAAATATCTTCCGTTCAAAACTGGAAAGAAGCTTTCTGAGAAACTGCTCTGTGTTCTGTTAATTCATCTCACAGAGTTACATCTTTCCCTTCAAGAAGCCTTTCGCTAAGGCTGTTCTTGTGGAATTGGCAAAGGGATATTTGGAAGCCCATAGAGGGCTATGGTGAAAAAGGAAATATCTTCCGTCGAAAACTGGAAAGAAGCTTTCTGAGAAACTGCTCTGTGTTCTGTTAATTCATCTCACCGAGTTACATCTTTCCGTTCAAGAAGCCTTCCGCTAAGGCTGTTCTTGTTTATTTGGCAAAGGGATATTTGGAAGCCCATAGAGGGCTATGGTGAAAAAGGAAATATCTTCCGTTCATAACTGGAAAGAAGCTTTCTGAGATACTGCTCTGTGTTCTCTTAATTCGTGTCACAGAGTTACATCTTTCCCTTCAAGAAGCCTTTCGCTAAGGCTGTTCTTGTGGAATTGGCAAAGGGATATTTGGAAGCCCATAGAGGTCTATGGTGAAAAAGGAAATATCTTTCGTTCAAAAGTGGAAAGAAGCTTTCTGAGAAACTGCTCTGTGTTCTGTTCATTCATCTCACAGAGTTACATCTTTCCCTTCAAGAAGCCTTTCGCTAAGGCTGTTCTTGTGGAATTGGCAAAGGGATATTTGGAAGCCCATAGAGGGCTATGGTGAAAAAGGAAATATCTTCCGTTCAAAACTGGAAAGAAGCTTTCTGAGAAACTGCTCTGTGTTCTCTTAATTCATCTCTCAGAGTTTCATCTTTCCCTTCAAGAAGCCTTTCGCTAAGGCTCTTCTTGTGGAATTGGCAAAGGGATATTTGGAAGCCCATAGAGGGCTATGGTGAAAAAGGAAATATCTTCCGTTCAAAACTGGAAAGAAGCTTTCTGAAAAACTGCTCTGTGTTCTGTTAATTCATCTCACAGAGTTACATCTTTCCCTTCAAGAAGCCTTTCGCTAAAGCTATTCTTGTGGAATTGGCAAAGGGATATTTGGAACCCCAAGAGGCCTCTGGTGAAAAAGGAAATATCTTCCGTTCAAAACTGGAAAGAAGCTTTCTGAGAAACTGCTCTGTGTTCTGTTAATTCATCTCACCGAGTTACATCTTTCCCTTCAAGAAGCCTTTCGCTAAGGCTGTTCTTGTGGAATTGGCAAAGGGATATTTGGAAGCCCATAGAGGGCTATGGTGAAAAAGGAAATATCTTCCGTTCAAAACTGGAAAGAAGCTTTCTGAGAAACTGCTCTGTGTTCTGTTAATTCATCTCACCGAGTTACATCTTTCCCTTCAACAAGCCTTTCGCTAAGGCTGTTCTTGTGGAATTGGCAAAGGGATATTTGGAAGCCCATAGAGGGCTATGGTGAAAAAGGAAATATCTTCCGTTCAAAACTGGAAAGAAGCTTTCTGAGAAACTGCTCTGTGTTCTGTTAATTCATCTCACAGAGTTACATCTTTCCCTTCAAGAAGCCTTTCGCTAACGCTGTTCTTGTGGAATTGGCAAAGGGATATTTGGAAGCCCATAGAGGGCTATGGTGAAAAAGGAAATATCTTCCGTTCCAAACTGGAAAGAAGCTTTCTGAGAAACTGCTCTGTGTTCTGTTAATTCATCTCACCGAGTTAAATCTTTCCCTTCAAGAAGCCTTTCGCTAAGGCTGTTCTTGTGGAATTGGCAAAGGGATATTTGGAAGCCCATAGAGGGCTATGGTGAAAAAGGAAATATCTTCCGTTCAAAACTGGAAAGAAGCTTTCTGAGAAACTGCTCTGTGTTCTGTTAATTCATCTCACCGAGTTACATCTTTCCCTTCAAGAAGACTTTCGCTAAGCCTGTTCTTGTGGAATTGGCAAATGGATATTTGGAAGCCCATAGAGGCCTATGGTGAAAAAGGAAATATCTTCCGTTCAAAACTGGAAAGAAGCTTTCTGAGAAACTGCTCTGTGTTCTGTTAATTCATCTCACAGAGTTACATCTTTCCCTTCAAGAAGCCTTTCGCTATGGCTGTTCTTGTGGAATTGGCAAAGGGATATTTGGAAGCCCATAGAGGGCTACGGTGAAAAAGGAAATATCCTACTTTCAAACCTGGAAAGAAGCTTTCTGAGAAACTGCTCTGTGTTCTCTTAATTCTTCTCACAGAGTTACATCTTTCCCTTCTAGAAGCCTTTCGCTAAGGCTGTTCTTGTGGAATGGGCAAAGGTATATTTGGAAGCCCATAGAGGGCTATGGTGAAAAAGGAAATATCTTCCGTTCAAAACTGGAAAGAAGCTTTCTGAGAAACTGCTCTGTGTTCTGTTAATTCATCTCACAGAGTTACATCTTTCCCTTCAAAAAGCCTTTCGCTAAGGCTATTCTTGTGGAATTGGCAAAGGGATATTTGGAAGCCCATAGAGGGCTATGGTGAAAAAGGAATTATCTTCCGTTCAAAACTGGAAAGAAGCTTTCTGAGAAACTGCTCTGTGTTCTGTTCGTTCATCTCACAGAGTTACATCTTTCCCTTCAAGAAGCCTTTCGCTAAGGCTGTTCTTGTGGAATTGGCAAAGTGATATTTGGAAGCCCATAGAGGGCTATGGTGAAAAAGGAAATATCTTCAGTTCAAAACTGGAAAGATGCTTTCTGAGAAACTGCTCTGTGTTCTGTTAATTCATCTCACAGAGTTACATCTTTCACTTCAAGAAGCCTTTCGCTAAGAGTGTTCTTGTGGAATTGGCAAAGGAATATTTGGAAGCCCATAGAGGGCTATAGTGAAAAAGGAAATATCTTTCTTTCAAAACTGGCTAGAAGCTTTCTGAGAAACCGCTCTGTGTTCTGTTAATTCATCTCACGGAGTTACATCTTTCCCTTCAAGAAGCCTTTCCCTAAGGCTGTTCTTGTGGAATTGGCAAAGGGATATTTGGAAGCCCATAGAGGGCTATGGTGAAAAAGGAAATATCTTCCTTCGAAAACTGGAAAGAAGCTTTCTGAGAAACTGCTCTGTGTTCTGTTAATTCATCTCACAGAGTTACATCTTTCCCTTCCAGAAGCCTTTCGCTAAGGCTGTTCTTGTGGAATTGGCAAAGGGATATTTGGAAGCCCATAGAGGGCTACGGTGAAAAAGGAAATATCTTCCGTTCCAAACTGGAAAGAAGCTTTCTGAGAAACTGCTCTGTGTTCTGTTAATTCATCTCACAGTGTTACATCTTTCCCTTCAAGAAGCCTTTCGCTAAGGCTGTTCTTGTGGAATTGGCAAAGGGATATTTGGAACCCCATAGAGGCCTATGGTGAAAAAGGAAATATCTTCCGTTCAAAACTGGAAAGAAGCTTTCTGAGAAACCGCTCTGTGTTCTGTTAATTCATCTCACCGAGTTACATCTTTCCCTTCAAGAAGCCTTTCGCTAAGGCTGTTCTTGTGGAATTGGCAAAGGAATATTTGGAACCCCATAGAGGCCTATGGTGAAAAAGGAAATATCTTCCGTTCAAAACTGGAAAGAAGCTTTCTGAGAAACTGCTCTGTGTTCTGTTAATTCATCTCACAGAGTTACATCTTTCCCTTCAAGAAGCCTTTGGCTAAGGCTGTTCTTGTGGAATTGGCAAAGGGATATTTTGAAGCCCATAGAGGGCTATGGTGAAAAAGGAAATATCTTCCGTTCAAAACTGGAAAGAAGCTTTCTGAGAAACTGCTCTGTGTTCTGTTAATTCATCTCACCGAGTTACATCTTTCCCTTCAAGAAGCCTTTCGCTAAGGCTGTTCTTGTGGAATTGGCAAAGGGATATTTGGAAGCCCATAGAGGGCTATGGTGAAAAAGGAAATATCTTCCGTTCAAAACTGGAAAGGAGCTTTCTGAGAAACTGCTCTGTGTTCTGTTAATTCATCTCACAGAGTTACATCTTTCCCTTCAAGCAGCCTTTCGCTAAGGCTGTTCTTGTGGAATTGGCAAAGAGATATTTGGAAGCCCATAGAGGGCTATGGTGAAAAAGGAAATATCTTCCGTTCAAAACTGGAAAGAAGCTTTCTGAGAAACTGCTCTGTGTTCTGTTAATTCATCTCACAGAGTTACATCTTTCCCTTCAAGAAGCCTTTCGCTAAGGCTGTTCTTGTGGAATTGGCAAAGTGATATTTGGAAGCCCATAGAGGGAGATGGTGAAAAAGGAAATATCTTCAGTTCAAAACTGGAAAGAAGCTTTCTGAGAAACTGCTCTGTGTTCTGTTAATTCATCTCACAGAGTTACATCTTTCACTTCAAGAAGCCTTTCGCTAAGGCTGTTCTTGTGGAATTGGCAAAGGAATATTTGGAAGCCCATAGAGGGCTATAGTGAAAAAGGAAATATCTTTCTTTCAAAACTGGCAAGAAGCTTTCTGAGAAACCGCTCTGTGTTCTGTTAATTCATCTCACAGAGTTACATCTTTCCCTTCAAGAAGCCTTTCGCTAAGGCTGTTCTTGTGGAATTGGCAAAGGGATATTTGGAAGCCCATAGAGGGCTATGGTGAAAAAGGAAATATCTTCCGTTCAAAACTGGAAAGAAGCTTTCTGAGAAACTGCTCTGTGTTCTGTTAATTCATCTCACAGAGTTACATCTTTCCCTTCAAGAAGCCTTTCGCTAAGGCTGTTCTTGTGGAATTGGCAAAGGGATATTTGGAAGCCCATAGAGGGCTATGGTTAAAAAGTAAATATCTTCCGTTCAAAACTGGAAAGAAGCTTTCTGAGATACTGCTCTGTGTTCTCTTAATTCATGTCACAGAGTTACATCTTTCCCTTCAAGAAGCCTTTCGCTAAGGCTGTTCTTGTCGAATTGGCAAAGGGATATTTGGAACCCCAAGAGGCCTCTGGTGAAAAAGGGAATATCTTCCGTTCAAAACTGGAAAGAAGCTTTCTGAGAAACTGCTCTGTGTTCTGTTAATTCATCTCACAGAGTTACATCTTTCCCTTCAAGAAGCCTTTCGCTAAGGCTGTTCTTGTGGAATTGGCAAAGGGATATTTGGAAGCCCCTAGAGGGCTATGGTGAAAAAGGAAATATCTTCCGTTCAAAACTGGAAAGAAGCTTTCTGAGAAACTGCTCTGTGTTCTGTTAATTCATCTCACCGAGTTACATCTTTCCCTTCAACAAGCCTTTCGCTAAGGCTGTTCTTGTGGAATTGGCAAAGGGATATTTGGAAGCCCATAGAGGGCTATCGTGAAAAAGGAAATATCTTCCGTTCAAAACTGGAAAGAAGCTTTCGGAGAAACTGCTCTGTGTTCTGTTAATTCGTCTCACCGAGTTACATCTTTCCCTTCAAGAAGCCTTTCGCTAAGGCTGTTCTTATGGAATTGGCAAAGGGATATTTGGAAGCCCATAGAGGGCTATGGTGAAAAAGGAAATATCTTCCGTTCAAAACTGGAAAGAAGCTTTCTGAGAAACTGCTCTGTATTCTGTTAATTCATCTCACAGAGTTACATCTTTCCCTTCAAGAAGCCTTTCGCTAAGGCTGTTCTTGTGGAATTGGCAAAGGGATATTTGGAAGCCCATAGAGGGCAATGGTGAAAAAGGTAATATATTCCGTTCAAAACTGGAAAGAAGCTTTCGGGGAAAGTGCTCTGTGTTCTGTTAATTCATCTCACCGAGTTACATCTTTCCCTTCAAGAAGCCTTTCGCTAAGGCGGTTCTTGTGGAATTGGCAAAGGGATATTTGGAAACCCGTAGATGAATAGGGTGAAAAAGGAAATATCTTCCGTTCCAAACTGGAAAGAAGCTTTCTGAGAAACTGCTCTGTGTTCTGTTCATTCATCTCACAGAGTTACATCTTTCCCTTCAAGAAGCCCTTCGCTAAGGCTGTACTTGTGGAATTGGCAAAGGGATATTTGGAAGCCCATAGAGGGCTACGGTGAAAAAGGAAATATCTTGAGTTGAAAACTGGAAAGAAGCTTTCTGAGATACTGCTCTGTGTTCTGTTAATTCATCTCACAGAGTTACATCTTTCACTTCAAGAAGCCTTTCGCTAAGGCTGTTCTTGTGGAATTGGCAAAGGAATATTTGGAAGCCCATAGAGGGCTATAGTGAAAAAGGAAATATCTTTCTTTCAAAACTGGCAAGAAGCTTTCTGAGAAACCGCTCTGTGTTCTGTTAATTCATCTCACAGAGTTACATCTTTCCCTTCAAGAAGCCTTTCGATAAGGCTGTTCTTGTGGAATTGGCAAAGGGATATTTGGAAGCCCATAGAGGGCTATGATGAAAAAGGAAATATCTTCCGTTCAAAACTGGAAAGAAGCTTTCTGAGGAACTGCTCTGTGTTCTGTTAATTCATCTCACAGAGTTACATCTTTCCCTTCAAGAAGCCTTTCGCTAAGGCTGTTCTTGTGGAATTGGCAAAGGGATATTTGGAAGCCCATAGAGGGCTATGGTGAAAAAGGAAATATCTTCGTTCAAAACTGGAAAGAAGCTTTCTGAGATACTGCTCTGTGTTCTCTTAATTCATGTCACAGAGTTACATCTTTCCCTTCAAGAAGCCTTTCGCTAAGGCTGTTCTTGTGGAATTGGCAAAGGGATATTTGGAACCCCAAGAGGCCTCTGGTGAAAAAGGGAATATCTTCCGTTCAAAACTGGAAAGAAGCTTTCTGAGAAACTGCTCTGTGTTCTGTTAATTCATCTCACAGAGTTACATCTTTCCCTTCAAGAAGCCTTTCGCTAAGGCTGTTCTTGTGGAATTGGCAAAGGGATATTTGGAAGCCCATAGAGGGCTATGGTGAAAAAGGAAATATCTTCCGTTCAAAACTGGAAAGAAGCTTTCTGAGAAACTGCTCTGTGTTCTGTTAATTCATCTCACCGAGTTACATCTTTCCCTTCAAACAAGCCTTTCGCTAAGGCTGTTCTTGTGGAATTGGCAAAGGGATATTTGGAAGCCCATAGAGGGCTATCGTGAAAAAGGAAATATCTTCCGTTCAAAACTGGAAAGAAGCTTTCGGAGAAACTGCTCTGTGTTCTGTTAATTCGTCTCACCGAGTTACATCTTTCCCTTCAAGAAGCCTTTCGCTAAGGCGGTTCTTGTGGAATTGGCAAAGGGATATTTGGAAACCCGTAGATGCCTAGGGTGAAAAAGGAAATATCTTCCGTTCAAAACTGGAAAGAAGCTTTCTGAGAAACTGCTCTGTGTTCTGTTCATTCATCTCACAGAGTTACATCTTTCCCTTCAAGAAGCCCTTCGCTAAGGCTGTACTTGTGGAATTGGCAAAGGGATATTTGGAAGCCCATAGAGGGCTACGGTGAAAAAGGAAATATCTTGAGTTGAAAACTGGAAAGAAGCTTTCTGAGATACTGCTCTGTGTTCTCTTAATTCATGTCACAGAGTTACATCTTTCCCTTCCAGAAGCCTTTCGCTAAGGCTGTTCTTGTGGAATTGGCAAAGGGATATTTGGAAGCCCATAGAGGGCTATGGTGAAAAAGGAAATATCTTCCGTTCAAAACTGGAAAGAAGCTTTCTGAGAAACTGCTCTGTGTTCTGTTAATTCATCTCACCGAGTTAAATCTTTCCCTTCAAGAAGCCTTTCGCTAAGGCTGTTCTTGTGGAATTGGCAAAGGGATATTTGGAAGCCCATAAAGGGCTATGGTGAAAAAGGAAATATCTTCCGTTCAAAACAGGAAAGAAGCTTTCTGAGAAACTGCTCTGTGTTCTGTTAATTCATCTCACAGAGTTACATCTTTCCCTTCAAGAAGCCTTTCGCTAAAGTTATTCTTGTGGAATTGGCAAAGAGATATTTGGAACCCCTAGAGGCCTCTGGTGAAAAAGGAAATATCTTCCGTTCAAAACTGGACAGAAGCTTTCTGAGAAACTACTCTGTGTTCTGTTAATTCATCTCACCGAGTTACATCTTTCCCTTCAAGAAGCCTTTCGCTAAGGCTGTTCTTGTGGAATTGGCAAAGGGATATTTGGAAGCCCATAGAGGGCTATGGTGAAAAAGGAAATAACTTCCGTTCAAAACTGGAAAGAAGCTTTCTGAGAAACTGCTCTGTGTTCTGTTAATTCATCTCACCGAGTTACATCTTTCCCTTCAAGAAGCCTTTCGCTAAGGCGGTTCTTGTGGAATTGGCACAGGGATATTTGGAAGCCCATAGAGGGCTATGGTGAAAAAGGAAATATCTTCCGTTCAAAACTGGAAAGAAGCTTTCTGAGAAACTGCTCTGTGTTCTGTTATTTCATCTCACAGGGTTACATCTTTCCCTTCAAGAAGCCTTTCGCTAAGTCTGTTCTTGTGGAATTGGCAAAGTGATATTTGGAAGCCCGTAGAGGGCTATGGTGAAAAAGGAAATATCTTCAGTTCAAAACTGGAAAGGAGCTTTCTGAGAAACTGCTCTGTGTTCTGTTAATTCATCTCACAGAGTTACATCTTTCCCTTCAAGCAGCCTTTCGCTAAGAGTGTTCTTGTGGAATTGGCAAAGGAATATTTGGAAGCCCATAGAGGGCTATAGTGAAATAGGAAATATCTTTCTTTCAAAACTGGCAAGAAGCTTTCTGAGAAACCGCTCTGTGTTCTGTTAATTCATCTCACAGAGTTACATCTTTCCCTTCAAGAAGCCTTTCGCTAAGGCTGTTCTTGTGGAATTGGCAAAGGGATATTTAGAAGCCCATAGAGGGCTATGGTGAAAAAGGAAATATCTTCCGTCGAAAACTGGAAAGAAGCTTTCTGAGAAACTGCTCTGTGTTCTGTTAATTCATCTCACAGAGTTACATCTTTCCCTTCCAGAAGCCTTTCGCTAAGGCTGTTCTTGTGGAATTGGCAAACGGATATTTGGAAGCCCATAGAGGGCTACTGTGAAAAAGGAAATATCTTCCGTTCAAAACTGGAAAGATGCTTTCTGAGATACTGCTCTGTGTTCTCTTAATTCCTGTCACAGAGTTACATCTTTCCCTTCAAGAAGCCTTTCGCTAAGGCTGTTCTTGTGGAATTGGCAAAGGGATATTTGGAATCCCATAGAGGTCTATGGTGAAAAAGGAAATATGTTTCGTTCAAAAGTGGAAAGAAGCTTTCTGAGAAACTGCTCTGTGTTCTGTTCATTCATCTCACAGAGTTACATCTTTACCTTCAAGAAGCCTTTCGCTAAGGCTGTTCTTGTGGAATTGGCAAAGGGATATTTGGAAGCCCATAGAGGGCTATGGTGAAAAAGGAAATATCTTCCGTTCAAAACTGGAAAGAAGCTTTCTGAGAAACTGCTCTGTGTTCTCTTAATTCATCTCTCAGAGTTTCATCTTTCCCTTCAAGAAGCCTTTCGCTAAGGCTGTTCTTGTGGAATTGGCAAAGGGATATTTGGAAGCCCATAGAGGGCTATGGTGAAAAAGGAAATATCTTCCGTTCAAAACTGGAAAGAAGCTTTCTGAAAAACTGCTCTGTGTTCTGTTAATTCATCTCACAGAGTTACATCTTTCCCTTCAAGAAGCCTTTCGCTAAAGCTATTCTTGTGGAATTGGCAAAGGGATATTTGGAACCCCAAGAGGCCTCTGGTGAAAAAGGAAATATATTCCGTTCAAAACTGGAAAGAAGCTTTCTGAGAAACTGCTCTGTGTTCTGTTAATTCATCTCACAGAGTTACATCTTTCCCTTCAAGAAGCCTTTCGCTAAGGCTGTTCTTGTGGAATTGGCAAAGGGATATTTGGAAGCCCATAGAGGGCTATGGTGAAAAAGGAAATATCTTCCGTTCAAAACTGGAAAGAAGCTTTCTGAGAAACTGCTCTGTGTTCTGTTAATTCATCTCACAGAGTTACATCTTTCCCTTCAAGAAGCCTTTCGCTAAGGCTGTTCTTGTGGAATTGGCAATGGGATATTTGGAAGCCCATAGAGGGCTATGGTGAAAAAGGAAATATCTTCCGTTCCAAACTGGAAAGAAGCTTTCTGAGAAACTGCTCTGTGTTCTGTTAATTCATCTCACCGAGTTAAATCTTTCCCTTCAAGAAGCCTTTCGCTAAGGCTGTTCTTGTGGAATTGGCAAAGGGATATTTGGAAGCCCATAGAGGGCTATGGTGAAAAAGGAAATATCTTCCGTCGAAAACTGGAAAGAAGCTTTCTGAGAAACTGCTCTGTGTTCTGTTAATTCATCTCACCGAGTTACATCTTTCCGTTCAAGAAGCCTTCCGCTAAGGCTGTTCTTGTTTATTTGGCAAAGGGATATTTGGAAGCCCATAGAGGGCTATGGTGAAAAAGGAAATATCTTCCGTTCATAACTGGAAAGAAGCTTTCTGAGATACTGCTCTGTGTTCTCTTAATTCATGTCACAGAGTTACATCTTTCCCTTCAAGAAGCCTTTCGCTAAGGCTGTTCTTGTGGAATTGGCAAAGGGATATTTGGAAGCCCATAGAGGTCTATGGTGAAAAAGGAAATATCTTTCGTTCAAAAGTGGAAAGAAGCTTTCTGAGAAACTGCTCTGTGTTCTGTTCATTCATCTCACAGAGTTACATCTTTCCCTTCAAGAAGCCTTTCGCTAAGGCTGTTCTTGTGGAATTGGCAAAGGGATATTTGGAAGCCCATAGAGGGCTATGGTGAAAAAGGAAATATCTTCCGTTCAAAACTGGAAAGAAGCTTTCTGAGAAACTGCTCTGTGTTCTCTTAATTCATCTCTCAGAGTTTCATCTTTCCCTTCAAGAAACCTTTCGCTAAGGCTCTTCTTGTGGAATTGGCAAAGGGATATTTGGAAGCCCATAGAGGGCTATGGTGAAAAAGGAAATATCTTCCGTTCAAAACTGGAAAGAAGCTTTCTGAAAAACTGCTCTGTGTTCTGTTAATTCATCTCACAGAGTTACATCTTTCCCTTCAAGAAGCCTTTCGCTAAAGCTATTCTTGTGGAATTGGCAAAGGGATATTTGGAACCCCAAGAGGCCTCTGGTGAAAAAGGAAATATCTTCCGTTCAAAACTGGAAAGAAGCTTTCTGAGAAACTGCTCTGTGTTCTGTTAATTCATCTCACCGAGTTACATCTTTCCCTTCAAGAAGCCTTTCGCTAAGGCTGTTCTTGTGGAATTGGCAAAGGGATATTTGGAAGCCCATAGAGGGCTATGGTGAAAAAGGAAATATCTTCCGTTCAAAACTGGAAAGAAGCTTTCTGAGAAACTGCTCTGTGTTCTGTTAATTCATCTCACCGAGTTACATCTTTCCCTTCAACAAGCCTTTCGCTAAGGCTGTTCTTGTGGAATTGGCAAAGGGATATTTGGAAGCCCATAGAGGGCTATGGTGAAAAAGGAAATATCTTCCGTTCAAAACTGGAAAGAAGCTTTCTGAGAAACTGCTCTGTGTTCTGTTAATTCATCTCACAGAGTAACATCTTTCCCTTCAAGAAGCCTTTCGCTAACGCTGTTCTTGTGGAATTGGCAAAGGGATATTTGGAAGCCCATAGAGGGCTAAGGTGAAAAAGGAAATATCTTCCGTTCCAAACTGGAAAGAAGCTTTCTGAGAAACTGCTCTGTGTTCTGTTAATTCATCTCACCGAGTTAAATCTTTCCCTTCAAGAAGCCTTTCGCTAAGGCTGTTCTTGTGGAATTGGCAAAGGGATATTTGGAAGCCCATAGAGGGCTATGGTGAAAAAGGAAATATCTTCCGTTCAAAACTGGAAGGAAGCTTTCTGAGAAACTGCTCTGTGTTCTGTTAATTCATCTCACCGAGTTACATCTTTCCCTTCAAGAAGACTTTCGCTAAGCCTGTTCTTGTGGAATTGGCAAATGGATATTTGGAAGCCCATAGAGGCCTATGGTGAAAAAGGAAATATCTTCCGTTCAAAACTGGAAAGAAGCTTTCTGAGAAACTGCTCTGTGTTCTGTTAATTCATCTCACAGAGTTACATCTTTCCCTTCAAGAAGCCTTTCGCTATGGCTTTTCTTGTGGAATTGGCAAAGGGATATTTGGAAGCCCATAGAGGGCTACGGTGAAAAAGGAAATATCCTCCTTTCAAACCTGGAAAGAAGCTTTCTGAGAAACTGCTCTGTGTTCTCTTAATTCTTCTCACAGAGTTACATCTTTCCCTTCTAGAAGCCTTTCGCTAAGGCTGTTCTTGTGGAATGGGCAAAGGTATATTTGGAAGCCCATAGAGGGCTATGGTGAAAAAGGAAATATCTTCCGTTCAAAACTGGAAAGAAGCTTTCTGAGAAACTGCTCTGTGTTCTGTTAATTCATCTCACAGAGTTACATCTTTCCCTTCAAAAAGCCTTTCGCTAAGGCTATTCTTGTGGAATTGGCAAAGGGATATTTGGAAGCCCATAGAGGGCTATGGTGAAAAAGGAATTATCTTCCGTTCAAAACTGGAAAGAAGCTTTCTGAGAAACTGCTCTGTGTTCTGTTCGTTCATCTCACAGAGTTACATCTTTCCCTTCAAGAAGCCTTTCGCTAAGTCTGTTCTTGTGGAATTGGCAAAGTGATATTTGGAAGCCCATAGAGGGCTATGGTGAAAAAGGAAATATCTTCAGTTCAAAACTGGAAAGATGCTTTCTGAGAAACTGCTCTGTGTTCTGTTAATTCATCTCACAGAGTTACATCTTTCACTTCAAGAAGCCTTTCGCTAAGAGTGTTCTTGTGGAATTGGCAAAGGAATATTTGGAAGCCCATAGAGGGCTATAGTGAAAAAGGAAATATCTTTCTTTCAAAACTGGCTAGAAGCTTTCTGAGAAACCGCTCTGTGTTCTGTTAATTCATCTCACAGAGTTACATCTTTCCCTTCAAGAAGCCTTTCCCTAAGGCTGTTCTTGTGGAATTGGCAAAGGGATATTTGGAAGCCCATAGAGGGCTATGGTGAAAAAGGAAATATCTTCCTTCGAAAACTGGAAAGAAGCTTTCTGAGAAACTGCTCTGTGTTCTGTTAATTCATCTCACAGAGTTACATCTTTCCCTTCCAGAAGCCTTTCGCTAAGGCTGTTCTTGTGGAATTGGCAAAGGGATATTTGGAAGCCCATAGAGGGCTACGGTGAAAAAGGAAATATCTTCCGTTCCAAACTGGAAAGAAGCTTTCTGAGAAACTGCTCTGTGTTCTGTTAATTCATCTCACAGTGTTACATCTTTCCCTTCAAGAAGCCTTTCGCTAAGGCTGTTCTTGTGGAATTGGCAAAGGGATATTTGGAACCCCATAGAGGCCTATGGTGAAAAAGGAAATATCTTCCGTTCAAAACTGGAAAGAAGCTTTCTGAGAAACCGCTCTGTGTTCTGTTAATTCATCTCACCGAGTTACATCTTTCCCTTCAAGAAGCCTTTCGCTAAGGCTGTTCTTGTGGAATTGGCAAAGGAATATTTGGAACCCCATAGAGGCCTATGGTGAAAAAGGAAATATCTTCCGTTCAAAACTGGAAAGAAGCTTTCTGAGAAACTGCTCTGTGTTCTGTTAATTCATCTCACAGAGTTACATCTTTCCCTTCAAGAAGCCTTTGGCTAAGGCTGTTCTTGTGGAATTGGCAAAGGGATATTTGGAAGCCCATAGAGGGCTATGGTGAAAAAGGAAATATCTTCCGTTCAAAACTGGAAAGAAGCTTTCTGAGAAACTGCTCTGTGTTCTGTTAATTCATCTCACCGAGTTACATCTTTCCCTTCAAGAAGCCTTTCGCTAAGGCTGTTCTTGTGGAATTGGCAAAGGGATATTTGGAAGCCCATAGAGGGCTATGGTGAAAAAGGAAATATCTTCCGTTCAAAACTGGAAAGGAGCTTTCTGAGAAACTGCTCTGTGTTCTGTTAATTCATCTCACAGAGTTACATCTTTCCCTTCAAGCAGCCTTTCGCTAAGGCTGTTCTTGTGGAATTGGCAAAGAGATATTTGGAAGCCCATAGAGGGCTATGGTGAAAAAGGAAATATATTCCGTTCAAAACTGGAAAGAAGCTTTCTGAGAAACTGCTCTGTGTTCTGTTAATTCATCTCACAGAGTTACATCTTTCCCTTCAAGAAGCCTTTCGCTAAGGCTGTTCTTGTGGAATTGGCAAAGTGATATTTGGAAGCCCATAGAGGGAGATGGTGAAAAAGGAAATATCTTCAGTTCAAAACTGGAAAGAAGCTTTCTGAGAAACTGCTCTGTGTTCTGTTAATTCATCTCACAGAGTTACATCTTTCACTTCAAGAAGCCTTTCGCTAAGGCTGTTCTTGTGGAATTGGCAAAGGAATATTTGGAAGCCCATAGAGGGCTATAGTGAAAAAGGAAATATCTTTCTTTCAAAACTGGCAAGAAGCTTTCTGAGAAACCGCTCTGTGTTCTGTTAATTCATCTCACAGAGTTACATCTTTCCCTTCAAGAAGCCTTTCGCTAAGGCTGTTCTTGTGGAATTGGCAAAGGGATATTTGGAAGCCCATAGAGGGCTATGGTGAAAAAGGAAATATCTTCCGTTCAAAACTGGAAAGAAGCTTTCTGAGAAACTGCTCTGTGTTCTGTTAATTCATCTCACAGAGTTACATCTTTCCCTTCAAGAAGCCTTTCGCTAAGGCTGTTCTTGTGGAATTGGCAAAGGGATATTTGGAAGCCCATAGAGGGCTATGGTTAAAAAGTAAATATCTTCCGTTCAAAACTGGAAAGAAGCTTTCTGAGATACTGCTCTGTGTTCTCTTAATTCATGTCACAGAGTTACATCTTTCCCTTCAAGAAGCCTTTCGCTAAGGCTGTTCTTGTCGAATTGGCAAAGGGATATTTGGAACCCCAAGAGGCCTCTGGTGAAAAAGGGAATATCTTCCGTTCAAAACTGGAAAGAAGCTTTCTGAGAAACTGCTCTGTGTTCTGTTAATTCATCTCACAGAGTTACATCTTTCCCTTCGAGAAGCCTTTCGCTAAGGCTGTTCTTGTGGAATTGGCAAAGGGATATTTGGAAGCCCATAGAGGGCTATGGTGAAAAAGGAAATATCTTCCGTTCAAAACTGGAAAGAAGCTTTCTGAGAAACTGCTCTGTGTTCTGTTAATTCATCTCACCGAGTTACATCTTTCCCTTCAACAAGCCTTTCGCTAAGGCTGTTCTTGTGGAATTGGCAAAGGGATATTTGGAGGCCAAAGAGGGCAATGGTGAAAAAGGTAATATATTCCGTTCAAAACTGGAAAGAAGCTTTCGGGGAAAGTGCTCTGTGTTCTGTTAATTCGTCTCACCGAGTTACATCTTTCCCTTCAAGAAGCCTTTCGCTAAGGCGGTTCTTGTGGAATTGGCAAAGGGATATTTGGAAACCCGTAGATGCCTAGGGTGAAAAAGGAAATATCTTCCGTTCCAAACTGGAAAGACGCTTTCTGAGAAACTGCTCTGTGTTCTGTTCATTCATCTCACAGAGTTACATCTTTCCCTTCAAGAAGCCCTTCGCTAAGGCTGTACTTGTGGAATTGGCAAAGGGATATTTGGAAGCCCATAGAGGGCTACGGTGAAAAAGGAAATATCTTGAGTTGAAAACTGGAAAGAAGCTTTCTGAGATACTGCTCTGTGTTCTGTTAATTCATCTCACAGAGTTACATCTTTCACTTCAAGAAGCCTTTCGCTAAGGCTGTTCTTGTGGAATTGGCAAAGGAATATTTGGAAGCCCATAGAGGGCTATAGTGAAAAAGGAAATATCTTTCTTTCAAAACTGGCAAGAAGCTTTCTGAGAAACCGCTCTGTGTTCTGTTAATTCATCTCACAGAGTTACATCTTTCCCTTCAAGAAGCCTTTCGATAAGGCTGTTCTTGTGGAATTGGCAAAGGGATATTTGGAAGCCCATAGAGGGCTATGATGAAAAAGGAAATATCTTCCGTTCAAAACTGGAAAGAAGCTTTCTGAGGAACTGCTCTGTGTTCTGTTAATTCATCTCACAGAGTTACATCTTTCCCTTCAAGAAGCCTTTCGCTAAGGCTGTTCTTGTGGAATTGGCAAAGGGATATTTGGAAGCCCATAGAGGGCTATGGTGAAAAAGGAAATATCTTCGTTCAAAACTGGAAAGAAGCTTTCTGAGATACTGCTCTGTGTTCTCTTAATTCATGTCACAGAGTTACATCTTTCCCTTCAAGAAGCCTTTCGCTAAGGCTGTTCTTGTGGAATTGGCAAAGGGATATTTGGAACCCCAAGAGGCCTCTGGTGAAAAAGGGAATATCTTCCGTTCAAAACTGGAAAGAAGCTTTCTGAGAAACTGCTCTGTGTTCTGTTAATTCATCTCACAGAGTTACATCTTTCCCTTCAAGAAGCCTTTCGCTAAGGCTGTTCTTGTGGAATTGGCAAAGGGATATTTGGAAGCCCATAGAGGGCTATGGTGAAAAAGGAAATATCTTCCGTTCAAAACTGGAAAGAAGCTTTCTGAGAAACTGCTCTGTGTTCTGTTAATTCGTCTCACCGAGTTACATCTTACCCTTCAAGAAGCCTTTCGCTAAGGCTGTTCTTATGGAATTGGCAAAGGGATATTTGGAAGCCCATAGAGGGCTATGGTGAAAAAGGAAATATATTCCGTTCAAAACTGGAAAGAAGCTTTCGGGGAAAGTGCTCTGTGTTCTGTTAATTCATCTCACCGAGTTACATCTTTCCCTTCAAGAAGCCTTTCGCTAAGGCGGTTCTTGTGGAATTGGCAAAGGGATATTTGGAAACCCGTAGATGCCTAGGGTGAAAAAGGAAATATCTTCCGTTCCAAACTGGAAAGAAGCTTTCTGAGAAACTGCTCTGTGTTCTTTTAATTCATCTCACCGAGTTAAATCTTTCCCTTCAAGAAGCCTTTCGCTAAGGCTGTTCTTGTGGAATTGGCAAAGGGATATTTGGAAGCCCATAGAGGGCTATGGTGAAAACGGAAATATCTTCCGTTCAAAACTGGAAAGAAGCTTCCTGAGATACTGCTCTGTGTTCTCTTAATTCATGTCACAGAGTTACATCTTTCCCTTCAAGAAGCCTTTCGCTAAGGCTGTTGTTGTGGAATTGGCAAAGGGATTTTTGGAAG
The DNA here is from genome assembly GCF_047675955.1 of Chlorocebus sabaeus. NCBI lineage: Eukaryota > Metazoa > Chordata > Mammalia > Primates > Cercopithecidae > Chlorocebus > Chlorocebus sabaeus. The sequence goes on from NC_132908.1 coordinate 35,413,300, forward strand.
CCCATAGAGGTCTATGGTGAAAAAGGAAATATCTTTCGTTCAAAAGTGGAAAGAAGGTTTCTGAGAAACTGCTCTGTGTTCTGTTAATTCATCTCACAGAGTTACATCTTTCCCTTCAAGTAGCCTTTCGCTAAGGCTGTTCTTGTGGAATTGGCAAAGGGATATTTGGAAGCCCATAGAGGGCTATGGTGAAAAAGGAAATATCTTCCGTTCAAAACTGGAAAGAAGCTTTCTGAGAAACTGCTCTGTGTTGTCTTAATTCATCTCTCAGAGTTTCATCTTTCCCTACAAGAAGCCTTTCGCTAAGGCTGTTCTTGTGGAATTGGCAAAGGGATATTTGGAAGCCCATAGAGGGCTATGGTGAAAAAGGAAATATCTTCCGTTCAAAACTGGAAAGAAGCTTTCTGAGAAACTGCTCTGTGTTCTGTTAATTCATCTCACAGAGTTACATCTTTCCCTTCAAGAAGCCTTTCGCTAAAGCTATTCTTGTGGAATTGGCAAAGGGATATTTGGAACCCCTAGAGGCCTCTGGTGAAAAAGGAAATATCTTCCGTTCAAAACTGGAAAGAAGCTTTCTGAGAAACTGCTCTGTGTTCTGTTAATTCATCTCACCGAGTTACATCTTTCCCTTCAAGAAGCCTTTCGCTAAGGCTGTTCTTGTGGAATTGGCAAAGGGATATTTGGAAGCCCATACAGGGCTATGGTGAAAAAGGAAATATCTTCCGTTGAAAACTGGAAAGAAGCTTTCTGAGAAACTGCTCTGTGTTCTGTTAATTCATCTCACAGAGTTACATCTTTCCCTTCAAGAAGCCTTTCGCTAAGGCTGTTCTTGTGGAATTGGCAAAGTGATATTTGAAAGCCCATAGAGGGCTGTGGTGAAAAAGGAAATATCTTCCGTTCAAAAGTTTAAAAGAAGCTTTCTGAGAAACTGCTCTGTGTTCTCTTAATTCATCTCACAGAGTTACATCTTTCACTTCAAGAAGCCTTTCGCTAAGAGTGTTCTTGTGGAATTGGCAAAGGGATATTTGGAAGCCCATAGAGGGCTATGGTGAAAAAGGAAATATCTTTCGTTCAAAACTGGCAAGAAGCTTTCTGAGAAACTGCTCTGTGTTCTGTTAATTCATCTCACAGAGTTACATCTTTCCTTTCCAGAAGCCTTTCGCTAAGGCTGCTCTTGTGGAATTGGCAAAGGGATATTTGGAAGCCCTTAGAGGGCTATAGTGAAAATGGAAATATCTTCCGTTCAAAACTGGCAAGAAGCTTTCTGAGAAACTGCTCTGTGTTCTGTTAATTCATCTCACAGAGTTACATCTTTCCCTTCCAGAAGCCTTTCGCTAAGGCTGTTCTTGTGGAATTGGCAAAGGGATATTTTGAAGCCCTTAGAGGGCTATGGTGAAAAAGGGAATATCTTCCGTTCAAAACTGGAAAGAAGCTTTCTGAGAAACTGCTCTGTGTTCTGTTAATTCATCTCACCGAGTTACATCTTTCCCTTCAAGAAGCCTTTCGCTAAGGCTGTTCTTGTGGAATTGGCAAAGGGATATTTGGAAGCCCATAGAGGGCTATGGTGAAAAAGGAAATATCTTCCGTTCAAAACTGGAAAGAAGCTTTCTGAGAAACTGCTCTGTGTTCTGTTAATTCATCTCACAGAGATACATCTATTCCTTCAAGAAGCCTTTCGCTAAGGCGGTTCTTCTGGAATTGGCAAAGGGATATTTGGAAGCCCATAGAGGGCTATGGTGAAAAAGGAAATATCTTCCGTTCAAAACTGGAAAGAAGCTTTCTGAGGTACTGCTCTGTGTTCTCTTAATTCATGTCACAGAGTTACATCTTTCCCTTCAAGAAGCCTTTCGCTAATTCTGTTCTTGTGGAATTGGCAAAGGGATATTTGGAAGCCCATAGAGGGCTATGGTGAAAAAGGAAATATCTTCCGTTCAAAAGTGGAAAGAAGCTTTCTGAGAAACTGCACTGTGTTCTGTTAATTCATCTCACCGAGTTACATCTTTCCCTTCACCAAGCCTTTCGCTAAGGCTGTTCTTGTGGAATTGGCAAAGGGATATTTGGAAGCCCATAGAGGGCTATGGTGAAAAAGGAAATATCTTCCGTTCAAAACTGGAAAGAAGCTTTCTGAGAAACTGCTCTGTGTTCTGTTAATTCATCTCACCGAGTTACATCTTTCCCTTCAAGAAGCCTTTCGCTAAGGCTGTTCTTGTGGAATTGGCAAAGGGATATTTATAAGCCCATAGAGGGCTATGGTGAAAAAGGAAATATCTTCCGTTCAAAACTGGAAAGAAGCTTTCTGAGAAACTGCTCTGTGTTCTCTTCATTCATCTCACAGAGTTACATCTTTCCCTTCACTAAGCGCTTCGCTAAGGCTGTTCTTGTGGAATTGGCAAAGGGATATTTGGAAGCCTATAGAGGGCTACGGTGAAAAAGGAAATATCCTCCGTTCAAAACTGGAAAGAAGCTTTCTGAGAAACTGCTCTGTATTCTCTTAATTCTTCTCACAGAGTTACATCTTTCCCTTCAAAAAGCCTTTCGCTAAGGCTGTTCTTGTGGAATTGGCAAAGGGATATTTGGAAGCCCATAGAGGGCTATGGTGAAAAAGGAAATATCTTCCGTTCAAAACTGGAAAGAAGCTTTCTGAGAAACTGCTCTGTGTTCTGTTAATTCATCTCACAGAGATACATCTTTCCCTTCAAGAAGCCTTTCGCTAAGGCGGTTCTTTGTGGAATTGGCAAAGGGATATTTGGAAGCCCATAGAGGGCTATTATGAAAAAGGAATTATCTTAAGTTGAAAACTGGAAAGAAGCTTTCTGAGATACTGCTCTGTGTTCTCTTAATTCATGTCACAGAGTTACATCTTTCCCTTCAAGAAGCCTTTCGCTAAGGCTGTTCTTGTGGAATTGGCAAAGGGATATTTGGAAGCCCATAGAGGGCTATGGTGAAAAAGGAAATATCTTCCGTTCAAAACTGGAAAGAAGCTTTCTGAGAAACTGCTCTGTGTTCTGTTAATTCATCTCACCGAGTTACATCTTTCCCTTCAAGAATCCTTTCGCTAAGGCTGTTCTTGTGGAATTGGCAAAGGGATATTTGGAAGCCCATAGAGGGCTATGGTGAAAAAGGAAATATCTTCCGTTCAAAACTGAAAAGAAGCTTTCTGAGATACTGCTCTGTGTTCTCTTAATTCATGTCACAGAGTTACATCATTCCCTTCAAGAAGCCTTTCGCTAAGGCTGTTCTTGTGGAATTGGCAAAGGGATATTTGGAAGCCCATAGAGGGCTATGGTAAAAAAGGAAATATCTTCCGTTCAAAACTGGAAAGAAGCTTTCGGAGAAACTGCTCTGTGTTCTGTTAATTCATCTCACCGAGTTACATCTTTCCCTTCAAGAAGCCTTTCGCTAAGGCTGTTCTTGTGGAATTGGCAAAGGAATATTTGGAAAGCCATAGAGGCCTATGGTGAAAAAGGAAATATCTTCCGTTCAAAACTGGAAAGAAGCTTTCTGAGAAACTGCTCTGTGTTCTGCTCATTCACCTCACAGACTTACATCTTTCCCTTCAAGAAGCCTTTCGCTAAGGGTGTTCTTGTGGAATTGGCAAAGGGATATTTGGAAGCCCGTAGAGGGCTACGTTGAAAAAGGAAATATCCTCCGTTCAAAACTGGAAAGAAGCTTTCTGAGAAACTGCTGTGTGTTCTCTTAATTCTTCTCACAGAGTTACATCTTTCCCTTCAAGAAGCCTTTCGCTAAGGCTGTTCTTGTGGAATTGGCAAAGGGATATTTGGAAGCCCATAGAGGGCTATGGTGAAAAAGGAAATATCTTCCGTTCAAAACTGGAAAGAAGCTTTCTGAGAAACTGCTCTGTGTTCTGCTCATTCACCTCACAGACTTACATCTTTCCCTTCAAGAAGCTTTTCGCTAACGCTGTTCTTGTGGAATTGGCAAAGGGATATTTTGAACCCCTAGAGGCCGATGGTGAAAAAGGAAATATCTTCCGTTCAAAACTGGAAAGAAGCTTTCTGAGAAACTGCTCTGTGTTCTGTTAATTCATCTCACCGAGTTACATTTTCCCTTCAAGAATCCTTTCGCTAAGGGTGTTCTTGTGGAATTGGCAAAGGGATATTTGGAAGCCCATAGAGGGCTATGGTGAAAAAGGAAATATCTTCCGTTGAAAACTGGAAAGAAGCTTTCTGAGAAACTGCTCTGTGTTCTGTTAATTCATCTCACCGAGTTACATCTTTCCCTTCAAGAAGCCTTTCGCTAAGGGTGTTCTTGTGGAATTGGCAAAGGGATATTTGGAAGCCCATAGAGGGCTACGGTGAAAAAGGAAATATCTTCCTTTCAAAATTGGAAGGAAGCTTTCTGAGAAACTGCGATGTGTTCTGTTAATTCATCTCACAGGGTTACATCTTTCCCTTCAAGAAGCCTTTCGCTATGGCTGTTCTTGTGGAATTGCCAAAGTGATATTTCGAATCCCATAGAGGCCTATGGTGAAAAAGGAAATATCTTCCGTTCAAAACTGGAAAGAAGCTTTCTGAGAAACTGCTCTGTGTTCTGTTCATTCATCTCACAGAGTTACATCTTTCCCTTCAAGAAGCCTTTTGCTAATGCTGTTCTTGTGGAATTGGCAAAGGGATACCTGGAAGCCCTTAGAGGGCTATGGTGAAAAAGGAAATATCTTCCGTTCAAAACTGCAAAGAAGCTTTCTGAGAAACTGCTCTGTGTTCTGTTCATTCATCTCACAGAGTTACATCTTTCCCTTCCAGAAGTCTTTCGCTAAGGCTGTCCTTGTGGAATTGGCAAAGGGATATTTGGAAACCCATAGAGGGCTACGGTGAAAAAGGAAATATCCTCCGTTCAAAAGTGGAAAGAAGCTTTCTGAGAAACTGCTCTGTGTTCTCTTAATTCATCTCACAGAGTTACATCTTCCCCTTCAAAAAGCCTTTCGCTCAGGCTGTTCTTGTGGAATTGGCAAAGGGATATTTGGAAGCCCATAGAGGCCTAGGGTGAAAAAGGAAATATCTTCCGTTCAAAACTGGAAAGAAGCTTTCTGAGAAACTTCTCTGTGGTCTGTTAATTCATCTCACAGGGTTACATCTTTCCCTTCAAGAAGCTTTTCGCTAACGCTGTTCTTGTGGAATTGGCAAAGGGATATTTTGAACCCCTAGAGGCCGATGGTGAAAAAGGAAATATCTTCCGTTCAAAACTGCAAAGAAGCTTTCTGAGAAACTGCTCTGTGTTCTGTTCATTCATCTCACAGAGTTACATCTTTCCCTTCCAGAAGCCTTTCGCTAAGGCTGTCCTTGTGGAATTGGCAAAGGGATATTTGGAAGCCCATAGAGGGCTATGGAGAAAAAGGAAATATCTTCCGTTCAAAACTGGAAAGAAGCTTTCTGAGAAACTGCTCTGTGGTCTGTTAATTCATCTCACAGGGTTACATCTTTCCCTTCAAGAAGCCTTTCGCTAAGGCTGTTCTTGTGGAATTGGCAAAGGCATATTTGGAAGCCCATAGAGGGCTATGGAGAAAAAGGAAATATCTTCCGTTCAAAACTGGAAAGAAGCTTTCTGAGAAACTGCTCTGTGGTCTGTTAATTCATCTCACAGGGTTACATCTTTCCCTTCAAGAAGCTTTTCGCTAACGCTGTTCTTGTGGAATTGGCAAAGGGATATTTTGAACCCCTAGAGGCCGATGGTGAAAAAGGAAATATCTTCCGTTCAAAACTGGAAAGAAGCTTTCTGAGAAACTGCTCTGTGTTCTGTTAATTCATCTCACCGAGTTACATTTTCCCTTCAAGAATCCTTTCGCTAAGGGTGTTCTTGTGGATTTGGCAAAGGGATATTTGGAAGCCCATAGAGGGCTATGGTGAAAAAGGAAATATCTTCCGTTCAAAACTGGAAAGAAGCTTTCTGAGAAACTGCTCTGTGTTCTGTTAATTCATCTCACAGAGTTACATCTTTCCCTTCAAGAAGCCTTTCGCTAAGGCTGTTCTTGTGGAACTGGCAAAGGGATATTTGGAATCCCATAGAGGGCTAGGGTGAAAAAGGAAATATCTTTCGTTCAAAAGTGGAAAGAAGCTTTCTGAGAAACTGCTCTGTGTTCTGTTCATTCATCTCACAGAGTTACATCTTTCCCTTCAAGAAGCCTTTCGCTAAGGCTGTTCTTGTGGAATTGGCAAAGGGATATTTGGAAGCCCATAGAGGGCTATGGTGAAAAAGGAAATATCTTCCGTTCAAAACTGGAAAGAAGCTTTCTGAGAAACTGCTCTGTGTTCTCTTAATTCATCTCTCAGAGTTTCATCTTTCCCTTCAAGAAGCCTTTCGCTAAGGCTGTTCTTGTGGAATTGGCAAAGGGATATTTGGAAGCCCATAGAGGGCTATGGTGAAAAAGGAAATATCTTCCGTTCAAAACTGGAAAGAAGCTTTCTGAAAAACTGCTCTGTGTTCTGTTAATTCATCTCACAGAGTTACATCTTTCCCTTCAAGAAGCCTTTCGCTAAAGCTATTCTTGTGGAATTGGCAAAGGGATATTTGGAACCCCAAGAGGCCTCTGGTGAAAAAGGAAATATCTTCCGTTCAAAACTGGAAAGAAGCTTTCTGAGAAACTGCTCTGTGTTCTGTTAATTCATCTCACCGAGTTACATCTTTCCCTTCAAGAAGCCTTTCGCTAAGGCTGTTCTTGTGGAATTGGCAAAGGGATATTTGGAAGCCCATAGAGGGCTATGGTGAAAAAGGAAATATCATCCGTTCAAAACTGGAAAGAAGCTTTCTGAGAAACTGCTCTGTGTTCTGTTAATTCATCTCACCGAGTTACATCTTTCCCTTCAACAAGCCTTTCGCTAAGGCTGTTCTTGTGGAATTGGCAAAGGGATATTTGGAAGCCCATAGAGGGCTATGGTGAAAAAGGAAATATCTTCCGTTCAAAACTGGAAAGAAGCTTTCTGAGAAACTGCTCTGTGTTCTGTTAATTCATCTCACAGAGTTACATCTTTCCCTTCAAGAAGCCTTTCGCTAAGGCTGTTCTTGTGGAATTGGCAAAGGGATATTTGGAAGCCCATAGAGGGCTATGGTGAAAAAGGAAATATCTTCCGTTCCAAACTGGAAAGAAGCTTTCTGAGAAACTGCTCTGTGTTCTGTTAATTCATCTCACCGAGTTAAATCTTTCCCTTCAAGAAGCCTTTCGCTAAGGCTGTTCTTGTGGAATTGGCAAAGGGATATTTGGAAGCCCATAGAGGGCTATGGTGAAAAAGGAAATATCTTCCGTTCAAAACTGGAAAGAAGCTTTCTGAGAAACTGCTCTGTGTTCTGTTAATTCATCTCACCGAGTTACATCTTTCCCTTCAAGAAGACTTTCGCTAAGCCTGTTCTTGTGGAATTGGCAAATGGATATTTGGAAGCCCATAGAGGCCTATGGTGAAAAAGGAAATATCTTCCGTTCAAAACTGGAAAGAAGCTTTCTGAGAAACTGCTCTGTGTTCTGTTAATTCATCTCACAGAGTTACATATTTCCCTTCAAGAAGCCGTTCGCTATGGCTGTTCTTGTGGAATTGGCAAAGGGATATTTGGAAGCCCATAGAGGGCTACGGTGAAAAAGGAAATATCCTCCTTTCAAACCTGGAAAGAAGCTTTCTGAGAAACTGCTCTGTGTTCTCTTAATTCTTCTCACAGAGTTACATCTTTCCCTTCTAGAAGCCTTTCGCTAAGGCTGTTCTTGTGGAATGGGCAAAGGTATATTTGGAAGCCCATAGAGGGCTATGGTGAAAAAGGAAATATCTTCCGTTCAAAACTGGAAAGAAGCTTTCTGAGAAACTGCTCTGTGTTCTGTTAATTCATCTCACAGAGTTACATCTTTCCCTTCTAAAAGCCTTTCGCTAAGGCTATTCTTGTGGAATTGGCAAAGGGATATTTGGAAGCCCATAGAGGGCTATGGTGAAAAAGGAATTATCTTCCGTTCAAAACTGGAAAGAAGCTTTCTGAGAAACTGCTCTGTGTTCTGTTCGTTCATCTCACAGAGTTACATCTTTCCCTTCAAGAAGCCTTTCGCTAAGGCTGTTCTTGTGGAATTGGCAAAGTGATATTTGGAAGCCCATAGAGGGCTATGGTGAAAAAGGAAATATCTTCAGTTCAAAACTGGAAAGATGCTTTCTGAGAAACTGCTCTGTGTTCTGTTAATTCATCTCACAGAGTTACATCTTTCACTTCAAGAAGCCTTTCGCTAAGAGTGTTCTTGTGGAATTGGCAAAGGAATATTTGGAAGCCCATAGAGGGCTATAGTGAAAAAGGAAATATCTTTCTTTCAAAACTGGCAAGAAGCTTTCTGAGAAACCGCTCTGTGTTCTGTTAATTCATCTCACAGAGTTACATCTTTCCCTTCAAGAAGCCTTTCCCTAAGGCTGTTATTGTGGAATTTGCAAAGGGATATTTGGAAGCCCATAGAGGGCTATGGTGAAAAAGGAAATATCTTCCTTCGAAAACTGGAAAGAAGCTTTCTGAGAAACTGCTCTGTGTTCTGTTCATTCATCTCACAGAGTTACATCTTTCCCTTCCAGAAGCCTTTCGCTAAGGCTGTTCTTGTGGAATTGGCAAAGGGATATTTGGAAGCCCATAGAGGGCTACGGTGAAAAAGGAAATATCTTCCGTTCCAAACTGGAAAGAAGCTTTCTGAGAAACTGCTCTGTGTTCTGTTAATTCATCTCACAGTGTTACATCTTTCCCTTCAAGAAGCCTTTCGCTAAGGCTGTTCTTGTGGAATTGGCAAAGGGATATTTGGAACCCCATAGAGGCCTATGGTGAAAAAGGAAATATCTTCCGTTCAAAACTGGAAAGAAGCTTTCTGAGAAACCGCTCTGTGTTCTGTTAATTCATCTCACCGAGTTACATCTTTCCCTTCAAGAAGCCTTTCGCTAAGGCTGTTCTTGTGGAATTGGCAAAGGAATATTTGGAACCCCATAGAGGCCTATGGTGAAAAAGGAAATATCTTCCGTTCAAAACTGGAAAGAAGCTTTCTGAGAAACTGCTCTGTGTTCTGTTAATTCATCTCACAGAGTTACATCTTTCCCTTCAAGAAGCCTTTGGCTAAGGCTGTTCTTGTGGAATTGGCAAAGGGATATTTGGAAGCCCATAGAGGGCTATGGTGAAAAAGGAAATATCTTCCGTTCAAAACTGGAAAGAAGCTTTCTGAGAAACTGCTCTGTGTTCTGTTAATTCATCTCACCGAGTTACATCTTTCCCTTCAAGAAGCCTTTCGCTAAGGCTGTTCTTGTGGAATTGGCAAAGGGATATTTGGAAGCCCATAGAGGGCTATGGTGAAAAAGGAAATATCTTCCGTTCAAAACTGGAAAGGAGCTTTCTGAGAAACTGCTCTGTGTTCTGTTAATTCATCTCACAGAGTTACATCTTTCCCTTCAAGCAGCCTTTCGCTAAGGCTGTTCTTGTGGAATTGGCAAAGAGATATTTGGAAGCCCATAGAGGGCTATGGTGAAAAAGGAAATATCTTCCGTTCAAAACTGGAAAGAAGCTTTCTGAGAAACTGCTCTGTGTTCTGTTAATTCATCTCACAGAGTTACATCTTTCCCTTCAAGTAGCCTTTCGCTAAGGCTGTTCTTGTGGAATTGGCAAAGTGATATTTGGAAGCCCATAGAGGGAGATGGTGAAAAAGGAAATATCTTCAGTTCAAAACTGGAAAGAAGCTTTCTGAGAAACTGCTCTGTGTTCTGTTAATTCATCTCACAGAGTTACATCTTTCACTTCAAGAAGCCTTTCGCTAAGGCTGTTCTTGTGGAATTGGCAAAGGAATATTTGGAAGCCCATAGAGGGCTATAGTGAAAAAGGAAATATCTTTCTTTCAAAACTGGCAAGAAGCTTTCTGAGAAACCGCTCTGTGTTCTGTTAATTCATCTCACAGAGTTACATCTTTCCCTTCAAGAAGCCTTTCGCTAAGGCTGTTCTTGTGGAATTGGCAAAGGGATATTTGGAAGCCCATAGAGGGCTATGGTGAAAAAGGAAATATCTTCCGTTCAAAACTGGAAAGAAGCTTTCTGAGAAACTGCTCTGTGTTCTGTTAATTCATCTCACAGAGTTACATCTTTCCCTTCAAGAAGCCTTTCGCTAAGGCTGTTCTTGTGGAATTGGCAAAGGGATATTTGGAAGCCCATAGAGGGCTATGGTGAAAAAGGAAATATCTTCCGTTCAAAACTGGAAAGAAGCTTTCTGAGATACTGCTCTGTGTTCTCTTAATTCATGTCACAGAGTTACATCTTTCCCTTCAAGAAGCCTTTCGCTAAGGCTGTTCTTGTCGAATTGGCAAAGGGATATTTGGAACCCCAAGAGGCCTCTGGTGAAAAAGGGAATATCTTCCGTTCAAAACTGGAAAGAAGCTTTCTGAGAAACTGCTCTGTGTTCTGTTAATTCATCTCACAGAGTTACATCTTTCCCTTCAAGAAGCCTTTCGCTAAGGCTGTTCTTGTGGAATTGGCAAAGGGATATTTGGAAGCCCATAGAGGGCAATGGTGAATAAGGTAATATATTCCGTTCAAAACTGGAAAGAAGCTTTCGGGGAAAGTGCTCTGTGTTCTGTTAATTCATCTCACCGAGTTACATCTTTCCCTTCAAGAAGCCTTTCGCTAAGGCGGTTCTTGTGGAATTGGCAAAGGGATATTTGGAAACCCGTAGATGCCTAGGGTGAAAAAGGAAATATCTTCCGTTCCAAACTGGAAAGAAGCTTTCTGAGAAACTGCTCTGTGTTCTGTTCATTCATCTCACAGAGTTACATCTTTCCCTTCAAGAAGCCCTTCGCTAAGGCTGTACTTGTGGAATTGGCAAAGGGATATTTGGAAGCCCATAGAGGGCTACGGTGAAAAAGGAAATATCTTGAGTTGAAAACTGGAAAGAAGCTTTCTGAGATACTGCTCTGTGTTCTGTTAATTCATCTCACAGAGTTACATCTTTCACTTCAAGAAGCCTTTCGCTAAGGCTGTTCTTGTGGTATTGGCAAAGGAATATTTGGAAGCCCATAGAGGGCTATAGTGAAAAAGGAAATATCTTTCTTTCAAAACTGGCAAGAAGCTTTCTGAGAAACCGCTCTGTGTTCTGTTAATTCATCTCACAGAGTTACATCTTTCCCTTCAAGAAGCCTTTCGCTAAGGCTGTTCTTGTGGAATTGGCAAAGGGATATTTGGAAGCCCATAGAGGGCTATGGTGAAAAAGGAAATATCTTCCGTTCAAAACTGGAAAGAAGCTTTCTGAGGAACTGCTCTGTGTTCTGTTAATTCATCTCACAGAGTTACATCTTTCCCTTCAAGAAGCCTTTCGCTAAGGCTGTTCTTGTGGAATTGGCAAAGGGATATTTGGAAGCCCATAGAGGGCTATGGTGAAAAAGGAAATATCTTCCGTTCAAAACTGGAAAGAAGCTTTCTGAGATACTGCTCTGTGTTCTCTTAATTCATGTCACAGAGTTACATCTTTCCCTTCAAGAAGCCTTTCGCTAAGGCTGTTCTTGTGGAATTGGCAAAGGGATATTTGGAACCCCAAAAGGCCTCTGGTGAAAAAGGGAATATCTTCCGTTCAAAACTGGAAAGAAGCTTTCTGAGAAACTGCTCTGTGTTCTGTTAATTCATCTCACAGAGTTACATCTTTCCCTTCAAGAAGCCTTTCGCTAAGGCTGTTCTTGTGGAATTGGCAAAGGGATATTTGGAAGCCCATAGAGGGCTATGGTGAAAAAGGAAATATCTTCCGTTCAAAACTGGAAAGAAGCTTTCTGAGAAACTGCTCTGTGTTCTGTTAATTCATCTCACCGAGTTACATCTTTCCCTTCAACAAGCCTTTCGCTAAGGCTGTTCTTGTGGAATTGGCAAAGGGATATTTGGAAGCCCATAGAGGGCTATCGTGAAAAAGGAAATATCTTCCGTTCAAAACTGGAAAGAAGCTTTCGGAGAAACTGCTCTGTGTTCTGTTAATTCGTCTCACCGAGTTACATCTTTCCCTTCAAGAAGCCTTTCGCTAAGGCTGTTCTTATGGAATTGGCAAAGGGATATTTGGAAGCCCATAGAGGGCTATGGTGAAAAAGGAAATATCTTCCGTTCAAAACTGGAAAGAAGCTTTCTGAGAAACTGCTCTGTATTCTGTTAATTCATCTCACAGAGTTACATCTTTCCCTTCAAGAAGCCTTTCGCTAAGGCTGTTCTTGTGGAATTGGCAAAGGGATATTTGGAAGCCCATAGAGGGCTATGGTGAAAAAGGTAATATATTCCGTTCAAAACTGGAAAGAAGCTTTCGGGGAAAGTGCTCTGTGTTCTGTTAATTCATCTCACCGAGTTACATCTTTCCCTTCAAGAAGCCTTTCGCTAAGGCGGTTCTTGTGGAATTGGCAAAGGGATATTTGGAAACCCGTAGATGCCTAGGGTGAAAAAGGAAATATCTTCCGTTCCAAACTGGAAAGAAGCTTTCTGAGAAACTGCTCTGTGTTCTGTTCATTCATCTCACAGAGTTACATCTTTCCCTTCAAGAAGCCCTTCGCTAAGGCTGTACTTGTGGAATTGGCAAAGGGATATTTGGAAGCCCATAGAGGACTACGGTGAAAAAGGAAATATCTTGAGTTGAAAACTGGAAAGAAGCTTTCTGAGATACTGCTCTGTGTTCTCTTAATTCATGTCACAGAGTTACATCTTTCCCTTCCAGAAGCCTTTCGCTAAGGCTGTTCTTGTGGAATTGGCAAAGGGATATTTGGAAGCCCATAGAGGGCTATGGTGAAAAAGGAAATATCTTCCGTTCAAAACTGGAAAGAAGCTTTCTGAGAAACTGCTCTGTGTTCTGTTAATTCATCTCACCGAGTTAAATCTTTCCCTTCAAGAAGCCTTTCGCTAAGGCTGTTCTTGTGGAATTGGCAAAGTGATATTTGGAAGCCCATAAAGGGCTATGGTGAAAAAGGAAATATCTTCCGTTCAAAACAGGAAAGAAGCTTTCTGAGAAACTGCTCTGTGTTCTGTTAATTCATCTCACAGAGTTACATCTTTCCCTTCAAGAATCCTTTCGCTAAAGTTATTCTTGTGGAATTGGCAAAGAGATATTTGGAACCCCTAGAGGCCTCTGGTGAAAAAGGAAATATCTTCCGTTCAAAACTGGAAAGAAGCTTTCTGAGAAACTACTCTGTGTTCTGTTAATTCATCTCACCGAGTTACATCTTTCCCTTCAAGAAGCCTTTCGCTAATGCTGTTCTTGTGGAATTGGCAAAGGGATATTTGGAAGCCCATACAGGGCTATGGTGAAAAAGGAAATATCTTCCGTTGAAAACTGGAAAGAAGCTTTCAGAGAAACTACTCTGTGTTCTGTTAATTCATCTCACAGAGTTACATCTTTCCCTTCCAGAAGCCTTTCGCTAAGGCTGTTCTTGTGGAATTGGCAAAGGGATATTTGGAAGCCCATAGAGGGCTACGGTGAAAAAGGAAATATCTTCCGTTCCAAACTGGAAAGAAGCTTTCTGAGAAACTGCTCTGTGTTCTGTTAATTCATCTCACAGTGTTACATCTTTCCGTTCAAGAAGCCTTTCGCTAAGGCTGTTCTTGTGGAATTGGCAAAGGGATATTTGGAACCCCTTAGAGGCCTATGGTGAAAAAGGAAATATCTTCCGTTCAAAACTGGAAAGAAGCTTTCTGAGAAACTGCTCTGTGTTCTGTTAATTCATCTCACCGAGTTACATCTTTCCCTTCAAGAAGCCTTTCGCTAAGGCTGTTCTTGTGGAATTGGCAAGGGAATATTTGGAACCCCATAGAGGCCTATGGTGAAAAAGGAAATATCTTCCGTTCAAAACTGGAAAGAAGCTTTCTGAGAAACTGCTCTGTGTTCTGTTCATTCATCTCACAGAGTTACATCTTTCCCTTCAAGAAGCCTTTCGCTAAGGCTCTTCTTGTGGAATTGGCAAAGGGATATTTGGAAGCCCATAGAGGGCTATGGTGAAAAAGGAAATAACTTCCGTTCAAAACTGGAAAGAAGCTTTCTGAGAAACTGTTCTGTGTTCTGTTAATTCATCTCACCGAGTTACATCTTTCCCTTCAAGAAGCCTTTCGCTAAGGCGGTTCTTGTGGAATTGGCAAAGGGATATTTGGAAGCCCATAGAGGGCTATGGTGAAAAAGGAAATATCTTCCGTTCAAAACTGGAAAGAAGCTTTCTGAGAAACTGCTCTGTGTTCTGTTAATTCATCTCACAGAGTTACATCTTTCCCTTCAAGCAGCCTTTCGCTAAGGCTGTTCTTGTGGAATTGGCAAAGAGATATTTGGAAGCCCATAGAGGGCTATGGTGAAAAAGGAAATATCTTCCGTTCAAAACTGGAAAGAAGCTTTCTGAGAAACTGCTCTGTGTTCTGTTAATTCATCTCACAGGGTTACATCTTTCCCTTCAAGAAGCCTTTCGCTAAGTCTGTTCTTGTGGAATTGGCAAAGTGATATTTGGAAGCCCGTAGAGGGCTATGGTGAAAAAGGAAATATCTTCAGTTCAAAACTGGAAAGGAGCTTTCTGAGAAACTGCTCTGTGTTCTGTTAATTCATCTCACAGAGTTACATCTTTCCCTTCAAGCAGCCTTTCGCTAAGAGTGTTCTTGTGGAATTGGCAAAGGAATATTTGGAAGCCCATAGAGGGCTATAGTGAAATAGGAAATATCTTTCTTTCAAAACTGGCAAGAAGCTTTCTGAGAAACCGCTCTGTGTTCTGTTAATTCATCTCACAGAGTTACATCTTTCCCTTCAAGAAGCCTTTCGCTAAGGCTGTTCTTGTGGAATTGGCAAAGGGATATTTAGAAGCCCATAGAGGGCTATGGTGAAAAAGGAAATATCTTCCGTCGAAAACTGGAAAGAAGCTTTCTGAGAAACTGCTCTGTGTTCTGTTAATTCATCTCACAGAGTTACATCTTTCCCTTCCAGAAGCCTTTCGCTAAGGCTGTTCTTGTGGAATTGGCAAACGGATATTTGGAAGCCCATAGAGGGCTACTGTGAAAAAGGAAATATCTTCCGTTCCAAACTGGAAAGAAGCTTTCTGAGAAACTGCTCTGTGTTCTGTTAATTCATCTCACAGTGTTACATCTTTCCCTTCAAGAAGCCTTTCGCTAAGGCTGTTCTTGTGGAATTGGCAAAGGAATATTTGGAACCCCATAGAAGCCTATGGTGAAAAAGGAAATACCTTCCGTTCAAAACTGGAAAGAAGCTTTCTGAGAAACCGCTCTGTGTTCTGTTAATTCATCTCACCGAGTTACATCTTTCCCTTCAAGAAGCCTTTCGCTAAGGCTGTTCTTGTGGAATTGGCAAAGGAATATTTGGAACCCCATAGAGGCCTATGGTGAAAAAGGAAATATTTTCAGTTCAAAACTGGAAAGAAGCTTTCTGAGAAACTGCTCTGTGTTCTGTTCATTCATCTCACAGAGTTACATCTTTCCCTTCAAGAAGCCTTTCGCTAAGGCTGTTCTTGTGGAATTGGCAAAGTGATATTTGGAAGCCCATAGAGGGCTACGGTGAAAAAGGAAATATCTTCCGTTCAAAACTGGAAAGAAGCTTTCTGAGAAACTGCTCTGTGTTCTGTTAATTCATCTCACCGAGTTACATCTTTCCCTTCAAGAAGCCTTTCGCTAAGGCTGTTCTTGTGGAATTGGCAAAGGGATATTTGGAAGCCCATAGAGGTCTATGGTGAAAAAGGAAATATCTTCCGTTCAAAACTGGAAAGGAGCTTTCTGAGAAACTGCTCTGTGTTCTGTTAATTCATCTCACAGAGTTACATCTTTCCCTTCAAGAAGCCTTTCGCTAAGGCTGTTCTTGTAGAATTGGCAAAGGGATATTTGGAAGCCCATAGAGGGCTATGGTGAAAAAGGAAATATATTCCGTTCAAAACTGGAAAGAAGCTTTCTGAGAAACTGCTCTGTGTTCTGTTAATTCATTTCACAGAGTTACATCTTTCCCTTCAAGAAGCCTTTCGCTAAGGCTGTTCTTGTGGAATTGGCAAAGGGATATTTGGAAGCCCATAGTGGGCTATGGTGAAAAAGGAAATATCTTCCGTTCAAAACAGGAAAGAAGCTTTCTGAGAAACTGCTCTGTGTTCTGTTAATTCATCTCACAGAGTTACATCTTTCCCTTCAAGAAGCCTTTCGCTAAAGTTATTCTTGTGGAATTGGCAAAGAGATATTTGGAACCCCTAGAGGCCTCTGGTGAAAAAGGAAATATCTTCCGTTCAAAACTGGAAAGAAGCTTTCTGAGAAACTACTCTGTGTTCTGTTAATTCATCTCACCGAGTTACATCTTTCCCTTCAAGAAGCCTTTCGCTAATGCTGTTCTTGTGGAATTGGCAAAGGGATATTTGGAAGCCCATACAGGGCTATGGTGAAAAAGGAAATATCTTCCGTTGAAAACTGGAAAGAAGCTTTCTGAGAAACTACTCTGTGTTCTGTTAATTCATCTCACAGAGTTACATCTTTCCCTTCCAGAAGCCTTTCGCTAAGGCTGTTCTTGTGGAATTGGCAAAGGGATATTTGGAAGCCCATAGAGGGCTACGGTGAAAAAGGAAATATCTTCCGTTCCAAACTGGAAAGAAGCTTTCTGAGAAACTGCTCTGTGTTCTGTTAATTCATCTCACAGTGTTACATCTTTCCGTTCAAGAAGCCTTTCGCTAAGGCTGTTCTTGTGGAATTGGCAAAGGGATATTTGGAACCCCATAGAGGCCTATGGTGAAAAAGGAAATATCTTCCGTTCAAAACTGGAAAGAAGCTTTCTGAGAAACTGCTCTGTGTTCTGTTAATTCATCTCACCGAGTTACATCTTTCCCTTCAAGAAGCCTTTCGCTAAGGCTGTTCTTGTGGAATTGGCAAGGGAATATTTGGAACCCCATAGAGGCCTATGGTGAAAAAGGAAATATCTTCCGTTCAAAACTGGAAAGAAGCTTTCTGAGAAACTGCTCTGTGTTCTGTTCATTCATCTCACAGAGTTACATCTTTCCCTTCAAGAAGCCTTTCGCTAAGGCTCTTCTTGTGGAATTGGCAAAGGGATATTTGGAAGCCCATAGAGGGCTATGGTGAAAAAGGAAATAACTTCCGTTCAAAACTGGAAAGAAGCTTTCTGAGAAACTGTTCTGTGTTCTGTTAATTCATCTCACCGAGTTACATCTTTCCCTTCAAGAAGCCTTTCGCTAAGGCGGTTCTTGTGGAATTGGCAAAGGGATATTTGGAAGCCCATAGAGGGCTATGGTGAAAAAGGAAATATCTTCCGTTCAAAACTGGAAAGAAGCTTTCTGAGAAACTGCTCTGTGTTCTGTTAATTCATCTCACAGAGTTACATCTTTCCCTTCAAGCAGCCTTTCGCTAAGGCTGTTCTTGTGGAATTGGCAAAGAGATATTTGGAAGCCCATAGAGGGCTACGGTGAAAAAGGAAATATCTTCCGTTCAAAACTGGAAAGAAGCTTTCTGAGAAACTGCTCTGTGTTCTGTTAATTCATCTCACCGAGTTACATCTTTCCCTTCAAGAAGCCTTTCGCTAAGGCTGTTCTTGTGGAATTGGCAAAGGGATATTTGGAAGCCCATAGAGGTCTATGGTGAAAAAGGAAATATCTTCCGTTCAAAACTGGAAAGGAGCTTTCTGAGAAACTGCTCTGTGTTCTGTTAATTCATCTCACAGAGTTACATCTTTCCCTTCAAGAAGCCTTTCGCTAAGGCTGTTCTTGTAGAATTGGCAAAGGGATATTTGGAAGCCCATAGAGGGCTATGGTGAAAAAGGAAATATATTCCGTTCAAAACTGGAAAGAAGCTTTCTGAGAAACTGCTCTGTGTTCTGTTAATTCATTTCACAGAGTTACATCTTTCCCTTCAAGAAGCCTTTCGCTAAGGCTGTTCTTGTGGAATTGGCAAAGGGATATTTGGAAGCCCATAGTGGGCTATGGTGAAAAAGGAAATATCTTCCGTTCAAAACAGGAAAGAAGCTTTCTGAGAAACTGCTCTGTGTTCTGTTAATTCATCTCACAGAGTTACATCTTTCCCTTCAAAAAGCCTTTCGCTAAAGTTATTCTTGTGGAATTGGCAAAGAGATATTTGGAACCCCTAGAGGCCTCTGGTGAAAAAGGAAATATCTTCCGTTCAAAACTGGAAAGAAGCTTTCTGAGAAACTACTCTGTGTTCTGTTAATTCATCTCACCGAGTTACATCTTTCCCTTCAAGAAGCCTTTCGCTAATGCTGTTCTTGTGGAATTGGCAAAGGGATATTTGGAAGCCCATACAGGGCTATGGTGAAAAAGGAAATATCTTCCGTTGAAAACTGGAAAGAAGCTTTCTGAGAAACTACTCTGTGTTCTGTTAATTCATCTCACAGAGTTACATCTTTCCCTTCCAGAAGCCTTTCGCTAAGGCTGTTCTTGTGGAATTGGCAAAGGGATATTTGGAAGCCCATAGAGGGCTACGGTGAAAAAGGAAATATCTTCCGTTCCAAACTGGAAAGAAGCTTTCTGAGAAACTGCTCTGTGTTCTGTTAATTCATCTCACAGTGTTACATCTTTCCGTTCAAGAAGCCTTTCGCTAAGGCTGTTCTTGTGGAATTGGCAAAGGGATATTTGGAACCCCATAGAGGCCTATGGTGAAAAAGGAAATATCTTCCGTTCAAAACTGGAAAGAAGCTTTCTGAGAAACTGCTCTGTGTTCTGTTAATTCATCTCACCGAGTTACATCTTTCCCTTCAAGAAGCCTTTCGCTAAGGCTGTTCTTGTGGAATTGGCAAGGGAATATTTGGAACCCCATAGAGGCCTATGGTGAAAAAGGAAATATCTTCCGTTCAAAACTGGAAAGAAGCTTTCTGAGAAACTGCTCTGTGTTCTGTTCATTCATCTCACAGAGTTACATCTTTCCCTTCAAGAAGCCTTTCGCTAAGGCTCTTCTTGTGGAATTGGCAAAGGGATATTTGGAAGCCCATAGAGGGCTATGGTGAAAAAGGAAATAACTTCCGTTCAAAACTGGAAAGAAGCTTTCTGAGAAACTGTTCTGTGTTCTGTTAATTCATCTCACCGAGTTACATCTTTCCCTTCAAGAAGCCTTTCGCTAAGGCGGTTCTTGTGGAATTGGCAAAGGGATATTTGGAAGCCCATAGAGGGCTATGGTGAAAAAGGAAATATCTTCCGTTCAAAACTGGAAAGAAGCTTTCTGAGAAACTGCTCTGTGTTCTGTTAATTCATCTCACAGAGTTACATCTTTCCCTTCAAGCAGCCTTTCGCTAAGGCTGTTCTTGTGGAATTGGCAAAGAGATATTTGGAAGCCCATAGAGGGCTATGGTGAAAAAGGAAATATCTTCCGTTCAAAACTGGAAAGAAGCTTTCTGAGAAACTGCTCTGTGTTCTGTTAATTCATCTCACAGGGTTACATCTTTCCCTTCAAGAAGCCTTTCGCTAAGTCTGTTCTTGTGGAATTGGCAAAGTGATATTTGGAAGCCCGTAGAGGGCTATGGTGAAAAAGGAAATATCTTCAGTTCAAAACTGGAAAGGAGCTTTCTGAGAAACTGCTCTGTGTTCTGTTAATTCATCTCACAGAGTTACATCTTTCCCTTCAAGCAGCCTTTCGCTAAGAGTGTTCTTGTGGAATTGGCAAAGGAATATTTGGAAGCCCATAGAGGGCTATAGTGAAATAGGAAATATCTTTCTTTCAAAACTGGCAAGAAGCTTTCTGAGAAACCGCTCTGTGTTCTGTTAATTCATCTCACAGAGTTACATCTTTCCCTTCAAGAAGCCTTTCGCTAAGGCTGTTCTTGTGGAATTGGCAAAGGGATATTTAGAAGCCCATAGAGGGCTATGGTGAAAAAGGAAATATCTTCCGTCGAAAACTGGAAAGAAGCTTTCTGAGAAACTGCTCTGTGTGCTGTTAATTCATCTCACAGAGTTACATCTTTCCCTTCCAGAAGCCTTTCGCTAAGGCTGTTCTTGTGGAATTGGCAAACGGATATTTGGAAGCCCATAGAGGGCTACTGTGAAAAAGGAAATATCTTCCGTTCCAAACTGGAAAGAAGCTTTCTGAGAAACTGCTCTGTGTTCTGTTAATTCATCTCACAGTGTTACATCTTTCCCTTCAAGAAGCCTTTCGCTAAGGCTGTTCTTGTGGAATTGGCAAAGGGATATTTGGAACCCCATAGAAGCCTATGGTGAAAAAGGAAATACCTTCCGTTCAAAACTGGAAAGAAGCTTTCTGAGAAACCGCTCTGTGTTCTGTTAATTCATCTCACCGAGTTACATCTTTCCCTTCAAGAAGCCTTTCGCTAAGGCTGTTCTTGTGGAATTGGCAAAGGAATATTTGGAACCCCATAGAGGCCTATGGTGAAAAAGGAAATATTTTCAGTTCAAAACTGGAAAGAAGCTTTCTGAGAAACTGCTCTGTGTTCTGTTCATTCATCTCACACAGTTACATCTTTCCCTTCAAGAAGCCTTTCGCTAAGGCTGTTCTTGTGGAATTGGCAAAGTGATATTTGGAAGCCCATAGAGGGCTACGGGGAAAAAGGAAATATCTTCCGTTCAAAACTGGAAAGAAGCTTTCTGAGAAACTGCTCTGTGTTCTGTTAATTGATCTCACCGAGTTACATCTTTCCCTTCAAGAAGCCTTTCGCTAAGGCTGTTCTTGTGGAATTGGCAAAGGGATATTTGGAAGCCCATAGAGGTCTATGGTGAAAAAGGAAATATCTTCCGTTCAAAACTGGAAAGGAGCTTTCTGAGAAACTGCTCTGTGTTCTGTTAATTCATCTCACAGAGTTACATCTTTCCCTTCAAGAAGCCTTTCGCTAAGGCTGTTCTTGTGGAATTGGCAAAGGGATATTTGGAAGCCCATAGAGGGCTATGGTGAAAAAGGAAATATATTCCGTTCAAAACTGGAAAGAAGCTTTCTGAGAAACTGCTCTGTGTTCTGTTAATTCATTTCACAGAGTTACATCTTTCCCTTCAAGAAGCCTTTCGCTAAGGCTGTTCTTGTGGAATTGGCAAAGGGATATTTGGAAGCCCATAGTGGGCTATGGTGAAAAAGGAAATATCTTCCGTTCAAAACTGGAAAGAAGCTTTCGGAGAAAGTGCTCTGTGTTCTGTTAATTCATCTCACCGAGTTACATCTTTCCCTTCAAGAAGCCTTTCGCTAAGGCGGTTCTTGTTTAATTGGAAAAGGGATATTTGGAAACCCGTAGATGCCTAGGGTGAAAAAGGAAATATCTTCCGTTCAAAAGTGGAAAGAAGCTTTCTGAGAAACTGCTCTGTGTTCTGTTAATTCATCTCACAGAGTTACATCTTTCCCTTCAGGAAGCCTTTCGCTAAGGCTGTTCTTGTCGAATTGGCAAAGGAATATTTGGAACCCCATAGAGGCCTATGGTGAAAAAGGAAATATCTTCCGTTCAAAACTGGAAAGAAGCTTTCTGAGAAACTGCTCTGTGTTCTGTTCATTCATCTCACAGAGTTACATCTTTCCCTTCAAGAAGCCTTTCGCTAAGGCTGTTCTTGTGGAATTGGCAAAGGGATATTTGGAAGCCCATAGAGGGCTATGGTGAAAAAGGAAATATCTTCCGTTCAAAACTGGAAAGAAGCTTTCTGAGAAACTGCTCTGTGTTCTGTTAATTCATCTCACCGAGTTACATCTTTCCCTTCAAGAAGCCTTTCGCTAAGGCTGTTCTTGTGGAATTGGCAAAGGGATATTTGGAAGCCCATAGAGGGCTATGGTGAAAAAGGAAATATCTTCCGTTCAAAACTGGAAAGGAGCTTTCTGAGAAACTGCTCTGTGTTCTGTTAATTCATCTCACAGAGTTACATCTTTCCCTTCAAGCAGCCTTTCGCTAAGGCTGTTCTTGTGGAATTGGCAAAGAGATATTTGGAAGCCCTTAGAGGGCTATGGTGAAAAAGGAAATATCTTCCGTTCAAAACTGGTAAGAAGCTTTCTGAGAAACTGCTCTGTGTTCTGTTAATTCATCTCACAGAGTTACATCTTTCCCTTCAAAAAGCCTTCCGCTAAGGCTGTTCTTGTGGAATTGGCAAAGTGATATTTGGAAGCCCATAGAGGGCTATGGTGAAAAAGGAAATATCTTCAGTTCAAAACTGGAAAGAAGCTTTCTGAGAAACTGCTCTGTGTTCTGTTAATTCATCTCACAGAGTTACATCTTTCACTTCAAGAAGCCTTTCGCTAAGAGTGTTCTTGTGGAATTGGCAAAGGAATATTTGGAAGCCCATAGAGGGCTATAGTGAAAAATTAAATATCTTTCTTTCAAAACTGGCAAGAAGCTTTCTGAGAAACTGCTCTGTGTTCTGTTAATTCATCTCACCGAGTTACATCTTTCCCTTCAAGAAGCCTTTCGCTAAGGCTGTTCTTGTGGAATTGGCAAAGGGATATTTGGAAGCCCATAGAGGGCTATGGTGAAAAAGGAAATATATTCCGTTCAAAACTGGAAAGAAGCTTTCTGAGAAACTGCTCTGTGTTCTGTTAATTCATCTCACAGAGTTACATCTTTCCCTTCAAGAAGCCTTTCGCTAAGGCTGTTCTTGTGGAATTGGCAAAGGGATATTTGGAAGCCCATAGAGGGCTATGGTGAAAAAGGAAATATCTTCCGTTCAAAACTGGAAAGAAGCTTTCTGAGAAAGTGCTCTGTGTTCTGTTAATTCATATCACCGAGTTACATCTTTCCCTTCAAGAAGCCTTTCGCTAAGGCGGTTCTTGTTTAATTGGCAAAGGGATATTTGGAAACCCGTAGATGCCTAGGGTGAAAAAGGAAATATCTTCCGTTCAAAACTGGAAAGAAGCTTTCTGAGAAACTGCTCTCTGTTCTGTTCATTCATCTCACAGAGTTACATCTTTCCCTTCAAGAAGCCCATCGCTAAGGCTGTTCTTGTGGAATTGGCAAAGGGATATTTGGAAGCCCATAGAGGGCTACGGTGAAAAAGGAAATATCCTCCGTTCAAAACTGGAAAGAAGCTTTCTGAGAAACTGCTCTGTGTTCTGTTAATTCATCTCACAGAGATACATCTTTCCCTTCAAGAAGCCTTTCGCTAAGGCGGTTCTTGTGGAATTGGCAAAGGGATATTTGGAAGCCCATAGAGGGCTATGGTGAAAAAGGAAATATCTTGAGTTGAAAACTGGAAAGAAGCTTTCTGAGATATTACTCTGTGTTCTCTTAATTCATTTCACAAAGTTACATCTTTCCCTTCCAGAAGCCTTTCGCTAAGGCTGTTCTTGTGGAATTGGCAAAGGGATATTTGGAAGCCCATAGAGGGCTATGGTGAAAAAGGAAATATCTTCCGTTCCAAACTGGAAAGAAGCTTTCTGAGAAACTGCTCTGTGTTCTTTTAATTCATCTCACCGAGTTAAATCTTTCCCTTCAAGAAGCCTTTCGCTAAGGCTGTTCTTGTGGAATTGGCAAAGGGATATTTGGAAGCCCATAGAGGGCTATGGTGAAAACGGAAATATCTTCCGTTCAAAACTGGAAAGAAGCTTCCTGAGATACTGCTCTGTGTTCTCTTAATTCATGTCACAGAGTTACATCTTTCCCTTCAAGAAGCCTTTCGCTAAGGCTGTTGTTGTGGAATTGGCAAAGGGATTTTTGGAAGCCCATAGAGGTCTATGGTGAAAAAGGAAATATCTTTCGTTCAAAAGTGGAAAGAAGGTTTCTGAGAAACTGCTCTGTGTTCTGTTAATTCATCTCACCGAGTTACATCTTTCCCTTCAAGTAGCCTTTCGCTAAGGCTGTTCTTGTGGAATTGGCAAAGGGATATTTGGAAGCCCATAGAGGGCTATGGTGAAAAAGGAAATATCTTCCGTTCAAAACTGGAAAGAAGCTTTCTGAGAAACTGCTCTGTGTTGTCTTAATTCATCTCTCAGAGTTTCATCTTTCCCTACAAGAAGCCTTTCGCTAAGGCTGTTCTTGTGGAATTGGCAAAGGGATATTTGGAAGCCCATAGAGGGCTATGGTGAAAAAGGAAATATCTTCCGTTCAAAACTGGAAAGAAGCTTTCTGAGAAACTGCTCTGTGTTCTGTTAATTCATCTCACAGAGTTACATCTTTCCCTTCAAGAAGCCTTTCGCTAAAGCTATTCTTGTGGAATTGGCAAAGGGATATTTGGAACCCCTAGAGGCCTCTGGTGAAAAAGGAAATATCTTCCGTTCAAAACTGGAAAGAAGCTTTCTGAGAAACTGCTCTGTGTTCTGTTAATTCATCTCACCGAGTTACATCTTTCCCTTCAAGAAGCCTTTCGCTAAGGCTGTTCTTGTGGAATTGGCAAAGGGATATTTGGAAGCCCATACAGGGCTATGGTGAAAAAGGAAATATCTTCCGTTGAAAACTGGAAAGAAGCTTTCTGAGAAACTGCTCTGTGTTCTGTTAATTCATCTCACAGAGTTACATCTTTCCCTTCAAGAAGCCTTTCGCTAAGGCTGTTCTTGTGGAATTGGCTAAGTGATATTTGAAAGCCCATAGAGGGCTGTGGTGAAAAAGGAAATATCTTCCGTTCAAAAGTTTAAAAGAAGCTTTCTGAGAAACTGCTCTGTGTTCTCTTAATTCATCTCACAGAGTTACATCTTTCACTTCAAGAAGCCTTTCGCTAAGAGTGTTCTTGTGGAATTGGCAAAGGGATATTTGGAAGCCCATAGAGGGCTATGGTGAAAAAGGAAATATCTTTCGTTCAAAACTGGCAAGAAGCTTTCTGAGAAACTGCTCTGTGTTCTGTTAATTCATCTCACAGAGTTACATCTTTCCTTTCCAGAAGCCTTTCGCTAAGGCTGCTCTTGTGGAATTGGCAAAGGGATATTTGGAAGCCCTTAGAGGGCTATAGTGAAAATGGAAATATCTTCCGTTCAAAACTGGCAAGAAGCTTTCTGAGAAACTGCTCTGTGTTCTGTTAATTCATCTCACAGAGTTACATCTTTCCCTTCCAGAAGCCTTTCGCTAAGGCTGTTCTTGTGGAATTGGCAAAGGGATATTTTGAAGCCCTTAGAGGGCTATGGTGAAAAAGGGAATATCTTCCGTTCAAAACTGGAAAGAAGCTTTCTGAGAAACTGCTCTGTGTTCTGTTAATTCATCTCACCGAGTTACATCTTTCCCTTCAAGAAGCCTTTCGCTAAGGCTGTTCTTGTGGAATTGGCAAAGGGATATTTGGAAGCCCATAGAGGGCTATGGTGAAAAAGGAAATATCTTCCGTTCAAAACTGGAAAGAAGCTTTCTGAGAAACTGCTCTGTGTTCTGTTAATTCATCTCACAGAGATACATCTATTCCTTCAAGAAGCCTTTCGCTAAGGCGGTTCTTCTGGAATTGGCAAAGGGATATTTGGAAGCCCATAGAGGGCTATGGTGAAAAAGGAAATATCTTCCGTTCAAAACTGGAAAGAAGCTTTCTGAGGTACTGCTCTGTGTTCTCTTAATTCATGTCACAGAGTTACATCTTTCCCTTCAAGAAGCCTTTCGCTAATTCTGTTCTTGTGGAATTGGCAAAGGGATATTTGGAAGCCCATAGAGGGCTATGGTGAAAAAGGAAATATCTTCCGTTCAAAAGTGGAAAGAAGCTTTCTGAGAAACTGCACTGTGTTCTGTTAATTCATCTCACCGAGTTACATCTTTCCCTTCACCAAGCCTTTCGCTAAGGCTGTTCTTGTGGAATTGGCAAAGGGATATTTGGAAGCCCATAGAGGGCTATGGTGAAAAAGGAAATATCTTCCGTTCAAAACTGGAAAGAAGCTTTCTGAGAAACTGCTCTGTGTTCTGTTAATTCATCTCACCGAGTTACATCTTTCCCTTCAAGAAGCCTTTCGCTAAGGCTGTTCTTGTGGAATTGGCAAAGGGATATTTATAAGCCCATAGAGGGCTATGGTGAAAAAGGAAATATCTTCCGTTCAAAACTGGAAAGAAGCTTTCTGAGAAACTGCTCTGTGTTCTGTTAATTCATCTCACAGAGTTACATCTTTCCCTTCAAGAAGCCTTTCGCTAAGGCTGTTCTTGTGGAATTGGCAAAGGGATATTTGGAAGCCCATAGAGGGCTATGGTGAAAAAGGAAATATCTTCCGTTCAAAACTGGAAAGAAGCTTTCGGAGAAACTGCTCTGTGTTCTGTTAATTCATCTCACCGAGTTACATCTTTCCCTTCAAGAAGCCTTTCGCTAAGGCGGTTCTTGTGGAATTGTCAAGGGAATATTTCGAAACCCGTAGATGCCTATGGTGAAAAAGGAAATATGTTCCGTTCAAAACTGGAAAGAAGCTTTCTGAGAAACTGCTCTGTGTTCTCTTCATTCATCTCACAGAGTTACATCTTTCCCTTCACTAAGCGCTTCGCTAAGGCTGTTCTTGTGGAATTGGCAAAGGGATATTTGGAAGCCTATAGAGGGCTACGGTGAAAAAGGAAATATCCTCCGTTCAAAACTGGAAAGAAGCTTTCTGAGAAACTGCTCTGTATTCTCTTAATTCTTCTCACAGAGTTACATCTTTCCCTTCAAAAAGCCTTTCGCTAAGGCTGTTCTTGTGGAATTGGCAAAGGGATATTTGGAAGCCCATAGAGGGCTATGGTGAAAAAGGAAATATCTTCCGTTCAAAACTGGTAAGAAGCTTTCTGAGAAACTGCTCTGTGTTCTGTTAATTCATCTCACAGAGATACATCTTTCCCTTCAAGAAGCCTTTCGCTAAGGCGGTTCTTTGTGGAATTGGCAAAGGGATATTTGGAAGCCCATAGAGGGCTATTATGAAAAAGGAATTATCTTAAGTTGAAAACTGGAAAGAAGCTTTCTGAGATACTGCTCTGTGTTCTCTTAATTCATGTCACAGAGTTACATCTTTCCCTTCAAGAAGCCTTTCGCTAAGGCTGTTCTTGTGGAATTGGCAAAGGGATATTTGGAAGCCCATAGAGGGCTATGGTGAAAAAGGAAATATCTTCCGTTCAAAACTGGAAAGAAGCTTTCTGAGAAACTGCTCTGTGTTCTGTTAATTCATCTCACCGAGTTACATCTTTCCCTTCAAGAAGCCTTTCGCTAAGGCTGTTCTTGTGGAATTGGCAAAGGGATATTTGGAAGCCCATAGAGGGCTATGGCGAAAAAGGAAATATCTTCCGTTCAAAACTGGAAAGAAGCTTTCTGAGATACTGCTCTGTGTTCTCTTAATTCATGTCACAGAGTTACATCATTCCCTTCAAGAAGCCTTTCGCTAAGGCTGTTCTTGTGGAATTGGCAAAGGGATATTTGGAAGCCCATAGAGGTCTATGGTGAAAAAGGAAATATCTTCCGTTGAAAACTGGAAAGAAGCTTTCTGAGAAACTGCTCTGTGTTCTGTTAATTCATCTCACCGAGTTACATCTTTCCCTTCAAGAAGCCTTTCGCTAAGGCTGTTCTTGTGGAATTTGCAAAGGGATATTTGCAAGCCCATAGAGGGCTATGGTAAAAAAGGAAATATCTTCCGTTCAAAACTGGAAAGAAGCTTTCGGAGAAACTGCTCTGTGTTCTGTTAATTCATCTCACCGAGTTACATCTTTCCCTTCAAGAAGCCTTTCGCTAAGGCTGTTCTTGTGGAATTGGCAAAGGAATATTTGGAAAGCCATAGAGGCCTATGTTGAAAAAGGAAATATCTTCCGTTCAAAACTGGAAAGAAGCTTTCTGAGAAACTGCTCTGTGTTCTGCTCATTCACCTCACAGACTTACATCTTTCCCTTCAAGAAGCCTTTCGCTAAGGGTGTTCTTGTGGAATTGGCAAAGGGATATTTGGAAGCCCGTAGAGGGCTACGTTGAAAAAGGAAATATCCTCCGTTCAAAACTGGAAAGAAGCTTTCTGAGAAACTGCTGTGTGTTCTCTTAATTCTTCTCACAGAGTTACATCTTTCCCTTCAAGAAGCCTTTCGCTAAGGCTGTTCTTGTGGAATTGGCAAAGGGATATTTGGAAGCCCATAGAGGGCTATGGTGAAAAAGGAAATATCTTCCCTTCAAAACTGGAAAGAAGCTTTCTGAGAAACTGCTCTGTGTTCTGTTAATTCATCTCACAGAGATACATCTATTCCTTCAAGAAGCCTTTCGCTAAGGCGGTTCTTATGGAATTGGCAAAGGGATATTTGGAAGCCCATAGAGGGCTATGGTGAAAAAGGAAATACATTCCGTTCAAAACTGGAAAGAAGCTTTCTGAGGTAATGCTCTGTGTTCTCTTAATTCATGTCACAGAGTTACATCTTTCCCTTCAAGAAGCCTTTCGCTAATTCTGTTCTTGTGGAATTGGCAAAGGGATATTTGGAAGCCCATAGAGGGCTATGGTGAAAAAGGAAATATCTTCCTTTCAAAATTGGAAAGAAGCTTTCTGAGAAACTGCTCTGTGTTCTGTTAATTCATCTCACAGGGTTACATCTTTCCCTTCAAGAAGCCTTTCGCTATGGCTGTTCTTGTGGAATTGCCAAAGTGATATTTGGAATCCCATAGAGGCCTATGGTGAAAAAGGAAATATCTTCCGTTCAAAACTGGAAAGAAGCTTTCTGAGAAACTGCTCTGTGTTCTGTTCATTCATCTCACAGAGTTACATCTTTCCCTTCAAGAAGCCTTTTGCTAAAGCGGTTCTTGTGGAATTGGCAAAGGGATACTTGGAAGCCCATAGAGGGCTATGGTGAAAAAGGAAATATCTTCCGTTCAAAACTGCAAAGAAGCTTTCTGAGAAACTGCTCTGTGTTCTGTTCATTCATCTCACAGAGTTACATCTTTCCCTTCCAGAAGCCTTTCGCTAAGGCTGTCCTTGTGGAATTGGCAAAGGGATATTTGGAAACCCATAGAGGGCTACGGTGAAAAAGGAAATATCCTCCGTTCAAAACTGGAAAGAAGCTTTCTGAGAAACTGCTCTGTGTTCTCTTAATTCATCTCACAGAGTTACATCTTCCCCTTCAAGAAGCCTTTCGCTAAGGCTGTTCTTGTGGAATTGGCAAAGGGATATTTGGAAGCCCATAGAGGCCTAGGGTGAAAAAGGAAATATCTTCCGTTCAAAACTGGAAAGAATCTTTCTGAGAAACTGCTCTGTGTTCTGTTAATTCATCTCACAGAGTTACATCTTTCACTTCAAGAAGCCTTTCGCTAAGGCTGTTCTTTTGGAATTGGCAAAGGGATATTTGGAAGCCCATAGAGGGCTATGGAGAAAAAGGAAATATCTTCCGTTCAAAACTGGAAAGAAGCTTTCTGAGAAACTGCTCTGTGGTCTGTTAATTCATCTCACAGGGTTACATCTTTCCCTTCAAGAAGCTTTTCGCTAACGCTGTTCTTGTGGAATTGGCAAAGGGATATTTTGAACCCCTAGAGGCCGATGGTGAAAAAGGAAATATCTTCCGTTCAAAACTGGAAAGAAGCTTTCTGAGAAACTGCTCTGTGTTCTGTTAATTCATCTCACCGAGTTACATTTTCCCTTCAAGAATCCTTTCGCTAAGGGTGTTCTTGTGGAATTGGCAAAGGGATATTTGGAAGCCCATAGAGGGCTATGGTGAAAAAGGAAATATCTTCCGTTGAAAACTGGAAAGAAGCTTTCTGAGAAACTGCTCTGTGTTCTGTTAATTCATCTCACCGAGTTACATCTTTCCCTTCAAGAAGCCTTTCGCTAAGGGTGTTCTTGTGGAATTGGCAAAGGGATATTTGGAAGCCCATAGAGGGCTACGGTGAAAAAGGAAATATCTTCCTTTCAAAATTGGAAGGAAGCTTTCTGAGAAACTGCTCTGTGTTCTGTTAATTCATCTCACAGGGTTACATCTTTCCCTTCAAGAAGCCTTTCGCTATGGCTGTTCTTGTGGAATTGCCAAAGTGATATTTCGAATCCCATAGAGGCCTATGGTGAAAAAGGAAATATCTTCCGTTCAAAACTGGAAAGAAGCTTTCTGAGAAACTGCTCTGTGTTCTGTTCATTCATCTCACAGAGTTACATCTTTCCCTTCAAGAAGCCTTTTGCTAATGCTGTTCTTGTGGAATTGGCAAAGGGATACCTGGAAGCCCTTAGAGGGCTATGGTGAAAAAGGAAATATCTTCCGTTCAAAACTGCAAAGAAGCTTTCTGAGAAACTGCTCTGTGTTTGTTCATTCATCTCACAGAGTTACATCTTTCCCTTCCAGAAGTCTTTCGCTAAGGCTGTCCTTGTGGAATTGGCAAAGGGATATTTGGAAACCCATAGAGGGCTACGGTGAAAAAGGAAATATCCTCCGTTCAAAAGTGGAAAGAAGCTTTCTGAGAAACTGCTCTGTGTTCTCTTAATTCATCTCACAGAGTTACATCTTCCCCTTCAAGAAGCCTTTCGCTCAGGCTGTTCTTGTGGAATTGGCAAAGGGATATTTGGAAGCCCATAGAGGCCTAGGGTGAAAAAGGAAATATCTTCCGTTCAAAACTGGAAAGAAGCTTTCTGAGAAACTTCTCTGTGGTCTGTTAATTCATCTCACAGCGTTACATCTTTCCCTTCAAGAAGCTTTTCGCTAACGCTGTTCTTGTGGAATTGGCAAAGGGATATTTTGAACCCCTAGAGGCCGATGGTGAAAAAGGAAATATCTTCCGTTCAAAACTGCAAAGAAGATTTCTGAGAAACTGCTCTGTGTTCTGTTCATTCATCTCACAGAGTTACATCTTTCCCTTCCAGAAGCCTTTCGCTAAGGCTGTCCTTGTGGAATTGGCAAAGGGATATTTGGAAGCCCATAGAGGGCTATGGAGAAAAAGGAAATATCTTCCGTTCAAAACTGGAAAGAAGCTTTCTGAGAAACTGCTCTGTGGTCTGTTAATTCATCTCACAGGGTTACATCTTTCCCTTCAAGAAGCCTTTCGCTAAGGCTGTTCTTGTGGAATTGGCAAAGGCATATTTGGAAGCCCATAGAGGGCTATGGAGAAAAAGGAAATATCTTCCGTTCAAAACTGGAAAGAAGCTTTCTGAGAAACTGCTCTGTGGTCTGTTAATTCATCTCACAGGGTTACATCTTTCCCTTCAAGAAGCTTTTCGCTAACGCTGTTCTTGTGGAATTGGCAAAGGGATATTTTGAACCCCTAGAGGCCGATGGTGAAAAAGGAAATATCTTCCGTTCAAAACTGGAAAGAAGCTTTCTGAGAAACTGCTCTGTGTTCTGTTAATTCATCTCACCGAGTTACATTTTCCCTTCAAGAATCCTTTCGCTAAGGGTGTTCTTGTGGATTTGGCAAAGGGATATTTGGAAGCCCATAGAGGGCTATGGTGAAAAAGGAAATATCTTCCGTTCAAAACTGGAAAGAAGCTTTCTGAGAAACGGCTCTGTGTTCTGTTAATTCATCTCACCGAGTTACATCTTTCCCTTCAAGAAGCCTTTCGCTAAGGGTGTTCTTGTGGAATTGGCAAAGGGATATTTGGAAGCCCATAGAGGGCTACGGTGAAAAAGGAAATATCTTCCGTTCAAAACTGGAAAGAAGCTTTCTGAGAAACTGCTCTGTGTTCTGTTAATTCATCTCACAGAGTTACATCTTTCCCTTCAAGAAGCCTTTCGCTAAGGCTGTTCTTGTGGAACTGGCAAAGGGATATTTGGAATCCCATAGAGGGCTAGGGTGAAAAAGGAAATACCTTCCGTACAAAACTGGAAAGAAGCTTTCTGAGAAACTGCTCTGTGTTCTGTTAATTCATCTCACAGAGTTACATCTTTCCCTTCAAGAAGCCTTTCGCTAAGGCTCTTCTTGTGGAATTGGCAAAGGGATATTTGGAAGCCCTGAGGGCTATGGTGAAAAAGGAAATATCTTCCGTTGAAAACTGGAAAGAAGCTTTCTGAGAAACTGCTCCGTGTTCTGTTAATTCATCTCACGGAGTTACATCTTTCCCTGCAAGAAGCCTTTCGCTAAGGCTGTTCTTGTGGAATTGGCAAAGGGATATTTGGAAGCCCATAGAGGGCTACGGTGAAAAAGGAAATATCCTCCGTTCAAAACTGGAAAGAAGCTTTCTGAGAAACTGCTCTGTGTTCTCTTAATTCTTCTCACAGAGCTACATCTTTCCCTTCAAGAAGCCTTTCGCTAAGGCTGTTCTTGTGGAATTGGCAAAGGGATATTTGGAACCACATAGAGGGCTATGGTGAAAAAGGAAATATCTTCCGTTCAAAACTGGAAGGAAGCTTTCTGAGAAACTGCTCTGTGTTCTGTTAATTCATCTCACCGAGTTACATCTTTCCCTTCAAGAAGCCTTTCGCTAAGGCTGTTCTTGTGGAATTGGCAAAGGGATATTTGGAAGCCCATAGAGGGCTATGGTGAAAAAGGAAATATCTTCCGTTAAAAACTGGAAAGAAGCTTTCTGAGAAACTGCTCTGTGTTCTGTTCATTCATCTCACAGAGTTACATCTTTCCCTTCAAGAAGCCTTTCGCTAAGGCTGTTCTTGTGGAATTTGCAAAGGGATATTTGGAAGCCCTGAGGGCTATGGTGAAAAAGGAAATATCTTCCGTTCAAAACTGGAAAGAAGCTTTCTGAGAAACTGCTCTGTGTTCTGTTCATTCATCTCACAGAGTTACATCTTTCCCTTCAAGAAGCCTTTCGCTAAGGCTGTTCTTGTGGAATTGGCAAAGGGATATTTGGAAGCCCATAGAGGGCTACGGTGAAAAAGGAAATATCCTCCGTTCAAAACTGGAAAGAAGCTTTCTGAGAAACTGCTCTGTGTTCTCTTAATTCTTCTCACAGAGCTACATCTTTCCCTTCAAGAAGCCTTTCGCTAAGGCTGTTCTTGCGGAATTCGCAAAGGGATATTTGGAAGCCCATAGAGGGCTATGGTGAAAAAGGAAATATCTTCCGTTCAAAACTGGAAAGAAGCTTTCTGAGAAACTGCTCTGTGTTCTGTTAATTCATCTCACAGAGTTACATCTTTCCCTTCAAAAAGCCTTTCGCTCAGGCTATTCTTGTGGAATTGGCAAAGGGATATTTGGAAGCCCATCGAGGGCTATGGTGAAAAAGGAAATATCTTCCATTCAAAACTGGAAAGAAGCTTACTGAGAAACTTCTCTGTGTTCTCTTAATTCATCTCACAGAGTTACATCT
The DNA here is from genome assembly GCF_047675955.1 of Chlorocebus sabaeus. Taxonomy (NCBI): domain Eukaryota; kingdom Metazoa; phylum Chordata; class Mammalia; order Primates; family Cercopithecidae; genus Chlorocebus; species Chlorocebus sabaeus. The sequence goes on from NC_132908.1 coordinate 35,446,242, forward strand.
TTCCCTTCAAGAAGCCTTTCGCTAAGGCTGTTCTTGTGGAATTGGCAAAGGGATATTTGGAAGCCCATAAAGGGCTATGGTGAAAAAGGAAATATCTTCCGTTCAAAAGTGGAAAGAAGCTTTCGGAGAAACTGCTCTGTGTTCTGTTTATTCATCTCACAGAGTTACATCTTTCCCTTCAGCAAGCCTTTCGTTAAGGCTGTTCTTGTGGAATTGGCAAAGGGATATTTGGAAGCCCTTAGAGGCCTATGTTGAAAAAGGAAATATCTTCCGTTCAAAACTGGAAAGAAGCATTCTGAGAAACTGCTCTGTGTTCTGTTCATTCATCTCACAGAATTACATCTTTCCCTTCAAGAAGCCTTTCGCTAAGGCTGTTCTTGTGGAATTGGCAAAGGGGTATTTGGAAGCCCATAGAGGGCTATGGTGAAAAAGCAAATATCTTCCGTTGAAAACTGGAAAGAAGCTTTCTGAGAAACTGCTCTGTGTTCTGTTAATTCAGTTCACAGAGTTACATCTTTCCCTTCAAGAAGCCTTTCGCTAAGGCTGTTCTTGTGGAATTGGCAAAGTGATATTTGGAAGCCCATAGAGGGCTACGGTGAAAAAGGAAATATCTTCCGTTCAAAAGTGGAAAGAAGCTTTCTGAGAAACTGCTCTGTGTTCTGTTAATTCATCTCACAGAGTTACATCTTTCCCTTCAAGAAGCCTTTCGCTAAGGCTATTCTTGTGGAATTGGCAAAGGGATATTTGGAAGCCCATAGAGGGCTATGGTGAAAAAGGAAATATCTTCCGTTCAAAACTGGAAAGAAGCTTTCTGAGAAACTGCTCTGTGTTCTGTTAATTCATCTCACAGAGTTACATCTTTCCCTTCAAGAAGCCTTTCGCTAAGGCGGTTCTTGTGGAATTGGTAAAGGGATATTTGGAAGCCCATAGAGGGCTATGGTGAAAAAGGAAATATCTTCAGTTCAAAACTGGAAAGAAGCTTTCTGAGAAACTGCTCTGTATTCTGTTCATTCATCTCACAGACTTACATCTTTCCCTTCAAGAAGCCTTTCGCTAAGGCGGTTCTTGTGGAATTGGCAAAGGGATATTTGGAAGCCCATCGAGGGCTATGGTGAAAAAGGAAATATCTTCCGTTCAAAACTGGAAAGAAGCTTTCTGAGAAACTGCTCTGTGTTCTGTTAATTCATCTCACAGAGTTACATCTTTCACTTCAAGAAGCCTTTCGCTAAGGCTGTTCTTGTGGAATTGGCAAAGGGATACTTGGAACCACATAGAGGCCAATGGGAAAAGGAAATATCTTCCGTTCAAAACTGGAAAGAAGCTTTCTGAGAAACTGCTCTGTGTTCTGTTCATTCATCTCACAGAGTTACATCTTTCCCTTCAAGAAGCCTTTCGCTAAGGCTGTTCTTGTGGAATTGGCAAAGGGATATTTGGAAGCGCATAGAGGGCTATGGTGAAAAAGGAAATATCTTCCGTTGAAAACTGGAAAGAAGCTTTCTGAGAAACTGCTCTGTGTTCTGTTAATTCATCTCACAGAGTTACATCTTTCCCTTCAAGAAGCCTTTCGCTAAGGCTGTTCTTGTGGAATTGGCAAAGGGATATTTGGAACCACATAGAGGGCTATGGTGAAAAAGGAAATATCTTCCGTTCAAAACTGGAAAGAAGCTTTCTGAGAAACTGCTCTGTGTTCTGTTAATTCATCTCACCGAGTTACATCTTTCCCTTCAAGAAGCCTTTCGCTAAGGCTGTTCTTGTGGAATTGGCAAAGGGATATTTGGAAGCCCATAGAGGGCTATGGTGAAAAAGGAAATATCTTCCGTTCAAAACTGGAAAGAAGCATTCTGAGAAACTGCTCTGTGTTCTGTTAATTCATCTCACAGAGTTACATCTTTCCTTTCAAGAAGCCTTTCGTTAAGGCTGTTCTTGTGGAATTTGCAAAGGGATATTTGGAAGCCCTGAGGGCTATGGTGAAAAAGGAAATATCTTCCGTTGAAAACTGGAAAGAAGCTTTCTGAGAAACTGCTCTGTGTTCTGTTAATTCATCTCACGGAGTTACATCTTTCCCTTCAAGAAGCCTTTCGCTAAGGCTGTTCTTGTGGAATTGGCAAAGGGATATTTGGAAGCCCATAGAGGGCTACGGTGAAAAAGGAAATATCCTCCGTTCAAAACTGGAAAGAAGCTTTCTGAGAAACTGCTCTGTGTTCTGTTAATTCTTCTCACAGAGCTACATCTTTCCCTTCAAGAAGCCTTTCGCTAAGGCTGTTCTTGTGGAATTGGCAAAGGGATATTTGGAACCACATAGAGGGCTATGGTGAAAAAGGAAATATCTTCCGTTCAAAACTGGAAGAAAGCTTTCTGAGAAACTGCTCTGTGTTCTGTTAATTCATCTCACCGAGTTACATCTTTCCCTTCAAGAAGCCTTTCGCTAAGGCTGTTCTTGCGGAATTGGCAAAGGGATATTTGGAAGCCCATAGAGGGCTATGGTGAAAAAGGAAATATCTTCCGTTCAAAACTGGAAAGAAGCTTTCTGAGAAACTGCTCTGTGTTCTGTTCATTCACCTCACAGAGTTACATCTTTCCCTTCAAGAAGCCTTTCGCTAAGGCTGTTCTTGTGGAATTTGCAAAGGGATATTTGGAAGCCCTGAGGGCTATGGTGAAAAAGGAAATATCTTCCGTTCAAAACTGGAAAGAAGCTTTCTGAGAAACTGCTCTGTGTTCTGTTCATTCATCTCACAGAGTTACATCTTTCCCTTCAAGAAGCCTTTCGCTAAGGCTGTTCTTGTGGAATTGGCAAAGGGATATTTGGAAGCCCATAGAGGGCTACGGTGAAAAAGGAAATATCCTCCGTTCAAAACTGGAAAGAAGCTTTCTGAGAAACTGCTCTGTGTTCTCTTAATTCTTCTCACAGAGCTACATCTTTCCCTTCAAGAAGCCTTTCGCTAAGGCTGTTCTTGTGGAATTCGCAAAGGGATATTTGGAAGCCCATAGAGGGCTATGGTGAAAAAGGAAATATCTTCAGTTCAAAACTGGAAAGAAGCTTTCTGAGAAACTGCTCTGTATTCTGTTCATTCATCTCACAGACTTACATCTTTCCCTTCAAGAAGCCTTTCGCTAAGGCGGTTCTTGTGGAATTGGCAAAGGGATATTTGGAAGCCCATCGAGGGCTATGGTGAAAAAGGAAATATCTTCCGTTCAAAACTGGAAAGAAGCTTTCTGAGAAACTGCTCTGTGTTCTGTTAATTCATCTCACAGAGTTACATCTTTCACTTCAAGAAGCCTTTCGCTAAGGCTGTTCTTGTGGAATTGGCAAAGGGATATTTGGAAACCCATAGAGGGCTATGGTGAAAAAGGAAATATCTTCCGTTCAAAAGTGGAAGGAAACTTTCTGAGAAACTGCTCTGTGTTCTGTTAATTCATCTCACAGAGTTACATCTTTTCCTTCAAGAAGCCTTTCGCTAAGGCTGTTCTTGTGGAATTGGCAAAGGGATACTTGGAACCACATAGAGGCCAATGGGAAAAGGAAATATCTTCCGTTCAAAACTGGAAAGAAGCTTTCTGAGAAACTGCTCTGTGTTCTGTTCATTCATCTCACAGAGTTACATCTTTCCCTTCAAGAAGCCTTTCGCTAAGGCTGTTCTTGTGGAATTGGCAAAGGGATATTTGGAAGCGCATAGAGGGCTATGGTGAAAAAGGAAATATCTTCCGTTGAAAACTGGAAAGAAGCTTTCTGAGAAACTGCTCTGTGTTCTGTTAATTCATCTCACAGAGTTACATCTTTCCCTTCAAGAAGCCTTTCGCTAAGGCTGTTCTTGTGGAATTGGCAAAGGGATATTTGGAACCACATAGAGGGCTATGCTGAAAAAGGAAATATCTTCCGTTCAAAACTGGAAAGAAGCTTTCTGAGAAACTGCTCTGTGTTCTGTTAATTCATCTCACCGAGTTACATCTTTCCCTTCAAGAAGCCTTTCGCTAAGGCTGTTCTTGTGGAATTGGCAATGGGATATTTGGAAGCCCATAGAGGGCTATGGTGAAAAAGGAAATATCTTCCGTTCAAAACTGGAAAGAAGCTTTCTGAGAAACTGCTCTGTGTTCTGTTAATTCATCTCACAGAGTTACATCTTTCCTTTCAAGAAGCCTTTCGTTAAGGCTGTTCTTGTGGAATTTGCAAAGGGATATTTGGAAGCCCTGAGGGCTATGGTGAAAAAGGAAATATCTTCCGTTGAAAACTGGAAAGAAGCTTTCTGAGAAACTGCTCTGTGTTCTGTTAATTCATCTCACGGAGTTACATCTTTCCCTGCAAGAAGCCTTTCGCTAAGGCTGTTCTTGTGGAATTGGCAAAGGGATATTTGGAAGCCCATAGAGGGCTACGGTGAAAAAGGAAATATCCTCCGTTCAAAACTGGAAAGAAGCTTTCTGAGAAACTGCTCTGTGTTCTGTTAATTCATCTCACCGAGTTACATCTTTCCCTTCAAGAAGCCTTTCGCTAAGGCTGTTCTTGTGGAATTGGCAAAGGGATATTTGGAAGCCCATAGAGGGCTATGGTGAAAAAGGAAATATCTTCCGTTCAAAACTGGAAAGGAGCTTTCTGAGAAACTGCTCTGTGTTCTGTTAATTCATCTCACAGAGTTACATCTTTCCCTTCAAGCAGCCTTTCGCTAAGGCTGTTCTTGTGGAATTGGCAAAGAGATATTTGGAAGCCCATAGAGGGCTATGGTGAAAAAGGAAATATCTTCCGTTCAAAACTGGAAAGAAGCTTTCTGAGAAACTGCTCTGTGTTCTGTTAATTCATCTCACAGAGTTACATCTTTCCCTTCAAGAAGCCTTTCGCTAAGGCTGTTCTTGTGGAATTGGCAAAGTGATATTTGGAAGCCCATAGAGGGAGATGGTGAAAAAGGAAATATCTTCAGTTCAAAACTGGAAAGAAGCTTTCTGAGAAACTGCTCTGTGTTCTGTTAATTCATCTCACAGAGTTACATCTTTCACTTCAAGAAGCCTTTCGCTAAGGCTGTTCTTGTGGAATTGGCAAAGGAATATTTGGAAGCCCATAGAGGGCTATAGTGAAAAAGGAAATATCTTTCTTTCAAAACTGGCAAGAAGCTTTCTGAGAAACCGCTCTGTGTTCTGTTAATTCATCTCACAGAGTTACATCTTTCCCTTCAAGAAGCCTTTCGCTAAGGCTGTTCTTGTGGAATTGGCAAAGGGATATTTGGAAGCCCATAGAGGGCTATGGTGAAAAAGGAAATATCTTCCGTTCAAAACTGGAAAGAAGCTTTCTGAGAAACTGCTCTGTGTTCTGTTAATTCATCTCACAGAGTTACATCTTTCCCTTCAAGAAGCCTTTCGCTAAGGCTGTTCTTGTGGAATTGGCAAAGGGATATTTGGAAGCCCATAGAGGGCTATGGTGAAAAAGGAAATATCTTCCGTTCAAAACTGGAAAGAAGCTTTCTGAGATACTGCTCTGTGTTCTCTTAATTCATGTCACAGAGTTACATCTTTCCCTTCAAGAAGCCTTTCGCTAAGGCTGTTCTTGTCGAATTGGCAAAGGGATATTTGGAACCCCAAGAGGCCTCTGGTGAAAAAGGGAATATCTTCCGTTCAAAACTGGAAAGAAGCTTTCTGAGAAACTGCTCTGTGTTCTGTTAATTCATCTCACAGAGTTACATCTTTCCCTTCAAGAAGCCTTTCGCTAAGGCTGTTCTTGTGGAATTGGCAAAGGGATATTTGGAAGCCCATAGAGGGCAATGGTGAATAAGGTAATATATTCCGTTCAAAACTGGAAAGAAGCTTTCGGGGAAAGTGCTCTGTGTTCTGTTAATTCATCTCACCGAGTTACATCTTTCCCTTCAAGAAGCCTTTCGCTAAGGCGGTTCTTGTGGAATTGGCAAAGGGATATTTGGAAACCCGTAGATGCCTAGGGTGAAAAAGGAAATATCTTCCGTTCCAAACTGGAAAGAAGCTTTCTGAGAAACTGCTCTGTGTTCTGTTCATTCATCTCACAGAGTTACATCTTTCCCTTCAAGAAGCCCTTCGCTAAGGCTGTACTTGTGGAATTGGCAAAGGGATATTTGGAAGCCCATAGAGGGCTACGGTGAAAAAGGAAATATCTTGAGTTGAAAACTGGAAAGAAGCTTTCTGAGATACTGCTCTGTGTTCTGTTAATTCATCTCACAGAGTTACATCTTTCACTTCAAGAAGCCTTTCGCTAAGGCTGTTCTTGTGGTATTGGCAAAGGAATATTTGGAAGCCCATAGAGGGCTATAGTGAAAAAGGAAATATCTTTCTTTCAAAACTGGCAAGAAGCTTTCTGAGAAACCGCTCTGTGTTCTGTTAATTCATCTCACAGAGTTACATCTTTCCCTTCAAGTAGCCTTTCGCTAAGGCTGTTCTTGTGGAATTGGCAAAGGGATATTTGGAAGCCCATAGAGGGCTATGGTGAAAAAGGAAATATCTTCCGTTCAAAACTGGAAAGAAGCTTTCTGAGGAACTGCTCTGTGTTCTGTTAATTCATCTCACAGAGTTACATCTTTCCCTTCAAGAAGCCTTTCGCTAAGGCTGTTCTTGTGGAATTGGCAAAGGGATATTTGGAAGCCCATAGAGGGCTATGGTGAAAAAGGAAATATCTTCCGTTCAAAACTGGAAAGAAGCTTTCTGAGATACTGCTCTGTGTTCTCTTAATTCATGTCACAGAGTTACATCTTTCCCTTCAAGAAGCCTTTCGCTAAGGCTGTTCTTGTGGAATTGGCAAAGGGATATTTGGAACCCCAAAAGGCCTCTGGTGAAAAAGGGAATATCTTCCGTTCAAAACTGGAAAGAAGCTTTCTGAGAAACTGCTCTGTGTTCTGTTAATTCATCTCACAGAGTTACATCTTTCCCTTCAAGAAGCCTTTCGCTAAGGCTGTTCTTGTGGAATTGGCAAAGGGATATTTGGAAGCCCATAGAGGGCTATGGTGAAAAAGGAAATATCTTCCGTTCAAAACTGGAAAGAAGCTTTCTGAGAAACTGCTCTGTGTTCTGTTAATTCATCTCACCGAGTTACATCTTTCCCTTCAACAAGCCTTTCGCTAAGGCTGTTCTTGTGGAATTGGCAAAGGGATATTTGGAAGCCCATAGAGGGCTATCGTGAAAAAGGAAATATCTTCCGTTCAAAACTGGAAAGAAGCTTTCGGAGAAACTGCTCTGTGTTCTGTTAATTCGTCTCACCGAGTTACATCTTTCCCTTCAAGAAGCCTTTCGCTAAGGCTGTTCTTGTGGAATTGGCAAAGTGATATTTGGAAGCCCATAGAGGGCTACGGTGAAAAAGGAAATATCTTCCGTTCAAAACTGGAAAGAAGCTTTCTGAGAAACTGCTCTGTGTTCTGTTAATTCATCTCACCGAGTTACATCTTTCCCTTCAAGAAGCCTTTCGCTAAGGCTGTTCTTGTGGAATTGGCAAAGGGATATTTGGAAGCCCATAGAGGTCTATGGTGAAAAAGGAAATATCTTCCGTTCAAAACTGGAAAGGAGCTTTCTGAGAAACTGCTCTGTGTTCTGTTAATTCATCTCACAGAGTTACACCTTTCCCTTCAAGAAGCCTTTCGCTAAGGCTGTTCTTGTAGAATTGGCAAAGGGATATTTGGAAGCCCATAGAGGGCTATGGTGAAAAAGGAAATATATTCCGTTCAAAACTGGAAAGAAGCTTTCTGAGAAACTGCTCTGTGTTCTGTTAATTCATTTCACAGAGTTACATCTTTCCCTTCAAGAAGCCTTTCGCTAAGGCTGTTCTTGTGGAATTGGCAAAGGGATATTTGGAAGCCCATAGTGGGCTATGGTGAAAAAGGAAATATCTTCCGTTCAAAACAGGAAAGAAGCTTTCTGAGAAACTGCTCTGTGTTCTGTTAATTCATCTCACAGAGTTACATCTTTCCCTTCAAGAAGCCTTTCGCTAAAGTTATTCTTGTGGAATTGGCAAAGAGATATTTGGAACCCCTAGAGGCCTCTGGTGAAAAAGGAAATATCTTCCGTTCAAAACTGGAAAGAAGCTTTCTGAGAAACTACTCTGTGTTCTGTTAATTCATCTCACCGAGTTACATCTTTCCCTTCAAGAAGCCTTTCGCTAATGCTGTTCTTGTGGAATTGGCAAAGGGATATTTGGAAGCCCATACAGGGCTATGGTGAAAAAGGAAATATCTTCCGTTGAAAACTGGAAAGAAGCTTTCTGAGAAACTACTCTGTGTTCTGTTAATTCATCTCACAGAGTTACATCTTTCCCTTCCAGAAGCCTTTCGCTAAGGCTGTTCTTGTGGAATTGGCAAAGGGATATTTGGAAGCCCATAGAGGGCTACGGTGAAAAAGGAAATATCTTCCGTTCCAAACTGGAAAGAAGCTTTCTGAGAAACTGCTCTGTGTTCTGTTAATTCATCTCACAGTGTTACATCTTTCCGTTCAAGAAGCCTTTCGCTAAGGCTGTTCTTGTGGAATTGGCAAAGGGATATTTGGAACCCCATAGAGGCCTATGGTGAAAAAGGAAATATCTTCCGTTCAAAACTGGAAAGAAGCTTTCTGAGAAACTGCTCTGTGTTCTGTTAATTCATCTCACCGAGTTACATCTTTCCCTTCAAGAAGCCTTTCGCTAAGGCTGTTCTTGTGGAATTGGCAAGGGAATATTTGGAACCCCATAGAGGCCTATGGTGAAAAAGGAAATATCTTCCGTTCAAAACTGGAAAGAAGCTTTCTGAGAAACTGCTCTGTGTTCTGTTCATTCATCTCACAGAGTTACATCTTTCCCTTCAAGAAGCCTTTCGCTAAGGCTCTTCTTGTGGAATTGGCAAAGGGATATTTGGAAGCCCATAGAGGGCTATGGTGAAAAAGGAAATAACTTCCGTTCAAAACTGGAAAGAAGCTTTCTGAGAAACTGTTCTGTGTTCTGTTAATTCATCTCACCGAGTTACATCTTTCCCTTCAAGAAGCCTTTCGCTAAGGCGGTTCTTGTGGAATTGGCAAAGGGATATTTGGAAGCCCATAGAGGGCTATGGTGAAAAAGGAAATATCTTCCGTTCAAAACTGGAAAGAAGCTTTCTGAGAAACTGCTCTGTGTTCTGTTAATTCATCTCACAGAGTTACATCTTTCCCTTCAAGCAGCCTTTCGCTAAGGCTGTTCTTGTGGAATTGGCAAAGAGATATTTGGAAGCCCATAGAGGGCTATGGTGAAAAAGGAAATATCTTCCGTTCAAAACTGGAAAGAAGCTTTCTGAGAAACTGCTCTGTGTTCTGTTAATTCATCTCACAGGGTTACATCTTTCCCTTCAAGAAGCCTTTCGCTAAGTCTGTTCTTGTGGAATTGGCAAAGTGATATTTGGAAGCCCGTAGAGGGCTATGGTGAAAAAGGAAATATCTTCAGTTCAAAACTGGAAAGGAGCTTTCTGAGAAACTGCTCTGTGTTCTGTTAATTCATCTCACAGAGTTACATCTTTCCCTTCAAGCAGCCTTTCGCTAAGAGTGTTCTTGTGGAATTGGCAAAGGAATATTTGGAAGCCCATAGAGGGCTATAGTGAAATAGGAAATATCTTTCTTTCAAAACTGGCAAGAAGCTTTCTGAGAAACCGCTCTGTGTTCTGTTAATTCATCTCACAGAGTTACATCTTTCCCTTCAAGAAGCCTTTCGCTAAGGCTGTTCTTGTGGAATTGGCAAAGGGATATTTAGAAGCCCATAGAGGGCTATGGTGAAAAAGGAAATATCTTCCGTCGAAAACTGGAAAGAAGCTTTCTGAGAAACTGCTCTGTGTTCTGTTAATTCATCTCACAGAGTTACATCTTTCCCTTCCAGAAGCCTTTCGCTAAGGCTGTTCTTGTGGAATTGGCAAACGGATATTTGGAAGCCCATAGAGGGCTACTGTGAAAAAGGAAATATCTTCCGTTCCAAACTGGAAAGAAGCTTTCTGAGAAACTGCTCTGTGTTCTGTTAATTCATCTCACAGTGTTACATCTTTCCCTTCAAGAAGCCTTTCGCTAAGGCTGTTCTTGTGGAATTGGCAAAGGGATATTTGGAACCCCATAGAAGCCTATGGTGAAAAAGGAAATACCTTCCGTTCAAAACTGGAAAGAAGCTTTCTGAGAAACCGCTCTGTGTTCTGTTAATTCATCTCACCGAGTTACATCTTTCCCTTCAAGAAGCCTTTCGCTAAGGCTGTTCTTGTGGAATTGGCAAAGGAATATTTGGAACCCCATAGAGGCCTATGGTGAAAAAGGAAATATTTTCAGTTCAAAACTGGAAAGAAGCTTTCTGAGAAACTGCTCTGTGTTCTGTTCATTCATCTCACAGAGTTACATCTTTCCCTTCAAGAAGCCTTTCGCTAAGGCTGTTCTTGTGGAATTGGCAAAGTGATATTTGGAAGCCCATAGAGGGCTACGGGGAAAAAGGAAATATCTTCCGTTCAAAACTGGAAAGAAGCTTTCTGAGAAACTGCTCTGTGTTCTGTTAATTGATCTCACCGAGTTACATCTTTCCCTTCAAGAAGCCTTTCGCTAAGGCTGTTCTTGTGGAATTGGCAAAGGGATATTTGGAAGCCCATAGAGGTCTATGGTGAAAAAGGAAATATCTTCCGTTCAAAACTGGAAAGGAGCTTTCTGAGAAACTGCTCTGTGTTCTGTTAATTCATCTCACAGAGTTACATCTTTCCCTTCAAGAAGCCTTTCGCTAAGGCTGTTCTTGTGGAATTGGCAAAGGGATATTTGGAAGCCCATAGAGGGCTATGGTGAAAAAGGAAATATATTCCGTTCAAAACTGGAAAGAAGCTTTCTGAGAAACTGCTCTGTGTTCTGTTAATTCATTTCACAGAGTTACATCTTTCCCTTCAAGAAGCCTTTCGCTAAGGCTGTTCTTGTGGAATTGGCAAAGGGATATTTGGAAGCCCATAGTGGGCTATGGTGAAAAAGGAAATATCTTCCGTTCAAAACTGGAAAGAAGCTTTCGGAGAAAGTGCTCTGTGTTCTGTTAATTCATCTCACCGAGTTACATCTTTCCCTTCAAGAAGCCTTTCGCTAAGGCGGTTCTTGTTTAATTGGAAAAGGGATATTTGGAAACCCGTAGATGCCTAGGGTGAAAAAGGAAATATCTTCCGTTCAAAAGTGGAAAGAAGCTTTCTGAGAAACTGCTCTGTGTTCTGTTAATTCATCTCACAGAGTTACATCTTTCCCTTCAGGAAGCCTTTCGCTAAGGCTGTTCTTGTCGAATTGGCAAAGGAATATTTGGAACCCCATAGAGGCCTATGGTGAAAAAGGAAATATCTTCCGTTCAAAACTGGAAAGAAGCTTTCTGAGAAACTGCTCTGTGTTCTGTTCATTCATCTCACAGAGTTACATCTTTCCCTTCAAGAAGCCTTTCGCTAAGGCTGTTCTTGTGGAATTGGCAAAGGGATATTTGGAAGCCCATAGAGGGCTATGGTGAAAAAGGAAATATCTTCCGTTCAAAACTGGAAAGAAGCTTTCTGAGAAACTGCTCTGTGTTCTGTTAATTCATCTCACCGAGTTACATCTTTCCCTTCAAGAAGCCTTTCGCTAAGGCTGTTCTTGTGGAATTGGCAAAGGGATATTTGGAAGCCCATAGAGGGCTATGGTGAAAAAGGAAATATCTTCCGTTCAAAACTGGAAAGGAGCTTTCTGAGAAACTGCTCTGTGTTCTGTTAATTCATCTCACAGAGTTACATCTTTCCCTTCAAGCAGCCTTTCGCTAAGGCTGTTCTTGTGGAATTGGCAAAGAGATATTTGGAAGCCCATAGAGGGCTATGGTGAAAAAGGAAATATCTTCCGTTCAAAACTGGTAAGAAGCTTTCTGAGAAACTGCTCTGTGTTCTGTTAATTCATCTCACAGAGTTACATCTTTCCCTTCAAAAAGCCTTCCGCTAAGGCTGTTCTTGTGGAATTGGCAAAGTGATATTTGGAAGCCCATAGAGGGCTATGGTGAAAAAGGAAATATCTTCAGTTCAAAACTGGAAAGAAGCTTTCTGAGAAACTGCTCTGTGTTCTGTTAATTCATCTCACAGAGTTACATCTTTCACTTCAAGAAGCCTTTCGCTAAGAGTGTTCTTGTGGAATTGGCAAAGGAATATTTGGAAGCCCATAGAGGGCTATAGTGAAAAATTAAATATCTTTCTTTCAAAACTGGCAAGAAGCTTTCTGAGAAACTGCTCTGTGTTCTGTTAATTCATCTCACCGAGTTACATCTTTCCCTTCAAGAAGCCTTTCGCTAAGGCTGTTCTTGTGGAATTGGCAAAGGGATATTTGGAAGCCCATAGAGGGCTATGGTGAAAAAGGAAATATATTCCGTTCAAAACTGGAAAGAAGCTTTCTGAGAAACTGCTCTGTGTTCTGTTAATTCATCTCACAGAGTTACATCTTTCCCTTCAAGAAGCCTTTCGCTAAGGCTGTTCTTGTGGAATTGGCAAAGGGATATTTGGAAGCCCATAGAGGGCTATGGTGAAAAAGGAAATATCTTCCGTTCAAAACTGGAAAGAAGCTTTCTGAGAAAGTGCTCTGTGTTCTGTTAATTCATATCACCGAGTTACATCTTTCCCTTCAAGAAGCCTTTCGCTAAGGCGGTTCTTGTTTAATTGGCAAAGGGATATTTGGAAACCCGTAGATGCCTAGGGTGAAAAAGGAAATATCTTCCGTTCAAAACTGGAAAGAAGCTTTCTGAGAAACTGCTCTCTGTTCTGTTCATTCATCTCACAGAGTTACATCTTTCCCTTCAAGAAGCCCATCGCTAAGGCTGTTCTTGTGGAATTGGCAAAGGGATATTTGGAAGCCCATAGAGGGCTACGGTGAAAAAGGAAATATCCTCCGTTCAAAACTGGAAAGAAGCTTTCTGAGAAACTGCTCTGTGTTCTGTTAATTCATCTCACAGAGATACATCTTTCCCTTCAAGAAGCCTTTCGCTAAGGCGGTTCTTGTGGAATTGGCAAAGGGATATTTGGAAGCCCATAGAGGGCTATGGTGAAAAAGGAAATATCTTGAGTTGAAAACTGGAAAGAAGCTTTCTGAGATATTACTCTGTGTTCTCTTAATTCATTTCACAAAGTTACATCTTTCCCTTCCAGAAGCCTTTCGCTAAGGCTGTTCTTGTGGAATTGGCAAAGGGATATTTGGAAGCCCATAGAGGGCTATGGTGAAAAAGGAAATATCTTCCGTTCCAAACTGGAAAGAAGCTTTCTGAGAAACTGCTCTGTGTTCTTTTAATTCATCTCACCGAGTTAAATCTTTCCCTTAAAGAAGCCTTTCGCTAAGGCTGTTCTTGTGGAATTGGCAAAGGGATATTTGGAAGCCCATAGAGGGCTATGGTGAAAACGGAAATATCTTCCGTTCAAAACTGGAAAGAAGCTTTCTGAGAAACTGCTCTGTGTTCTCTTAATTCATCTCACAGAGTTACATCTTTCCCTTCAAGAAGCCTTTCGCTAAGGCTGTTCTTGTGGAATTGGCAAAGGGATATTTGGAAGCCCATAGAGGGCTATGGTGAAAAAGGAAATATCTTCCGTTCAAAACTGGAAAGAAGCTTTCTGAGAAACTGCTCTGTGTTGTCTTAATTCATCTCTCAGAGTTTCATCTTTCCCTACAAGAAGCCTTTCGCTAAGGCTGTTCTTGTGGAATTGGCAAAGGGATATTTGGAAGCCCATAGAGGGCTATGGTGAAAAAGGAAATATCTTCCGTTCAAAACTGGAAAGAAGCTTTCTGAGAAACTGCTCTGTGTTCTGTTAATTCATCTCACAGAGTTACATCTTTCCCTTCAAGAAGCCTTTCGCTAAAGCTATTCTTGTGGAATTGGCAAAGGGATATTTGGAACCCCTAGAGGCCTCTGGTGAAAAAGGAAATATCTTCCGTTCAAAACTGGAAAGAAGCTTTCTGAGAAACTGCTCTGTGTTCTGTTAATTCATCTCACCGAGTTACATCTTTCCCTTCAAGAAGCCTTTCGCTAAGGCTGTTCTTGTGGAATTGGCAAAGGGATATTTGGAAGCCCATACAGGGCTATGGTGAAAAAGGAAATATCTTCCGTTGAAAACTGGAAAGAAGCTTTCTGAGAAACTGCTCTGTGTTCTGTTAATTCATCTCACAGAGTTACATCTTTCCCTTCAAGAAGCCTTTCGCTAAGGCTGTTCTTGTGGAATTGGCTAAGTGATATTTGAAAGCCCATAGAGGGCTGTGGTGAAAAAGGAAATATCTTCCGTTCAAAAGTTTAAAAGAAGCTTTCTGAGAAACTGCTCTGTGTTCTCTTAATTCATCTCACAGAGTTACATCTTTCACTTCAAGAAGCCTTTCGCTAAGAGTGTTCTTGTGGAATTGGCAAAGGGATATTTGGAAGCCCATAGAGGGCTATGGTGAAAAAGGAAATATCTTTCGTTCAAAACTGGCAAGAAGCTTTCTGAGAAACTGCTCTGTGTTCTGTTAATTCATCTCACAGAGTTACATCTTTCCTTTCCAGAAGCCTTTCGCTAAGGCTGCTCTTGTGGAATTGGCAAAGGGATATTTGGAAGCCCTTAGAGGGCTATAGTGAAAATGGAAATATCTTCCGTTCAAAACTGGCAAGAAGCTTTCTGAGAAACTGCTCTGTGTTCTGTTAATTCATCTCACAGAGTTACATCTTTCCCTTCCAGAAGCCTTTCGCTAAGGCTGTTCTTGTGGAATTGGCAAAGGGATATTTTGAAGCCCTTAGAGGGCTATGGTGAAAAAGGGAATATCTTCCGTTCAAAACTGGAAAGAAGCTTTCTGAGAAACTGCTCTGTGTTCTGTTAATTCATCTCACCGAGTTACATCTTTCCCTTCAAGAAGCCTTTCGCTAAGGCTGTTCTTGTGGAATTGGCAAAGGGATATTTGGAAGCCCATAGAGGGCTATGGTGAAAAAGGAAATATCTTCCGTTCAAAACTGGAAAGAAGCTTTCTGAGAAACTGCTCTGTGTTCTGTTAATTCATCTCACAGAGATACATCTATTCCTTCAAGAAGCCTTTCGCTAAGGCGGTTCTTCTGGAATTGGCAAAGGGATATTTGGAAGCCCATAGAGGGCTATGGTGAAAAAGGAAATATCTTCCGTTCAAAACTGGAAAGAAGCTTTCTGAGGTACTGCTCTGTGTTCTCTTAATTCATGTCACAGAGTTACATCTTTCCCTTCAAGAAGCCTTTCGCTAATTCTGTTCTTGTGGAATTGGCAAAGGGATATTTGGAAGCCCATAGAGGGCTATGGTGAAAAAGGAAATATCTTCCGTTCAAAAGTGGAAAGAAGCTTTCTGAGAAACTGCACTGTGTTCTGTTAATTCATCTCACCGAGTTACATCTTTCCCTTCACCAAGCCTTTCGCTAAGGCTGTTCTTGTGGAATTGGCAAAGGGATATTTGGAAGCCCATAGAGGGCTATGGTGAAAAAGGAAATATCTTCCGTTCAAAACTGGAAAGAAGCTTTCTGAGAAACTGCTCTGTGTTCTGTTAATTCATCTCACCGAGTTACATCTTTCCCTTCAAGAAGCCTTTCGCTAAGGCTGTTCTTGTGGAATTGGCAAAGGGATATTTATAAGCCCATAGAGGGCTATGGTGAAAAAGGAAATATCTTCCGTTCAAAACTGGAAAGAAGCTTTCTGAGAAACTGCTCTGTGTTCTGTTAATTCATCTCACAGAGTTACATCTTTCCCTTCAAGAAGCCTTTCGCTAAGGCTGTTCTTGTGGAATTGGCAAAGGGATATTTGGAAGCCCATAGAGGGCTATGGTGAAAAAGGAAATATCTTCCGTTCAAAACTGGAAAGAAGCTTTCGGAGAAACTGCTCTGTGTTCTGTTAATTCATCTCACCGAGTTACATCTTTCCCTTCAAGAAGCCTTTCGCTAAGGCGGTTCTTGTGGAATTGTCAAGGGAATATTTCGAAACCCGTAGATGCCTATGGTGAAAAAGGAAATATGTTCCGTTCAAAACTGGAAAGAAGCTTTCTGAGAAACTGCTCTGTGTTCTCTTCATTCATCTCACAGAGTTACATCTTTCCCTTCACTAAGCGCTTCGCTAAGGCTGTTCTTGTGGAATTGGCAAAGGGATATTTGGAAGCCTATAGAGGGCTACGGTGAAAAAGGAAATATCCTCCGTTCAAAACTGGAAAGAAGCTTTCTGAGAAACTGCTCTGTATTCTCTTAATTCTTCTCACAGAGTTACATCTTTCCCTTCAAAAAGCCTTTCGCTAAGGCTGTTCTTGTGGAATTGGCAAAGGGATATTTGGAAGCCCATAGAGGGCTATGGTGAAAAAGGAAATATCTTCCGTTCAAAACTGGTAAGAAGCTTTCTGAGAAACTGCTCTGTGTTCTGTTAATTCATCTCACAGAGATACATCTTTCCCTTCAAGAAGCCTTTCGCTAAGGCGGTTCTTTGTGGAATTGGCAAAGGGATATTTGGAAGCCCATAGAGGGCTATTATGAAAAAGGAATTATCTTAAGTTGAAAACTGGAAAGAAGCTTTCTGAGATACTGCTCTGTGTTCTCTTAATTCATGTCACAGAGTTACATCTTTCCCTTCAAGAAGCCTTTCGCTAAGGCTGTTCTTGTGGAATTGGCAAAGGGATATTTGGAAGCCCATAGAGGGCTATGGTGAAAAAGGAAATATCTTCCGTTCAAAACTGGAAAGAAGCTTTCTGAGAAACTGCTCTGTGTTCTGTTAATTCATCTCACCGAGTTACATCTTTCCCTTCAAGAAGCCTTTCGCTAAGGCTGTTCTTGTGGAATTGGCAAAGGGATATTTGGAAGCCCATAGAGGGCTATGGCGAAAAAGGAAATATCTTCCGTTCAAAACTGGAAAGAAGCTTTCTGAGATACTGCTCTGTGTTCTCTTAATTCATGTCACAGAGTTACATCATTCCCTTCAAGAAGCCTTTCGCTAAGGCTGTTCTTGTGGAATTGGCAAAGGGATATTTGGAAGCCCATAGAGGTCTATGGTGAAAAAGGAAATATCTTCCGTTGAAAACTGGAAAGAAGCTTTCTGAGAAACTGCTCTGTGTTCTGTTAATTCATCTCACCGAGTTACATCTTTCCCTTCAAGAAGCCTTTCGCTAAGGCTGTTCTTGTGGAATTTGCAAAGGGATATTTGCAAGCCCATAGAGGGCTATGGTAAAAAAGGAAATATCTTCCGTTCAAAACTGGAAAGAAGCTTTCGGAGAAACTGCTCTGTGTTCTGTTAATTCATCTCACCGAGTTACATCTTTCCCTTCAAGAAGCCTTTCGCTAAGGCTGTTCTTGTGGAATTGGCAAAGGAATATTTGGAAAGCCATAGAGGCCTATGTTGAAAAAGGAAATATCTTCCGTTCAAAACTGGAAAGAAGCTTTCTGAGAAACTGCTCTGTGTTCTGCTCATTCACCTCACAGACTTACATCTTTCCCTTCAAGAAGCCTTTCGCTAAGGGTGTTCTTGTGGAATTGGCAAAGGGATATTTGGAAGCCCGTAGAGGGCTACGTTGAAAAAGGAAATATCCTCCGTTCAAAACTGGAAAGAAGCTTTCTGAGAAACTGCTGTGTGTTCTCTTAATTCTTCTCACAGAGTTACATCTTTCCCTTCAAGAAGCCTTTCGCTAAGGCTGTTCTTGTGGAATTGGCAAAGGGATATTTGGAAGCCCATAGAGGGCTATGGTGAAAAAGGAAATATCTTCCCTTCAAAACTGGAAAGAAGCTTTCTGAGAAACTGCTCTGTGTTCTGTTAATTCATCTCACAGAGATACATCTATTCCTTCAAGAAGCCTTTCGCTAAGGCGGTTCTTATGGAATTGGCAAAGGGATATTTGGAAGCCCATAGAGGGCTATGGTGAAAAAGGAAATACATTCCGTTCAAAACTGGAAAGAAGCTTTCTGAGGTAATGCTCTGTGTTCTCTTAATTCATGTCACAGAGTTACATCTTTCCCTTCAAGAAGCCTTTCGCTAATTCTGTTCTTGTGGAATTGGCAAAGGGATATTTGGAAGCCCATAGAGGGCTATGGTGAAAAAGGAAATATCTTCCTTTCAAAATTGGAAAGAAGCTTTCTGAGAAACTGCTCTGTGTTCTGTTAATTCATCTCACAGGGTTACATCTTTCCCTTCAAGAAGCCTTTCGCTATGGCTGTTCTTGTGGAATTGCCAAAGTGATATTTGGAATCCCATAGAGGCCTATGGTGAAAAAGGAAATATCTTCCGTTCAAAACTGGAAAGAAGCTTTCTGAGAAACTGCTCTGTGTTCTGTTCATTCATCTCACAGAGTTACATCTTTCCCTTCAAGAAGCCTTTTGCTAAAGCGGTTCTTGTGGAATTGGCAAAGGGATACTTGGAAGCCCATAGAGGGCTATGGTGAAAAAGGAAATATCTTCCGTTCAAAACTGCAAAGAAGCTTTCTGAGAAACTGCTCTGTGTTCTGTTCATTCATCTCACAGAGTTACATCTTTCCCTTCCAGAAGCCTTTCGCTAAGGCTGTCCTTGTGGAATTGGCAAAGGGATATTTGGAAACCCATAGAGGGCTACGGTGAAAAAGGAAATATCCTCCTTTCAAAACTGGAAAGAAGCTTTCTGAGAAACTGCTCTGTGTTCTCTTAATTCATCTCACAGAGTTACATCTTCCCCTTCAAGAAGCCTTTCGCTAAGGCTGTTCTTGTGGAATTGGCAAAGGGATATTTGGAAGCCCATAGAGGCCTAGGGTGAAAAAGGAAATATCTTCCGTTCAAAACTGGAAAGAATCTTTCTGAGAAACTGCTCTGTGTTCTGTTAATTCATCTCACAGAGTTACATCTTTCACTTCAAGAAGCCTTTCGCTAAGGCTGTTCTTTTGGAATTGGCAAAGGGATATTTGGAAGCCCATAGAGGGCTATGGAGAAAAAGGAAATATCTTCCGTTCAAAACTGGAAAGAAGCTTTCTGAGAAACTGCTCTGTGGTCTGTTAATTCATCTCACAGGGTTACATCTTTCCCTTCAAGAAGCTTTTCGCTAACGCTGTTCTTGTGGAATTGGCAAAGGGATATTTTGAACCCCTAGAGGCCGATGGTGAAAAAGGAAATATCTTCCGTTCAAAACTGGAAAGAAGCTTTCTGAGAAACTGCTCTGTGTTCTGTTAATTCATCTCACCGAGTTACATTTTCCCTTCAAGAATCCTTTCGCTAAGGGTGTTCTTGTGGAATTGGCAAAGGGATATTTGGAAGCCCATAGAGGGCTATGGTGAAAAAGGAAATATCTTCCGTTGAAAACTGGAAAGAAGCTTTCTGAGAAACTGCTCTGTGTTCTGTTAATTCATCTCACCGAGTTACATCTTTCCCTTCAAGAAGCCTTTCGCTAAGGGTGTTCTTGTGGAATTGGCAAAGGGATATTTGGAAGCCCATAGAGGGCTACGGTGAAAAAGGAAATATCTTCCTTTCAAAATTGGAAGGAAGCTTTCTGAGAAACTGCTCTGTGTTCTGTTAATTCATCTCACAGGGTTACATCTTTCCCTTCAAGAAGCCTTTCGCTATGGCTGTTCTTGTGGAATTGCCAAAGTGATATTTCGAATCCCATAGAGGCCTATGGTGAAAAAGGAAATATCTTCCGTTCAAAACTGGAAAGAAGCTTTCTGAGAAACTTCTCTGTGGTCTGTTAATTCATCTCACAGCGTTACATCTTTCCCTTCAAGAAGCTTTTCGCTAACGCTGTTCTTGTGGAATTGGCAAAGGGATATTTTGAACCCCTAGAGGCCGATGGTGAAAAAGGAAATATCTTCCGTTCAAAACTGCAAAGAAGATTTCTGAGAAACTGCTCTGTGTTCTGTTCATTCATCTCACAGAGTTACATCTTTCCCTTCCAGAAGCCTTTCGCTAAGGCTGTCCTTGTGGAATTGGCAAAGGGATATTTGGAAGCCCATAGAGGGCTATGGAGAAAAAGGAAATATCTTCCGTTCAAAACTGGAAAGAAGCTTTCTGAGAAACTGCTCTGTGGTCTGTTAATTCATCTCACAGGGTTACATCTTTCCCTTCAAGAAGCCTTTCGCTAAGGCTGTTCTTGTGGAATTGGCAAAGGCATATTTGGAAGCCCATAGAGGGCTATGGAGAAAAAGGAAATATCTTCCGTTCAAAACTGGAAAGAAGCTTTCTGAGAAACTGCTCTGTGGTCTGTTAATTCATCTCACAGGGTTACATCTTTCCCTTCAAGAAGCTTTTCGCTAACGCTGTTCTTGTGGAATTGGCAAAGGGATATTTTGAACCCCTAGAGGCCGATGGTGAAAAAGGAAATATCTTCCGTTCAAAACTGGAAAGAAGCTTTCTGAGAAACTGCTCTGTGTTCTGTTAATTCATCTCACCGAGTTACATTTTCCCTTCAAGAATCCTTTCGCTAAGGGTGTTCTTGTGGATTTGGCAAAGGGATATTTGGAAGCCCATAGAGGGCTATGGTGAAAAAGGAAATATCTTCCGTTCAAAACTGGAAAGAAGCTTTCTGAGAAACTGCTCTGTGTTCTGTTAATTCATCTCACCGAGTTACATCTTTCCCTTCAAGAAGCCTTTCGCTAAGGGTGTTCTTGTGGAATTGGCAAAGGGATATTTGGAAGCCCATAGAGGGCTACGGTGAAAAAGGAAATATCTTCCGTTCAAAACTGGAAAGAAGCTTTCTGAGAAACTGCTCTGTGTTCTGTTAATTCATCTCACAGAGTTACATCTTTCCCTTCAAGAAGCCTTTCGCTAAGGCTGTTCTTGTGGAACTGGCAAAGGGATATTTGGAATCCCATAGAGGGCTAGGGTGAAAAAGGAAATACCTTCCGTACAAAACTGGAAAGAAGCTTTCTGAGAAACTGCTCTGTGTTCTGTTAATTCATCTCACAGAGTTACATCTTTCCCTTCAAGAAGCCTTTCGCTAAGGCTCTTCTTGTGGAATTGGCAAAGGGATATTTGGAAGCCCTGAGGGCTATGGTGAAAAAGGAAATATCTTCCGTTGAAAACTGGAAAGAAGCTTTCTGAGAAACTGCTCCGTGTTCTGTTAATTCATCTCACGGAGTTACATCTTTCCCTGCAAGAAGCCTTTCGCTAAGGCTGTTCTTGTGGAATTGGCAAAGGGATATTTGGAAGCCCATAGAGGGCTACGGTGAAAAAGGAAATATCCTCCGTTCAAAACTGGAAAGAAGCTTTCTGAGAAACTGCTCTGTGTTCTCTTAATTCTTCTCACAGAGCTACATCTTTCCCTTCAAGAAGCCTTTCGCTAAGGCTGTTCTTGTGGAATTGGCAAAGGGATATTTGGAACCACATAGAGGGCTATGGTGAAAAAGGAAATATCTTCCGTTCAAAACTGGAAGGAAGCTTTCTGAGAAACTGCTCTGTGTTCTGTTAATTCATCTCACCGAGTTACATCTTTCCCTTCAAGAAGCCTTTCGCTAAGGCTGTTCTTGTGGAATTGGCAAAGGGATATTTGGAAGCCCATAGAGGGCTATGGTGAAAAAGGAAATATCTTCCGTTAAAAACTGGAAAGAAGCTTTCTGAGAAACTGCTCTGTGTTCTGTTCATTCATCTCACAGAGTTACATCTTTCCCTTCAAGAAGCCTTTCGCTAAGGCTGTTCTTGTGGAATTTGCAAAGGGATATTTGGAAGCCCTGAGGGCTATGGTGAAAAAGGAAATATCTTCCGTTCAAAACTGGAAAGAAGCTTTCTGAGAAACTGCTCTGTGTTCTGTTCATTCATCTCACAGAGTTACATCTTTCCCTTCAAGAAGCCTTTCGCTAAGGCTGTTCTTGTGGAATTGGCAAAGGGATATTTGGAAGCCCATAGAGGGCTACGGTGAAAAAGGAAATATCCTCCGTTCAAAACTGGAAAGAAGCTTTCTGAGAAACTGCTCTGTGTTCTCTTAATTCTTCTCACAGAGCTACATCTTTCCCTTCAAGAAGCCTTTCGCTAAGGCTGTTCTTGCGGAATTCGCAAAGGGATATTTGGAAGCCCATAGAGGGCTATGGTGAAAAAGGAAATATCTTCCGTTCAAAACTGGAAAGAAGCTTTCTGAGAAACTGCTCTGTGTTCTGTTAATTCATCTCACAGAGTTACATCTTTCCCTTCAAAAAGCCTTTCGCTCAGGCTATTCTTGTGGAATTGGCAAAGGGATATTTGGAAGCCCATCGAGGGCTATGGTGAAAAAGGAAATATCTTCCATTCAAAACTGGAAAGAAGCTTACTGAGAAACTTCTCTGTGTTCTCTTAATTCATCTCACAGAGTTACATCTTTCCCTTCAAGAAGCCTTTCGCTAAGGCTGTTCTTGTGGAATTGGCAAAGGGATATTTGGAAGCCCATAAAGGGCTATGGTGAAAAAGGAAATATCTTCCGTTCAAAAGTGGAAAGAAGCTTTCGGAGAAACTGCTCTGTGTTCTGTTTATTCATCTCACAGAGTTACATCTTTCCCTTCAGCAAGCCTTTCGTTAAGGCTGTTCTTGTGGAATTGGCAAAGGGATATTTGGAAGCCCTTAGAGGCCTATGTTGAAAAAGGAAATATCTTCCGTTCAAAACTGGAAAGAAGCATTCTGAGAAACTGCTCTGTGTTCTGTTCATTCATCTCACAGAATTACATCTTTCCCTTCAAGAAGCCTTTCGCTAAGGCTGTTCTTGTGGAATTGGCAAAGGGGTATTTGGAAGCCCATAGAGGGCTATGGTGAAAAAGCAAATATCTTCCGTTGAAAACTGGAAAGAAGCTTTCTGAGAAACTGCTCTGTGTTCTGTTAATTCAGTTCACAGAGTTACATCTTTCCCTTCAAGAAGCCTTTCGCTAAGGCTGTTCTTGTGGAATTGGCAAAGTGATATTTGGAAGCCCATAGAGGGCTACGGTGAAAAAGGAAATATCTTCCGTTCAAAAGTGGAAAGAAGCTTTCTGAGAAACTGCTCTGTGTTCTGTTAATTCATCTCACAGAGTTACATCTTTCCCTTCAAGAAGCCTTTCGCTAAGGCTATTCTTGTGGAATTGGCAAAGGGATATTTGGAAGCCCATAGAGGGCTATGGTGAAAAAGGAAATATCTTCCGTTCAAAACTGGAAAGAAGCTTTCTGAGAAACTGCTCTGTGTTCTGTTAATTCATCTCACAGAGTTACATCTTTCCCTTCAAGAAGCCTTTCGCTAAGGCGGTTCTTGTGGAATTGGTAAAGGGATATTTGGAAGCCCATAGAGGGCTATGGTGAAAAAGGAAATATCTTCAGTTCAAAACTGGAAAGAAGCTTTCTGAGAAACTGCTCTGTATTCTGTTCATTCATCTCACAGACTTACATCTTTCCCTTCAAGAAGCCTTTCGCTAAGGCGGTTCTTGTGGAATTGGCAAAGGGATATTTGGAAGCCCATCGAGGGCTATGGTGAAAAAGGAAATATCTTCCGTTCAAAACTGGAAAGAAGCTTTCTGAGAAACTGCTCTGTGTTCTGTTAATTCATCTCACAGAGTTACATCTTTCACTTCAAGAAGCCTTTCGCTAAGGCTGTTCTTGTGGAATTGGCAAAGGGATACTTGGAACCACATAGAGGCCAATGGGAAAAGGAAATATCTTCCGTTCAAAACTGGAAAGAAGCTTTCTGAGAAACTGCTCTGTGTTCTGTTCATTCATCTCACAGAGTTACATCTTTCCCTTCAAGAAGCCTTTCGCTAAGGCTGTTCTTGTGGAATTGGCAAAGGGATATTTGGAAGCGCATAGAGGGCTATGGTGAAAAAGGAAATATCTTCCGTTGAAAACTGGAAAGAAGCTTTCTGAGAAACTGCTCTGTGTTCTGTTAATTCATCTCACAGAGTTACATCTTTCCCTTCAAGAAGCCTTTCGCTAAGGCTGTTCTTGTGGAATTGGCAAAGGGATATTTGGAACCACATAGAGGGCTATGGTGAAAAAGGAAATATCTTCCGTTCAAAACTGGAAAGAAGCTTTCTGAGAAACTGCTCTGTGTTCTGTTAATTCATCTCACCGAGTTACATCTTTCCCTTCAAGAAGCCTTTCGCTAAGGCTGTTCTTGTGGAATTGGCAAAGGGATATTTGGAAGCCCATAGAGGGCTATGGTGAAAAAGGAAATATCTTCCGTTCAAAACTGGAAAGAAGCATTCTGAGAAACTGCTCTGTGTTCTGTTAATTCATCTCACAGAGTTACATCTTTCCTTTCAAGAAGCCTTTCGTTAAGGCTGTTCTTGTGGAATTTGCAAAGGGATATTTGGAAGCCCTGAGGGCTATGGTGAAAAAGGAAATATCTTCCGTTGAAAACTGGAAAGAAGCTTTCTGAGAAACTGCTCTGTGTTCTGTTAATTCATCTCACGGAGTTACATCTTTCCCTTCAAGAAGCCTTTCGCTAAGGCTGTTCGTGTGGAACTGGCAAAGGGATATTTGGAATCCCATAGAGGGCTAGGGTGAAAAAGGAAATACCTTCCGTACAAAACTGGAAAGAAGCTTTCTGAGAAACTGCTCTGTGTTCTGTTAATTCATCTCACAGAGTTACATCTTTCCCTTCAAGAAGCCTTTCGCTAAGGCTCTTCTTGTGGAATTGGCAAAGGGATATTTGGAAGCCCTGAGGGCTATGGTGAAAAAGGAAATATCTTCCGTTGAAAACTGGAAAGAAGCTTTCTGAGAAACTGCTCCGTGTTCTGTTAATTCATCTCACGGAGTTACATCTTTCCCTGCAAGAAGCCTTTCGCTAAGGCTGTTCTTGTGGAATTGGCAAAGGGATATTTGGAAGCCCATAGAGGGCTACGGTGAAAAAGGAAATATCCTCCGTTCAAAACTGGAAAGAAGCTTTCTGAGAAACTGCTCTGTGTTCTCTTAATTCTTCTCACAGAGCTACATCTTTCCCTTCAAGAAGCCTTTCGCTAAGGCTGTTCTTGTGGAATTGGCAAAGGGATATTTGGAACCACATAGAGGGCTATGGTGAAAAAGGAAATATCTTCCGTTCAAAACTGGAAGGAAGCTTTCTGAGAAACTGCTCTGTGTTCTGTTAATTCATCTCACCGAGTTACATCTTTCCCTTCAAGAAGCCTTTCGCTAAGGCTGTTCTTGTGGAATTGGCAAAGGGATATTTGGAAGCCCATAGAGGGCTATGGTGAAAAAGGAAATATCTTCCGTTAAAAACTGGAAAGAAGCTTTCTGAGAAACTGCTCTGTGTTCTGTTCATTCATCTCACAGAGTTACATCTTTCCCTTCAAGAAGCCTTTCGCTAAGGCTGTTCTTGTGGAATTTGCAAAGGGATATTTGGAAGCCCTGAGGGCTATGGTGAAAAAGGAAATATCTTCCGTTCAAAACTGGAAAGAAGCTTTCTGAGAAACTGCTCTGTGTTCTGTTCATTCATCTCACAGAGTTACATCTTTCCCTTCAAGAAGCCTTTCGCTAAGGCTGTTCTTGTGGAATTGGCAAAGGGATATTTGGAAGCCCATAGAGGGCTACGGTGAAAAAGGAAATATCCTCCGTTCAAAACTGGAAAGAAGCTTTCTGAGAAACTGCTCTGTGTTCTCTTAATTCTTCTCACAGAGCTACATCTTTCCCTTCAAGAAGCCTTTCGCTAAGGCTGTTCTTGCGGAATTCGCAAAGGGATATTTGGAAGCCCATAGAGGGCTATGGTGAAAAAGGAAATATCTTCCGTTCAAAACTGGAAAGAAGCTTTCTGAGAAACTGCTCTGTGTTCTGTTAATTCATCTCACAGAGTTACATCTTTCCCTTCAAAAAGCCTTTCGCTCAGGCTATTCTTGTGGAATTGGCAAAGGGATATTTGGAAGCCCATCGAGGGCTATGGTGAAAAAGGAAATATCTTCCATTCAAAACTGGAAAGAAGCTTACTGAGAAACTTCTCTGTGTTCTCTTAATTCATCTCACAGAGTTACATCTTTCCCTTCAAGAAGCCTTTCGCTAAGGCTGTTCTTGTGGAATTGGCAAAGGGATATTTGGAAGCCCATAAAGGGCTATGGTGAAAAAGGAAATATCTTCCGTTCAAAAGTGGAAAGAAGCTTTCGGAGAAACTGCTCTGTGTTCTGTTTATTCATCTCACAGAGTTACATCTTTCCCTTCAGCAAGCCTTTCGTTAAGGCTGTTCTTGTGGAATTGGCAAAGGGATATTTGGAAGCCCTTAGAGGCCTATGTTGAAAAAGGAAATATCTTCCGTTCAAAACTGGAAAGAAGCATTCTGAGAAACTGCTCTGTGTTCTGTTCATTCATCTCACAGAATTACATCTTTCCCTTCAAGAAGCCTTTCGCTAAGGCTGTTCTTGTGGAATTGGCAAAGGGGTATTTGGAAGCCCATAGAGGGCTATGGTGAAAAAGCAAATATCTTCCGTTGAAAACTGGAAAGAAGCTTTCTGAGAAACTGCTCTGTGTTCTGTTAATTCAGTTCACAGAGTTACATCTTTCCCTTCAAGAAGCCTTTCGCTAAGGCTGTTCTTGTGGAATTGGCAAAGTGATATTTGGAAGCCCATAGAGGGCTACGGTGAAAAAGGAAATATCTTCCGTTCAAAAGTGGAAAGAAGCTTTCTGAGAAACTGCTCTGTGTTCTGTTAATTCATCTCACAGAGTTACATCTTTCCCTTCAAGAAGCCTTTCGCTAAGGCTATTCTTGTGGAATTGGCAAAGGGATATTTGGAAGCCCATAGAGGGCTATGGTGAAAAAGGAAATATCTTCCGTTCAAAACTGGAAAGAAGCTTTCTGAGAAACTGCTCTGTGTTCTGTTAATTCATCTCACAGAGTTACATCTTTCCCTTCAAGAAGCCTTTCGCTAAGGCGGTTCTTGTGGAATTGGTAAAGGGATATTTGGAAGCCCATAGAGGGCTATGGTGAAAAAGGAAATATCTTCAGTTCAAAACTGGAAAGAAGCTTTCTGAGAAACTGCTCTGTATTCTGTTCATTCATCTCACAGACTTACATCTTTCCTTTCAAGAAGCCTTTCGCTAAGGCGGTTCTTGTGGAATTGGCAAAGGGATATTTGGAAGCCCATCGAGGGCTATGGTGAAAAAGGAAATATCTTCCGTTCAAAACTGGAAAGAAGCTTTCTGAGAAACTGCTCTGTGTTCTGTTAATTCATCTCACAGAGTTACATCTTTCACTTCAAGAAGCCTTTCGCTAAGGCTGTTCTTGTGGAATTGGCAAAGGGATACTTGGAACCACATAGAGGCCAATGGGAAAAGGAAATATCTTCCGTTCAAAACTGGAAAGAAGCTTTCTGAGAAACTGCTCTGTGTTCTGTTCATTCATCTCACAGAGTTACATCTTTCCCTTCAAGAAGCCTTTCGCTAAGGCTGTTCTTGTGGAATTGGCAAAGGGATATTTGGAAGCGCATAGAGGGCTATGGTGAAAAAGGAAATATCTTCCGTTGAAAACTGGAAAGAAGCTTTCTGAGAAACTGCTCTGTGTTCTGTTAATTCATCTCACAGAGTTACATCTTTCCCTTCAAGAAGCCTTTCGCTAAGGCTGTTCTTGTGGAATTGGCAAAGGGATATTTGGAACCACATAGAGGGCTATGGTGAAAAAGGAAATATCTTCCGTTCAAAACTGGAAAGAAGCTTTCTGAGAAACTGCTCTGTGTTCTGTTAATTCATCTCACCGAGTTACATCTTTCCCTTCAAGAAGCCTTTCGCTAAGGCTGTTCTTGTGGAATTGGCAAAGGGATATTTGGAAGCCCATAGAGGGCTATGGTGAAAAAGGAAATATCTTCCGTTCAAAACTGGAAAGAAGCTTTCTGAGAAACTGCTCTGTGTTCTGTTAATTCATCTCACAGAGTTACATCTTTCCCTTCAAGAAGCCTTTCGCTAAGGCTGTTCTTGTGGAATTTGCAAAGGGATATTTGGAAGCCCTGAGGGCTATGGTGAAAAAGGAAATATCTTCCGTTCAAAACTGGAAAGAAGCTTTCTGAGAAACTGCTCTGTGTTCTGTTCATTCATCTCACAGAGTTACATCTTTCCCTTCAAGAAGCCTTTCGCTAAGGCTGTTCTTGTGGAATTGGCAAAGGGATATTTGGAAGCCCATAGAGGGCTACGGTGAAAAAGGAAATATCCTCCGTTCAAAACTGGAAAGAAGCTTTCTGAGAAACTGCTCTGTGTTCTCTTAATTCTTCTCACAGAGCTACATCTTTCCCTTCAAGAAGCCTTTCGCTAAGGCTGTTCTTGTGGAATTCGCAAAGGGATATTTGGAAGCCCATAGAGGGCTATGGTGAAAAAGGAAATATCTTCAGTTCAAAACTGGAAAGAAGCTTTCTGAGAAACTGCTCTGTATTCTGTTCATTCATCTCACAGACTTACATCTTTCCCTTCAAGAAGCCTTTCGCTAAGGCGGTTCTTGTGGAATTGGCAAAGGGATATTTGGAAGCCCATCGAGGGCTATGGTGAAAAAGGAAATATCTTCCGTTCAAAACTGGAAAGAAGCTTTCTGAGAAACTGCTCTGTGTTCTGTTAATTCATCTCACAGAGTTACATCTTTCACTTCAAGAAGCCTTTCGCTAAGGCTGTTCTTGTGGAATTGGCAAAGGGATATTTGGAAACCCATAGAGGGCTATGGTGAAAAAGGAAATATCTTCCGTTCAAAAGTGGAAGGAAACTTTCTGAGAAACTGCTCTGTGTTCTGTTAATTCATCTCACAGAGTTACATCTTTTCCTTCAAGAAGCCTTTCGCTAAGGCTGTTCTTGTGGAATTGGCAAAGGGATACTTGGAACCACATAGAGGCCAATGGGAAAAGGAAATATCTTCCGTTCAAAACTGGAAAGAAGCTTTCTGAGAAACTGCTCTGTGTTCTGTTCATTCATCTCACAGAGTTACATCTTTCCCTTCAAGAAGCCTTTCGCTAAGGCTGTTCTTGTGGAATTGGCAAAGGGATATTTGGAAGCGCATAGAGGGCTATGGTGAAAAAGGAAATATCTTCCGTTGAAAACTGGAAAGAAGCTTTCTGAGAAACTGCTCTGTGTTCTGTTAATTCATCTCACAGAGTTACATCTTTCCCTTCAAGAAGCCTTTCGCTAAGGCTGTTCTTGTGGAATTGGCAAAGGGATATTTGGAACCACATAGAGGGCTATGGTGAAAAAGGAAATATCTTCCGTTCAAAACTGGAAAGAAGCTTTCTGAGAAACTGCTCTGTGTTCTGTTAATTCATCTCACCGAGTTACATCTTTCCCTTCAAGAAGCCTTTCGCTAAGGCTGTTCTTGTGGAATTGGCAATGGGATATTTGGAAGCCCATAGAGGGCTATGGTGAAAAAGGAAATATCTTCCGTTCAAAACTGGAAAGAAGCTTTCTGAGAAACTGCTCTGTGTTCTGTTCATTCATCTCACAGAGTTACATCTTTCCTTTCAAGAAGCCTTTCGTTAAGGCTGTTCTTGTGGAATTTGCAAAGGGATATTTGGAAGCCCTGAGGGCTATGGTGAAAAAGGAAATATCTTCCGTTGAAAACTGGAAAGAAGCTTTCTGAGAAACTGCTCTGTGTTCTGTTAATTCATCTCACGGAGTTACATCTTTCCCTGCAAGAAGCCTTTCGCTAAGGCTGTTCTTGTGGAATTGGCAAAGGGATATTTGGAAGCCCATAGAGGGCTACGGTGAAAAAGGAAATATCCTCCGTTCAAAACTGGAAAGAAGCTTTCTGAGAAACTGCTCTGTGTTCTGTTAATTCTTCTCACAGAGCTACATCTTTCCCTTCAAGAAGCCTTTCGCTAAGGCTGTTCTTGTGGAATTGGCAAAGGGATATTTGGAAGCCCATAGAGGCCTATGGTGAAAAAGGAAATATCTTCCGTTCAAAACTGGAAAGAAGCTTTCTGAGAAACTGCTCTGTGTTCTGTGAATTCATCTCACAGAGTTACATCTTTCCCTTCAAGAAGCCTTTCGCTAAGGCTGTTCTTGTGGAATTGGCAAAGGGATATTTGGAAGCCCATAGAGGGCTATGGTGAAAAAGGAAATATCTTCCGTTCAAAACTGGAAAGAAGCTTTCTGAGAAACTGCTCTGTGTTCTGTTCATTCATCTCACAGAGTTACATCTTTCCCTTCAAGAAGCCTTTCGCTAAGGCTGTTCTTGTGGAATTTGCAAAGGGATATTTGGAAGCCCTGAGGGCTATGGTGAAAAAGGAAATATCTTCCGTTCAAAACTGGAAAGAAGCTTTCTGAGAAACTGCTCTGTGTTCTGTTCATTCATCTCACAGAGTTACATCTTTCCCTTCAAGAAGCCTTTCGCTAAGGCTGTTGTTGTGGAATTGGCAAAGGGATATTTGGAAGCCCATAGAGGGCTACGGTGAAAAAGGAAATATCCTCCGTTCAAAACTGGAAAGAAGCTTTCTGAGAAACTGCTCTGTGTTCTCTTAATTCTTCTCACAGAGCTACATCTTTCCCTTCAAGAAGCCTTTCGCTAAGGCTGTTCTTGCGGAATTCGCAAAGGGATATTTGGAAGCCCATAGAGGGCTATGGTGAAAAAGGAAATATCTTCCGTTCAAAACTGGAAACAAGCTTTCTGAGAAACTGCTCTGTGTTCTGTTAATTCATCTCACAGAGTTACATCTTTCCCTTCAAAAAGCCTTTCGCTAAGGCTATTCTTGTGGAATTGGCAAAGGGATATTTGGAAGCCCAACGAGGGCTATGGTGAAAAAGGAAATATCTTCCGTTCAAAACTGGAAAGAAGCTTTCTGAGAAACTTCTCTGTGTTCTCTTAATTCATCTCACAGAGTTACATCTTTCCCTTCAAGAAGCCTTTCGCTAAGGCTGTTCTTGTGGAATTGGCAAAGGGATATTTGGAAGCCCATAAAGGGCTATGGTGAAAAAGGAAATATCTTCCGTTCAAAAGTGGAAAGAAGCTTTCGGAGAAACTGCTCTGTGTTCTGTTAATTCATCTCACAGAGTTACATCTTTCCCTTCAGCAAGCCTTTCGCTAAGGCTGTTCTTGTGGAATTGGCAAAGGGATATTTGGAAGCCCTTAGAGGCCTATGTTGAAAAAGGAAATATCTTCCGTTCAAAACTGGAAAGAAGCATTCTGAGAAACTGCTCTGTGTTCTGTTCATTCATCTCACAGAATTAATTCTTTCCCTTCAAGAAGCCTTTCGCTAAGGCTGTTCTTGTGGAATTGGCAAAGGGGTATTTGGAAGCCCATAGAGGGCTATGGTGAAAAAGCAAATATCTTCCGTTGAAAACTGGAAAGAAGCTTTCTGAGAAACTGCTCTGTGTTCTGTTAATTCATCTCACAGAGTTACATCTTTCCCTTCAAGAAGCCTTTCGCTAAGGCTGTTCTTGTGGAATTGGCAAAGGGATATTTGGAAGCCCATTGAGGGCTATGGTGAAAAAGGAAATATCTTCCGTTCAAAACTGGAAAGAAGCTTTCTGAGAAACTGCTCTGTGTTCTGTTAATTCATCTCACAGAGTTACATCTCTCCCTTCAAGAAGCCTTTCGCTAAGGCTGTTCTTGTGGAATTTGCAAAGGGATATTTGGAAGCCCTGAGGGCTATGGTGAAAAAGGAAATATCTTCCGTTGAAAACTGGAAAGAAGCTTTCTGAGAAACTGCTCTGTGTTCTGTTAATTCATCTCACGGAGTTACATCTTTCCCTGCAAGAAGCCTTTCGCTAAGGCTGTTCTTGTGGAATTGGCAAAGGGATATTTGGAAGCCCAAAGAGGGCTACGGTGAAAAAGGAAATATCCTCCGTTCAAAACTGGAAAGAAGCTTTCTGAGAAACTGCTCTGTGTTCTCTTAATTCTTCTCACAGAGCTACATCTTTCCCTTCAAGAAGCCTTTCGCTAAGGCTGTTCTTGTGGAATTGGCAAAGGGATATTTGGAACCACATAGAGGGCTATGGTGAAAAAGGAAATATCTTCCGTTCAAAACTGGAAAGAAGCTTTCTGAGAAACTGCTCTGTGTTCTGTTAGTTCATCTCACAGAGTTACATCTTTCCCTTCAAGAAGCCTTTCGCTAAGGCTGTTCTTGTGGAATTTGCAAAGGGATATTTGGAAGCCCTGAGGGCTGTGGTGAAAAAGGAAATATCTTCCGTTCAAAACTGGAAAGAAGCTTTCTGAGAAACTGCTCTGTGTTCTGTTCATTCATCTCACAGAGTTACATCTTTCCCTTCAAGAAGCCTTTCGCTAAGGCTGTTGTTGTGGAATTGGCAAAGGGATATTTGGAAGCCCATAGAGGGCTACGGTGAAAAAGGAAATATCCTCCGTTCAAAACTGGAAAGAAGCTTTCTGAGAAACTGCTCTGTGTTCTCTTAATTCTTCTCACAGAGCTACATCTTTCCCTTCAAGAAGCCTTTCGCTAAGGCTGTTATTGTGGAATTCGCAAAGGGATATTTGGAGGCCCATAGAGGGCTATGGTGAAAAAGGAAATATCTTCCGTTCAAAACTGGAAAGAAGCTTTCTGAGAAACTGCTCTGTGTTCTGTTAATTCATCTCACAGAGTTACATCTTTCCCTTCAAAAAGTCTTTCGCTAAGGTTATTCTTGTGGAATTGGCAAAGGGATATTTGGAAGCCCATAGAGGGCTATGGTGAAAAAGGAAATATCTTCCCTTCATAACTGGAAAGAAGCTTTCTGAGAAACTTCTCTGTGTTCTCTTAATTCATCTCAGAGAGTTACATCTTTCCCTTCAAGAAGCCTTTCGCTAAGGCTGTTCTTGTGGAATTGGCAAAGGGATATTTGGAAGCCCATAAAGGGCTATGGTGAAAAAGGAAATATCTTCCGTTCAAAAGTGGAAAGAAACTTTCGGAGAAACTGCTCTGTGTTCTGTTAATTCATCTCACAGACTTACATCTTTCCCTTCAGCAAGCCTTTCGCTAAGGCTGTTCTTGTGGAATTGGCAAAGGGATATTTGGAAGCCCTTAGAGGCCTATGTTGAAAAAGGAAATATCTTCCGTTCAAAACTGGAAAGAAGCATTCTGAGAAACTGCTCTGTGTTCTGTTCATTCATCTCACAGAGTTACATCTTTCCCTTCAAGAAGCCTTTCGCTAAGTCTGTTCTTGTGGAATTGGCAAAAGGGTATTTGGAAGCCCATAGAGGGCTATGGTGAAAAAGCAAATATCTTCCGTTGAAAACTGGAAAGAAGCTTTCTGAGAAACTGCTCTGTGTTCTGTTAATTCATCTCACAGAGTTACATCTTTCCCTTCAAGAAGCCTTTCGCTAAGGCTGTTGTTGTGGAATTGGCAAAGGGATATTTGGAAGCCCATAGAGGGATACGGTGAAAAAGGAAATATCCTCCGTTCAAAACTGGAAAGAAGCTTTCTGAGAAACTGCTCTGTGTTCTCTTAATTCTTCTCACAGAGCTACATCTTTCCCTTCAAGAAGCCTTTCGCTAAGGCTGTTCTTGCGGAATTCGCAAAGGGATATTTGGAAGCCCATAGAGGGCTATGGTGAAAAAGGAAATATCTTCAGTTCAAAACTGGAAAGAAGCTTTCTGAGAAACTGCTCTGTATTCTGTTCATTCATCTCACAGACTTACATCTTTCCCTTCAAGAAGCCTTTCGCTAAGGCGGTTCTTGTGGAATTGGCAAAGGGATATTTGGAAGCCCTTCGAGGGCTATGGTGAAAAAGGAAATATCTTCCGTTCAAAACTGGAAAGAAGCTTTCTGAGAAACTGCTCTGTGTTCTGTTAATTCATCTCACATAGTTACATCTTTCACTTCAAGAAGCCTTTCGCTAAGGCTGTTCTTGTGGAATTGGCAAAGGGATATTTGGAAACCCATAGAGGGCTATGGTGAAAAAGGAAATATCTTCCGTTCAAAAGTGGAAGGAAACTTTCTGAGAAACTGCTCTGTGTTCTGTTAATTCATCTCACAGAGTTACATCTTTTCCTTCAAGAAGCCTTTCGCTAAGGCTGTTCTTGTGGAATTGGCAAAGGGATACTTGGAACCACATAGAGGCCAATGGGAAAAGGAAATATCTTCCGTTCAAAACTGGAAAGAAGCTTTCTGAGAAACTGCTCTGTGTTCTGTTCATTCATCTCACAGAGTTACATCTTTCCCTTCAAGAAGCCTTTCGCTAAGGCTGTTCTTGTGGAATTGGCAAAGGGATATTTGGAAGCGCATAGAGGGCTATGGTGAAAAAGGAAATATCTTCCGTTGAAAACTGGAAAGAAGCTTTCTGAGAAACTGCTCTGTGTTCTGTTAATTCATCTCACGGAGTTACATCTTTCCCTGCAAGAAGCCTTTCGCTAAGGCTGTTCTTGTGGAATTGGCAAAGGGATATTTGGAAGCCCATAGAGGGCTACGGTGAAAAAGGAAATATCCTCCGTTCAAAACTGGAAAGAAGCTTTCTGAGAAACTGCTCTGTGTTCTGTTAATTCTTCTCACAGAGCTACATCTTTCCCTTCAAGAAGCCTTTCGCTAAGGCTGTTCTTGTGGAATTGGCAAAGGGATATTTGGAACCACATAGAGGGCTAGGGTGAAAAAGGAAATATCTTCCGTACAAAACTGGAAAGAAGCTTTCTGAGAAACTGCTCTGTGTTCTGTTAATTCATCTCACAGAGTTACATCTTTCCCTTCAAGAAGCCTTTCGCTAAGGCTCTTCTTGTGGAATTGGCAAAGGGATATTTGGAAGCCCTGAGGGCTATGGTGAAAAAGGAAATATCTTCCGTTGAAAACTGGAAAGAAGCTTTCTGAGAAACTGCTCCGTGTTCTGTTAATTCATCTCACGGAGTTACATCTTTCCCTGCAAGAAGCCTTTCGCTAAGGCTGTTCTTGTGGAATTGGCAAAGGGATATTTGGAAGCCCATAGAGGGCTACGGTGAAAAAGGAAATATCCTCCGTTCAAAACTGGAAAGAAGCTTTCTGAGAAACTGCTCTGTGTTCTCTTAATTCTTCTCACAGAGCTACATCTTTCCCTTCAAGAAGCCTTTCGCTAAGGCTGTTCTTGTGGAATTGGCAAAGGGATATTTGGAACCACATAGAGGGCTATGGTGAAAAAGGAAATATCTTCCGTTCAAAACTGGAAGGAAGCTTTCTGAGAAACTGCTCTGTGTTCTGTTAATTCATCTCACCGAGTTACATCTTTCCCTTCAAGAAGCCTTTCGCTAAGGCTGTTCTTGTGGAATTGGCAAAGGGATATTTGGAAGCCCATAGAGGGCTATGGTGAAAAAGGAAATATCTTCCGTTAAAAACTGGAAAGAAGCTTTCTGAGAAACTGCTCTGTGTTCTGTTCATTCATCTCACAGAGTTACATCTTTCCCTTCAAGAAGCCTTTCGCTAAGGCTGTTCTTGTGGAATTTGCAAAGGGATATTTGGAAGCCCTGAGGGCTATGGTGAAAAAGGAAATATCTTCCGTTCAAAACTGGAAAGAAGCTTTCTGAGAAACTGCTCTGTGTTCTGTTCATTCATCTCACAGAGTTACATCTTTCCCTTCAAGAAGCCTTTCGCTAAGGCTGTTCTTGTGGAATTGGCAAAGGGATATTTGGAAGCCCATAGAGGGCTACGGTGAAAAAGGAAATATCCTCCGTTCAAAACTGGAAAGAAGCTTTCTGAGAAACTGCTCTGTGTTCTCTTAATTCTTCTCACAGAGCTACATCTTTCCCTTCAAGAAGCCTTTCGCTAAGGCTGTTCTTGCGGAATTCGCAAAGGGATATTTGGAAGCCCATAGAGGGCTATGGTGAAAAAGGAAATATCTTCCGTTCAAAACTGGAAAGAAGCTTTCTGAGAAACTGCTCTGTGTTCTGTTAATTCATCTCACAGAGTTACATCTTTCCCTTCAAAAAGCCTTTCGCTCAGGCTATTCTTGTGGAATTGGCAAAGGGATATTTGGAAGCCCATCGAGGGCTATGGTGAAAAAGGAAATATCTTCCATTCAAAACTGGAAAGAAGCTTACTGAGAAACTTCTCTGTGTTCTCTTAATTCATCTCACAGAGTTACATCTTTCCCTTCAAGAAGCCTTTCGCTAAGGCTGTTCTTGTGGAATTGGCAAAGGGATATTTGGAAGCCCATAAAGGGCTATGGTGAAAAAGGAAATATCTTCCGTTCAAAAGTGGAAAGAAGCTTTCGGAGAAACTGCTCTGTGTTCTGTTTATTCATCTCACAGAGTTACATCTTTCCCTTCAGCAAGCCTTTCGTTAAGGCTGTTCTTGTGGAATTGGCAAAGGGATATTTGGAAGCCCTTAGAGGCCTATGTTGAAAAAGGAAATATCTTCCGTTCAAAACTGGAAAGAAGCATTCTGAGAAACTGCTCTGTGTTCTGTTCATTCATCTCACAGAATTACATCTTTCCCTTCAAGAAGCCTTTCGCTAAGGCTGTTCTTGTGGAATTGGCAAAGGGGTATTTGGAAGCCCATAGAGGGCTATGGTGAAAAAGCAAATATCTTCCGTTGAAAACTGGAAAGAAGCTTTCTGAGAAACTGCTCTGTGTTCTGTTAATTCAGTTCACAGAGTTACATCTTTCCCTTCAAGAAGCCTTTCGCTAAGGCTGTTCTTGTGGAATTGGCAAAGGGATATTTGGAAGCCCATAGAGGGCTACGGTGAAAAAGGAAATATCTTCCGTTCAAAAGTGGAAAGAAGCTTTCTGAGAAACTGCTCTGTGTTCTGTTAATTCATCTCACAGAGTTACATCTTTCCCTTCAAGAAGCCTTTCGCTAAGGCTATTCTTGTGGAATTGGCAAAGGGATATTTGGAAGCCCATAGAGGGCTATGGTGAAAAAGGAAATATCTTCCGTTCAAAACTGGAAAGAAGCTTTCTGAGAAACTGCTCTGTGTTCTGTTAATTCATCTCACAGAGTTACATCTTTCCCTTCAAGAAGCCTTTCGCTAAGGCGGTTCTTGTGGAATTGGTAAAGGGATATTTGGAAGCCCATAGAGGGCTATGGTGAAAAAGGAAATATCTTCAGTTCAAAACTGGAAAGAAGCTTTCTGAGAAACTGCTCTGTATTCTGTTCATTCATCTCACAGACTTACATCTTTCCCTTCAAGAAGCCTTTCGCTAAGGCGGTTCTTGTGGAATTGGCAAAGGGATATTTGGAAGCCCATCGAGGGCTATGGTGAAAAAGGAAATATCTTCCGTTCAAAACTGGAAAGAAGCTTTCTGAGAAACTGCTCTGTGTTCTGTTAATTCATCTCACAGAGTTACATCTTTCACTTCAAGAAGCCTTTCGCTAAGGCTGTTCTTGTGGAATTGGCAAAGGGATACTTGGAACCACATAGAGGCCAATGGGAAAAGGAAATATCTTCCGTTCAAAACTGGAAAGAAGCTTTCTGAGAAACTGCTCTGTGTTCTGTTCATTCATCTCACAGAGTTACATCTTTCCCTTCAAGAAGCCTTTCGCTAAGGCTGTTCTTGTGGAATTGGCAAAGGGATATTTGGAACCACATAGAGGGCTATGGTGAAAAAGGAAATATCTTCCGTTCAAAACTGGAAAGAAGCTTTCTGAGAAACTGCTCTGTGTTCTGTTAATTCATCTCACCGAGTTACATCTTTCCCTTCAAGAAGCCTTTCGCTAAGGCTGTTCTTGTGGAATTGGCAAAGGGATATTTGGAACCACATAGAGGGCTATGGTGAAAAAGGAAATATCTTCCGTTCAAAACTGGAAAGAAGCTTTCTGAGAAACTGCTCTGTGTTCTGTTAATTCATCTCACCGAGTTACATCTTTCCCTTCAAGAAGCCTTTCGCTAAGGCTGTTCTTGTGGAATTGGCAAAGGGATATTTGGAAGCCCATAGAGGGCTATGGTGAAAAAGGAAATATCTTCCGTTCAAAACTGGAAAGAAGCATTCTGAGAAACTGCTCTGTGTTCTGTTAATTCATCTCACAGAGTTACATCTTTCCTTTCAAGAAGCCTTTCGTTAAGGCTGTTCTTGTGGAATTTGCAAAGGGATATTTGGAAGCCCTGAGGGCTATGGTGAAAAAGGAAATATCTTCCGTTGAAAACTGGAAAGAAGCTTTCTGAGAAACTGCTCTGTGTTCTGTTAATTCATCTCACGGAGTTACATCTTTCCCTTCAAGAAGCCTTTCGCTAAGGCTGTTCTTGTGGAATTGGCAAAGGGATATTTGGAAGCCCATAGAGGGCTACGGTGAAAAAGGAAATATCCTCCGTTCAAAACTGGAAAGAAGCTTTCTGAGAAACTGCTCTGTGTTCTGTTAATTCTTCTCACAGAGCTACATCTTTCCCTTCAAGAAGCCTTTCGCTAAGGCTGTTCTTGTGGAATTGGCAAAGGGATATTTGGAACCACATAGAGGGCTATGGTGAAAAAGGAAATATCTTCCGTTCAAAACTGGAAGAAAGCTTTCTGAGAAACTGCTCTGTGTTCTGTTAATTCATCTCACCGAGTTACATCTTTCCCTTCAAGAAGCCTTTCGCTAAGGCTGTTCTTGCGGAATTGGCAAAGGGATATTTGGAAGCCCATAGAGGGCTATGGTGAAAAAGGAAATATCTTCCGTTCAAAACTGGAAAGAAGCTTTCTGAGAAACTGCTCTGTGTTCTGTTCATTCACCTCACAGAGTTACATCTTTCCCTTCAAGAAGCCTTTCGCTAAGGCTGTTCTTGTGGAATTTGCAAAGGGATATTTGGAAGCCCTGAGGGCTATGGTGAAAAAGGAAATATCTTCCGTTCAAAACTGGAAAGAAGCTTTCTGAGAAACTGCTCTGTGTTCTGTTCATTCATCTCACAGAGTTACATCTTTCCCTTCAAGAAGCCTTTCGCTAAGGCTGTTCTTGTGGAATTGGCAAAGGGATATTTGGAAGCCCATAGAGGGCTACGGTGAAAAAGGAAATATCCTCCGTTCAAAACTGGAAAGAAGCTTTCTGAGAAACTGCTCTGTGTTCTCTTAATTCTTCTCACAGAGCTACATCTTTCCCTTCAAGAAGCCTTTCGCTAAGGCTGTTCTTGTGGAATTCGCAAAGGGATATTTGGAAGACCATAGAGGGCTATGGTGAAAAAGGAAATATCTTCAGTTCAAAACTGGAAAGAAGCTTTCTGAGAAACCGCTCTGTATTCTGTTCATTCATCTCACAGACTTACATCTTTCCCTTCAAGAAGCCTTTCGCTAAGGCGGTTCTTGTGGAATTGGCAAAGGGATATTTGGAAGCCCATCGAGGGCTATGGTGAAAAAGGAAATATCTTCCGTTCAAAACTGGAAAGAAGCTTTCTGAGAAACTGCTCTGTGTTCTGTTAATTCATCTCACAGAGTTACATCTTTCACTTCAAGAAGCCTTTCGCTAAGGCTGTTCTTGTGGAATTGGCAAAGGGATATTTGGAAACCCATAGAGGGCTATGGTGAAAAAGGAAATATCTTCCGTTCAAAAGTGGAAGGAAACTTTCTGAGAAACTGCTCTGTGTTCTGTTAATTCATCTCACAGAGTTACATCTTTTCCTTCAAGAAGCCTTTCGCTAAGGCTGTTCTTGTGGAATTGGCAAAGGGATACTTGGAACCACATAGAGGCCAATGGGAAAAGGAAATATCTTCCGTTCAAAACTGGAAAGAAGCTTTCTGAGAAACTGCTCTGTGTTCTGTTCATTCATCTCACAGAGTTACATCTTTCCCTTCAAGAAGCCTTTCGCTAAGGCTGTTCTTGTGGAATTGGCAAAGGGATATTTGGAAGCGCATAGAGGGCTATGGTGAAAAAGGAAATATCTTCCGTTGAAAACTGGAAAGAAGCTTTCTGAGAAACTGCTCTGTGTTCTGTTAATTCATCTCACAGAGTTACATCTTTCCCTTCAAGAAGCCTTTCGCTAAGGCTGTTCTTGTGGAATTGGCAAAGGGATATTTGGAACCACATAGAGGGCTATGCTGAAAAAGGAAATATCTTCCGTTCAAAACTGGAAAGAAGCTTTCTGAGAAACTGCTCTGTGTTCTGTTAATTCATCTCACCGAGTTACATCTTTCCCTTCAAGAAGCCTTTCGCTAAGGCTGTTCTTGTGGAATTGGCAAAGGGATATTTGGAAGCCCATAGAGGGCTATGGTGAAAAAGGAAATATCTTCCGTTCAAAACTGGAAAGAAGCTTTCTGAGAAACTGCTCTGTGTTCTGTTAATTCATCTCACAGAGTTACATCTTTCCTTTCAAGAAGCCTTTCGTTAAGGCTGTTCTTGTGGAATTTGCAAAGGGATATTTGGAAGCCCTGAGGGCTATGGTGAAAAAGGAAATATCTTCCGTTGAAAACTGGAAAGAAGCTTTCTGAGAAACTGCTCTGTGTTCTGTTAATTCATCTCACGGAGTTACATCTTTCCCTGCAAGAAGCCTTTCGCTAAGGCTGTTCTTGTGGAATTGGCAAAGGGATATTTGGAAGCCCATAGAGGGCTACGGTGAAAAAGGAAATATCCTCCGTTCAAAACTGGAAAGAAGCTTTCTGAGAAACTGCTCTGTGTTCTGTTAATTCTTCTCACAGAGCTACATCTTTCCCTTCAAGAAGCCTTTCGCTAAGGCTGTTCTTGTGGAATTGGCAAAGGGATATTTGGAAGCCCATAGAGGCCTATGGTGAAAAAGGAAATATCTTCCGTTCAAAACTGGAAAGAAGCTTTCTGAGAAACTGCTCTGTGTTCTGTGAATTCATCTCACAGAGTTACATCTTTCCCTTCAAGAAGCCTTTCGCTAAGGCTGTTCTTGTGGAATTGGCAAAGGGATATTTGGAAGCCCATAGAGGGCTATGGTGAAAAAGGAAATATCTTCCGTTCAAAACTGGAAAGAAGCTTTCTGAGAAACTGCTCTGTGTTCTGTTCATTCATCTCACAGAGTTACATCTTTCCCTTCAAGAAGCCTTTCGCTAAGGCTGTTCTTGTGGAATTTGCAAAGGGATATTTGGAAGCCCTGAGGGCTATGGTGAAAAAGGAAATATCTTCCGTTCAAAACTGGAAAGAAGCTTTCTGAGAAACTGCTCTGTGTTCTGTTCATTCATCTCACAGAGTTACATCTTTCCCTTCAAGAAGCCTTTCGCTAAGGCTGTTGTTGTGGAATTGGCAAAGGGATATTTGGAAGCCCATAGAGGGCTACGGTGAAAAAGGAAATATCCTCCGTTCAAAACTGGAAAGAAGCTTTCTGAGAAACTGCTCTGTGTTCTCTTAATTCTTCTCACAGAGCTACATCTTTCCCTTCAAGAAGCCTTTCGCTAAGGCTGTTCTTGCGGAATTCGCAAAGGGATATTTGGAAGCCCATAGAGGGCTATGGTGAAAAAGGAAATATCTTCCGTTCAAAACTGGAAAGAAGCTTTCTGAGAAACTGCTCTGTGTTCTGTTAATTCATCTCACAGAGTTACATCTTTCCCTTCAAAAAGCCTTTCGCTAAGGCTATTCTTGTGGAATTGGCAAAGGGATATTTGGAAGCCCAACGAGGGCTATGGTGAAAAAGGAAATATCTTCCGTTCAAAACTGGAAAGAAGCTTTCTGAGAAACTTCTCTGTGTTCTCTTAATTCATCTCACAGAGTTACATCTTTCCCTTCAAGAAGCCTTTCGCTAAGGCTGTTCTTGTGGAATTGGCAAAGGGATATTTGGAAGCCCATAAAGGGCTATGGTGAAAAAGGAAATATCTTCCGTTCAAAAGTGGAAAGAAGCTTTCGGAGAAACTGCTCTGTGTTCTGTTAATTCATCTCACAGAGTTACATCTTTCCCTTCAGCAAGCCTTTCGCTAAGGCTGTTCTTGTGGAATTGGCAAAGGGATATTTGGAAGCCCTTAGAGGCCTATGTTGAAAAAGGAAATATCTTCCGTTCAAAACTGGAAAGAAGCATTCTGAGAAACTGCTCTGTGTTCTGTTCATTCATCTCACAGAATTACATCTTTCCCTTCAAGAAGCCTTTCGCTAAGGCTGTTCTTGTGGAATTGGCAAAGGGGTATTTGGAAGCCCATAGAGGGCTATGGTGAAAAAGCAAATATCTTCCGTTGAAAACTGGAAAGAAGCTTTCTGAGAAACTGCTCTGTGTTCTGTTAATTCATCTCACAGAGTTACATCTTTCCCTTCAAGAAGCCTTTCGCTAAGGCTGTTCTTGTGGAATTGGCAAAGGGATATTTGGAAGCCCATTGAGGGCTATGGTGAAAAAGGAAATATCTTCCGTTCAAAACTGGAAAGAAGCTTTCTGAGAAACTGCTCTGTGTTCTGTTAATTCATCTCACAGAGTTACATCTCTCCCTTCAAGAAGCCTTTCGCTAAGGCTGTTCTTGTGGAATTTGCAAAGGGATATTTGGAAGCCCTGAGGGCTATGGTGAAAAAGGAAATATCTTCCGTTGAAAACTGGAAAGAAGCTTTCTGAGAAACTGCTCTGTGTTCTGTTAATTCATCTCACGGAGTTACATCTTTCCCTGCAAGAAGCCTTTCGCTAAGGCTGTTCTTGTGGAATTGGCAAAGGGATATTTGGAAGCCCAAAGAGGGCTACGGTGAAAAAGGAAATATCCTCCGTTCAAAACTGGAAAGAAGCTTTCTGAGAAACTGCTCTGTGTTCTCTTAATTCTTCTCACAGAGCTACATCTTTCCCTTCAAGAAGCCTTTCGCTAAGGCTGTTCTTGTGGAATTGGCAAAGGGATATTTGGAACCACATAGAGGGCTATGGTGAAAAAGGAAATATCTTCCGTTCAAAACTGGAAAGAAGCTTTCTGAGAAACTGCTCTGTGTTCTGTTAATTCATCTCACAGAGTTACATCTTTCCCTTCAAGAAGCCTTTCGCTAAGGCTGTTCTTGTGGAATTTGCAAAGGGATATTTGGAAGCCCTGAGGGCTGTGGTGAAAAAGGAAATATCTTCCGTTCAAAACTGGAAAGAAGCTTTCTGAGAAACTGCTCTGTGTTCTGTTCATTCATCTCACAGAGTTACATCTTTCCCTTCAAGAAGCCTTTCGCTAAGGCTGTTGTTGTGGAATTGGCAAAGGGATATTTGGAAGCCCATAGAGGGCTACGGTGAAAAAGGAAATATCCTCCGTTCAAAACTGGAAAGAAGCTTTCTGAGAAACTGCTCTGTGTTCTCTTAATTCTTCTCACAGAGCTACATCTTTCCCTTCAAGAAGCCTTTCGCTAAGGCTGTTATTGTGGAATTCGCAAAGGGATATTTGGAGGCCCATAGAGGGCTATGGTGAAAAAGGAAATATCTTCCGTTCAAAACTGGAAAGAAGCTTTCTGAGAAACTGCTCTGTGTTCTGTTAATTCATCTCACAGAGTTACATCTTTCCCTTCAAAAAGTCTTTCGCTAAGGTTATTCTTGTGGAATTGGCAAAGGGATATTTGGAAGCCCATAGAGGGCTATGGTGAAAAAGGAAATATCTTCCCTTCATAACTGGAAAGAAGCTTTCTGAGAAACTTCTCTGTGTTCTCTTAATTCATCTCAGAGAGTTACATCTTTCCCTTCAAGAAGCCTTTCGCTAAGGCTGTTCTTGTGGAATTGGCAAAGGGATATTTGGAAGCCCATAAAGGGCTATGGTGAAAAAGGAAATATCTTCCGTTCAAAAGTGGAAAGAAACTTTCGGAGAAACTGCTCTGTGTTCTGTTAATTCATCTCACAGACTTACATCTTTCCCTTCAGCAAGCCTTTCGCTAAGGCTGTTCTTGTGGAATTGGCAAAGGGATATTTGGAAGCCCTTAGAGGCCTATGTTGAAAAAGGAAATATCTTCCGTTCAAAACTGGAAAGAAGCATTCTGAGAAACTGCTCTGTGTTCTGTTCATTCATCTCACAGAGTTACATCTTTCCCTTCAAGAAGCCTTTCGCTAAGTCTGTTCTTGTGGAATTGGCAAAAGGGTATTTGGAAGCCCATAGAGGGCTATGGTGAAAAAGCAAATATCTTCCGTTGAAAACTGGAAAGAAGCTTTCTGAGAAACTGCTCTGTGTTCTGTTAATTCATCTCACAGAGTTACATCTTTCCCTTCAAGAAGCCTTTCGCTAAGGCTGTTGTTGTGGAATTGGCAAAGGGATATTTGGAAGCCCATAGAGGGATACGGTGAAAAAGGAAATATCCTCCGTTCAAAACTGGAAAGAAGCTTTCTGAGAAACTGCTCTGTGTTCTCTTAATTCTTCTCACAGAGCTACATCTTTCCCTTCAAGAAGCCTTTCGCTAAGGCTGTTCTTGCGGAATTCGCAAAGGGATATTTGGAAGCCCATAGAGGGCTATGGTGAAAAAGGAAATATCTTCAGTTCAAAACTGGAAAGAAGCTTTCTGAGA
This sequence comes from Chlorocebus sabaeus, assembly GCF_047675955.1. NCBI lineage: Eukaryota > Metazoa > Chordata > Mammalia > Primates > Cercopithecidae > Chlorocebus > Chlorocebus sabaeus. The sequence continues at coordinate 35,490,166 of NC_132908.1, forward strand.
AACTGCTCTGTATTCTGTTCATTCATCTCACAGACTTACATCTTTCCCTTCAAGAAGCCTTTCGCTAAGGCGGTTCTTGTGGAATTGGCAAAGGGATATTTGGAAGCCCTTCGAGGGCTATGGTGAAAAAGGAAATATCTTCCGTTCAAAACTGGAAAGAAGCTTTCTGAGAAACTGCTCTGTGTTCTGTTAATTCATCTCACATAGTTACATCTTTCACTTCAAGAAGCCTTTCGCTAAGGCTGTTCTTGTGGAATTGGCAAAGGGATATTTGGAAACCCATAGAGGGCTATGGTGAAAAAGGAAATATCTTCCGTTCAAAAGTGGAAGGAAACTTTCTGAGAAACTGCTCTGTGTTCTGTTAATTCATCTCACAGAGTTACATCTTTTCCTTCAAGAAGCCTTTCGCTAAGGCTGTTCTTGTGGAATTGGCAAAGGGATACTTGGAACCACATAGAGGCCAATGGGAAAAGGAAATATCTTCCGTTCAAAACTGGAAAGAAGCTTTCTGAGAAACTGCTCTGTGTTCTGTTCATTCATCTCACAGAGTTACATCTTTCCCTTCAAGAAGCCTTTCGCTAAGGCTGTTCTTGTGGAATTGGCAAAGGGATATTTGGAAGCGCATAGAGGGCTATGGTGAAAAAGGAAATATCTTCCGTTGAAAACTGGAAAGAAGCTTTCTGAGAAACTGCTCTGTGTTCTGTTAATTCATCTCACAGAGTTACATCTTTCCCTTCAAGAAGCCTTTCGCTAAGGCTGTTCTTGTGGAATTGGCAAAGGGATATTTGGAACCACATAGAGGGCTATGGTGAAAAAGGAAATATCTTCCGTTCAAAACTGGAAAGAAGCTTTCTGAGAAACTGCTCTGTGTTCTGTTAATTCATCTCACCGAGTTACATCTTTCCCTTCAAGAAGCCTTTCGCTAAGGCTGTTCTTGTGGAATTGGCAAAGGGATATTTGGAAGCCCATAGAGGGCTATGGTGAAAAAGGAAATATCTTCCGTTCAAAACTGGAAAGAAGCTTTCTGAGAAACTGCTCTGTGTTCTGTTAATTCATCTCACAGAGTTACATCTTTCCTTTCAAGAAGCCTTTCGTTAAGGCTGTTCTTGTGGAATTTGCAAAGGGATATTTGGAAGCCCTGAGGGCTATGGTGAAAAAGGAAATATCTTCCGTTGAAAACTGGAAAGAAGCTTTCTGAGAAACTGCTCTGTGTTCTGTTAATTCATCTCACGGAGTTACATCTTTCCCTGCAAGAAGCCTTTCGCTAAGGCTGTTCTTGTGGAATTGGCAAAGGGATATTTGGAAGCCCATAGAGGGCTACGGTGAAAAAGGAAATATCCTCCGTTCAAAACTGGAAAGAAGCTTTCTGAGAAACTGCTCCGTGTTCTGTTAATTCTTCTCACAGAGCTACATCTTTCCCTTCAAGAAGCCTTTCGCTAAGGCTGTTCTTGTGGAATTGGCAAAGGGATATTTGGAACCACATAGAGGGCTATGGTGAAAAAGGAAATATCTTCCGTTCAAAACTGGAAGGAAGCTTTCTGAGAAACTGCTCTGTGTTCTGTTAATTCATCTCACCGAGTTACATCTTTTCCTTCAAGAAGCCTTTCGCTAAGGCTGTTCTTGTGGAATTGGCAAAGGGATATTTGGAAGCCCATAGAGGGCTATGGTGAAAAAGGAAATATCTTCCGTTCAAAACTGGAAAGAAGCTTTCTGAGAAACTGCTCTGTGTTCTGTTCATTCATCTCACAGAGTTACATCTTTCCCTTCAAGAAGCCTTTCGCTAAGGCTGTTCTTGTGGAATTTGCAAAGGGATATTTGGAAGCCCTGAGGGCTATGGTGAAAAAGGAAATATCTTCCGTTCAAAACTGGAAAGAAGCTTTCTGAGAAACTGCTCTGTGTTCTGTTCATTCATCTCACAGAGTTACATCTTTCCCTTCAAGAAGCCTTTCGCTAAGGCTGTTGTTGTGGAATTGGCAAAGGGATATTTGGAAGCCCATAGAGGGCTACGGTGAAAAAGGAAATATCCTCCGTTCAAAACTGGAAAGAAGCTTTCTGAGAAACTGCTCTGTGTTCTCTTAATTCTTCTCACAGAGCTACATCTTTCCCTTCAAGAAGCCTTTCGCTAAGGCTGTTCTTGCGGAATTCGCAAAGGGATATTTGGAAGCCCATAGAGGGCTATGGTGAAAAAGGAAATATCTTCCGTTCAAAACTGGAAAGAAGCTTTCTGAGAAACTGCTCTGTGTTCTGTTAATTCATCTCACAGAGTTACATCTTTCCCTTCAAAAAGCCTTTCGCTAAGGCTATTCTTGTGGAATTGGCAAAGGGATATTTGGAAGCCCAACGAGGGCTATGGTGAAAAAGGAAATATCTTCCGTTCAAAACTGGAAAGAAGCTTTCTGAGAAACTTCTCTGTGTTCTCTTAATTCATCTCACAGAGTTACATCTTTCCCTTCAAGAAGCCTTTCGCTAAGGCTGTTCTTGTGGAATTGGCAAAGGGATATTTGGAAGCCCATAAAGGGCTATGGTGAAAAAGGAAATATCTTCCGTTCAAAAGTGGAAAGAAGCTTTCGGAGAAACTGCTCTGTGTTCTGTTAATTCATCTCACAGAGTTACATCTTTCCCTTCAGCAAGCCTTTCGCTAAGGCTGTTCTTGTGGAATTGGCAAAGGGATATTTGGAAGCCCTTAGAGGCCTATGTTGAAAAAGGAAATATCTTCCGTTCAAAACTGGAAAGAAGCATTCTGAGAAACTGCTCTGTGTTCTGTTCATTCATCTCACAGAATTACATCTTTCCCTTCAAGAAGCCTTTCGCTAAGGCTGTTCTTGTGGAATTGGCAAAGGGGTATTTGGAAGCCCATAGAGGGCTATGGTGAAAAAGCAAATATCTTCCGTTGAAAACTGGAAAGAAGCTTTCTGAGAAACTGCTCTGTGTTCTGTTAATTCATCTCACAGAGTTACATCTTTCCCTTCAAGAAGCCTTTCGCTAAGGCTGTTCTTGTGGAATTGGCAAAGGGATATTTGGAAGCCCATTGAGGGCTATGGTGAAAAAGGAAATATCTTCCGTTCAAAACTGGAAAGAAGCTTTCTGAGAAACTGCTCTGTGTTCTGTTAATTCATCTCACAGAGTTACATCTCTCCCTTCAAGAAGCCTTTCGCTAAGGCTGTTCTTGTGGAATTTGCAAAGGGATATTTGGAAGCCCTGAGGGCTATGGTGAAAAAGGAAATATCTTCCGTTGAAAACTGGAAAGAAGCTTTCTGAGAAACTGCTCTGTGTTCTGTTAATTCATCTCACGGAGTTACATCTTTCCCTGCAAGAAGCCTTTCGCTAAGGCTGTTCTTGTGGAATTGGCAAAGGGATATTTGGAAGCCCAAAGAGGGCTACGGTGAAAAAGGAAATATCCTCCGTTCAAAACTGGAAAGAAGCTTTCTGAGAAACTGCTCTGTGTTCTCTTAATTCTTCTCACAGAGCTACATCTTTCCCTTCAAGAAGCCTTTCGCTAAGGCTGTTCTTGTGGAATTGGCAAAGGGATATTTGGAACCACATAGAGGGCTATGGTGAAAAAGGAAATATCTTCCGTTCAAAACTGGAAAGAAGCTTTCTGAGAAACTGCTCTGTGTTCTGTTAATTCATCTCACCGAGTTACATCTTTCCCTTCAAGAAGCCTTTCGCTAAGGCTGTTCTTGTGGAATTGGCAAAGGGATATTTGGAAGCCCATAGAGGGCTATGGTGAAAAAGGAAATATCTTCCGTTCAAAACTGGAAAGAAGCTTTCTGAGAAACTGCTCTGTGTTCTGTTAATTCATCTCACAGAGTTACATCTTTCCTTTCAAGAAGCCTTTCGTTAAGGCTGTTCTTGTGGAATTTGCAAAGGGATATTTGGAAGCCCTGAGGGCTATGGTGAAAAAGGAAATATCTTCCGTTGAAAACTGGAAAGAAGCTTTCTGAGAAACTGCTCTGTGTTCTGTTAATTCATCTCACGGAGTTACATCTTTCCCTGCAAGAAGCCTTTCGCTAAGGCTGTTCTTGTGGAATTGGCAAAGGGATATTTGGAAGCCCATAGAGGGCTACGGTGAAAAAGGAAATATCCTCCGTTCAAAACTGGAAAGAAGCTTTCTGAGAAACTGCTCTGTGTTCTGTTAATTCTTCTCACAGAGCTACATCTTTCCCTTCAAGAAGCCTTTCGCTAAGGCTGTTCTTGTGGAATTGGCAAAGGGATATTTGGAACCACATAGAGGGCTATGGTGAAAAAGGAAATATCTTCCGTTCAAAACTGGAAGGAAGCTTTCTGAGAAACTGCTCTGTGTTCTGTTAATTCATCTCACCGAGTTACATCTTTTCCTTCAAGAAGCCTTTCGCTAAGGCTGTTCTTGTGGAATTGGCAAAGGGATATTTGGAAGCCCATAGAGGGCTATGGTGAAAAAGGAAATATCTTCCGTTCAAAACTGGAAAGAAGCTTTCTGAGAAACTGCTCTGTGTTCTGTTCATTCATCTCACAGAGTTACATCTTTCCCTTCAAGAAGCCTTTCGCTAAGGCTGTTCTTGTGGAATTTGCAAAGGGATATTTGGAAGCCCTGAGGGCTATGGTGAAAAAGGAAATATCTTCCGTTCAAAACTGGAAAGAAGCTTTCTGAGAAACTGCTCTGTGTTCTGTTCATTCATCTCACAGAGTTACATCTTTCCCTTCAAGAAGCCTTTCGCTAAGGCTGTTGTTGTGGAATTGGCAAAGGGATATTTGGAAGCCCATAGAGGGCTACGGTGAAAAAGGAAATATCCTCCGTTCAAAACTGGAAAGAAGCTTTCTGAGAAACTGCTCTGTGTTCTCTTAATTCTTCTCACAGAGCTACATCTTTCCCTTCAAGAAGCCTTTCGCTAAGGCTGTTCTTGCGGAATTCGCAAAGGGATATTTGGAAGCCCATAGAGGGCTATGGTGAAAAAGGAAATATCTTCCGTTCAAAACTGGAAAGAAGCTTTCTGAGAAACTGCTCTGTGTTCTGTTAATTCATCTCACAGAGTTACATCTTTCCCTTCAAAAAGCCTTTCGCTAAGGCTATTCTTGTGGAATTGGCAAAGGGATATTTGGAAGCCCAACGAGGGCTATGGTGAAAAAGGAAATATCTTCCGTTCAAAACTGGAAAGAAGCTTTCTGAGAAACTTCTCTGTGTTCTCTTAATTCATCTCACAGAGTTACATCTTTCCCTTCAAGAAGCCTTTCGCTAAGGCTGTTCTTGTGGAATTGGCAAAGGGATATTTGGAAGCCCATAAAGGGCTATGGTGAAAAAGGAAATATCTTCCGTTCAAAAGTGGAAAGAAGCTTTCGGAGAAACTGCTCTGTGTTCTGTTAATTCATCTCACAGAGTTACATCTTTCCCTTCAGCAAGCCTTTCGCTAAGGCTGTTCTTGTGGAATTGGCAAAGGGATATTTGGAAGCCCATTGAGGGCTATGGTGAAAAAGGAAATATCTTCCGTTCAAAACTGGAAAGAAGCTTTCTGAGAAACTGCTCTGTGTTCTGTTAATTCATCTCACAGAGTTACATCTCTCCCTTCAAGAAGCCTTTCGCTAAGGCTGTTCTTGTGGAATTTGCAAAGGGATATTTGGAAGCCCTGAGGGCTATGGTGAAAAAGGAAATATCTTCCGTTGAAAACTGGAAAGAAGCTTTCTGAGAAACTGCTCTGTGTTCTGTTAATTCATCTCACGGAGTTACATCTTTCCCTGCAAGAAGCCTTTCGCTAAGGCTGTTCTTGTGGAATTGGCAAAGGGATATTTGGAAGCCCAAAGAGGGCTACGGTGAAAAAGGAAATATCCTCCGTTCAAAACTGGAAAGAAGCTTTCTGAGAAACTGCTCTGTGTTCTCTTAATTCTTCTCACAGAGCTACATCTTTCCCTTCAAGAAGCCTTTCGCTAAGGCTGTTCTTGTGGAATTGGCAAAGGGATATTTGGAACCACATAGAGGGCTATGGTGAAAAAGGAAATATCTTCCGTTCAAAACTGGAAAGAAGCTTTCTGAGAAACTGCTCTGTGTTCTGTTAATTCATCTCACAGAGTTACATCTTTCCCTTCAAGAAGCCTTTCGCTAAGGCTGTTCTTGTGGAATTTGCAAAGGGATATTTGGAAGCCCTGAGGGCTATGGTGAAAAAGGAAATATCTTCCGTTCAAAACTGGAAAGAAGCTTTCTGAGAAACTGCTCTGTGTTCTGTTCATTCATCTCACAGAGTTACATCTTTCCCTTCAAGAAGCCTTTCGCTAAGGCTGTTGTTGTGGAATTGGCAAAGGGATATTTGGAAGCCCATAGAGGGCTACGGTGAAAAAGGAAATATCCTCCGTTCAAAACTGGAAAGAAGCTTTCTGAGAAACTGCTCTGTGTTCTCTTAATTCTTCTCACAGAGCTACATCTTTCCCTTCAAGAAGCCTTTCGCTAAGGCTGTTATTGTGGAATTCGCAAAGGGATATTTGGAGGCCCATAGAGGGCTATGGTGAAAAAGGAAATATCTTCCGTTCAAAACTGGAAAGAAGCTTTCTGAGAAACTGCTCTGTGTTCTGTTAATTCATCTCACAGAGTTACATCTTTCCCTTCAAAAAGTCTTTCGCTAAGGCTATTCTTGTGGAATTGGCAAAGGGATATTTGGAAGCCCATAGAGGGCTATGGTGAAAAAGGAAATATCTTCCCTTCATAACTGGAAAGAAGCTTTCTGAGAAACTTCTCTGTGTTCTCTTAATTCATCTCAGAGAGTTACATCTTTCCCTTCAAGAAGCCTTTCGCTAAGGCTGTTCTTGTGGAATTGGCAAAGGGATATTTGGAAGCCCATAAAGGGCTATGGTGAAAAAGGAAATATCTTCCGTTCAAAAGTGGAAAGAAACTTTCGGAGAAACTGCTCTGTGTTCTGTTAATTCATCTCACAGACTTACATCTTTCCCTTCAGCAAGCCTTTCGCTAAGGCTGTTCTTGTGGAATTGGCAAAGGGATATTTGGAAGCCCTTAGAGGCCTATGTTGAAAAAGGAAATATCTTCCGTTCAAAACTGGAAAGAAGCATTCTGAGAAACTGCTCTGTGTTCTGTTCATTCATCTCACAGAGTTACATCTTTCCCTTCAAGAAGCCTTTCGCTAAGTCTGTTCTTGTGGAATTGGCAAAAGGGTATTTGGAAGCCCATAGAGGGCTATGGTGAAAAAGCAAATATCTTCCGTTGAAAACTGGAAAGAAGCTTTCTGAGAAACTGCTCTGTGTTCTGTTAATTCATCTCACAGAGTTACATCTTTCCCTTCAAGAAGCCTTTCGCTAAGGCTGTTCTTGGGGAATTGGCAAAGTGATATTTGGAAGCCCATAGAGGGCTATGGTGAAAAAGGAAATATCTTCCGTTCAAAACTGCAAAGAAGCTTTCTGAGAAACTGCTGTGTGTTCTGTTAATTCATCTCACAGAGTTACATCTTTTCCTTCAAGAAGCCTTTCGCTAAGGCTGTTCTTGTGGAATTTGCAAAGGGATATTTGGAAGCCCTGAGGGCTATGGTGAAAAAGGAAATATCTTCGGTTCAAAACTGGAAAGAAGCTTTCTGAGAAACTGCTCTGTGTTCTGTTCATTCATCTCACAGAGTTACATCTTTCCCTTCAAGAAGCCTTTCGCTAAGGCTGTTGTTGTGGAATTGGCAAAGGGATATTTGGAAGCCCATAGAGGGCTACGGTGAAAAAGGAAATATCCTCCGTTCAAAACTGGAAAGAAGCTTTCTGAGAAACTGCTCTGTGTTCTCTTAATTCTTCTCACAGAGCTACATCTTTCCCTTCAAGAAGCCTTTCGCTAAGGCTGTTCTTGCGGAATTCGCAAAGGGATATTTGGAAGCCCATAGAGGGTATGGTGAAAAAGGAAATATCTTCCGTTCAAAACTGGAAAGAAGCTTTCTGAGAAACTGCTCTGTGTTCTGTTAATTCATCTCACAGAGTTACATCTTTCCCTTCAAAAAGCCTTTCGCTAAGGCTATTCTTGTGGAATTGGCAAAGGGATATTTGGAAGCCCAACGAGGGCTATGGTGAAAAAGGAAATATCTTCCGTTCAAAACTGGAAAGAAGCTTTCTGAGAAACTTCTCTGTGTTCTCTTAATTCATCTCACAGAGTTACATCTTTCCCTTCAAGAAGCCTTTCGCTAAGGCTGTTCTTGTGGAATTGGCAAAGGGATATTTGGAAGCCCATAAAGGGCTATGGTGAAAAAGGAAATATCTTCCGTTCAAAAGTGGAAAGAAGCTTTCGGAGAAACTTCTCTGTGTTCTGTTAATTCATCTCACAGAGTTACATCTTTCCCTTCAGCAAGCCTTTCGCTAAGGCTGTTCTTGTGGAATTGGCAAAGGGATATTTGGAAGCCCTTAGAGGCCTATGTTGAAAAAGGAAATATCTTCCGTTCAAAACTGGAAAGAAGCATTCTGAGAAACTGCTCTGTGTTCTGTTCATTCATCTCACAGAATTACATCTTTCCCTTCAAGAAGCCTTTCGCTAAGGCTGTTCTTGTGGAATTGGCAAAGGGGTATTTGGAAGCCCATAGAGGGCTATGGTGAAAAAGCAAATATCTTCCGTTGAAAACTGGAAAGAAGCTTTCTGAGAAACTGCTCTGTGTTCTGTTAATTCATCTCACAGAGTTACATCTTTCCCTTCAAGAAGCCTTTCGCTAAGGCTGTTCTTGTGGAATTGGCAAAGGGATATTTGGAAGCCCATTGAGGGCTATGGTGAAAAAGGAAATATCTTCCGTTCAAAACTGGAAAGAAGCTTTCTGAGAAACTGCTCTGTGTTCTGTTAATTCATCTCACAGAGTTACATCTCTCCCTTCAAGAAGCCTTTCGCTAAGGCTGTTCTTGTGGAATTTGCAAAGGGATATTTGGAAGCCCTGAGGGCTGTGGTGAAAAAGGAAATATCTTCCGTTGAAAACTGGAAAGAAGCTTTCTGAGAAACTGCTCTGTGTTCTGTTAATTCATCTCACGGAGTTACATCTTTCCCTGCAAGAAGCCTTTCGATAAGGCTGTTCTTGTGGAATTGGCAAAGGGATATTTGGAAGCCCAAAGAGGGCTACGGTGAAAAAGGAAATATCCTCCGTTCAAAACTGGAAAGAAGCTTTCTGAGAAACTGCTCTGTGTTCTCTTAATTCTTCTCACAGAGCTACATCTTTCCCTTCAAGAAGCCTTTCGCTAAGGCTGTTCTTGTGGAATTGGCAAAGGGATATTTGGAACCACATAGAGGGCTATGGTGAAAAAGGAAATATCTTCCGTTCAAAACTGGAAAGAAGCTTTCTGAGAAACTGCTCTGTGTTCTGTTAATTCATCTCACAGAGTTACATCTTTCCCTTCAAGAAGCCTTTCGCTAAGGCTGTTCTTGTGGAATTTGCAAAGGGATATTTGGAAGCCCTGAGGGCTGTGGTGAAAAAGGAAATATCTTCCGTTCAAAACTGGAAAGAAGCTTTCTGAGAAACTGCTCTGTGTTCTGTTCATTCATCTCACAGAGTTACATCTTTCCCTTCAAGAAGCCTTTCGCTAAGGCTGTTGTTGTGGAATTGGCAAAGGGATATTTGGAAGCCCATAGAGGGCTACGGTGAAAAAGGAAATATCCTCCGTTCAAAACTGGAAAGAAGCTTTCTGAGAAACTGCTCTGTGTTCTCTTAATTCTTCTCACAGAGCTACATCTTTCCCTTCAAGAAGCCTTTCGCTAAGGCTGTTATTGTGGAATTCGCAAAGGGATATTTGGAGGCCCATAGAGGGCTATGGTGAAAAAGGAAATATCTTCCGTTCAAAACTGGAAAGAAGCTTTCTGAGAAACTGCTCTGTGTTCTGTTAATTCATCTCACAGAGTTACATCTTTCCCTTCAAAAAGTCTTTCGCTAAGGCTATTCTTGTGGAATTGGCAAAGGGATATTTGGAAGCCCATAGAGTGCTATGGTGAAAAAGGAAATATCTTCCCTTCATAACTGGAAAGAAGCTTTCTGAGAAACTTCTCTGTGTTCTCTTAATTCATCTCAGAGAGTTACATCTTTCCCTTCAAGAAGCCTTTCGCTAAGGCTGTTCTTGTGGAATTGGCAAAGGGATATTTGGAAGCCCATAAAGGGCTATGGTGAAAAAGGAAATATCTTCCGTTCAAAAGTGGAAAGAAACTTTCGGAGAAACTGCTCTGTGTTCTGTTAATTCATCTCACAGACTTACATCTTTCCCTTCAGCAAGCCTTTCGCTAAGGCTGTTCTTGTGGAATTGGCAAAGGGATATTTGGAAGCCCTTAGAGGCCTATGTTGAAAAAGGAAATATCTTCCGTTCAAAACTGGAAAGAAGCATTCTGAGAAACTGCTCTGTGTTCTGTTCATTCATCTCACAGAGTTACATCTTTCCCTTCAAGAAGCCTTTCGCTAAGTCTGTTCTTGTGGAATTGGCAAAAGGGTATTTGGAAGCCCATAGAGGGCTATGGTGAAAAAGCAAATATCTTCCGTTGAAAACTGGAAAGAAGCTTTCTGAGAAACTGCTCTGTGTTCTGTTAATTCATCTCACAGAGTTACATCTTTCCCTTCAAGAAGCCTTTCGCTAAGGCTGTTGTTGTGGAATTGGCAAAGGGATATTTGGAAGCCCATAGAGGGCTACGGTGAAAAAGGAAATATCCTCCGTTCAAAACTGGAAAGAAGCTTTCTGAGAAACTGCTCTGTGTTCTCTTAATTCTTCTCACAGAGCTACATCTTTCCCTTCAAGAAGCCTTTCGCTAAGGCTGTTCTTGCGGAATTCGCAAAGGGATATTTGGAAGCCCATAGAGGGCTATGGTGAAAAAGGAAATATCTTCAGTTCAAAACTGGAAAGAAGCTTTCTGAGAAACTGCTCTGTATTCTGTTCATTCATCTCACAGACTTACATCTTTCCCTTCAAGAAGCCTTTCGCTAAGGCGGTTCTTGTGGAATTGGCAAAGGGATATTTGGAAGCCCATCGAGGGCTATGGTGAAAAAGGAAATATCTTCCGTTCAAAACTGGAAAGAAGCTTTCTGAGAAACTGCTCTGTGTTCTGTTAATTCATCTCACAGAGTTACATCTTTCACTTCAAGAAGCCTTTCGCTAAGGCTGTTCTTGTGGAATTGGCAAAGGGATATTTGGAAACCCATAGAGGGCTATGGTGAAAAAGGAAATATCTTCCGTTCAAAAGTGGAAGGAAACTTTCTGAGAAACTGCTCTGTGTTCTGTTAATTCATCTAACAGAGTTACATCTTTTCCTTCAAGAAGCCTTTCGCTAAGGCTGTTCTTGTGGAATTGGCAAAGGGATACTTGAAACCACATAGAGGCCAATGGGAAAAGGAAATATCTTCCGTTCAAAACTTGAAAGAAGCTTTCTGAGAAACTGCTCTGTGTTCTGTTCATTCATCTCACAGAGTTACATCTTTCCCTTCAAGAAGCCTTTCGCTAAGGCTGTTCTTGTGGAATTGGCAAAGGGATATTTGGAAGCCCATAGAGGGCTACGGTGAAAAACGAAATATCCTCCGTTCAAAACTGAAAAGAAGCTTTCTTAGAAACTGCTCTGTGTTCTCCTAATTCATCTCACAGAGTTACATCTTTCCCTTCAAGAAGCCTTTCGCTAAGGCTGTTCTTGTGGAATTGGCAAAGGGATATTTGGAACCACATAGAGGCCAATATGAAAAGTAAATATCTTCCGTTCAAAACTGGAAAGAAGCTTTCTGAGAAACTGCTCTGTGTTCTGTTAATTCATCTCACAGAGTTACATCTTTCCCTTCAAGAAGCCTTTCGCTAAGGCTATTCATGGGGAATTGGATAAGGGATATTTGGAAGCCCATAGAGGGCTATGGTGAAAAAGGAAATATCTTCCGTTCAAAACTGGAAAGAAGCTTTCTGAGAAACTGCTCTGTGTTCTGCTAATTTAGTTCACAGAGTTACATCTTTCCCTTCAAGAAGCCTTTCGCTAAGGCTGTTCTTGTGGAATTGGAAAAGGGATATTTGGAAGCCCATAGAGGGCTATGGTGAAAAAGGAAATATCTTCCGTTCAAAACTGGAAAGAAGCTTTCTGAGAAACTGCTCTGTGTTCTGTTCATTCATCTCACAGAGTTACATCTTTCCCTTCAACAAGCCTTTCGCTAAGGCTATTCTTGTGGAATTGTCAAAGGGTTATTTGGAAGCCCATAGAGGGCTATGGTGAAAAAGGAAATACCTTCCGTTCAAAATTGGAAAGAAGCTTTCTGAGAAACTGCTCTGTGTTCTGTTCATTCATCTCACAGAGTTACATCTTTCCCTTCAACAAGCCTTTCGCTAAGGCTGTTCTTGTGGAATTGGAAAAGGGATATTTGGAAGCCCATAGAGGGCTATGGTGAAAAAGGAAATATCTTCCGTTCAAAACTGGAAAGAAGCTTTCTGAGAAACTGCTCTGTGTTCTGTTCATTCATCTCACAGAGTTACATCTTTCCCTTCAAAAAGCCTTTCGCTAAGGCTATTCTTGTGGAATTGTCAAAGGGATATTTGGAAGCCCATAGAGGGCTATGGTGAAAAAGGAAATACCTTCCGTTCAAAATTGGAAAGAAGCTTTCTGAGAAACTGCTCTGTGTTCTGTTCATTCATCTCACAGAGTTACATCTTTCCCTTCAATAATCCTTTCGCTAAGAAGGTTATTGTGGAATTGGCAAAGGGATATTTGGAAGCCCATAGAGGGCTATGGTGAAAAAGGAAATATCTTCCGTTCAAAACTGGAAAGAAGCTTTCTGAGAAACTGCTCTGTGTTCTGTTCATTCATCTCACAGAGTTACATCTTTCCCTTCAAGAAGCCTTTCGCTAAGGCTGTTCTTGTGGAATTGGCAAAGGGATATTTGGAAGCCCATAGAGGGCTATGGTGAAAAAGGAAATATCTTCCGTTAAAAACTGGAAAGAAGCTTTCTGAGAAACTGCTCTGTGTTCTGCTAATTTAGTTCACAGAGTTACATCTTTCCCTTCAAGAAGCCTTTCGCTAAGGCTGTTCTTGTGGAATTGGCAAAGGGATATTTGGAAGCCCATAGAGGGCTATGGTGAAGAAGGAAATATCTTCCGTTCAAAACTGGAAAGAAGCTTTCTGAGAAACTGCTCTGTGTTCTGTTAATTCATCTCACAGAGTTACATCTTTCCCTTCAAAAAGCCTTTCGCTAAGGCTATTCTTGTGGAATTGGCAAAGGGATATTTGGAAGCCCCCAGAGGGCTATGGTGAAAAAGGAAATATCTTCCGTTCAAAACTGGAAAGAAGCTTTCTGAGAAACTGCTTTGTGTTATGTTCATTCATCTCACAGAATTACATCCTTCCCTTCAAGAAGCCTTTCGCTAAGGCTGTTCTTGTGGAATTGGCAAAGGGATATTTGGAAGCCCATAGAGGCCTATGGTGAAAAAGGAAATATCCTCAGTTCAAAACTGGAAACAAGCTTTCTTAGAAACTGCTCTGTGTTCTGTTAATTCATCTCACAGAGTTACATCTTTCGCTTCAAGAAGCCTTTCGCTAAGTCTGTTCTTGTGGAATTGCCAAAGTGATATTTGGAAGCCCATAGAGGGCTACGGCGAAAAAGGAAATATCTTCCGTTCCAAATTGGAAAGAAGCTTTCTGAGAAACTGCTCTGTGTTCTGTTAATTCATCTCACCGAGTTATATCTTCTCCCTTCAAGAAGCCTTTCGCTAAGGCTGTTCTTGTGGAATTGGCAAAGGGATATTTGGAAGCCCATAGAGGGCTATGGTGAAAAAGGAAATATCTTCCGTTCAAAACTGGAAAGAAGCTTTCTGAGAAACTGCTCTGTGTTCTGTTCATTCATCTCACAGAGTTACATCTTTCCCTTCAAGAAGCCTTTCGCTAAGGCTGTTCTTGTGGAATTTGCAAAGGGATATTTGGAAGCCCTGAGGGCTATGGTGAAAAAGGAAATATCTTCCGTTCAAAACTGGAAAGAAGCTTTCTGAGAAACTGCTCTGTGTTCTGTTCATTCATCTCACAGAGTTACATCTTTCCCTTCAAGAAGCCTTTCGCTAAGGCTGTTGTTGTGGAATTGGCAAAGGGATATTTGGAAGCCCATAGAGGGCTACGGTGAAAAAGGAAATATCCTCCGTTCAAAACTGGAAAGAAGCTTTCTGAGAAACTGCTCTGTGTTCTCTTAATTCTTCTCACAGAGCTACATCTTTCCCTTCAAGAAGCCTTTCGCTAAGGCTGTTCTTGCGGAATTCGCAAAGGGATATTTGGAAGCCCATAGAGGGCTATGGTGAAAAAGGAAATATCTTCCGTTCAAAACTGGAAAGAAGCTTTCTGAGAAACTGCTCTGTGTTCTGTTAATTCATCTCACAGAGTTACATCTTTCCCTTCAAAAAGCCTTTCGCTAAGGCTATTCTTGTGGAATTGGCAAAGGGATATTTGGAAGCCCAACGAGGGCTATGGTGAAAAAGGAAATATCTTCCGTTCAAAACTGGAAAGAAGCTTTCTGAGAAACTTCTCTGTGTTCTCTTAATTCATCTCACAGAGTTACATCTTTCCCTTCAAGAAGCCTTTCGCTAAGGCTGTTCTTGTGGAATTGGCAAAGGGATATTTGGAAGCCCATAAAGGGCTATGGTGAAAAAGGAAATATCTTCCGTTCAAAAGTGGAAAGAAGCTTTCGGAGAAACTGCTCTGTGTTCTGTTAATTCATCTCACAGAGTTACATCTTTCCCTTCAGCAAGCCTTTCGCTAAGGCTGTTCTTGTGGAATTGGCAAAGGGATATTTGGAAGCCCTTAGAGGCCTATGTTGAAAAAGGAAATATCTTCCGTTCAAAACTGGAAAGAAGCATTCTGAGAAACTGCTCTGTGTTCTGTTCATTCATCTCACAGAATTACATCTTTCCCTTCAAGAAGCCTTTCGCTAAGGCTGTTCTTGTGGAATTGGCAAAGGGGTATTTGGAAGCCCATAGAGGGCTATGGTGAAAAAGCAAATATCTTCCGTTGAAAACTGGAAAGAAGCTTTCTGAGAAACTGCTCTGTGTTCTGTTAATTCATCTCACAGAGTTACAACTTTCCCTTCAACAAGCCTTTCGCTAAGGCTGTTCTTGTGGAATTGGCAAAGGGATATTTGGAAGCCCATTGAGGGCTATGGTGAAAAAGGAAATATCTTCCGTTCAAAACTGGAAAGAAGCTTTCTGAGAAACTGCTCTGTGTTCTGTTAATTCATCTCACAGAGTTACATCTCTCCCTTCAAGAAGCCTTTCGCTAAGGCTGTTCTTGTGGAATTTGCAAAGGGATATTTGGAAGCCCTGAGGGCTATGGTGAAAAAGGAAATATCTTCCGTTGAAAACTGGAAAGAAGCTTTCTGAGAAACTGCTCTGTGTTCTGTTAATTCATCTCACGGAGTTACATCTTTCCCTGCAAGAAGCCTTTCGCTAAGGCTGTTCTTGTGGAATTGGCAAAGGGATATTTGGAAGCCCAAAGAGGGCTACGGTGAAAAAGGAAATATCCTCCGTTCAAAACTGGAAAGAAGCTTTCTGAGAAACTGCTCTGTGTTCTGTTAATTCTTCTCACAGAGCTACATCTTTCCCTTCAAGAAGCCTTTCGCTAAGGCTGTTCTTGTGGAATTGGCAAAGGGATATTTGGAACCACATAGAGGGCTATGGTGAAAAAGGAAATATCTTCCGTTCAAAACTGGAAAGAAGCTTTCTGAGAAACTGCTCTGTGTTCTGTTAATTCATCTCACAGAGTTACATCTTTCCCTTCAAGAAGCCTTTCGCTAAGGCTGTTCTTGTGGAATTTGCAAAGGGATATTTGGAAGCCCTGAGGGCTATGGTGAAAAAGGAAATATCTTCCGTTCAAAACTGGAAAGAAGCTTTCTGAGAAACTGCTCTGTGTTCTGTTCATTCATCTCACAGAGTTACATCTTTCCCTTCAAGAAGCCTTTCGCTAAGGCTGTTGTTGTGGAATTGGCAAAGGGATATTTGGAAGCCCATAGAGGGCTACGGTGAAAAAGGAAATATCCTCCGTTCAAAACTGGAAAGAAGCTTTCTGAGAAACTGCTCTGTGTTCTCTTAATTCTTCTCACAGAGCTACATCTTTCCCTTCAAGAAGCCTTTCGCTAAGGCTGTTATTGTGGAATTCGCAAAGGGATATTTGGAGGCCCATAGAGGGCTATGGTGAAAAAGGAAATATCTTCCGTTCAAAACTGGAAAGAAGCTTTCTGAGAAACTGCTCTGTGTTCTGTTAATTCATCTCACAGAGTTACATCTTTCCCTTCAAAAAGTCTTTCGCTAAGGCTATTCTTGTGGAATTGGCAAAGGGATATTTGGAAGCCCATAGAGGGCTATGGTGAAAAAGGAAATATCTTCCCTTCATAACTGGAAAGAAGCTTTCTGAGAAACTTCTCTGTGTTCTCTTAATTCATCTCAGAGAGTTACATCTTTCCCTTCAAGAAGCCTTTCGCTAAGGCTGTTCTTGTGGAATTGGCAAAGGGATATTTGGAAGCCCATAAAGGGCTATGGTGAAAAAGGAAATATCTTCCGTTCAAAAGTGGAAAGAAACTTTCGGAGAAACTGCTCTGTGTTCTGTTAATTCATCTCACAGACTTACATCTTTCCCTTCAGCAAGCCTTTCGCTAAGGCTGTTCTTGTGGAATTGGCAAAGGGATATTTGGAAGCCCTTAGAGGCCTATGTTGAAAAAGGAAATATCTTCCGTTCAAAACTGGAAAGAAGCATTCTGAGAAACTGCTCTGTGTTCTGTTCATTCATCTCACAGAGTTACATCTTTCCCTTCAAGAAGCCTTTCGCTAAGTCTGTTCTTGTGGAATTGGCAAAAGGGTATTTGGAAGCCCATAGAGGGCTATGGTGAAAAAGCAAATATCTTCCGTTGAAAACTGGAAAGAAGCTTTCTGAGAAACTGCTCTGTGTTCTGTTAATTCATCTCACAGAGTTACATCTTTCCCTTCAAGAAGCCTTTCGCTAAGGCTGTTCTTGGGGAATTGGCAAAGTGATATTTGGAAGCCCATAGAGGGCTATGGTGAAAAAGGAAATATCTTCCGTTCAAAACTGCAAAGAAGCTTTCTGAGAAACTGCTGTGTGTTCTGTTAATTCATCTCACAGAGTTACATCTTTTCCTTCAAGAAGCCTTTCGCTAAGGCTGTTCTTGTGGAATTTGCAAAGGGATATTTGGAAGCCCTGAGGGCTATGGTGAAAAAGGAAATATCTTCGGTTCAAAACTGGAAAGAAGCTTTCTGAGAAACTGCTCTGTGTTCTGTTCATTCATCTCACAGAGTTACATCTTTCCCTTCAAGAAGCCTTTCGCTAAGGCTGTTGTTGTGGAATTGGCAAAGGGATATTTGGAAGCCCATAGAGGGCTACGGTGAAAAAGGAAATATCCTCCGTTCAAAACTGGAAAGAAGCTTTCTGAGAAACTGCTCTGTGTTCTCTTAATTCTTCTCACAGAGCTACATCTTTCCCTTCAAGAAGCCTTTCGCTAAGGCTGTTCTTGCGGAATTCGCAAAGGGATATTTGGAAGCCCATAGAGGGCTATGGTGAAAAAGGAAATATCTTCAGTTCAAAACTGGAAAGAAGCTTTCTGAGAAACTGCTCTGTGTTCTGTTAATTCATCTCACAGAGTTACATCTTTCCCTTCAAAAAGCCTTTCGCTAAGGCTATTCTTGTGGAATTGGCAAAGGGATATTTGGAAGCCCAACGAGGGCTATGGTGAAAAAGGAAATATCTTCCGTTCAAAACTGGAAAGAAGCTTTCTGAGAAACTTCTCTGTGTTCTCTTAATTCATCTCACAGAGTTACATCTTTCCCTTCAAGAAGCCTTTCGCTAAGGCTGTTCTTGTGGAATTGGCAAAGGGATATTTGGAAGCCCATAAAGGGATATGGTGAAAAAGGAAATATCTTCCGTTCAAAAGTGGAAAGAAGCTTTCGGAGAAACTGCTCTGTGTTCTGTTAATTCATCTCACAGAGTTACATCTTTCCCTTCAGCAAGCCTTTCGCTAAGGCTGTTCTTGTGGAATTGGCAAAGGGATATTTGGAAGCCCTTAGAGGCCTATGTTGAAAAAGGAAATATCTTCCGTTCAAAACTGGAAAGAAGCATTCTGAGAAACTGCTCTGTGTTCTGTTCATTCATCTCACAGAATTACATCTTTCCCTTCAAGAAGCCTTTCGCTAAGGCTGTTCTTGTGGAATTGGCAAAGGGGTATTTGGAAGCCCATAGAGGGCTATGGTGAAAAAGCAAATATCTTCCGTTGAAAACTGGAAAGAAGCTTTCTGAGAAACTGCTCTGTGTTCTGTTAATTCATCTCACAGAGTTACATCTTTCCCTTCAAGAAGCCTTTCGCTAAGGCTGTTCTTGTGGAATTGGCAAAGGGATATTTGGAAGCCCATTGAGGGCTATGGTGAAAAAGGAAATATCTTCCGTTCAAAACTGGAAAGAAGCTTTCTGAGAAACTGCTCTGTGTTCTGTTAATTCATCTCACAGAGTTACATCTCTCCCTTCAAGAAGCCTTTCGCTAAGGCTGTTCTTGTGGAATTTGCAAAGGGATATTTGGAAGCCCTGAGGGCTATGGTGAAAAAGGAAATATCTTCCGTTGAAAACTGGAAAGAAGCTTTCTGAGAAACTGCTCTGTGTTCTGTTAATTCATCTCACGGAGTTACATCTTTCCCTGCAAGAAGCCTTTCGCTAAGGCTGTTCTTGTGGAATTGGCAAAGGGATATTTGGAAGCCCAAAGAGGGCTACGGTGAAAAAGGAAATATCCTCCGTTCAAAACTGGAAAGAAGCTTTCTGAGAAACTGCTCTGTGTTCTCTTAATTCTTCTCACAGAGCTACATCTTTCCCTTCAAGAAGCCTTTCGCTAAGGCTGTTCTTGTGGAATTGGCAAAGGGATATTTGGAACCACATAGAGGGCTATGGTGAAAAAGGAAATATCTTCCGTTCAAAACTGGAAAGAAGCTTTCTGAGAAACTGCTCTGTGTTCTGTTAATTCATCTCACAGAGTTACATCTTTCCCTTCAAGAAGCCTTTCGCTAAGGCTGTTCTTGTGGAATTTGCAAAGGGATATTTGGAAGCCCTGAGGGCTGTGGTGAAAAAGGAAATATCTTCCGTTCAAAACTGGAAAGAAGCTTTCTGAGAAACTGCTCTGTGTTCTGTTCATTCATCTCACAGAGTTACATCTTTCCCTTCAAGAAGCCTTTCGCTAAGGCTGTTGTTGTGGAATTGGCAAAGGGATATTTGGAAGCCCATAGAGGGCTACGGTGAAAAAGGAAATATCCTCCGTTCAAAACTGGAAAGAAGCTTTCTGAGAAACTGCTCTGTGTTCTCTTAATTCTTCTCACAGAGCTACATCTTTCCCTTCAAGAAGCCTTTCGCTAAGGCTGTTATTGTGGAATTCGCAAAGGGATATTTGGAGGCCCATAGAGGGCTATGGTGAAAAAGGAAATATCTTCCGTTCAAAACTGGAAAGAAGCTTTCTGAGAAACTGCTCTGTGTTCTGTTAATTCATCTCACAGAGTTACATCTTTCCCTTCAAAAAGTCTTTCGCTAAGGCTATTCTTGTGGAATTGGCAAAGGGATATTTGGAAGCCCATAGAGTGCTATGGTGAAAAAGGAAATATCTTCCCTTCATAACTGGAAAGAAGCTTTCTGAGAAACTTCTCTGTGTTCTCTTAATTCATCTCAGAGAGTTACATCTTTCCCTTCAAGAAGCCTTTCGCTAAGGCTGTTCTTGTGGAATTGGCAAAGGGATATTTGGAAGCCCATAAAGGGCTATGGTGAAAAAGGAAATATCTTCCGTTCAAAAGTGGAAAGAAACTTTCGGAGAAACTGCTCTGTGTTCTGTTAATTCATCTCACAGACTTACATCTTTCCCTTCAGCAAGCCTTTCGCTAAGGCTGTTCTTGTGGAATTGGCAAAGGGATATTTGGAACCACATAGAGGGCTATGGTGAAAAAGGAAATATCTTCCGTTCAAAACTGGAAAGAAGCTTTCTGAGAAACTGCTCTGTGTTCTGTTAATTCATCTCACCGAGTTACATCTTTCCCTTCAAGAAGCCTTTCGCTAAGGCTGTTCTTGTGGAATTGGCAAAGGGATATTTGGAAGCCCATAGAGGGCTATGGTGAAAAAGGAAATATCTTCCGTTCAAAACTGGAAAGAAGCTTTCTGAGAAACTGCTCTGTGTTCTGTTAATTCATCTCACAGAGTTACATCTTTCCTTTCAAGAAGCCTTTCGTTAAGGCTGTTCTTGTGGAATTTGCAAAGGGATATTTGGAAGCCCTGAGGGCTATGGTGAAAAAGGAAATATCTTCCGTTGAAAACTGGAAAGAAGCTTTCTGAGAAACTGCTCTGTGTTCTGTTAATTCATCTCACGGAGTTACATCTTTCCCTGCAAGAAGCCTTTCGCTAAGGCTGTTCTTGTGGAATTGGCAAAGGGATATTTGGAAGCCCATAGAGGGCTACGGTGAAAAAGGAAATATCCTCCGTTCAAAACTGGAAAGAAGCTTTCTGAGAAACTGCTCTGTGTTCTGTTAATTCTTCTCACAGAGCTACATCTTTCCCTTCAAGAAGCCTTTCGCTAAGGCTGTTCTTGTGGAATTGGCAAAGGGATATTTGGAACCACATAGAGGGCTATGGTGAAAAAGGAAATATCTTCCGTTCAAAACTGGAAGGAAGCTTTCTGAGAAACTGCTCTGTGTTCTGTTAATTCATCTCACCGAGTTACATCTTTTCCTTCAAGAAGCCTTTCGCTAAGGCTGTTCTTGTGGAATTTGCAAAGGGATATTTGGAAGCCCTGAGGGCTATGGTGAAAAAGGAAATATCTTCCGTTCAAAACTGGAAAGAAGCTTTCTGAGAAACTGCTCTGTGTTCTGTTCATTCATCTCACAGAGTTACATCTTTCCCTTCAAGAAGCCTTTCGCTAAGGCTGTTGTTGTGGAATTGGCAAAGGGATATTTGGAAGCCCATAGAGGGCTACGGTGAAAAAGGAAATATCCTCCGTTCAAAACTGGAAAGAAGCTTTCTGAGAAACTGCTCTGTGTTCTCTTAATTCTTCTCACAGAGCTACATCTTTCCCTTCAAGAAGCCTTTCGCTAACGCTGTTCTTGCGGAATTCGCAAAGGGATATTTGGAAGCCCATAGAGGGCTATGGTGAAAAAGGAAATATCTTCCGTTCAAAACTGGAAAGAAGCTTTCTGAGAAACTGCTCTGTGTTCTGTTAATTCATCTCACAGAGTTACATCTTTCCCTTCAAAAAGCCTTTCGCTAAGGCTATTCTTGTGGAATTGGCAAAGGGATATTTGGAAGCCCAACGAGGGCTATGGTGAAAAAGGAAATATCTTCCGTTCAAAACTGGAAAGAAGCTTTCTGAGAAACTTCTCTGTGTTCTCTTAATTCATCTCACAGAGTTACATCTTTCCCTTCAAGAAGCCTTTCGCTAAGGCTGTTCTTGTGGAATTGGCAAAGGGATATTTGGAAGCCCATAAAGGGCTATGGTGAAAAAGGAAATATCTTCCGTTCAAAAGTGGAAAGAAGCTTTCGGAGAAACTGCTCTGTGTTCTGTTAATTCATCTCACAGAGTTACATCTTTCCCTTCAGCAAGCCTTTCGCTAAGGCTGTTCTTGTGGAATTGGCAAAGGGATATTTGGAAGCCCTTAGAGGCCTATGTTGAAAAAGGAAATATCTTCCGTTCAAAACTGGAAAGAAGCAATCTGAGAAACTGCTCTGTGTTGTGTTCATTCATCTCACAGAATTACATCTTTCCCTTCAAGAAGCCTTTCGCTAAGGCTGTTCTTGTGGAATTGGCAAAGTGGTATTTGGAAGCCCATAGAGGGCTATGGTGAAAAAGCAAATATCTTCCGTTGAAAACTGGAAAGAAGCTTTCTGAGAAACTGCTCTGTGTTCTGTAAATTCATCTCACAGAGTTACATCTTTCCCTTCAAGAAGCCTTTCGCTAAGGCTGTTCTTGTGGAATTGGCAAAGGGATATTTGGAAGCCCATTGAGGGCTATGGTGAAAAAGGAAATATCTTCCGTTCAAAACTGGAAAGAAGCTTTCTGAGAAACTGCTCTGTGTTCTGTTAATTCATCTCACAGAGTTACATCTCTCCCTTCAAGAAGCCTTTCGCTAAGGCTGTTCTTGTGGAATTTGCAAAGGGATATTTGGAAACCCTGAGGGCTATGGTGAAAAAGGAAATATCTTCCGTTGAAAACTGGAAAGAAGCTTTCTGAGAAACTGCTCTGTGTTCTGTTAATTCATCTCACGGAGTTACATCTTTCCCTGCAAGAAGCCTTTCGCTAAGGCTGTTCTTGTGGAATTGGCAAAGGGATATTTGGAAGCCCAAAGAGGGCTACGGTGAAAAAGGAAATATCCTCCGTTCAAAACTGGAAAGAAGCTTTCTGAGAAACTGCTCTGTGTTCTCTTAATTCTTCTCACAGAGCTACATCTTTCCCTTCAAGAAGCCTTTCGCTAAGGCTGTTCTTGTGGAATTGGCAAAGGGATATTTGGAACCACATAGAGGGCTATGGTGAAAAAGGAAATATCTTCCGTTCAAAACTGGAAAGAAGCTTTCTGAGAAACTGCTCTGTGTTCTGTTAATTCATCTCACAGAGTTACATCTTTCCCTTCAAGAAGCCTTTCGCTAAGGCTGTTCTTGTGGAATTTGCAAAGGGATATTTGGAAGCCCTGAGGGCTATGGTGAAAAAGGAAATATCTTCCGTTCAAAACTGGAAAGAAGCTTTCTGAGAAACTGCTCTGTGTTCTGTTCATTCATCTCACAGAGTTACATCTTTCCCTTCAAGAAGCCTTTCGCTAAGGCTGTTGTTGTGGAATTGGCATAGGGATATTTGGAAGCCCCTAGAGGGCTACGGTGAAAAAGGAAATATCCTCCGTTCAAAACTGGAAAGAAGCTTTCTGAGAAACTGCTCTGTGTTCTCTTAATTCTTCTCACAGAGCTACATCTTTCCCTTCAAGAAGCCTTTCGCTAAGGCTGTTATTGTGGAATTCGCAAAGGGATATTTGGAGGCCCATAGAGGGCTATGGTGAAAAAGGAAATATCTTCCGTTCAAAACTGGAAAGAAACTTTCGGAGAAACTGCTCTGTGTTCTGTTAATTCATCTCACAGACTTACATCTTTCCCTTCAGCAAGCCTTTCGCTAAGGCTGTTCTTGTGGAATTGGCAAAGGGATATTTGGAAGCCCTTAGAGGCCTATGTTGAAAAAGGAAATATCTTCCGTTCAAAACTGGAAAGAAGCATTCTGAGAAACTGCTCTGTGTTCTGTTCATTCATCTCACAGAGTTACATCTTTCCCTTCAAGAAGCCTTTCGCTAAGTCTGTTCTTGTGGAATTGGCAAAAGGGTATTTGGAAGCCCATAGAGGGCTATGGTGAAAAAGCAAATATCTTCCGTTGAAAACTGGAAAGAAGCTTTCTGAGAAACTGCTCTGTGTTCTGTTAATTCATCTCACAGAGTTACATCTTTCCCTTCAAGAAGCCTTTCGCTAAGGCTGTTCTTGGGGAATTGGCAAAGTGATATTTGGAAGCCCATAGAGGGCTATGGTGAAAAAGGAAATATCTTCCGTTCAAAACTGCAAAGAAGCTTTCTGAGAAACTGCTCTGTGTTCTGTTAATTCATCTCACAGAGTTACATCTTTTCCTTCAAGAAGCCTTTCGCTAAGGCTGTTCTTCTGGAATTGGCAAAGGGATACTTGGAACCACATAGAGGCCAATGGGAAAAGGAAATATCTTCCGTTCAAAACTGGAAAGAAGGTTTCTGAGAAACTGCTCTGTGTTCTGTTCATTCATCTCACAGAGTTACATCTTTCCCTTCAAGAAGCCTTTCGCTAAGGCTGTTCTTGTGGAATTGGCAAAGGGATATTTGGAAGCGCATAGAGGGCTATGGTGAAAAAGGAAATATCTTCCGTTCAAAACTGGAAAGAAGCTTTCTGAGAAACTGCTCTGTGTTCTGTTAATTCATCTCACAGAGTTACATCTTTCCCTTCAAGAAGCCTTTCGCTAAGGCTGTTCTTGTGGAATTGGCAAAGGGATATTTGGAACCACATAGAGGGCTATGGTGAAAAAGGAAATATCTTCCGTTCAAAACTGGAAAGAAGCTTTCTGAGAAACTGCTCTGTGTTCTGTTAATTCATCTCACAGAGTTACATCTTTCCCTTCAAGAAGCCTTTCGCTATGGCTGTTCTTGTGGAATTGGCAAAGGGATATTTGGAAGCCCATAGAGGGCTATGGTGAAAAAGGAAATATCTTCCGTTCAAAACTGGAAAGAAGCTTTCTGAGAAACTGCTCTGTGTTCTGTTAATTCATCTCACAGAGTTACATCTTTCCCTTCAAGAAGCCTTTCGCTAAGGCTGTTCTTGTGGAATTTGCAAAGGGATATTTGGAAGCCCTGAGGGCTATGGTGAAAAAGGAAATATCTTCCGTTGAAAACTGGAAAGAAGCTTTCTGAGAAACTGCTCTGTGTTCTGTTAATTCATCTCACGGAGTTACATCTTTCCCTGCAAGAAGCCTTTCGCTAAGGCTGTTCTTGTGGAATTGGCAAAGGGATATTTGGAAGCCCATAGAGGGCTACGGTGGAAAAGGAAATATCCTCCGTTCAAAACTGGAAAGAAGCTTTCTGAGAAACTGCTCTGTGTTCTCTTAATTCCTCTCACAGAGCTACATCTTTCCCTTCAAGAAGCCTTTCGCTAAGGCTGTTCTTGTGGAATTGGCAAAGGGATATTTGGAACCACATAGAGGGCTATGGTGAAAAAGGAAATATCTTCCGTTCAAAACTGGAAGGAAGCTTTCTGAGAAACTGCTCTGTGTTCTGTTAATTCATCTCACAGAGTTACATCTTTCCCTTCAAGAAGCCTTTCGCTAAGGCTGTTCTTGTGGAATTGGCAAAGGGATATTTGGAAGCCCATAGAGGGCTATGGTGAAAAAGGAAATATCTTCCGTTCAAAACTGGAAAGAAGCTTTCTGAGAAACTGCTCTGTGTTCTGTTCATTCATCTCACAGAGTTACATCTTTCCCTTCAAGAAGCCTTTCGCTAAGGCTGTTCTTGTGGAATTTGCAAAGGGATATTTGGAAGCCCTGAGGGCTATGGTGAAAAAGGAAATATCTTCCGTTCAAAACTGGAAAGAAGCTTTCTGAGAAACTGCTCTGTGTTCTGTTCATTCATCTCACAGAGTTACATCTTTCCCTTCAAGAAGCCTTTCGCTAAGGCTGTTGTTGTGGAATTGGCAAAGGGATATTTGGAAGCCCATAGAGGGCTACGGTGAAAAAGGAAATATCCTCCGTTCAAAACTGGAAAGAAGCTTTCTGAGAAACTGCTCTGTGTTCTCTTAATTCTTCTCACAGAGCTACATCTTTCCCTTCAAGAAGCCTTTCGCTAAGGCTGTTCTTGCGGAATTCGCAAAGGGATATTTGGAAGCCCATAGAGGGCTATGGTGAAAAAGGAAATATCTTCCGTTCAAAACTGGAAAGAAGCATTCTGAGAAACTGCTCTGTGTTCTGTTCATTCATCTCACAGAATTACATCTTTCCCTTCAAGAAGCCTTTCGCTAAGGCTGTTCTTGTGGAATTGGCAAAGGGGTATTTGGAAGCCCATAGAGGGCTATGGTGAAAAAGCAAATATCTTCCGTTGAAAACTGGAAAGAAGCTATCTGAGAAACTGCTCTGTGTTCTGTTAATTCAGTTCACAGAGTTACATCTTTCCCTTCAAGAAGCCTTTCGCTAAGGCTGTTCTTGTGGAATTGGCAAAGGGATATTTGGAAGCCCATAGAGGGCTACGGTGAAAAAGGAAATATCTTCCGTTCAAAAGTGGAAAGAAGCTTTCTGAGAAACTGCTCTGTGTTCTGTTAATTCATCTCACAGAGTTACATCTTTCCCTTCAAGAAGCCTTTCGCTAAGGCTATTCTTGTGGAATTGGCAAAGGGATATTTGGAAGCCCATAGAGGGCTATGGTGAAAAAGGAAATATCTTCCGTTCAAAACTGGAAAGAAGCTTTCTGAGAAACTGTTCTGTGTTCTGTTAATTCATCTCACAGAGTTACATCTTTCCCTTCAAGAAGCCTTTCGCTAAGGCGGTTCTTGTGGAATTGGTAAAGGGATATTTGGAAGCCCATAGAGGGCTATGGTGAAAAAGGAAATATCTTCAGTTCAAAACTGGAAAGAAGCTTTCTGAGAAACTGCTCTGTGTTCTGTTCATTCATCTCACAGACTTACATCTTTCCCTTCAAGAAGCCTTTCGCTAAGGCGGTTCTTGTGGAATTGGCAAAGGGATATTTGGAAGACCATCGAGGGCTATGGTGAAAAAGGAAATATCTTCCGTTCAAAACTGGAAAGAAGCTTTCTGAGAAACTGCTCTGTGTTCTGTTAATTCATCTCACAGAGTTACATCTTTCACTTCAAGAAGCCTTTCGCTAAGGCTGTTCTTGTGGAATTGGCAAAGGGATATTTGGAAACCCATAGAGGGCTATGGTGAAAAAGGAAATATCTTCCGTTCAAAAGTGGAAGGAAACTTTCTGAGAAACTGCTCTGTGTTCTGTTAATTCATCTCACAGAGTTACATCTTTTCCTTCAAGAAGCCTTTCGCTAAGGCTGTTCTTGTGGAATTGGTAAAGGGATACTTGGAACCACATAAAGGCCAATGGGAAAAGGAAATATCTTCCGTTCAAAACTGGAAAGAAGCTTTCTGAGAAACTGCTCTGTGTTCTGTTAATTCATCTCACAGAGTTACATCTTTCCTTTCAAGAAGCCTTTCGTTAAGGCTGTTCTTGTGGAATTTGCAAAGGGATATTTGGAAGCCCTGAGGGCTATGGTGAAAAAGGAAATATCTTCCGTTGAAAAATGGAAAGAAGCTTTCTGAGAAACTGCTCTGTTTTCTGTTAATTCATCTCACGGAGTTACATCTTTCCCTGCAAGAAGCCTTTCGCTAAGGCTGTTCTTGTGGAATTGGCAAAGGGATATTTGGAAGCCCATAGAGGGCTACGGTAAAAAAGGAAATATCCTCCGTTCAAAACTGGAAAGAAGCTTTCTGAGAAACTGCTCTGTGTTCTCTTAATTCTTCTCACAGAGCTACATCTTTCCCTTCAAGAAGCCTTTCGCTAAGGCTGTTCTTGTGGAATTGGCAAAGGGATATTTGGAACCACATAGAGGGCTATGGTGAAAAAGGAAATATCTTCCGTTCAAAACTGGAAAGAAGCTTTCTGAGAAACTGCTCTGTGTTCTGTTAATTCATCTCACCGAGTTACATCTTTCCCTTCAAGAAGCCTTTCGCTAAGGCTGTTCTTGTGGAATTGGCAAAGGGATATTTGGAAGCCCATAGAGGGCTATGGTGAAAAAGGAAATATCTTCCGTTCAAAACTGGAAAGAAGCTTTCTGAGAAACTGCTCTGTGTTCTGTTAATTCATCTCACAGAGTTACATCTTTCCCTTCAAGAAGCCTTTCGCTAAGGCTGTTCTTGTGGAATTTGCAAAGGGATATTTGGAAGCCCTGAGGGCTATGGTGAAAAAGGAAATATCTTCCGTTCAAAACTGGAAAGAAGCTTTCTGAGAAACTGCTCTGTGTTCTGTTCATTCATCTCACAGAGTTACATCTTTCCCTTCAAGAAGCCTTTCGCTAAGGCTGTTGTTGTGGAATTGGCAAAGGGATATTTGGAAGCCCATAGAGGGCTACGGTGAAAAAGGAAATATCCTCCGTTCAAAACTGGAAAGAAGCTTTCTGAGAAACTGCTCTGTGTTCTCTTAATTCTTCTCACAGAGCTACATCTTTCCCTTAAAGAAGCCTTTCGCTAAGGCTGTTATTTTGGAATTCGCAAAGGGATATTTGGAAGCCCATAGAGGGCTATGGTGAAAAAGGAAATATCTTCCGTTCAAAACTGGAAAGAAGCTTTCTGAGAAACTGCTCTGTGTTCTGTTAATTCATCTCACAGAGTTACATCTTTCCCTTCAAAAAGTCTTTCGCTAAGGCTGTTCTTGTGGAATTGGCAAAGGGATATTTGGAAGCCCTTAGAGGCCTATGTTGAAAAAGGAAATATCTTCCGTTCAAAACTGGAAAGAAGCATTCTGAGAAACTGCTCTGTGTTCTGTTCATTCATCTCACAGAGTTACATCTTTCCCTTCAAGAAGCCTTTCGCTAAGTCTGTTCTTGTGGAATTGGCAAAAGGGTATTTGGAAGCCCATAGAGGGCTATGGTGAAAAAGCAAATATCTTCCGTTGAAAACTGGAAAGAAGCTTTCTGAGAAACTGCTCTGTGTTCTGTTAATTCATCTCACAGAGTTACATCTTTCCCTTCAAGAAGCCTTTCGCTAAGGCTGTTCTTGGGGAATTGGCAAAGTGATATTTGGAAGCCCATAGAGGGCTATGGTGAAAAAGGAAATATCTTCCGTTCAAAACTGCAAAGAAGCTTTCTGAGAAACTGCTCTGTGTTCTGTTAATTCATCTCACAGAGTTACATCTTTCACTTCAAGAAGCCTTTCGCTAAGAGTGTTCTTGTGGAATTGGCAAAGGGATATTTGGAAGCCCATAGAGGGCTATGGTGAAAAAGGAAGTATCTTTCGTTCAAAACTGGCAAGAAGCTTTCTGAGAAACTGCTCTGTGTTCTGTTAATTCATCTCACAGAGTTACATCTTTCCCTTCCAGAAGCCTTTCGCTAAGGCTGTTCTTGTGGAATTGGCAAAGGGATATTTGGAAGCCCATAGAGGGCTATGGTGAAAAAGGAAATATCTTCCGTTCCAAACTGGAAACAAGCTTTCTGAGAAACTGCTCTGTGTTCTGTTAATTCATCTCACCGAGTTACATCTTTCCCATCCATAAGCCTTTCGCTAAGGCTGTTCTTGTGGAATTGGCAAAGGGATATTTGGAACCCCTTAGAGGCCTATGGTGAAAAAGGAAATAACTTCCGTTCAAAACTGGAAAGAAGCTTTCTGAGAAACTGCTCTGTGTTCTGTTCATTCATCTCACAGAGTTACATCTTTCCCTTCAAGAAGCTTTTCGCTAAGGCTGTTCTTGTGGAATTGGCAAAGGGATATTTGGAAGCCCATAGAGGGCTATGGTGAAAAAGGAAATATCTTCCGTTCAAAACTGGAAAGAAGCTTTCTGAGAAACTGCTCTGTGTTCTGTTCATTCATCTCACCGAGTTACATCTTTCCCTTCAAGAAGCCTTCCGCTAAGGCTGTTCTTGTGGAATTGGCAAAGGGATATTTGGAAGCCCTGAGGGCTATGGTGAAAAAGGAAATATCTTCCGATGAAAACTGAAAAGAAGCTTTCTGAGAAACTGCTCTGTGTTCTGTTCATTCATCTCACAGAATTACATCTTTCCCTTCAAGAAGCCTTTCGCTAAGGCTGTTCTTGTGGAATTGGCAAAGGGATATTTGGAAGCCCATAGAGGGCTACGGTGAAAAAGGAAATATCCTCCGTTCAAAACTGGAAAGAAGCTTTCTGAGAAACTGCTCTGTGTTCTGTTAATTCATCTCACCGAGTTACATCTTTCCCTTCAAGAAGCCTTTCGCTAAGGCTGTTCTTGGGGAATTGGCAAAGGGATATTTGGAAGCCCAGAGAGGGCTATGGTGAAAAAGGAAATATCTTCCGTTCAAAACTGGAAAGAAGCTTTCTCAGAAACTGCTCTGTGTTCTGTTCATTCATCTCACAGAGTTACATCTTTCCATTCAAGAAGCCTTTCGCTAAGGCTGTTCTAGTGGAATTGGCAAAGGGATATTTGGAAGCCCTAGAGGGCTATGGTGAAAAAGGAAATATCTTCCGTTCAAAACTTTAAAGAAGCTTTCTGAGAAACTGCTCTGTGTTCTGTTAATTCATCTCACAGAGTTACATCTTTCCCTTCAAGAAGCCTTTCGCTAAGGCTGTTCTTGTGGAATTGGCAAAGGGATATTTGGAAGCCCATAGAGGGCTATGGTGAAAAAGGAAATATCTTCCGTTCAAAACTGGAAAGAAGCTTTCTGAGAAACTGCTCTGTGTTCTGTTAATTCATCTCACAGAGTTACATCTTTCCCTTCAAGAAGCCTTTCGCTAAGGCTGTTCTTGGGGAATTGGCAAAGTGATATTTGGAAGCCCATACAGGGCTATGGTGAAAAAGGAAATATCTTCCGTTCAAAACTGGAAAGAGGCTTTCTGAGAAACTGCTCTGT
The DNA here is from genome assembly GCF_047675955.1 of Chlorocebus sabaeus. Lineage (NCBI taxonomy): Eukaryota > Metazoa > Chordata > Mammalia > Primates > Cercopithecidae > Chlorocebus > Chlorocebus sabaeus. The sequence goes on from NC_132908.1 coordinate 35,520,216, forward strand.
GTTCTGTTCATTCATCTCACAGAGTTACCTCTTTCCCTTCAAGAAGCCTTTCGCTAAGGCTGTTCTAGTGGAATTGGCAAAGGGATATTTGGAAGCCCTTAGAGGGCTATGGTGAAAAAGGAAATATCTTCCGTTCAAAACTGGAAAGAAGCTTTCTGAGAAACTGCTCTGTGTTCTGTTAATTTATCTCACAGAGTTACATCTTTCCCTTCAAGAAGCCTTTCGCTTAGGCGGTTCTTGGGGAATTGGCAAAGTGATATTTGGAAGCCCATAGAGGGCTATGGTGAAAAAGGAAATATCTTCCGTTCAAAACTGTAAGGAAGCTTTCTGAGAAACTGCTCTGTGTTCTGTTAATTCATCTCACTGAGTTACATCTTTCCCTTCAAGAAGCCTTTCGCTAAGGCTGTTCTTGTGGAATTGGCAAAGGGATATTTGGAAGCCCATAGAGGGCTATGGTGAAAAAGGAAATATCTTCCGTTCAAAACTGGAAAGAAGCTTTCGGAGAAACTGCTCTGTGTTCTGTTAATTCATCTCACAGAGTTACATCTTTCCCTTCAAGAAGCCTTTCGCTAAGGCTGTTCTTGTGGAATTGGCAAAGGGATATTTGGAAGCCCATAGAGGGCTATGGTGAAAAAGGAAATATCTTCCGTTCAAAACTGGAAAGAAGCTTTCTGAGAAACTGCTCCGTGTTCTGTTAATTCATCTCACAGAGTTACATCTTTCCCTTCCAGAAGCCTTTCGCTAAGGCTGTTCTTGTGGAATTGGCAAAGGGATATTTGGAAGCCCTTAGAGGGCTATGGTGAAAAAGGAAATATCTTCCGTTCCAAACTGGAAAGAAGCTTTCTGAGAAACTGCTCTGTGTTCTGTTAATTCATCTCACCGAGTTACATCTTTCCCTTCAAGAAGCCTTTCGCTAAGGCTGTTCTTGTGGAATTGGCAAAGGCATATTTGGAAGCCCATAGAGGGCTATGGTGAAAAACGAAATATCTTCCGTTCAAAACTGGAAAGAAGCTTTCCGAGAAACTGCTCTGTGTTCTGTTAATTCATCTCACCGAGTTACATCTTTCCCTTCAAGAAGCCTTTCGCTAAGGCTGTTCTTGTGGAATTGGCAAAGGGATATTTGGAAGCCCATAGAGGGCTATGGTGAAAAAGGAAATATCTTCCGTTCAAAACTGGAAAGAAGCTTTCTGAGAAACTGCTCTGTGTTCTGTTAATTCATCTCACAGAGTTACATCTCTCCCTTCAAGAAGCCTTTCGCTAAGGCTGTTCTTGTGGAATTTGCAAAGTGATATTTGGAAGCCCTGAGGGCTATGGTGAAAAAGGAAATATCTTCCGTTGAAAACTGGAAAGAAGCTTTCTGAGAAACTGCTCTGTGTTCTGTTAATTCATCTCACGGAGTTACATCTTTCCCTGCAAGAAGCCTTTCGCTAAGGCTGTTCTTGTGGAATTGGCAAAGGGATATTTGGAAGCCCATAGAGGGCTACGGTGAAAAAGGAAATATCCTCCGTTCAAAACTGGAAAGAAGCTTTCTGAGAAACTGCTCTGTGTTCTCTTAATTCTTCTCACAGAGCTACATCTTTCCCTTCAAGAAGCCTTTCGCTAAGGCTGTTCTTGTAGAATTGGCAAAGGGATATTTGGAACCACATAGAGGGCTATGGTGAAAAAGGAAATATCTTCCGTTCAAAACTGGAAAGAAGCTTTCTGAGAAACTGCTCTGTGTTCTGTTAATTCATCTCACCGAGTTACATCTTTCCCTTCAAGAAGCCTTTCGCTAAGGCTGTTCTTGTGGAATTGGCAAAGGGATATTTGGAAGCCCGTAGAGGGCTATGGTGAAAAAGGAAATATCTTCCGTTCAAAACTGGAAAGAAGCTTTCTGAGAAACTGCTCTGTGTTCTGTTAATTCATCTCACAGAGTTACATCTTTCCCTTCAAGAAGCCTTTCGCTAAGGCTGTTCTTGTGGAATTGGCAAAGGGATATTTGGAAGCCCATTGAGGGCTATGGTGAAAAAGTAAATATCTTCCGTTCAAAACTGGAAAGAAGCTTTCTGAGAAACTGCTCTGTGTTCTGTTAATTCATCTCACAGAGTTACATCTCTCCCTTCAAGAAGCCTTTCGCTAAGGCTGTTCTTGTGGAATTTGCAAAGGGATATTTGGAAGCCCTGAGGGCTATGGTGAAAAAGGAAATATCTTCCGTTGAAAACTGGAAAGAAGCTTTCTGAGAAACTGCTCTGTGTTCTGTTAATTCATCTCACGGAGTTACATCTTTCCCTGCAAGAAGCCTTTCGCTAAGGCTGTTCTTGTGGAATTGGCAAAGGGATATTTGGAAGCCCAAAGAGGGCTACGGTGAAAAAGGAAATATCCTCCGTTCAAAACTGGAAAGAAGCTTTCTAGAAACTGCTCTGTGTTCTCTTAATTCTTCTCACAGAGCTACATCTTTCCCTTCAAGAAGCCTTTCGCTAAGGCTGTTCTTGTGGAATTGGCAAAGGGATATTTGGAACCACATAGAGGGCTATGGTGAAAAAGGAAATATCTTCCGTTCAAAACTGGAAAGAAGCTTTCTGAGAAACTGCTCTGTGTTCTGTTAATTCATCTCACAGAGTTACATCTTTCCCTTCAAGAAGCCTTTCGCTAAGGCTGTTCTTGTGGAATTTGCAAAGGGATATTTGGAAGCCCTGAGGGCTATGGTGAAAAAGGAAATATCTTCCGTTCAAAACTGGAAAGAAGCTTTCTGAGAAACTGCTCTGTGTTCTGTTCATTCATCTCACAGAGTTACATCTTTCCCTTCAAGAAGCCTTTCGCTAAGGCTGTTCTTGTGGAATTGGCAAAGGGATATTTGGAAGCCCATAGAGGGCTACGGTGAAAAAGGAAATATCCTCCGTTCAAAACTGGAAAGAAGCTTTCTGAGAAACTGCTCTGTGTTCTCTTAATTCTTCTCACAGAGCTACATCTTTCCCTTAAAGAAGCCTTTCGCTAAGGCTGTTATTGTGGAATTCGCAAAGGGATATTTGGAGGCCCATAGAGGGCTATGGTGAAAAAGGAAATATCTTCCGTTCAAAACTGGAAAGAAGCTTTCTGAGAAACTGCTCTGTGTTCTGTTAATTCATCTCACAGAGTTACATCTTTCCCTTCAAAAAGTCTTTCGCTAAGGCTATTCTTGTGGAATTGGCAAAGGGATATTTGGAAGCCCATAGAGGGCTATGGTGAAAAAGGAAATATCTTCCCTTCATAACTGGAAAGAAGCTTTCTGAGAAACTTCTCTGTGTTCTCTTAATTCATCTCAGAGAGTTACATCTTTCCCTTCAAGAAGCCTTTCGCTAAGGCTGTTCTTGTGGAATTGGCAAAGGGATATTTGGAAGCCCATAAAGGGCTATGGTGAAAAAGGAAATATCTTCCGTTCAAAAGTGGAAAGAAACTTTCGGAGAAACTGCTCTGTGTTCTGTTAATTCATCTCACAGACTTACATCTTTCCCTTCAGCAAGCCTTTCGCTAAGGCTGTTCTTGTGGAATTGGCAAAGGGATATTTGGAAGCCCTTAGAGGCCTATGTTGAAAAAGGAAATATCTTCCGTTCAAAACTGGAAAGAAGCATTCTGAGAAACTGCTCTGTGTTCTGTTCATTCATCTCACAGGGTTACATCTTTCCCTTCAAGAAGCCTTTCGCTAAGTCTGTTCTTGTGGAATTGGCAAAAGGGTATTTGGAAGCCCATAGAGGGCTATGGTGAAAAAGCAAATATCTTCCGTTGAAAACTGGAAAGAAGCTTTCTGAGAAACTGCTCTGTGTTCTGTTAATTCATCTCACAGAGTTACATCTTTCCCTTCAAGAAGCCTTTCGCTAAGGCTGTTCTTGGGGAATTGGCAAAGTGATATTTGGAAGCCCATAGAGGGCTATGGTGAAAAAGGAAATATCTTCCGTTCAAAACTGCAAAGAAGCTTTCTGAGAAACTGCTGTGTGTTCTGTTAATTCATCTCACAGAGTTACATCTTTTCCTTCAAGAAGCCTTTCGCTAAGGCTGTTCTTGTGGAATTTGCAAAGGGATATTTGGAATCCCTGAGGGCTATGGTGAAAAAGGAAATATCTTCCGTTCAAAACTGGAAAGAAGCTTTCTGAGAAACTGCTCTGTGTTCTGTTCATTCATCTCACAGAGTTACATCTTTCCCTTCAAGAAGCCTTTCGCTAAGGCTGTTGTTGTGGAATTGGCAAAGGGATATTTGGAAGCCCATAGAGGGCTACGGTGAAAAAGGAAATATCCTCCGTTCAAAACTGGAAAGAAGCTTTCTGAGAAACTGCTCTGTGTTCTCTTAATTCTTCTCACAGAGCTACATCTTTCCCTTCAAGAAGCCTTTCGCTAAGGCTGTTCTTGCGGAATTCGCAAAGGGATATTTGGAAGCCCATAGAGGGCTATGGTGAAAAAGGAAATATCTTCCGTTCAAAACTGGAAAGAAGCTTTCTGAGAAACTGCTCTGTGTTCTGTTAATTCATCTCACAGAGTTACATCTTTCCCTTCAAAAAGCCTTTCGCTAAGGCTATTCTTGTGGAATTGGCAAAGGGATATTTGGAAGCCCAACGAGGGCTATGGTGAAAAAGGAAATATCTTCCGTTCAAAACTGGAAAGAAGCTTTCTGAGAAACTTCTCTGTGTTCTCTTAATTCATCTCACAGAGTTACATCTTTCCCTTCAAGAAGCCTTTCGCTAAGGCTGTTCTTGTGGAATTTGCAAAGGGATATTTGGAAGCCCATAAAGGGCTATGGTGAAAAAGGAAATATCTTCCGTTCAAAAGTGGAAAGAAGCTTTCGGAGAAACTGCTCTGTGTTCTGTTAATTCATCTCACAGAGTTACATCTTTCCCTTCAGCAAGCCTTTCGCTAAGGCTGTTCTTGTGGAATTGGCAAAGGGATATTTGGAAGCCCTTAGAGGCCTATGTTGAAAAAGGAAATATCTTCCGTTCAAAACTGGAAAGAAGCATTCTGAGAAACTGCTCTGTGTTCTGTTCATTCATCTCACAGAATTACATCTTTCCCTTCAAGAAGCCTTTCGCTAAGGCTGTTCTTGTGGAATTGGCAAAGGGGTATTTGGAAGCCCATAGAGGGCTATGGTGAAAAAGCAAATATCTTCCGTTGAAAACTGGAAAGAAGCTTTCTGAGAAACTGCTCTGTGTTCTGTTAATTCATCTCACAGAGTTACATCTTTCCCTTCAAGAAGCCTTTCGCTAAGGCTGTTCTTGTGGAATTGGCAAAGGGATATTTGGAAGCCCATTGAGGGCTATGGTGAAAAAGGAAATATCTTCCGTTCAAAACTGGAAAGAAGCTTTCTGAGAAACTGCTCTGTGTTCTGTTAATTCATCTCACAGAGTTACATCTCTCCCTTCAAGAAGCCTTTCGCTAAGGCTGTTCTTGTGGAATTTGCAAAGGGATATTTGGAAGCCCTGAGGGCTATGGTGAAAAAGGAAATATCTTCCGTTGAAAACTGGAAAGAAGCTTTCTGAGAAACTGCTCTGTGTTCTGTTAATTCATCTCACGGAGTTACATCTTTCCCTGCAAGAAGCCTTTCGCTAAGGCTGTTCTTGTGGAATTGGCAAAGGGATATTTGGAAGCCCAAAGAGGGCTACGGTGAAAAAGGAAATATCCTCCGTTCAAAACTGGAAAGAAGCTTTCTGAGAAACTGCTCTGTGTTCTCTTAATTCTTCTCACAGAGCTACATCTTTCCCTTCAAGAAGCCTTTCGCTAAGGCTGTTCTTGTGGAATTGGCAAAGGGATATTTGGAACCACATAGAGGGCTATGGTGAAAAAGGAAATATCTTCCGTTCAAAACTGGAAAGAAGCTTTCTGAGAAACTGCTCTGTGTTCTGTTAATTCATCTCACAGAGTTACATCTTTCCCTTCAAGAAGCCTTTCGCTAAGGCTGTTCTTGTGGAATTTGCAAAGGGATATTTGGAAGCCCTGAGGGCTGTGGTGAAAAAGGAAATATCTTCCGTTCAAAACTGGAAAGAAGCTTTCTGAGAAACTGCTCTGTGTTCTGTTCATTCATCTCACAGAGTTACATCTTTCCCTTCAAGAAGCCTTTCGCTAAGGCTGTTGTTGTGGAATTGGCAAAGGGATATTTGGAAGCCCATAGAGGGCTACGGTGAAAAAGGAAATATCCTCCGTTCAAAACTGGAAAGAAGCTTTCTGAGAAACTGCTCTGTGTCCTCTTAATTCTTCTCACAGAGCTACATCTTTCCCTTCAAGAAGCCTTTCGCTAAGGCTGTTATTGTGGAATTCGCAAAGGGATATTTGGAGGCCCATAGAGGGCTATGGTGAAAAAGGAAATATCTTCCGTTCAAAACTGGAAAGAAGCTTTCTGAGAAACTGCTCTGTGTTCTGTTAATTCATCTCACAGAGTTACATCTTTCCCTTCAAAAAGTCTTTCGCTAAGGCTATTCTTGTGGAATTGGCAAAGGGATATTTGGAAGCCCATAGTGTGCTATGGTGAAAAAGGAAATATCTTCCCTTCATAACTGGAAAGAAGCTTTCTGAGAAACTTCTCTGTGTTCTCTTAATTCATCTCAGAGAGTTACATCTTTCCCTTCAAGAAGCCTTTCGCTAAGGCTGTTCTTGTGGAATTGGCAAAGGGATATTTGGAAGCCCATAAAGGGCTATGGTGAAAAAGGAAATATCTTCCGTTCAAAAGTGGAAAGAAACTTTCGGAGAAACTGCTCTGTGTTCTGTTAATTCATCTCACAGACTTACATCTTTCCCTTCAGCAAGCCTTTCGCTAAGGCTGTTCTTGTGGAATTGGCAAAGGGATATTTGGAAGCCCTTAGAGGCCTATGTTGAAAAAGGAAATATCTTCCGTTCAAAACTGGAAAGAAGCATTCTGAGAAACTGCTCTGTGTTCTGTTCATTCATCTCACAGAGTTACATCTTTCCCTTCAAGAAGCCTTTCGCTAAGTCTGTTCTTGTGGAATTGGCAAAAGGGTATTTGGAAGCCCATAGAGGGCTATGGTGAAAAAGCAAATATCTTCCGTTGAAAACTGGAAAGAAGCTTTCTGAGAAACTGCTCTGTGTTCTGTTAATTCATCTCACAGAGTTACATCTTTCCCTTCAAGAAGCCTTTCGCTAAGGCTGTTGTTGTGGAATTGGCAAAGGGATATTTGGAAGCCCATAGAGGGCTACGGTGAAAAAGGAAATATCCTCCGTTCAAAACTGGAAAGAAGCTTTCTGAGAAACTGCTCTGTGTTCTCTTAATTCTTCTCACAGAGCTACATCTTTCCCTTCAAGAAGCCTTTCGCTAAGGCTGTTCTTGCGGAATTCGCAAAGGGATATTTGGAAGCCCATAGAGGGCTATGGTGAAAAAGGAAATATCTTCAGTTCAAAACTGGAAAGAAGCTTTCTGAGAAACTGCTCTGTATTCTGTTCATTCATCTCACAGACTTACATCTTTCCCTTCAAGAAGCCTTTCGCTAAGGCGGTTCTTGTGGAATTGGCAAAGGGATATTTGGAAGCCCATCGAGGGCTATGGTGAAAAAGGAAATATCTTCCGTTCAAAACTGGAAAGAAGCTTTCTGAGAAACTGCTCTGTGTTCTGTTAATTCATCTCACAGAGTTACATCTTTCACTTCAAGAAGCCTTTCGCTAAGGCTGTTCTTGTGGAATTGGCAAAGGGATATTTGGAAACCCATAGAGGGCTATGGTGAAAAAGGAAATATCTTCCGTTCAAAAGTGGAAGGAAACTTTCTGAGAAACTGCTCTGTGTTCTGTTAATTCATCTCACAGAGTTACATCTTTTCCTTCAAGAAGCCTCTCGCTAAGGCTGTTCTTGTGGAATTGGTAAAGGGATACTTGGAACCACATAAAGGCCAATGGGAAAAGGAAATATCTTCCGTTCAAAACTGGAAAGAAGCTTTCTGAGAAACTGCTCTGTGTTCTGTTAATTCATCTCACAGAGTTACATCTTTCCTTTCAAGAAGCCTTTCGTTAAGGCTGTTCTTGTGGAATTTGCAAAGGGATATTTGGAAGCCCTGAGGGCTATGGTGAAAAAGGAAATATCTTCCGTTGAAAAATGGAAAGAAGCTTTCTGAGAAACTGCTCTGTTTTCTGTTAATTCATCTCACGGAGTTACATCTTTCCCTGCAAGAAGCCTTTCGCTAAGGCTGTTCTTGTGGAATTGGCAAAGGGATATTTGGAAGCCCATAGAGGGCTACGGTGAAAAAGGAAATATCCTCCGTTCAAAACTGGAAAGAAGCTTTCTGAGAAACTGCTCTGTGTTCTCTTAATTCTTCTCACAGAGCTACATCTTTCCCTTCAAGAAGCCTTTCGCTAAGGCTGTTCTTGTGGAATTGGCAAAGGGATATTTGGAACCACATAGAGGGCTATGGTGAAAAAGGAAATATCTTCCGTTCAAAACTGGAAAGAAGCTTTCTGAGAAACTGCTCTGTGTTCTGTTAATTCATCTCACCGAGTTACATCTTTCCCTTCAAGAAGCCTTTCGCTAAGGCTGTTCTTGTGGAATTGGCAAAGGGATATTTGGAAGCCCATAGAGGGCTATGGTGAAAAAGGAAATATCTTCCGTTCAAAACTGGAAAGAAGCTTTCTGAGAAACTGCTCTGTGTTCTGTTCATTCATCTCACAGAGTTACATCTTTCCCTTCAAGAAGCCTTTCGCTAAGGCTGTTCTTGTGGAATTTGCAAAGGGATATTTGGAAGCCCTGAGGGCTATGGTGAAAAAGGAAATATCTTCCGTTCAAAACTGGAAAGAAGCTTTCTGAGAAACTGCTCTGTGTTCTGTTCATTCATCTCACAGAGTTACATCTTTCCCTTCAAGAAGCCTTTCGCTAAGGCTGTTGTTGTGGAATTGGCAAAGGGATATTTGGAAGCCCATAGAGGGCTACGGTGAAAAAGGAAATATCCTCCGTTCAAAACTGGAAAGAAGCTTTCTGAGAAACTGCTCTGTGTTCTCTTAATTCTTCTCACAGAGGTACATCTTTCCCTTCAAGAAGCCTTTCGCTAAGGCTGTTATTGTGGAATTCGCAAAGGGATATTTGGAAGCCCATAGAGGGCTATGGTGAAAAAGGAAATATCTTCCGTTCAAAACTGGAAAGAAGCTTTCTGAGAAACTGCTCTGTGTTCTGTTAATTCATCTCACAGAGTTACATCTTTCCCTTCAAAAAGTCTTTCGCTAAGGCTGTTCTTGTGGAATTGGCAAAGGGATATTTGGAAGCCCTTAGAGGCCTATGTTGAAAAAGGAAATATCTTCCGTTCAAAACTGGAAAGAAGCATTCTGAGAAACTGCTCTGTGTTCTGTTCATTCATCTCACAGAGTTACATCTTTCCCTTCAAGAAGCCTTTCGCTAAGTCTGTTCTTGTGGAATTGGCAAAAGGGTATTTGGAAGCCCATAGAGGGCTATGGTGAAAAAGCAAATATCTTCCGTTGAAAACTGGAAAGAAGCTTTCTGAGAAACTGCTCTGTGTTCTGTTAATTCATCTCACAGAGTTACATCTTTCCCTTCAAGAAGCCTTTCGCTAAGGCTGTTCTTGGGGAATTGGCAAAGTGATATTTGGAAGCCCATAGAGGGCTATGGTGAAAAAGGAAATATCTTCCGTTCAAAACTGCAAAGAAGCTTTCTGAGAAACTGCTCTGTGTTCTGTTAATTCATCTCACAGAGTTACATCTTTCACTTCAAGAAGCCTTTCGCTAAGAGTGTTCTTGTGGAATTGGCAAAGGGATATTTGGAAGCCCATAGAGGGCTATGGTGAAAAAGGAAGTATCTTTCGTTCAAAACTGGCAAGAAGCTTTCTGAGAAACTGCTCTGTGTTCTGTTAATTCATCTCACAGAGTTACATCTTTCCCTTCCAGAAGCCTTTCGCTAAGGCTGTTCTTGTGGAATTGGCAAAGGGATATTTGGAAGCCCATAGAGGGCTATGGTGAAAAAGGAAATATCTTCCGTTCCAAACTGGAAACAAGCTTTCTGAGAAACTGCTCTGTGTTCTGTTAATTCATCTCACCGAGTTACATCTTTCCCATCCATAAGCCTTTCGCTAAGGCTGTTCTTGTGGAATTGGCAAAGGGATATTTGGAACCCCTTAGAGGCCTATGGTGAAAAAGGAAATAACTTCCGTTCAAAACTGGAAAGAAGCTTTCTGAGAAACTGCTCTGTGTTCTGTTCATTCATCTCACAGAGTTACATCTTTCCCTTCAAGAAGCTTTTCGCTAAGGCTGTTCTTGTGGAATTGGCAAAGGGATATTTGGAAGCCCATAGAGGGCTATGGTGAAAAAGGAAATATCTTCCGTTCAAAACTGGAAAGAAGCTTTCTGAGAAACTGCTCTGTGTTCTGTTCATTCATCTCACCGAGTTACATCTTTCCCTTCAAGAAGCCTTTCGCTAAGGCTGTTCTTGTGGAATTGGCAAAGGGATATTTGGAAGCCCTGAGGGCTATGGTGAAAAAGGAAATATCTTCCGATGAAAACTGAAAAGAAGCTTTCTGAGAAACTGCTCTGTGTTCTGTTCATTCATCTCACAGAATTACATCTTTCCCTTCAAGAAGCCTTTCGCTAAGGCTGTTCTTGTGGAATTGGCAAAGGGATATTTGGAAGCCCATAGAGGGCTACGGTGAAAAAGGAAATATCCTCCGTTCAAAACTGGAAAGAAGCTTTCTGAGAAACTGCTCTGTGTTCTGTTAATTCATCTCACCGAGTTACATCTTTCCCTTCAAGAAGCCTTTCGCTAAGGCTGTTCTTGGGGAATTGGCAAAGGGATATTTGGAAGCCCAGAGAGGGCTATGGTGAAAAAGGAAATATCTTCCGTTCAAAACTGGAAAGAAGCTTTCTCAGAAACTGCTCTGTGTTCTGTTCATTCATCTCACAGAGTTACATCTTTCCATTCAAGAAGCCTTTCGCTAAGGCTGTTCTAGTGGAATTGGCAAAGGGATATTTGGAAGCCCTAGAGGGCTATGGTGAAAAAGGAAATATCTTCCGTTCAAAACTTTAAAGAAGCTTTCTGAGAAACTGCTCTGTGTTCTGTTAATTCATCTCACAGAGTTACATCTTTCCCTTCAAGAAGCCTTTCGCTAAGGCTGTTCTTGTGGAATTGGCAAAGGGATATTTGGAAGCCCATAGAGGGCTATGGTGAAAAAGGAAATATCTTCCGTTCAAAACTGGAAAGAAGCTTTCTGAGAAACTGCTCTGTGTTCTGTTAATTCATCTCACAGAGTTACATCTTTCCCTTCAAGAAGCCTTTCGCTAAGGCTGTTCTTGGGGAATTGGCAAAGTGATATTTGGAAGCCCATACAGGGCTATGGTGAAAAAGGAAATATCTTCCGTTCAAAACTGGAAAGAGGCTTTCTGAGAAACTGCTCTGTGTTCTGTTCATTCATCTCACAGAGTTACCTCTTTCCCTTCAAGAAGCCTTTCGCTAAGGCTGTTCTAGTGGAATTGGCAAAGGGATATTTGGAAGCCCTTAGAGGGCTATGGTGAAAAAGGAAATATCTTCCGTTCAAAACTGGAAAGAAGCTTTCTGAGAAACTGCTCTGTGTTCTGTTAATTTATCTCACAGAGTTACATCTTTCCCTTCAAGAAGCCTTTCGCTTAGGCGGTTCTTGGGGAATTGGCAAAGTGATATTTGGAAGCCCATAGAGGGCTATGGTGAAAAAGGAAATATCTTCCGTTCAAAACTGTAAGGAAGCTTTCTGAGAAACTGCTCTGTGTTCTGTTAATTCATCTCACTGAGTTACATCTTTCCCTTCAAGAAGCCTTTCGCTAAGGCTGTTCTTGTGGAATTGGCAAAGGGATATTTGGAAGCCCATAGAGGGCTATGGTGAAAAAGGAAATATCTTCCGTTCAAAACTGGAAAGAAGCTTTCGGAGAAACTGCTCTGTGTTCTGTTAATTCATCTCACAGAGTTACATCTTTCCCTTCAAGAAGCCTTTCGCTAAGGCTGTTCTTGTGGAATTGGCAAAGGGATATTTGGAAGCCCATAGAGGGCTATGGTGAAAAAGGAAATATCTTCCGTTCAAAACTGGAAAGAAGCTTTCTGAGAAACTGCTCTGTGTTCTGTTAATTCATCTCACAGAGTTACATCTTTCCCTTCAACAAGCCTTTCGCTAAGGCTGTTCTTGAGGAATTGGCAAAGGGATATTTGGAAGCCCATAGAGGGCTATGGTGAAAAAGGAAATATCTTCCGTTCAAAACTGGAAAGAAGCTTTCTGAGAAACTGCTCCGTGTTCTGTTAATTCATCTCACAGAGTTACATCTTTCCCTTCCAGAAGCCTTTCGCTAAGGCTGTTCTTGTGGAATTGGCAAAGGGATATTTGGAAGCCCTTAGAGGGCTATGGTGAAAAAGGAAATATCTTCCGTTCCAAACTGGAAAGAAGCTTTCTGAGAAACTGCTCTGTGTTCTGTTAATTCATCTCACCGAGTTACATCTTTCCCTTCAAGAAGCCTTTCGCTAAGGCTGTTCTTGTGGAATTGGCAAAGGCATATTTGGAAGCCCATAGAGGGCTATGGTGAAAAACGAAATATCTTCCGTTCAAAACTGGAAAGAAGCTTTCCGAGAAACTGCTCTGTGTTCTGTTAATTCATCTCACCGAGTTACATCTTTCCCTTCAAGAAGCCTTTCGCTAAGGCTGTTCTTGTGGAATTGGCAAAGGGATATTTGGAAGCCCATAGAGGGCTATGGTGAAAAAGGAAATATCTTCCGTTCAAAACTGGAAAGAAGCTTTCTGAGAAACTGCTCTGTGTTCTGTTAATTCATCTCACAGAGTTACATCTCTCCCTTCAAGAAGCCTTTCGCTAAGGCTGTTCTTGTGGAATTTGCAAAGTGATATTTGGAAGCCCTGAGGGCTATGGTGAAAAAGGAAATATCTTCCGTTGAAAACTGGAAAGAAGCTTTCTGAGAAACTGCTCTGTGTTCTGTTAATTCATCTCACGGAGTTACATCTTTCCCTGCAAGAAGCCTTTCGCTAAGGCTGTTCTTGTGGAATTGGCAAAGGGATATTTGGAAGCCCATAGAGGGCTACGGTGAAAAAGGAAATATCCTCCGTTCAAAACTGGAAAGAAGCTTTCTGAGAAACTGCTCTGTGTTCTCTTAATTCTTCTCACAGAGCTACATCTTTCCCTTCAAGAAGCCTTTCGCTAAGGCTGTTCTTGTAGAATTGGCAAAGGGATATTTGGAACCACATAGAGGGCTATGGTGAAAAAGGAAATATCTTCCGTTCAAAACTGGAAAGAAGCTTTCTGAGAAACTGCTCTGTGTTCTGTTAATTCATCTCACCGAGTTACATCTTTCCCTTCAAGAAGCCTTTCGCTAAGGCTGTTCTTGTGGAATTGGCAAAGGGATATTTGGAAGCCCGTAGAGGGCTATGGTGAAAAAGGAAATATCTTCCGTTCAAAACTGGAAAGAAGCTTTCTGAGAAACTGCTCTGTGTTCTGTTAATTCATCTCACAGAGTTACATCTTTCCCTTCAAGAAGCCTTTCGCTAAGGCTGTTCTTGTGGAATTGGCAAAGGGATATTTGGAAGCCCATTGAGGGCTATGGTGAAAAAGTAAATATCTTCCGTTCAAAACTGGAAAGAAGCTTTCTGAGAAACTGCTCTGTGTTCTGTTAATTCATCTCACAGAGTTACATCTCTCCCTTCAAGAAGCCTTTCGCTAAGGCTGTTCTTGTGGAATTTGCAAAGGGATATTTGGAAGCCCTGAGGGCTATGGTGAAAAAGGAAATATCTTCCGTTGAAAACTGGAAAGAAGCTTTCTGAGAAACTGCTCTGTGTTCTGTTAATTCATCTCACGGAGTTACATCTTTCCCTGCAAGAAGCCTTTCGCTAAGGCTGTTCTTGTGGAATTGGCAAAGGGATATTTGGAAGCCCAAAGAGGGCTACGGTGAAAAAGGAAATATCCTCCGTTCAAAACTGGAAAGAAGCTTTCTGAGAAACTGCTCTGTGTTCTCTTAATTCTTCTCACAGAGCTACATCTTTCCCTTCAAGAAGCCTTTCGCTAAGGCTGTTCTTGTGGAATTGGCAAAGGGATATTTGGAACCACATAGAGGGCTATGGTGAAAAAGGAAATATCTTCCGTTCAAAACTGGAAAGAAGCTTTCTGAGAAACTGCTCTGTGTTCTGTTAATTCATCTCACAGAGTTACATCTTTCCCTTCAAGAAGCCTTTCGCTAAGGCTGTTCTTGTGGAATTTGCAAAGGGATATTTGGAAGCCCTGAGGGCTATGGTGAAAAAGGAAATATCTTCCGTTCAAAACTGGAAAGAAGCTTTCTGAGAAACTGCTCTGTGTTCTGTTCATTCATCTCACAGAGTTACATCTTTCCCTTCAAGAAGCCTTTCGCTAAGGCTGTTGTTGTGGAATTGGCAAAGGGATATTTGGAAGCCCATAGAGGGCTACGGTGAAAAAGGAAATATCCTCCGTTCAAAACTGGAAAGAAGCTTTCTGAGAAACTGCTCTGTGTTCTCTTAATTCTTCTCACAGAGCTACATCTTTCCCTTAAAGAAGCCTTTCGCTAAGGCTGTTATTGTGGAATTCGCAAAGGGATATTTGGAGGCCCATAGAGGGCTATGGTGAAAAAGGAAATATCTTCCGTTCAAAACTGGAAAGAAGCTTTCTGAGAAACTGCTCTGTGTTCTGTTAATTCATCTCACAGAGTTACATCTTTCCCTTCAAAAAGTCTTTCGCTAAGGCTATTCTTGTGGAATTGGCAAAGGGATATTTGGAAGCCCATAGAGGGCTATGGTGAAAAAGGAAATATCTTCCCTTCATAACTGGAAAGAAGCTTTCTGAGAAACTTCTCTGTGTTCTCTTAATTCATCTCAGAGAGTTACATCTTTCCCTTCAAGAAGCCTTTCGCTAAGGCTGTTCTTGTGGAATTGGCAAAGGGATATTTGGAAGCCCATAAAGGGCTATGGTGAAAAAGGAAATATCTTCCGTTCAAAAGTGGAAAGAAACTTTCGGAGAAACTGCTCTGTGTTCTGTTAATTCATCTCACAGACTTACATCTTTCCCTTCAGCAAGCCTTTCGCTAAGGCTGTTCTTGTGGAATTGGCAAAGGGATATTTGGAAGCCCTTAGAGGCCTATGTTGAAAAAGGAAATATCTTCCGTTCAAAACTGGAAAGAAGCATTCTGAGAAACTGCTCTGTGTTCTGTTCATTCATCTCACAGAGTTACATCTTTCCCTTCAAGAAGCCTTTCGCTAAGTCTGTTCTTGTGGAATTGGCAAAAGGGTATTTGGAAGCCCATAGAGGGCTATGGTGAAAAAGCAAATATCTTCCGTTGAAAACTGGAAAGAAGCTTTCTGAGAAACTGCTCTGTGTTCTGTTAATTCATCTCACAGAGTTACATCTTTCCCTTCAAGAAGCCTTTCGCTAAGGCTGTTCTTGGGGAATTGGCAAAGTGATATTTGGAAGCCCATAGAGGGCTATGGTGAAAAAGGAAATATCTTCCGTTCAAAACTGCAAAGAAGCTTTCTGAGAAACTGCTGTGTGTTCTGTTAATTCATCTCACAGAGTTACATCTTTTCCTTCAAGAAGCCTTTCGCTAAGGCTGTTCTTGTGGAATTTGCAAAGGGATATTTGGAATCCCTGAGGGCTATGGTGAAAAAGGAAATATCTTCCGTTCAAAACTGGAAAGAAGCTTTCTGAGAAACTGCTCTGTGTTCTGTTCATTCATCTCACAGAGTTACATCTTTCCCTTCAAGAAGCCTTTCGCTAAGGCTGTTGTTGTGGAATTGGCAAAGGGATATTTGGAAGCCCATAGAGGGCTACGGTGAAAAAGGAAATATCCTCCGTTCAAAACTGGAAAGAAGCTTTCTGAGAAACTGCTCTGTGTTCTCTTAATTCTTCTCACAGAGCTACATCTTTCCCTTCAAGAAGCCTTTCGCTAAGGCTGTTCTTGCGGAATTCGCAAAGGGATATTTGGAAGCCCATAGAGGGCTATGGTGAAAAAGGAAATATCTTCCGTTCAAAACTGGAAAGAAGCTTTCTGAGAAACTGCTCTGTGTTCTGTTAATTCATCTCACAGAGTTACATCTTTCCCTTCAAAAAGCCTTTCGCTAAGGCTATTCTTGTGGAATTGGCAAAGGGATATTTGGAAGCCCAACGAGGGCTATGGTGAAAAAGGAAATATCTTCCGTTCAAAACTGGAAAGAAGCTTTCTGAGAAACTTCTCTGTGTTCTCTTAATTCATCTCACAGAGTTACATCTTTCCCTTCAAGAAGCCTTTCGCTAAGGCTGTTCTTGTGGAATTGGCAAAGGGATATTTGGAAGCCCATAAAGGGCTATGGTGAAAAAGGAAATATCTTCCGTTCAAAAGTGGAAAGAAGCTTTCGGAGAAACTGCTCTGTGTTCTGTTAATTCATCTCACAGAGTTACATCTTTCCCTTCAGCAAGCCTTTCGCTAAGGCTGTTCTTGTGGAATTGGCAAAGGGATATTTGGAAGCCCTTAGAGGCCTATGTTGAAAAAGGAAATATCTTCCGTTCAAAACTGGAAAGAAGCATTCTGAGAAACTGCTCTGTGTTCTGTTCATTCATCTCACAGAATTACATCTTTCCCTTCAAGAAGCCTTTCGCTAAGGCTGTTCTTGTGGAATTGGCAAAGGGGTATTTGGAAGCCCATAGAGGGCTATGGTGAAAAAGCAAATATCTTCCGTTGAAAACTGGAAAGAAGCTTTCTGAGAAACTGCTCTGTGTTCTGTTAATTCATCTCACAGAGTTACATCTTTCCCTTCAAGAAGCCTTTCGCTAAGGCTGTTCTTGTGGAATTGGCAAAGGGATATTTGGAAGCCCATTGAGGGCTATGGTGAAAAAGGAAATATCTTCCGTTCAAAACTGGAAAGAAGCTTTCTGAGAAACTGCTCTGTGTTCTGTTAATTCATCTCACAGAGTTACATCTCTCCCTTCAAGAAGCCTTTCGCTAAGGCTGTTCTTGTGGAATTTGCAAAGGGATATTTGGAAGCCCTGAGGGCTATGGTGAAAAAGGAAATATCTTCCGTTGAAAACTGGAAAGAAGCTTTCTGAGAAACTGCTCTGTGTTCTGTTAATTCATCTCACGGAGTTACATCTTTCCCTGCAAGAAGCCTTTCGCTAAGGCTGTTCTTGTGGAATTGGCAAAGGGATATTTGGAAGCCCAAAGAGGGCTACGGTGAAAAAGGAAATATCCTCCGTTCAAAACTGGAAAGAAGCTTTCTGAGAAACTGCTCTGTGTTCTCTTAATTCTTCTCACAGAGCTACATCTTTCCCTTCAAGAAGCCTTTCGCTAAGGCTGTTCTTGTGGAATTGGCAAAGGGATATTTGGAACCACATAGAGGGCTATGGTGAAAAAGGAAATATCTTCCGTTCAAAACTGGAAAGAAGCTTTCTGAGAAACTGCTCTGTGTTCTGTTAATTCATCTCACAGAGTTACATCTTTCCCTTCAAGAAGCCTTTCGCTAAGGCTGTTCTTGTGGAATTTGCAAAGGGATATTTGGAAGCCCTGAGGGCTGTGGTGAAAAAGGAAATATCTTCCGTTCAAAACTGGAAAGAAGCTTTCTGAGAAACTGCTCTGTGTTCTGTTCATTCATCTCACAGAGTTACATCTTTCCCTTCAAGAAGCCTTTCGCTAAGGCTGTTGTTGTGGAATTGGCAAAGGGATATTTGGAAGCCCATAGAGGGCTACGGTGAAAAAGGAAATATCCTCCGTTCAAAACTGGAAAGAAGCTTTCTGAGAAACTGCTCTGTGTTCTCTTAATTCTTCTCACAGAGCTACATCTTTCCCTTCAAGAAGCCTTTCGCTAAGGCTGTTATTGTGGAATTCGCAAAGGGATATTTGGAGGCCCATAGAGGGCTATGGTGAAAAAGGAAATATCTTCCGTTCAAAACTGGAAAGAAGCTTTCTGAGAAACTGCTCTGTGTTCTGTTCATTCATCTCACAGAGTTACATCTTTCCCTTCAAAAAGTCTTTCGCTAAGGCTATTCTTGTGGAATTGGCAAAGGGATATTTGGAAGCCCATAGAGTGCTATGGTGAAAAAGGAAATATCTTCCCTTCATAACTGGAAAGAAGCTTTCTGAGAAACTTCTCTGTGTTCTCTTAATTCATCTCAGAGAGTTACATCTTTCCCTTCAAGAAGCCTTTCGCTAAGGCTGTTCTTGTGGAATTGGCAAAGGGATATTTGGAAGCCCATAAAGGGCTATGGTGAAAAAGGAAATATCTTCCGTTCAAAAGTGGAAAGAAACTTTCGGAGAAACTGCTCTGTGTTCTGTTAATTCATCTCACAGACTTACATCTTTCCCTTCAGCAAGCCTTTCGCTAAGGCTGTTCTTGTGGAATTGGCAAAGGGATATTTGGAAGCCCTTAGAGGCCTATGTTGAAAAAGGAAATATCTTCCGTTCAAAACTGGAAAGAAGCATTCTGAGAAACTGCTCTGTGTTCTGTTCATTCATCTCACAGAGTTACATCTTTCCCTTCAAGAAGCCTTTCGCTAAGTCTGTTCTTGTGGAATTGGCAAAAGGGTATTTGGAAGCCCATAGAGGGCTATGGTGAAAAAGCAAATATCTTCCGTTGAAAACTGGAAAGAAGCTTTCTGAGAAACTGCTCTGTGTTCTGTTAATTCATCTCACAGAGTTACATCTTTCCCTTCAAGAAGCCTTTCGCTAAGGCTGTTGTTGTGGAATTGGCAAAGGGATATTTGGAAGCCCATAGAGGGCTACGGTGAAAAAGGAAATATCCTCCGTTCAAAACTGGAAAGAAGCTTTCTGAGAAACTGCTCTGTGTTCTCTTAATTCTTCTCACAGAGCTACATCTTTCCCTTCAAGAAGCCTTTCGCTAAGGCTGTTCTTGCGGAATTCGCAAAGGGATATTTGGAAGCCCATAGAGGGCTATGGTGAAAAAGGAAATATCTTCAGTTCAAAACTGGAAAGAAGCTTTCTGAGAAACTGCTCTGTATTCTGTTCATTCATCTCACAGACTTACATCTTTCCCTTCAAGAAGCCTTTCGCTAAGGCGGTTCTTGTGGAATTGGCAAAGGGATATTTGGAAGCCCATCGAGGGCTATGGTGAAAAAGGAAATATCTTCCGTTCAAAACTGGAAAGAAGCTTTCTGAGAAACTGCTCTGTGTTCTGTTAATTCATCTCACAGAGTTACATCTTTCACTTCAAGAAGCCTTTCGCTAAGGCTGTTCTTGTGGAATTGGCAAAGGGATATTTGGAAACCCATAGAGGGCTATGGTGAAAAAGGAAATATCTTCCGTTCAAAAGTGGAAGGAAACTTTCTGAGAAACTGCTCTGTGTTCTGTTAATTCATCTCACAGAGTTACATCTTTTCCTTCAAGAAGCCTTTCGCTAAGGCTGTTCTTGTGGAATTGGCAAAGGGATACTTGGAATCACATAGAGGCCAATGGGAAAAGGAAATATCTTCCGTTCAAAACTGGAAAGAAGCTTTCTGAGAAACTGCTCTGTGTTCTGTTCATTCATCTCACAGAGTTACATCTTTCCCTTCAAGAAGCCTTTCGCTAAGGCTGTTCTTGTGGAATTGGCAAAGGGATATTTGGAAGCGCATAGAGGGCTATGGTGAAAAAGGAAATATCTTCCGTTGAAAACTGGAAAGAAGCTTTCTGAGAAACTGCTCTGTGTTCTGTTAATTCATCTCACAGAGTTACATCTTTCCCTTCAAGAAGCCTTTCGCTAAGGCTGTTCTTGTGGAATTGGCAAAGGGATATTTGGAACCACATAGAGGGCTATGGTGAAAAAGGAAATAACTTCCGTTCAAAACTGGAAAGAAGCTTTCTGAGAAACTGCTCTGTGTTCTGTTAATTCATCTCACCGAGTTACATCTTTCCCTTCAAGAAGCCTTTCGCTAAGGCTGTTCTTGTGGAATTGGCAAAGGGATATTTGGAAGCCCATAGAGGGCTATGGTGAAAAAGGAAATATCTTCCGTTCAAAACTGGAAAGAAGCTTTCTGAGAAACTGCTCTGTGTTCTGTTAATTCATCTCACAGAGTTACATCTTTCCTTTCAAGAAGCCTTTCGTTAAGGCTGTTCTTGTGGAATTTGCAAAGGGATATTTGGAAGCCCTGAGGGCTATGGTGAAAAAGGAAATATCTTCCGTTGAAAACTGGAAAGAAGCTTTCTGAGAAACTGCTCTGTGTTCTGTTAATTCATCTCACGGAGTTACATCTTTCCCTGCAAGAAGCCTTTCGCTAAGGCTGTTCTTGTGGAATTGGCAAAGGGATATTTGGAAGCCCATAGAGGGCTACGGTGAAAAAGGAAATATCCTCCGTTCAAAACTGGAAAGAAGCTTTCTGAGAAACTGCTCTGTGTTCTGTTAATTCTTCTCACAGAGCTACATCTTTCCCTTCAAGAAGCCTTTCGCTAAGGCTGTTCTTGTGGAATTGGCAAAGGGATATTTGGAACCACATAGAGGGCTAAGGTGAAAAAGGAAATATCTTCCGTTCAAAACTGGAAGGAAGCTTTCTGAGAAACTGCTCTGTGTTCTGTTAATTCATCTCACCGAGTTACATCTTTTCCTTCAAGAAGCCTTTCGCTAAGGCTGTTCTTGTGGAATTTGCAAAGGGATATTTGGAAGCCCTGAGGGCTATGGTGAAAAAGGAAATATCTTCCGTTCAAAACTGGAAAGAAGCTTTCTGAGAAACTGCTCTGTGTTCTGTTCATTCATCTCACAGAGTTACATCTTTCCCTTCAAGAAGCCTTTCGCTAAGGCTGTTGTTGTGGAATTGGCAAAGGGATATTTGGAAGCCCATAGAGGGCTACGGTGAAAAAGGAAATATCCTCCGTTCAAAACTGGAAAGAAGCTTTCTGAGAAACTGCTCTGTGTTCTCTTAATTCTTCTCACAGAGCTACATCTTTCCCTTCAAGAAGCCTTTCGCTAAGGCTGTTCTTACGGAATTCGCAAAGGGATATTTGGAAGCCCATAGAGGGCTATGGTGAAAAAGGAAATATCTTCCGTTCAAAACTGGAAAGAAGCTTTCTGAGAAACTGCTCTGTGTTCTGTTAATTCATCTCACAGAGTTACATCTTTCCCTTCAAAAAGCCTTTCGCTAAGGCTATTCTTGTGGAATTGGCAAAGGGATATTTGGAAGCCCAACGAGGGCTATGGTGAAAAAGGAAATATCTTCCGTTCAAAACTGGAAAGAAGCTTTCTGAGAAACTTCTCTGTGTTCTCTTAATTCATCTCACAGAGTTACATCTTTCCCTTCAAGAAGCCTTTCGCTAAGGCTGTTCTTGTGGAATTGGCAAAGGGATATTTGGAAGCCCATAAAGGGCTATGGTGAAAAAGGAAATATCTTCCGTTCAAAAGTGGAAAGAAGCTTTCGGAGAAACTGCTCTGTGTTCTGTTAATTCATCTCACAGAGTTACATCTTTCCCTTCAGCAAGCCTTTCGCTAAGGCTGTTCTTGTGGAATTGGCAAAGGGATATTTGGAAGCCCTTAGAGGCCTATGTTGAAAAAGGAAATATCTTCCGTTCAAAACTGGAAAGAAGCATTCTGAGAAACTGCTCTGTGTTGTGTTCATTCATCTCACAGAATTACATCTTGCCCTTCAAGAAGCCTTTCGCTAAGGCTGTTCTTGTGGAATTGGCAAAGGGGTATTTGGAAGCCCATAGAGGGCTATGGTGAAAAAGCAAATATCTTCCGTTGAAAACTGGAAAGAAGCTTTCTGAGAAACTGCTCTGTGTTCTGTTAATTCATCTCACAGAGTTACATCTTTCCCTTCAAGAAGCCTTTCGCTAAGTCTGTTCTTGTGGAATTGGCAAAGGGATATTTGGAAGCCCATTGAGGGCTATGGTGAAAAAGGAAATATCTTCCGTTCAAAACTGGAAAGAAGCTTTCTGAGAAACTGCTCTGTGTTCTGTTAATTCATCTCACAGAGTTACATCTCTCCCTTCAAGAAGCCTTTCGCTAAGGCTGTTCTTGTGGAATTTGCAAAGGGATATTTGGAAACCCTGAGGGCTATGGTGAAAAAGGAAATATCTTCCGTTGAAAACTGGAAAGAAGCTTTCTGAGAAACTGCTCTGTGTTCTGTTAATTCATCTCACGGAGTTACATCTTTCCCTGCAAGAAGCCTTTCGCTAAGGCTGTTCTTGTGGAATTGGCAAAGGGATATTTGGAAGCCCAAAGAGGGCTACGGTGAAAAAGGAAATATCCTCCGTTCAAAACTGGAAAGAAGCTTTCTGAGAAACTGCTCTGTGTTCTCTTAATTCTTCTCACAGAGCTACATCTTTCCCTTCAAGAAGCCTTTCGCTAAGGCTGTTCTTGTGGAATTGGCAAAGGGATATTTGGAACCACATAGAGGGCTATGGTGAAAAAGGAAATATCTTCCGTTCAAAACTGGAAAGAAGCTTTCTGAGAAACTGCTCTGTGTTCTGTTAATTCATCTCACAGAGTTACATCTTTCCCTTCAAGAAGCCTTTCGCTAAGGCTGTTCTTGTGGAATTTGCAAAGGGATATTTGGAAGCCCTGAGGGCTATGGTGAAAAAGGAAATATCTTCCGTTCAAAACTGGAAAGAAGCTTTCTGAGAAACTGCTCTGTGTTCTGTTCATTCATCTCACAGAGTTACATCTTTCCCTTCAAGAAGCCTTTCGCTAAGGCTGTTGTTGTGGAATTGGCAAAGGGATATTTGGAAGCCCATAGAGGGCTACGGTGAAAAAGGAAATATCCTCCGTTCAAAACTGGAAAGAAGCTTTCTGAGAAACTGCTCTGTGTTCTCTTAATTCTTCTCACAGAGCTACATCTTTCCCTTCAAGAAGCCTTTCGCTAAGGCTGTTATTGTGGAATTCGCAAAGGGATATTTGGAGGCCCATAGAGGGCTATGGTGAAAAAGGAAATATCTTCCGTTCAAAACTGGAAAGAAGCTTTCTGAGAAACTGCTCTGTGTTCTGTTAATTCATCTCACCGAGTTACATCTTTCCCTTCAAAAAGTCTTTCGCTAAGGCTATTCTTGTGGAATTGGCAAAGGGATATTTGGAAGCCCATAGAGGGCTATGGTGAAAAAGGAAATATCTTCCCTTCATAACTGGAAAGAAGCTTTCTGAGAAACTTCTCTGTGTTCTCTTAATTCATCTCAGAGAGTTACATCTTTCCCTTCAAGAAGCCTTTCGCTAAGGCTGTTCTTGTGGAATTGGCAAAGGGATATTTGGAAGACCATAAAGGGCTATGGTGAAAAAGGAAATATCTTCCGTTCAAAAGTGGAAAGAAACTTTCGGAGAAACTGCTCTGTGTTCTGTTAATTCATCTCACAGACTTACATCTTTCCCTTCAGCAAGCCTTTCGCTAAGGCTGTTCTTGTGGAATTGGCAAAGGGATATTTGGAAGCCCTTAGAGGCCTATGTTGAAAAAGGAAATATCTTCCGTTCAAAACTGGAAAGAAGCATTCTGAGAAACTGCTCTGTGTTCTGTTCATTCATCTCACAGAGTTACATCTTTCCCTTCAAGAAGCCTTTCGCTAAGTCTGTTCTTGTGGAATTGGCAAAAGGGTATTTGGAAGCCCATAGAGGGCTATGGTGAAAAAGCAAATATCTTCCGTTGAAAACTGGAAAGAAGCTTTCTGAGAAACTGCTCTGTGTTCTGTTAATTCATCTCACAGAGTTACATCTTTCCCTTCAAGAAGCCTTTCGCTAAGGCTGTTCTTGGGGAATTGGCAAAGTGATATTTGGAAGCCCATAGAGGGCTATGGTGAAAAAGGAAATATCTTCCGTTCAAAACTGCAAAGAAGCTTTCTGAGAAACTGCTCTGTGTTCTGTTAATTCATCTCACAGAGTTACATCTTTTCCTTCAAGAAGCCTTTCGCTAAGGCTGTTCTTGTGGAATTGGCAAAGGGATACTTGGAACCACATAGAGGCCAATGGGAAAAGGAAATATCTTCCGTTCAAAACTGGAAAGAAGGTTTCTGAGAAACTGCTCTGTGTTCTGTTCATTCATCTCACAGAGTTACATCTTTCCCTTCAAGAAGCCTTTCGCTAAGGCTGTTCTTGTGGAATTGGCAAAGGGATATTTGGAAGCGCATAGAGGGCTATGGTGAAAAAGGAAATATCTTCCGTTGAAAACTGGAAAGAAGCTTTCTGAGAAACTGCTCTGTGTTCTGTTAATTCATCTCACAGAGTTACATCTTTCCCTTCAAGAAGCCTTTCGCTAAGGCTGTTCTTGTGGAATTGGCAAAGGGATATTTGGAACCACATAGAGGGCTATGGTGAAAAAGGAAATATCTTCCGTTCAAAACTGGAAAGAAGCTTTCTGAGAAACTGCTCTGTGTTCTGTTAATTCATCTCACAGAGTTACATCTTTCCCTTCAAGAAGCCTTTCGCTATGGCTGTTCTTGTGGAATTGGCAAAGGGATATTTGGAAGCCCATAGAGGGCTATGGTGAAAAAGGAAATATCTTCCGTTCAAAACTGGAAAGAAGCTTTCTGAGAAACTGCTCTGTGTTCTGTTAATTCATCTCACAGAGTTACATCTTTCCCTTCAAGAAGCCTTTCGCTAAGGCTGTTCTTGTGGAATTTGCAAAGGGATATTTGGAAGCCCTGAGGGCTATGGTGAAAAAGGAAATATCTTCCGTTGAAAACTGGAAAGAAGCTTTCTGAGAAACTGCTCTGTGTTCTGTTAATTCATCTCACGGAGTTACATCTTTCCCTGCAAGAAGCCTTTCGCTAAGGCTGTTCTTGTGGAATTGGCAAAGGGATATTTGGAAGCCCATAGAGGGCTACGGTGAAAAAGGAAATATCCTCCGTTCAAAACTGGAAAGAAGCTTTCTGAGAAACTGCTCTGTGTTCTCTTAATTCCTCTCACAGAGCTACATCTTTCCCTTCAAGAAGCCTTTCGCTAAGGCTGTTCTTGTGGAATTGGCAAAGGGATATTTGGAACCACATAGAGGGCTATGGTGAAAAAGGAAATATCTTCCGTTCAAAACTGGAAGGAAGCTTTCTGAGAAACTGCTCTGTGTTCTGTTAATTCATCTCACAGAGTTACATCTTTCCCTTCAAGAAGCCTTTCGCTAAGGCTGTTCTTGTGGAATTGGCAAAGGGATATTTGGAAGCCCATAGAGGGCTATGGTGAAAAAGGAAATATCTTCCGTTCAAAACTGGAAAGAAGCTTTCTGAGAAACTGCTCTGTGTTCTGTTCATTCATCTCACAGAGTTACATCTTTCCCTTCAAGAAGCCTTTCGCTAAGGCTGTTCTTGTGGAATTTGCAAAGGGATATTTGGAAGCCCTGAGGGCTATGGTGAAAAAGGAAATATCTTCCGTTCAAAACTGGAAAGAAGCTTTCTGAGAAACTGCTCTGTGTTCTGTTCATTCATCTCACAGAGTTACATCTTTCCCTTCAAGAAGGCTTTCGCTAAGGCTGTTGTTGTGGAATTGGCAAAGGGATATTTGGAAGCCCATAGAGGGCTACGGTGAAAAAGGAAATATCCTCCGTTCAAAACTGGAAAGAAGCTTTCTGAGAAACTGCTCTGTGTTCTCTTAATTCTTCTCACAGAGCTACATCTTTCCCTTCAAGAAGCCTTTCGCTAAGGCTGTTCTTGCGGAATTCGCAAAGGGATATTTGGAAGCCCATAGAGGGCTATGGTGAAAAAGGAAATATCTTCCGTTCAAAACTGGAAAGAAGCTTTCTGAGAAACTGCTCTGTGTTCTGTTAATTCATCTCACAGAGTTACATCTTTCCCTTCAAAAAGCCTTTCGCTAAGGCTATTCTTGTGGAATTGGCAAAGGGATATTTGGAAGCCCATCGAGGGCTATGGTGAAAAAGGAAATATCTTCCATTCAAAACTGGAAAGAAGCTTACTGAGAAACTTCTCTGTGTTCTCTTAATTCATCTCACAGAGTTACATCTTTCCCTTCAAGAAGCCTTTCGCTAAGGCTGTTCTTGTGGAATTGGCAAAGGGATATTTGGAAGCCCATAAAGGGCTATGGTGAAAAAGGAAATATCTTCCGTTCAAAAGTGGAAAGAAGCTTTCGGAGAAACTGCTCTGTGTTCTGTTAATTCATCTCACAGAGTTACATCTTTCCCTTCAGCAAGCCTTTCGCTAAGGCTGTTCTTGTGGAATTGGCAAAGGGATATTTGGAAGCCCTTAGAGGCCTATGTTGAAAAAGGAAATATCTTCCGTTCAAAACTGGAAAGAAGCATTCTGAGAAACTGCTCTGTGTTCTGTTCATTCATCTCACAGAATTACATCTTTCCCTTCCAGAAGCCTTTCTCTAAGGCTGTTCTTGTGGAATTGGCAAAGGGGTATTTGGAAGCCCATAGAGGGCTATGGTGAAAAAGCAAATATCTTCCGTTGAAAACTGGCTAGAAGCTTTCTGAGAAACTGCTCTGTGTTCTGTTAATTCAGTTCACAGAGTTACATCTTTCCCTTCAAGAAGCCTTTCGCTAAGGCTGTTCTTGTGGAATTGGCAAAGGGATATTTGGAAGCCCATAGAGGGCTACGGTGAAAAAGGAAATATCTTCCGTTCAAAAGTGGAAAGAAGCTTTCTGAGAAACTGCTCTGTGTTCTGTTAATTCATCTCACAGAGTTACATCTTTCCCTTCAAAAAGTCTTTCGCTAAGGCTGTTCTTGTGGAATTGGCAAAGGGATATTTGGAAGCCCTTAGAGGCCTATGTTGAAAAAGGAAATATCTTCCGTTCAAAACTGGAAAGAAGCATTCTGAGAAACTGCTCTGTGTTCTGTTCATTCATCTCACAGAGTTACATCTTTCCCTTCAAGAAGCCTTTCGCTAAGGCTGTTCTTGTGGAATTGGCAAAGGGATATTTGGAAGCGCATAGAGGGCTATGGTGAAAAAGGAAATATCTTCCGTTGAAAACTGGAAAGAAGCTTTCTGAGAAACTGCTCTGTGTTCTGTTAATTCATCTCACAGAGTTACATCTTTCCCTTCAAGAAGCCTTTCGCTAAGGCTGTTCTTGTGGAATTGGCAAAGGGATATTTGGAACCACATAGAGGGCTATGGTGAAAAAGGAAATATCTTCCGTTCAAAACTGGAAAGAAGCTTTCTGAGAAACTGCTCTGTGTTCTGTTAATTCATCTCACAGAGTTACATCTTTCCCTTCAAGAAGCCTTTCGCTATGGCTGTTCTTGTGGAATTGGCAAAGGGATATTTGGAAGCCCATAGAGGGCTATGGTGAAAAAGGAAATATCTTCCGTTCAAAACTGGAAAGAAGCTTTCTGAGAAACTGCTCTGTGTTCTGTTAATTCATCTCACAGAGTTACATCTTTCCCTTCAAGAAGCCTTTCGCTAAGGCTGTTCTTGTGGAATTTGCAAAGGGATATTTGGAAGCCCTGAGGGCTATGGTGAAAAAGGAAATATCTTCCGTTGAAAACTGGAAAGAAGCTTTCTGAGAAACTGCTCTGTGTTCTGTTAATTCATCTCACGGAGTTACATCTTTCCCTGCAAGAAGCCTTTCGCTAAGGCTGTTCTTGTGGAATTGGCAAAGGGATATTTGGAAGCCCATAGAGGGCTACGGTGAAAAAGGAAATATCCTCCGTTCAAAACTGGAAAGAAGCTTTCTGAGAAACTGCTCTGTGTTCTCTTAATTCCTCTCACAGAGCTACATCTTTCCCTTCAAGAAGCCTTTCGCTAAGGCTGTTCTTGTGGAATTGGCAAAGGGATATTTGGAACCACATAGAGGGCTATGGTGAAAAAGGAAATATCTTCCGTTCAAAACTGGAAGGAAGCTTTCTGAGAAACTGCTCTGTGTTCTGTTAATTCATCTCACAGAGTTACATCTTTCCCTTCAAGAAGCCTTTCGCTAAGGCTGTTCTTGTGGAATTGGCAAAGGGATATTTGGAAGCCCATAGAGGGCTATGGTGAAAAAGGAAATATCTTCCGTTCAAAACTGGAAAGAAGCTTTCTGAGAAACTGCTCTGTGTTCTGTTCATTCATCTCACAGAGTTACATCTTTCCCTTCAAGAAGCCTTTCGCTAAGGCTGTTCTTGTGGAATTTGCAAAGGGATATTTGGAAGCCCTGAGGGCTATGGTGAAAAAGGAAATATCTTCCGTTCAAAACTGGAAAGAAGCTTTCTGAGAAACTGCTCTGTGTTCTGTTCATTCATCTCACAGAGTTACATCTTTCCCTTCAAGAAGGCTTTCGCTAAGGCTGTTGTTGTGGAATTGGCAAAGGGATATTTGGAAGCCCATAGAGGGCTACGGTGAAAAAGGAAATATCCTCCGTTCAAAACTGGAAAGAAGCTTTCTGAGAAACTGCTCTGTGTTCTCTTAATTCTTCTCACAGAGCTACATCTTTCCCTTCAAGAAGCCTTTCGCTAAGGCTGTTCTTGCGGAATTCGCAAAGGGATATTTGGAAGCCCATAGAGGGCTATGGTGAAAAAGGAAATATCTTCCGTTCAAAACTGGAAAGAAGCTTTCTGAGAAACTGCTCTGTGTTCTGTTAATTCATCTCACAGAGTTACATCTTTCCCTTCAAAAAGCCTTTCGCTAAGGCTATTCTTGTGGAATTGGCAAAGGGATATTTGGAAGCCCATCGAGGGCTATGGTGAAAAAGGAAATATCTTCCATTCAAAACTGGAAAGAAGCTTACTGAGAAACTTCTCTGTGTTCTCTTAATTCATCTCACAGAGTTACATCTTTCCCTTCAAGAAGCCTTTCGCTAAGGCTGTTCTTGTGGAATTGGCAAAGGGATATTTGGAAGCCCATAAAGGGCTATGGTGAAAAAGGAAATATCTTCCGTTCAAAAGTGGAAAGAAGCTTTCGGAGAAACTGCTCTGTGTTCTGTTAATTCATCTCACAGAGTTACATCTTTCCCTTCAGCAAGCCTTTCGCTAAGGCTGTTCTTGTGGAATTGGCAAAGGGATATTTGGAAGCCCTTAGAGGCCTATGTTGAAAAAGGAAATATCTTCCGTTCAAAACTGGAAAGAAGCATTCTGAGAAACTGCTCTGTGTTCTGTTCATTCATCTCACAGAATTACATCTTTCCCTTCCAGAAGCCTTTCTCTAAGGCTGTTCTTGTGGAATTGGCAAAGGGGTATTTGGAAGCCCATAGAGGGCTATGGTGAAAAAGCAAATATCTTCCGTTGAAAACTGGCTAGAAGCTTTCTGAGAAACTGCTCTGTGTTCTGTTAATTCAGTTCACAGAGTTACATCTTTCCCTTCAAGAAGCCTTTCGCTAAGGCTGTTCTTGTGGAATTGGCAAAGGGATATTTGGAAGCCCATAGAGGGCTACGGTGAAAAAGGAAATATCTTCCGTTCAAAAGTGGAAAGAAGCTTTCTGAGAAACTGCTCTGTGTTCTGTTAATTCATCTCACAGAGTTACATCTTTCCCTTCAAAAAGTCTTTCGCTAAGGCTGTTCTTGTGGAATTGGCAAAGGGATATTTGGAAGCCCTTAGAGGCCTATGTTGAAAAAGGAAATATCTTCCGTTCAAAACTGGAAAGAAGCATTCTGAGAAACTGCTCTGTGTTCTGTTCATTCATCTCACAGAGTTACATCTTTCCCTTCAAGAAGCCTTTCGCTAAGTCTGTTCTTGTGGAATTGGCAAAAGGGTATTTGGAAGCCCATAGAGGGCTATGGTGAAAAAGCAAATATCTTCCGTTGAAAACTGGAAAGAAGCTTTCTGAGAAACTGCTCTGTGTTCTGTTAATTCATCTCACAGAGTTACATCTTTCCCTTCAAGAAGCCTTTCGCTAAGGCTGTTCTTGGGGAATTGGCAAAGTGATATTTGGAAGCCCATAGAGGGCTATGGTGAAAAAGGAAATATCTTCCGTTCAAAACTGCAAAGAAGCTTTCTGAGAAACTGCTCTGTGTTCTGTTAATTCATCTCACAGAGTTACATCTTTCACTTCAAGAAGCCTTTCGCTAAGAGTGTTCTTGTGGAATTGGCAAAGGGATATTTGGAAGCCCATAGAGGGCTATGGTGAAAAAGGAAGTATCTTTCGTTCAAAACTGGCAAGAAGCTTTCTGAGAAACTGCTCTGTGTTCTGTTAATTCATCTCACAGAGTTACATCTTTCCCTTCCAGAAGCCTTTCGCTAAGGCTGTTCTTGTGGAATTGGCAAAGGGATATTTGGAAGCCCATAGAGGGCTATGGTGAAAAAGGAAATATCTTCCGTTCCAAACTGGAAACAAGCTTTCTGAGAAACTGCTCTGTGTTCTGTTAATTCATCTCACCGAGTTACATCTTTCCCATCCATAAGCCTTTCGCTAAGGCTGTTCTTGTGGAATTGGCAAAGGGATATTTGGAACCCCTTAGAGGCCTATGGTGAAAAAGGAAATAACTTCCGTTCAAAACTGGAAAGAAGCTTTCTGAGAAACTGCTCTGTGTTCTCTTCATTCATCTCACAGAGTTACATCTTTCCCTTCAAGAAGCCTTTCGCTAAGGCTGTTCTTGTGGAATTGGCAAAGGGATATTTGGAAGCCCATAGAGGGCTATGGTGAAAAAGGAAATATCTTCCGTTCATAACTGGAAAGAAGCTTTCTGAGAAACTGCTCTGTGTTCTCTTAATTCATCTCACAGAGTTACATCTTTCCCTTCAAGAAGCCTTTCGCTAAGGCTGTTCTTGTGGAATTGGCAAAGGGATATTTGGAAGCCCATAGAGATCTATGGTGAAAAAGGAAATATCTTCGATTCAAAACTGGAAAGAAGCTTTCTGAGAAACTGCTCTGTGTTCTGTTAATTCATCTCACCGAGTTACATCTTTCCCTTCAAGAAGCCTTTCGCTAAGGCTGTTCTTGTGGAATTAGCAAAGGGATATTTGGAACCCCATAGAGGCCTATGGTGAAAAAGGAAATATCTTCCGTTCAAAACTGGAAAGAAGCTTTCTGAGAAACTGCTCTGTGTTCTGTTCATTCATCTCACAGAGTTACATCTTTCCCTTCAAGAAGCTTTTCGCTAAGGCTGTTCTTGTGGAATTGGCAAAGGGATATTTGGAAGCCCATAGAGGGCTATGGTGAAAAAGGAAATATCTTCCGTTCAAAACTGGAAAGAAGCTTTCTGAGAAACTGCTCTGTGTTCTGTTCATTCATCTCACCGAGTTACATCTTTCCCTTCAAGAAGCCTTTCGCTAAGGCTGTTCTTGTGGAATTGGCAAAGGGATATTTGGAAGCCCTGAGGGCTATGGTGAAAAAGGAAATATCTTCCGATGAAAACTGAAAAGAAGCTTTCTGAGAAACTGCTCTGTGTTCTGTTCATTCATCTCACAGAATTACATCTTTCCCTTCAAGAAGCCTTTCGCTAAGGCTGTTCTTGTGGAATTGGCAAAGGGATATTTGGAAGCCCATAGAGGGCTACGGTGAAAAAGGAAATATCCTCCGTTCAAAACTGGAAAGAAGCTTTCTGAGAAACTGCTCTGTGTTCTGTTAATTCATCTCACCGAGTTACATCTTTCCCTTCAAGAAGCCTTTCGCTAAGGCTGTTCTTGGGGAATTGGCAAAGGGATATTTGGAAGCCCAGAGAGGGCTATGGTGAAAAAGGAAATATCTTCCGTTCAAAACTGGAAAGAAGCTTTCTCAGAAACTGCTCTGTGTTCTGTTCATTCATCTCACAGAGTTACATCTTTCCATTCAAGAAGCCTTTCGCTAAGGCTGTTCTAGTGGAATTGGCAAAGGGATATTTGGAAGCCCTAGAGGGCTATGGTGAAAAAGGAAATATCTTCCGTTCAAAACTTTAAAGAAGCTTTCTGAGAAACTGCTCTGTGTTCTGTTAATTCATCTCACAGAGTTACATCTTTCCCTTCAAGAAGCCTTTCGCTAAGGCTGTTCTTGTGGAATTGGCAAAGGGATATTTGGAAGCCCATAGAGGGCTATGGTGAAAAAGGAAATATCTTCCGTTCAAAACTGGAAAGAAGCTTTCTGAGAAACTGCTCTGTGTTCTGTTAATTCATCTCACAGAGTTACATCTTTCCCTTCAAGAAGCCTTTCGCTAAGGCTGTTCTTGGGGAATTGGCAAAGTGATATTTGGAAGCCCATACAGGGCTATGGTGAAAAAGGAAATATCTTCCGTTCAAAACTGGAAAGAGGCTTTCTGAGAAACTGCTCTGTGTTCTGTTCATTCATCTCACAGAGTTACCTCTTTCCCTTCAAGAAGCCTTTCGCTAAGGCTGTTCTAGTGGAATTGGCAAAGGGATATTTGGAAGCCCTTAGAGGGCTATGGTGAAAAAGGAAATATCTTCCGTTCAAAACTGGAAAGAAGCTTTCTGAGAAACTGCTCTGTGTTCTGTTAATTTATCTCACAGAGTTACATCTTTCCCTTCAAGAAGCCTTTCGCTTAGGCGGTTCTTGGGGAATTGGCAAAGTGATATTTGGAAGCCCATAGAGGGCTATGGTGAAAAAGGAAATATCTTCCGTTCAAAACTGTAAGGAAGCTTTCTGAGAAACTGCTCTGTGTTCTGTTAATTCATCTCACTGAGTTACATCTTTCCCTTCAAGAAGCCTTTCGCTAAGGCTGTTCTTGTGGAATTGGCAAAGGGATATTTGGAAGCCCATAGAGGGCTATGGTGAAAAAGGAAATATCTTCCGTTCAAAACTGGAAAGAAGCTTTCGGAGAAACTGCTCTGTGTTCTGTTAATTCATCTCACAGAGTTACATCTTTCCCTTCAAGAAGCCTTTCGCTAAGGCTGTTCTTGTGGAATTGGCAAAGGGATATTTGGAAGCCCATAGAGGGCTATGGTGAAAAAGGAAATATCTTCCGTTCAAAACTGGAAAGAAGCTTTCTGAGAAACTGCTCTGTGTTCTGTTAATTCATCTCACAGAGTTACATCTTTCCCTTCAACAAGCCTTTCGCTAAGGCTGTTCTTGAGGAATTGGCAAAGGGATATTTGGAAGCCCATAGAGGGCTATGGTGAAAAAGGAAATATCTTCCGTTCAAAACTGGAAAGAAGCTTTCTGAGAAACTGCTCCGTGTTCTGTTAATTCATCTCACAGAGTTACATCTTTCCCTTCCAGAAGCCTTTCGCTAAGGCTGTTCTTGTGGAATTGGCAAAGGGATATTTGGAAGCCCTTAGAGGGCTATGGTGAAAAAGGAAATATCTTCCGTTCCAAACTGGAAAGAAGCTTTCTGAGAAACTGCTCTGTGTTCTGTTAATTCATCTCACCGAGTTACATCTTTCCCTTCAAGAAGCCTTTCGCTAAGGCTGTTCTTGTGGAATTGGCAAAGGCATATTTGGAAGCCCATAGAGGGCTATGGTGAAAAACGAAATATCTTCCGTTCAAAACTGGAAAGAAGCTTTCTGAGAAACTGCTCTGTGTTCTGTTAATTCATCTCACCGAGTTACATCTTTCCCTTCAAGAAGCCTTTCGCTAAGGCTGTTCTTGTGGAATTGGCAAAGGGATATTTGGAAGCCCATAGAGGGCTATGGTGAAAAAGGAAATATCTTCCGTTCAAAACTGGAAAGAAGCTTTCTGAGAAACTGCTCTGTGTTCTGTTAATTCATCTCACAGAGTTACATCTCTCCCTTCAAGAAGCCTTTCGCTAAGGCTGTTCTTGTGGAATTTGCAAAGTGATATTTGGAAGCCCTGAGGGCTATGGTGAAAAAGGAAATATCTTCCGTTGAAAACTGGAAAGAAGCTTTCTGAGAAACTGCTCTGTGTTCTGTTAATTCATCTCACGGAGTTACATCTTTCCCTGCAAGAAGCCTTTCGCTAAGGCTGTTCTTGTGGAATTGGCAAAGGGATATTTGGAAGCCCATAGAGGGCTACGGTGAAAAAGGAAATATCCTCCGTTCAAAACTGGAAAGAAGCTTTCTGAGAAACTGCTCTGTGTTCTCTTAATTCTTCTCACAGAGCTACATCTTTCCCTTCAAGAAGCCTTTCGCTAAGGCTGTTCTTGTAGAATTGGCAAAGGGATATTTGGAACCACATAGAGGGCTATGGTGAAAAAGGAAATATCTTCCGTTCAAAACTGGAAAGAAGCTTTCTGAGAAACTGCTCTGTGTTCTGTTAATTCATCTCACCGAGTTACATCTTTCCCTTCAAGAAGCCTTTCGCTAAGGCTGTTCTTGTGGAATTGGCAAAGGGATATTTGGAAGCCCGTAGAGGGCTATGGTGAAAAAGGAAATATCTTCCGTTCAAAACTGGAAAGAAGCTTTCTGAGAAACTGCTCTGTGTTCTGTTAATTCATCTCACAGATTTACATCTTTCCCTTCAAGAAGCCTTTCGCTAAGGCTGTTCTTGTGGAATTTGCAAAGGGATATTTGGAAGCCCATAGAGGGCTATGGTGAAAAAGGAAATATCTTCCGTTCAAAACTGGAAAGAAGCTTTCTGAGAAACTGCTCTGTGTTCTGTTAATTCATCTCACAGAGTTACATCTTTCCCTTCAAGAAGCCTTTCGCTAAGGCTGTTGTTGTGGAATTGGCAAAGGGATATTTGGAAGCCCATAGAGGGCTACGGTGAAAAAGGAAATATCCTCCGTTCAAAACTGGAAAGAAGCTTTCTGAGAAACTGCTCTGTGTTCTCTTAATTCTTCTCACAGAGCTACATCTTTCCCTTCAAGAAGCCTTTCGCTAAGGCTGTTATTGTGGAATTCGCAAAGGGATATTTGGAAGCCCATAGAGGGCTATGGTGAAAAAGGAAATATCTTCCGTTCAAAACTGGAAAGAAGCTTTCTGAGAAACTCCTCTGTGTTCTGTTAATTCATCTCACAGAGTTACATCTTTCCCTTCAAAAAGTCTTTCGCTAAGGCTATTCTTGTGGAATTGGCAAAGTGATATTTGGAAGCCCATAGAGGGCTATGGTGAAAAAGGAAATATCTTCCGTTCAAAACTGGAAAGAAGCTTTCTGAGAAACTTCTCTGTGTTCTCTTAATTCATCTCACAGAGTTACATCTTTCCCTTCAAGAAGCCTTTCGCTAAGGCTGTTCTTGTGGAATTGGCAAAGGGATATTTGGAAGCCCATAAAGGGCTATGGTGAAAAAGGAAATATCTTCCGTTCAAAACTGGAAAGAAACTTTCGGAGAAACTGCTCTGTGTTCTGTTAATTCATCTCACAGAGTTACATCTTTCCCTTCAGCAAGCCTTTCGCTAAGGCTGTTCTTGTGGAATTGGCAAAGGGATATTTGGAAGCCCTTAGAGGCCTATGTTGAAAAAGGAAATATCTTCCGTTCAAAACTGGAAAGAAGCATTCTGAGAAACTGCTCTGTGTTCTGTTCATTCATCTCACAGAGTTACATCTTTCCCTTCAAGAAGCCTTTCGCTAAGTCTGTTCTTGTGGAATTGGCAAAAGGGTATTTGGAAGCCCATAGAGGGCTATGGTGAAAAAGCAAATATCTTCCGTTGAAAACTGGAAAGAAGCTTTCTGAGAAACTGCTCTGTGTTCTGTTAATTCATCTCACAGAGTTACATCTTTCCCTTCAAGAAGCCTTTCGCTAAGGCTGTTCTTGGGGAATTGGCAAAGTGATATTTGGAAGCCCATAGAGGGCTATGGTGAAAAAGGAAATATCTTCCGTTCAAAACTGCAAAGAAGCTTTCTGAGAAACTGCTCTGTGTTCTGTTAATTCATCTCACAGAGTTACATCTTTCACTTCAAGAAGCCTTTCGCTAAGAGTGTTCTTGTGGAATTGGAAAAGGGATATTTGGAAGCCCATAGAGGGCTATGGTGAAAAAGGAAGTATCTTTCGTTCAAAACAGGCAAGAAGCTTTCGGAGAAACTGCTCTGTGTTCTGTTAATTCATCTCACAGAGTTACATCTTTCCCTTCAAGAAGCCTTTCGCTAAGGCTGTTCTTGTGGAATTGGCAAAGGGATATTTGGAAGCCCATAGAGGGCTATGGTGAAAAAGGAAATATCTTCCGTTCAAAAGTGGAAGGAAACTTTCTGAGAAACTGCTCTGTGTTCTGTTAATTCATCTCACAGAGTTACATCTTTTCCTTCAAGAAGCCTTTCGCTAAGGCTGTTCTTGTGGAATTGGCAAAGGGATACTTGGAACCACATAGAGGCCAATGGGAAACGGAAATATCTTCCGTTCAAAACTGGAAAGAAGGTTTCTGAGAAACTGCTCTGTGTTCTGTTCATTCATCTCACAGAGTTACATCTTTCCCTTCAAGAAGCCTTTCGCTAAGGCTGTTCTTGTGGAATTGGCAAAGGGATATTTGGAACCACATAGAGGGCTATGGTGAAAAAGGAAATATCTTCCGTTCAAAACTGGAAAGAAGCTTTCTGAGAAACTGCTCTGTGTTCTGTTAATTCATCTCACCGAGTTACATCTTTCCCTTCAAGAAGCCTTTCGCTAAGGCTGTTCTTGTGGGATTGGCAAAGGGATATTTGGAAGCCCATAGAGGGCTATGGTGAAAAAGGAAATATCTTCCGTTCAAAACTGGAAAGAAGCTTTCTGAGAAACTGCTCTGTGTTCTGTTAATTCATCTCACAGAGTTACATCTTTCCTTTCAAGAAGCCTTTCGTTAAGGCTGTTCTTGTGGAATTTGCAAAGGGATATTTGGAAGCCCTGAGGGCTATGGTGAAAAAGGAAATATCTTCCGTTGAAAACTGGAAAGAAGCTTTCTGAGAAACTGCTCTGTGTTCTGTTAATTCATCTCACGGAGTTACATCTTTCCCTGCAAGAAGCCTTTCGCTAAGGCTGTTCTTGTGGAATTGGCAAAGGGATATTTGGAAGCCCATAGAGGGCTACGGTGAAAAAGGAAATATCCTCCGTTCAAAACTGGAAAGAAGCTTTCTGAGAAACTGCTCTGTGTTCTGTTAATTCTTCTCACAGAGCTACATCTTTCCCTTCAAGAAGCCTTTCGCTAAGGCTGTTCTTGTGGAATTGGCAAAGGGATATTTGGAACCACATAGAGGGCTATGGTGAAAAAGGAAATATCTTCCGTTCAAAACTGGAAAGAAGCTTTCTGAGAAACTGCTCTGTGTTCTGTTAATTCATCTCACCGAGTTACATCTTTCCCTTCAAGAAGCCTTTCGCTAAGGCTGTTCTTGTGGAATTGGCAAAGGGATATTTGGAAGCCCATAGAGGGCTATGGTGATAAAGGAAATATCTTCCGTTCAAAACTGGAAAGAAGCTTTCTGAGAAACTGCTCTGTGTTCTGTTAATTCATCTCACAGAGTTACATCTTTCCCTTCAAGAAGCCTTTCGCTAAGGCTGTTCTTGTGGAATTTGCAAAGGGATATTTGGAAGCCCTGAGGGCTATGGTGAAAAAGGAAATATCTTCCGTTCAAAACTGGAAAGAAGCTTTCTGAGAAACTGCTCTGTGTTCTGTTCATTCATCTCACAGAGTTACATCTTTCCCTTCAAGAAGCCTTTCGCTAAGGCTGTTGTTGTGGAATTGGCAAAGGGATATTTGGAAGCCCATAGAGGGCTACGGTGAAAAAGGAAATATCCTCCGTTCAAAACT
Source organism: Chlorocebus sabaeus (assembly GCF_047675955.1). Taxonomy (NCBI): domain Eukaryota; kingdom Metazoa; phylum Chordata; class Mammalia; order Primates; family Cercopithecidae; genus Chlorocebus; species Chlorocebus sabaeus. Next base: position 35,557,445 of record NC_132908.1, read on the forward strand.
GGAAAGAAGCTTTCTGAGAAACTGCTCTGTGTTCTCTTAATTCTTCTCACAGAGCTACATCTTTCCCTTCAAGAAGCCTTTCGCTAAGGCTGTTATTGTGGAATTCGCAAAGGGATATTTGGAAGCCCATAGAGGGCTATGGTGAAAAAGGAAATATCTTCCGTTCAAAACTGGAAAGAAGCTTTCTGAGAAACTACTCTGTGTTCTGTTAATTCATCTCACAGAGTTACATCTTTCCCTTCAAAAAGTCTTTCGCTAAGGCTATTCTTGTGGAATTGGCAAAGGGATATTTGGAAGCCCATAGAGGGCTATGGTGAAAAAGGAAATATCTTCCGTTCAAAACTGGAAAGAAGCTTTCTGAGAAACTTCTCTGTGTTCTCTTAATTCATCTCACAGAGTTACATCTTTCCCTTCAAGAAGCCTTTCGCTAAGGCTGTTCTTGTGGAATTGGCAAAGGGATATTTGGAAGCCCATAAAGGGCTATGGTGAAAAAGGAAATATCTTCCGTTCAAAACTGGAAAGAAACTTTCGGAGAAACTGCTCTGTGTTCTGTTAATTCATCTCACAGAGTTACATCTTTCCCTTCAGCAAGCCTTTCGCTAAGGCTGTTCTTGTGGAATTGGCAAAGGGATATTTGGAAGCCCTTAGAGGCCTATGTTGAAAAAGGAAATATCTTCCGTTCAAAACTGGAAAGAAGCATTCTGAGAAACTGCTCTGTGTTCTGTTCATTCATCTCACAGAGTTACATCTTTCCCTTCAAGAAGCCTTTCGCTAAGTCTGTTCTTGTGGAATTGGCAAAAGGGTATTTGGAAGCCCATAGAGGGCTATGGTGAAAAAGCAAATATCTTCCGTTGAAAACTGGAAAGAAGCTTTCTGAGAAACTGCTCTGTGTTCTGTTAATTCATCTCACAGAGTTACATCTTTCCCTTCAAGAAGCCTTTCGCTAAGGCTGTTCTTGGGGAATTGGCAAAGTGATATTTGGAAGCCCATAGAGGGCTATGGTGAAAAAGGAAATATCTTCCGTTCAAAACTGCAAAGAAGCTTTCTGAGAAACTGCTCTGTGTTCTGTTAATTCATCTCACAGAGTTACATCTTTCACTTCAAGAAGCCTTTCGCTAAGAGTGTTCTTGTGGAATTGGAAAAGGGATATTTGGAAGCCCATAGAGGGCTATGGTGAAAAAGGAAGTATCTTTCGTTCAAAACAGGCAAGAAGCTTTCGGAGAAACTGCTCTGTGTTCTGTTAATTCATCTCACAGAGTTACATCTTTCCCTTCAAGAAGCCTTTCGCTAAGGCTGTTCTTGTGGAATTGGCAAAGGGATATTTGGAAGCCCATAGAGGGCTATGGTGAAAAAGGAAATATCTTCCGTTCAAAAGTGGAAGGAAACTTTCTGAGAAACTGCTCTGTGTTCTGTTAATTCATCTCACAGAGTTACATCTTTTCCTTCAAGAAGCCTTTCGCTAAGGCTGTTCTTGTGGAATTGGCAAAGGGATACTTGGAACCACATAGAGGCCAATGGGAAACGGAAATATCTTCCGTTCAAAACTGGAAAGAAGGTTTCTGAGAAACTGCTCTGTGTTCTGTTCATTCATCTCACAGAGTTACATCTTTCCCTTCAAGAAGCCTTTCGCTAAGGCTGTTCTTGTGGAATTGGCAAAGGGATATTTGGAACCACATAGAGGGCTATGGTGAAAAAGGAAATATCTTCCGTTCAAAACTGGAAAGAAGCTTTCTGAGAAACTGCTCTGTGTTCTGTTAATTCATCTCACCGAGTTACATCTTTCCCTTCAAGAAGCCTTTCGCTAAGGCTGTTCTTGTGGGATTGGCAAAGGGATATTTGGAAGCCCATAGAGGGCTATGGTGAAAAAGGAAATATCTTCCGTTCAAAACTGGAAAGAAGCTTTCTGAGAAACTGCTCTGTGTTCTGTTAATTCATCTCACAGAGTTACATCTTTCCTTTCAAGAAGCCTTTCGTTAAGGCTGTTCTTGTGGAATTTGCAAAGGGATATTTGGAAGCCCTGAGGGCTATGGTGAAAAAGGAAATATCTTCCGTTGAAAACTGGAAAGAAGCTTTCTGAGAAACTGCTCTGTGTTCTGTTAATTCATCTCACGGAGTTACATCTTTCCCTGCAAGAAGCCTTTCGCTAAGGCTGTTCTTGTGGAATTGGCAAAGGGATATTTGGAAGCCCATAGAGGGCTACGGTGAAAAAGGAAATATCCTCCGTTCAAAACTGGAAAGAAGCTTTCTGAGAAACTGCTCTGTGTTCTGTTAATTCTTCTCACAGAGCTACATCTTTCCCTTCAAGAAGCCTTTCGCTAAGGCTGTTCTTGTGGAATTGGCAAAGGGATATTTGGAACCACATAGAGGGCTATGGTGAAAAAGGAAATATCTTCCGTTCAAAACTGGAAAGAAGCTTTCTGAGAAACTGCTCTGTGTTCTGTTAATTCATCTCACCGAGTTACATCTTTCCCTTCAAGAAGCCTTTCGCTAAGGCTGTTCTTGTGGAATTGGCAAAGGGATATTTGGAAGCCCATAGAGGGCTATGGTGATAAAGGAAATATCTTCCGTTCAAAACTGGAAAGAAGCTTTCTGAGAAACTGCTCTGTGTTCTGTTAATTCATCTCACAGAGTTACATCTTTCCCTTCAAGAAGCCTTTCGCTAAGGCTGTTCTTGTGGAATTTGCAAAGGGATATTTGGAAGCCCTGAGGGCTATGGTGAAAAAGGAAATATCTTCCGTTCAAAACTGGAAAGAAGCTTTCTGAGAAACTGCTCTGTGTTCTGTTCATTCATCTCACAGAGTTACATCTTTCCCTTCAAGAAGCCTTTCGCTAAGGCTGTTGTTGTGGAATTGGCAAAGGGATATTTGGAAGCCCATAGAGGGCTACGGTGAAAAAGGAAATATCCTCCGTTCAAAACTGGAAAGAAGCTTTCTGAGAAACTGCTCTGTGTTCTCTTAATTCTTCTCACAGAGCTACATCTTTCCCTTCAAGAAGCCTTTCGCTAAGGCTGTTATTGTGGAATTCGCAAAGGGATATTTGGAAGCCCATAGAGGGCTATGGTGAAAAAGGAAATATCTTCCGTTCAAAACTGGAAAGAAGCTTTCTGAGAAACTACTCTGTGTTCTGTTAATTCATCTCACAGAGTTACATCTTTCCCTTCAAAAAGTCTTTCGCTAAGGCTATTCTTGTGGAATTGGCAAAGGGATATTTGGAAGCCCATAGAGGGCTATGGTGAAAAAGGAAATATCTTCCGTTCAAAACTGGAAAGAAGCTTTCTGAGAAACTTCTCTGTGTTCTCTTAATTCATCTCACAGAGTTACATCTTTCCCTTCAAGAAGCCTTTCGCTAAGGCTGTTCTTGTGGAATTGGCAAAGGGATATTTGGAAGCCCATAAAGGGCTATGGTGAAAAAGGAAATATCTTCCGTTCAAAACTGGAAAGAAACTTTCGGAGAAACTGCTCTGTGTTCTGTTAATTCATCTCACAGAGTTACATCTTTCCCTTCAGCAAGCCTTTCGCTAAGGCTGTTCTTGTGGAATTGGCAAAGGGATATTTGGAAGCCCTTAGAGGCCTATGTTGAAAAAGGAAATATCTTCCGTTCAAAACTGGAAAGAAGCATTCTGAGAAACTGCTCTGTGTTCTGTTCATTCATCTCACAGAGTTACATCTTTCCCTTCAAGAAGCCTTTCGCTAAGTCTGTTCTTGTGGAATTGGCAAAAGGGTATTTGGAAGCCCATAGAGGGCTATGGTGAAAAAGCAAATATCTTCCGTTGAAAACTGGAAAGAAGCTTTCTGAGAAACTGCTCTGTGTTCTGTTAATTCATCTCACAGAGTTACATCTTTCCCTTCAAGAAGCCTTTCGCTAAGGCTGTTCTTGGGGAATTGGCAAAGTGATATTTGGAAGCCCATAGAGGGCTATGGTGAAAAAGGAAATATCTTCCGTTCAAAACTGCAAAGAAGCTTTCTGAGAAACTGCTCTGTGTTCTGTTAATTCATCTCACAGAGTTACATCTTTCACTTCAAGAAGCCTTTCGCTAAGAGTGTTCTTGTGGAATTGGAAAAGGGATATTTGGAAGCCCATAGAGGGCTATGGTGAAAAAGGAAGTATCTTTCGTTCAAAACAGGCAAGAAGCTTTCTGAGAAACTGCTCTGTGTTCTGTTAATTCATCTCACAGAGTTACATCTTTCCCTTCAAGAAGCCTTTCGCTAAGGCTGTTCTTGTGGAATTGGCAAAGGGATATTTGGAAGCCCATAGAGGGCTATGGTGAAAAAGGAAATATCTTCCGTTCAAAAGTGGAAGGAAACTTTCTGAGAAACTGCTCTGTGTTCTGTTAATTCATCTCACAGAGTTACATCTTTTCCTTCAAGAAGCCTTTCGCTAAGGCTGTTCTTGTGGAATTGGCAAAGGGATACTTGGAACCACATAGAGGCCAATGGGAAAAGGAAATATCTTCCGTTCAAAACTGGAAAGAAGGTTTCTGAGAAACTGCTCTGTGTTCTGTTCATTCATCTCACAGAGTTACATCTTTCCCTTCAAGAAGCCTTTCGCTAAGGCTGTTCTTGTGGAATTGGCAAAGGGATATTTGGAACCACATAGAGGGCTATGGTGAAAAAGGAAATATCTTCCGTTCAAAACTGGAAAGAAGCTTTCTGAGAAACTGCTCTGTGTTCTGTTAATTCAACTCACCGAGTTACATCTTTCCCTTCAAGAAGCCTTTCGCTAAGGCTGTTCTTGTGGAATTGGCAAAGGGATATTTGGAAGCCCATAGAGGGCTATGGTGAAAAAGGAAATATCTTCCGTTCAAAACTGGAAAGAAGCTTTCTGAGAAACTGCTCTGTGTTCTGTTAATTCATCTCACAGAGTTACATCTTTCCTTTCAAGAAGCCTTTCGTTAAGGCTGTTCTTGTGGAATTTGCAAAGGGATATTTGGAAGCCCTGAGGGTTATGGTGAAAAAGGAAATATCTTCCGTTGAAAACTGGAAAGAAGCTTTCTGAGAAACTGCTCTGTGTTCTGTTAATTCATCTCACGGAGTTACATCTTTCCCTGCAAGAAGCCTTTCGCTAAGGCTGTTCTTGTGGAATTGGCAAAGGGATATTTGGAAGCCCATAGAGGGCTACGGTGAAAAAGGAAATATCCTCCGTTCAAAACTGGAAAGAAGCTTTCTGAGAAACTGCTCTGTGTTCTGTTAATTCTTCTCACAGAGCTACATCTTTCCCTTCAAGAAGCCTTTCGCTAAGGCTGTTCTTGTGGAATTGGCAAAGGGATATTTGGAACCACATAGAGGGCTATGGTGAAAAAGGAAATATCTTCCGTTCAAAACTGGAAAGAAGCTTTCTGAGAAACTGCTCTGTGTTCTGTTAATTCATCTCACCGAGTTACATCTTTCCCTTCAAGAAGCCTTTCGCTAAGGCTGTTCTTGTGGAATTGGCAAAGGGATATTTGGAAGCCCATAGAGGGCTATGGTGATAAAGGAAATATCTTCCGTTCAAAACTGGAAAGAAGCTTTCTGAGAAACTGCTCTGTGTTCTGTTAATTCATCTCACAGAGTTACATCTTTCCCTTCAAGAAGCCTTTTGCTAAGGCTGTTCTTGTGGAATTTGCAAAGGGATATTTGGAAGCCCTGAGGGCTATGGTGAAAAAGGAAATATCTTCCGTTCAAAACTGGAAAGAAGCTTTCTGAGAAACTGCTCTGTGTTCTGTTAATTCATCTCACAGAGTTACATCTTTCCCTTCAAAAAGTCTTTCGCTAAGGCTATTCTTGTGGAATTGGCAAAGGGATATTTGGAAGCCCATAGAGGGCTATGGTGAAAAAGGAAATATCTTCCGTTCAAAACTGGAAAGAAGCTTTCTGAGAAACTTCTCTGTGTTCTCTTAATTCATCTCACAGAGTTACATCTTTCCCTTCAAGAAGCCTTTCGCTAAGGCTGTTCTTGTGGAATTGGCAAAGGGATATTTGGAAGCCCATAAAGGGCTATGGTGAAAAAGGAAATATCTTCCGTTCAAAACTGGAAAGAAACTTTCGGAGAAACTGCTCTGTGTTCTGTTAATTCATCTCACAGAGTTACATCTTTCCCTTCAGCAAGCCTTTCGCTAAGGCTGTTCTTGTGGAATTGGCAAAGGGATATTTGGAAGCCCTTAGAGGCCTATGTTGAAAAAGGAAATATCTTCCGTTCAAAACTGGAAAGAAGCATTCTGAGAAACTGCTCTGTGTTCTGTTCATTCATCTCACAGAGTTACATCTTTCCCTTCAAGAAGCCTTTCGCTAAGTCTGTTCTTGTGGAATTGGCAAAAGGGTATTTGGAAGCCCATAGAGGGCTATGGTGAAAAAGCAAATATCTTCCGTTGAAAACTGGAAAGAAGCTTTCTGAGAAACTGCTCTGTGTTCTGTTAATTCATCTCACAGAGTTACATCTTTCCCTTCAAGAAGCCTTTCGCTAAGGCTGTTCTTGGGGAATTGGCAAAGTGATATTTGGAAGCCCATAGAGGGCTATGGTGAAAAAGGAAATATCTTCCGTTCAAAACTGCAAAGAAGCTTTCTGAGAAACTGCTCTGTGTTCTGTTAATTCATCTCACAGAGTTACATCTTTCACTTCAAGAAGCCTTTCGCTGAGAGTGTTCTTGTGGAATTGGCAAAGGGATATTTGGAAGCCCATAGAGGGCTATGGTGAAAAAGGAAGTATCTTTCGTTCAAAACTGGCAAGAAGCTTTCTGAGAAACTGCTCTGTGTTCTGTTAATTCATCTCACCGAGTTACATCTTTCCCATCCATAAGCCTTTCGCTAAGGCTGTTCTTGTGGAATTGGCAAAGGGATATTTGGAACCCCTTAGAGGCCTATGGTGAAAAAGGAAATAACTTCCGTTCAAAACTGGAAAGAAGCTTTCTGAGAAACTGCTCTGTGTTCTCTTCATTCATCTCACAGAGTTACATCTTTCCCTTCAAGAAGCCTTTCGCTAAGGCTGTTCTTGTGGAATTGACAAAGGGATATTTGGAAGCCCATAGAGGGCTATGGTGAAAAAGGAAATATCTTCCGTTCATAACTGGAAAGAAGCTTTCTGAGAAACTGCTCTGTGTTCTCTTAATTCATCTCACAGAGTTACATCTTTCCCTTCAAGAAGCCTTTCGCTAAGGCTGTTCTTGTGGAATTGGCAAAGGGATATTTGGAAGCCCTAGAGGGCTATGGTGAAAAAGGAAATATCTTCGATTCAAAACTGGAAAGAAGCTTTCTGAGAAACTGCTCTGTGTTCTGTTAATTCATCTCACCGAGTTACATCTTTCCCTTCAAGAAGCCTTTCGCTAAGGCTGTTCTTGTGGAATTGGCAAAGGGATATTTGGAACCCCATAGAGGCCTATGGTGAAAAAGGAAATATCTTCCGTTCAAAACTGGAAAGAAGCTTTCTGAGAAACTGCTCTGTGTTCTGTTCATTCATCTCACAGAGTTACATCTTTCCCTTCAAGAAGCTTTTCGCTAAGGCTGTTCTTGTGGAATTGGCAAAGGGATATTTGGAAGCCCATAGAGGGCTATGGTGAAAAAGGAAATATCTTCCGTTCAAAACTGGAAAGACGCTTTCTGAGAAACTGCTCTGTGTTCTGTTAATTCATCTCACAGAGTTACATCTTTCCCTTCAAGAAGCCTTTCGCTAAGGCTGTTCTTGTGGAATTGGCAAAGGGATATTTGGAAGCCCTGAGGGCTATGGTGAAAAAGGAAATATCTTCCGATGAAAACTGAAAAGAAGCTTTCTGAGAAACTGCTCTGTGTTCTGTTCATTCATCTCACAGAATTACATCTTTCCCTTCAAGAAGTCTTTCGCTAAGGCTGTTCTTGTGGAATTGGCAAAGGGATATTTGGAAGCCCATAGAGGGCTACGGTGAAAAAGGAAATATCCTCCGTTCAAAACTGGAAAGAAGCTTTCTGAGAAACTGCTCTGTGTTCTGTTAATTCATCTCACCGAGTTACATCTTTCCCTTCAAGAAGCCTTTCGCTAAGGCTGTTCTTGGGGAATTGGCAAAGGGATATTTGGAAGCCCAGAGAGGGCTATGGTGAAAAAGGAAATATCTTCCGTTCAAAACTGGAAAGAAGCTTTCTGAGAAACTGCTCTGTGTTCTGTTCATTCATCTCACAGAGTTACATCTTTCCCTTCAAGAAGGCTTTCGCTAAGGCTGTTGTTGTGGAATTGGCAAAGGGATATTTGGAAGCCCATAGAGGGCTACGGTGAAAAAGGAAATATCCTCCGTTCAAAACTGGAAAGAAGCTTTCTGAGAAACTGCTCTGTGTTCTCTTAATTCTTCTCACAGAGCTACATCTTTCCCTTCAAGAAGCCTTTCGCTAAGGCTGTTCTTGCGGAATTCGCAAAGGGATATTTGGAAGCCCATAGAGGGCTATGGTGAAAAAGGAAATATCTTCCGTTCAAAACTGGAAAGAAGCTTTCTGAGAAACTGCTCTGTGTTCTGTTCATTCATCTCACAGAGTTACATCTTTCCCTTCAAGAAGGCTTTCGCTAAGGCTGTTGTTGTGGAATTGGCAAAGGGATATTTGGAAGCCCATAGAGGGCTACGGTGAAAAAGGAAATATCCTCCGTTCAAAACTGGAAAGAAGCTTTCTGAGAAACTGCTCTGTGTTCTCTTAATTCTTCTCACAGAGCTACATCTTTCCCTTCAAGAAGCCTTTCGCTAAGGCTGTTCTTGCGGAATTCGCAAAGGGATATTTGGAAGCCCATAGAGGGCTATGGTGAAAAAGGAAATATCTTCCGTTCAAAACTGGAAAGAAGCTTTCTGAGAAACTGCTCTGTGTTCTGTTAATTCATCTCACAGAGTTACATCTTTCCCTTCAAAAAGCCTTTCGCTAAGGCTATTCTTGTGGAATTGGCAAAGGGATATTTGGAAGCCCATCGAGGGCTATGGTGAAAAAGGAAATATCTTCCATTCAAAACTGGAAAGAAGCTTACTGAGAAACTTCTCTGTGTTCTCTTAATTCATCTCACAGAGTTACATCTTTCCCTTCAAGAAGCCTTTCGCTAAGGCTGTTCTTGTGGAATTGGCAAAGGGATATTTGGAAGCCCATAAAGGGCTATGGTGAAAAAGGAAATATCTTCCGTTCAAAAGTGGAAAGAAGCTTTCGGAGAAACTGCTCTGTGTTCTGTTAATTCATCTCACAGAGTTACATCTTTCCCTTCAGCAAGCCTTTCGCTAAGGCTGTTCTTGTGGAATTGGCAAAGGGATATTTGGAAGCCCTTAGAGGCCTATGTTGAAAAAGGAAATATCTTCCGTTCAAAACTGGAAAGAAGCATTCTGAGAAACTGCTCTGTGTTCTGTTCATTCATCTCACAGAATTACATCTTTCCCTTCAAGAAGCCTTTCTCTAAGGCTGTTCTTGTGGAATTGGCAAAGGGGTATTTGGAAGCCCATAGAGGGCTATGGTGAAAAAGCAAATATCTTCCGTTGAAAACTGGAAAGAAGCTTTCTGAGAAACTGCTCTGTGTTCTGTTAATTCAGTTCACAGAGTTACATCTTTCCCTTCAAGAAGCCTTTCGCTAAGGCTGTTCTTGTGGAATTGGCAAAGGGATATTTGGAAGCCCATAGAGGGCTACGGTGAAAAAGGAAATATCTTCCGTTCAAAAGTGGAAAGAAGCTTTCTGAGAAACTGCTCTGTGTTCTGTTAATTCATCTCACAGAGTTACATCTTTCCCTTCAAAAAGTCTTTCGCTAAGGCTGTTCTTGTGGAATTGGCAAAGGGATATTTGGAAGCCCTTAGAGGCCTATGTTGAAAAAGGAAATATCTTCCGTTCAAAACTGGAAAGAAGCATTCTGAGAAACTGCTCTGTGTTCTGTTCATTCATCTCACAGAGTTACATCTTTCCCTTCAAGAAGCCTTTCGCTAAGTCTGTTCTTGTGGAATTGGCAAAAGGGTATTTGGAAGCCCATAGAGGGCTATGGTGAAAAAGCAAATATCTTCCGTTGAAAACTGGAAAGAAGCTTTCTGAGAAACTGCTCTGTGTTCTGTTAATTCATCTCACAGAGTTACATCTTTCCCTTCAAGAAGCCTTTCGCTAAGGCTGTTCTTGGGGAATTGGCAAAGTGATATTTGGAAGCCCATAGAGGGCTATGGTGAAAAAGGAAATATCTTCCGTTCAAAACTGCAAAGAAGCTTTCTGAGAAACTGCTCTGTGTTCTGTTAATTCATCTCACAGAGTTACATCTTTCACTTCAAGAAGCCTTTCGCTAAGAGTGTTCTTGTGGAATTGGCAAAGGGATATTTGGAAGCCCATAGAGGGCTATGGTGAAAAAGGAAGTATCTTTCGTTCAAAACTGGCAAGAAGCTTTCTGAGAAACTGCTCTGTGTTCTGTTAATTCATCTCACAGAGTTACATCTTTCCCTTCCAGAAGCATTTCGCTAAGGCTGTTCTTGTGGAATTGGCAAAGGGATATTTGGAAGCCCATAGAGGGCTATGGTGAAAAAGGAAATATCTTCCGTTCCAAACTGGAAACAAGCTTTCTGAGAAACTGCTCTGTGTTCTGTTAATTCATCTCACCGAGTTACATCTTTCCCATCCATAAGCCTTTCGCTAAGGCTGTTCTTGTGGAATTGGCAAAGGGATATTTGGAACCCCTTAGAGGCCTATGGTGAAAAAGGAAATAACTTCCGTTCAAAACTGGAAAGAAGCTTTCTGAGAAACTGCTCTGTGTTCTCTTCATTCATCTCACAGAGTTACATCTTTCCCTTCAAGAAGCCTTTCGCTAAGGCTGTTCTTGTGGAATTGGCAAAGGGATATTTGGAAGCCCATAGAGGGCTATGGTGAAAAAGGAAATATCTTCCGTTCATAACTGGAAAGAAGCTTTCTGAGAAACTGCTCTGTGTTCTCTTAATTCATCTCACAGAGTTACATCTTTCCCTTCAAGAAGCCTTTCGCTAAGGCTGTTCTTGTGGAATTGGCAAAGGGATATTTGGAAGCCCATAGAGATCTATGGTGAAAAAGGAAATATCTTCGATTCAAAACTGGAAAGAAGCTTTCTGAGAAACTGCTCTGTGTTCTGTTAATTCATCTCACCGAGTTACATCTTTCCCTTCAAGAAGCCTTTCGCTAAGGCTGTTCTTGTGGAATTAGCAAAGGGATATTTGGAACCCCATAGAGGCCTATGGTGAAAAAGGAAATATCTTCCGTTCAAAACTGGAAAGAAGCTTTCTGAGAAACTGCTCTGTGTTCTGTTCATTCATCTCACAGAGTTACATCTTTCCCTTCAAGAAGCTTTTCGCTAAGGCTGTTCTTGTGGAATTGGCAAAGGGATATTTGGAAGCCCATAGAGGGCTATGGTGAAAAAGGAAATATCTTCCGTTCAAAACTGGAAAGAACCTTTCGGAGAAACTGCTCTGTGTTCTGTTAATTCATCTCACAGAGTTACATCTTTCCCTTCAACAACCCTTTCGCTATGGCTGTTCTTGTGGAATTGGCAAAGGGATATTTGGAAGCCCATAGAGACCTATGGTGAAAAAGGAAATATCTTCCGTTCAAAACTGGAAAGAAGCTTTCTGAGAAACTGCTCTGTGTTCTGTTCATTCATCTCACAGAGTTACATCTTTCCCTTCAAGAAGCCTTTCGCTAAGGCTGTTCTTGTGGAATTGGCAAAGGCATATTTGGAAGCCCATAGAGGGCTATGGTGAAAAACGAAATATCTTCCGTTCAAAACTGGAAAGAAGCTTTCTGAGAAACTGCTCTGTGTTCTGTTAATTCATCTCACCGAGTTACATCTTTCCCTTCAAGAAGCCTTTCGCTAAGGCTGTTCTTGTGGAATTGGCAAAGGGATATTTGGAAGCCCATAGAGGGCTATGGTGAAAAAGGAAATATCTTCCGTTCAAAACTGGAAAGAAGCTTTCTGAGAAACTGCTCTGTGTTCTGTTAATTCATCTCACAGAGTTACATCTCTCCCTTCAAGAAGCCTTTCGCTAAGGCTGTTCTTGTGGAATTTGCAAAGTGATATTTGGAAGCCCTGAGGGCTATGGTGAAAAAGGAAATATCTTCCGTTGAAAACTGGAAAGAAGCTTTCTGAGAAACTGCTCTGTGTTCTGTTAATTCATCTCACGGAGTTACATCTTTCCCTGCAAGAAGCCTTTCGCTAAGGCTGTTCTTGTGGAATTGGCAAAGGGATATTTGGAAGCCCATAGAGGGCTACGGTGAAAAAGGAAATATCCTCCGTTCAAAACTGGAAAGAAGCTTTCTGAGAAACTGCTCTGTGTTCTCTTAATTCTTCTCACAGAGCTACATCTTTCCCTTCAAGAAGCCTTTCGCTAAGGCTGTTCTTGTAGAATTGGCAAAGGGATATTTGGAACCACATAGAGGGCTATGGTGAAAAAGGAAATATCTTCCGTTCAAAACTGGAAAGAAGCTTTCTGAGAAACTGCTCTGTGTTCTGTTAATTCATCTCACCGAGTTACATCTTTCCCTTCAAGAAGCCTTTCGCTAAGGCTGTTCTTGTGGAATTGGCAAAGGGATATTTGGAAGCCCGTAGAGGGCTATGGTGAAAAAGGAAATATCTTCCGTTCAAAACTGGAAAGAAGCTTTCTGAGAAACTGCTCTGTGTTCTGTTAATTCATCTCACAGATTTACATCTTTCCCTTCAAGAAGCCTTTCGCTAAGGCTGTTCTTGTGGAATTTGCAAAGGGATATTTGGAAGCCCATAGAGGGCTATGGTGAAAAAGGAAATATCTTCCGTTCAAAACTGGAAAGAAGCTTTCTGAGAAACTGCTCTGTGTTCTGTTCATTCATCTCACAGAGTTACATCTTTCCCTTCAAGAAGCCTTTCGCTAAGGCTGTTGTTGTGGAATTGGCAAAGGGATATTTGGAAGCCCATAGAGGGCTACGGTGAAAAAGGAAATATCCTCCGTTCAAAACTGGAAAGAAGCTTTCTGAGAAACTGCTCTGTGTTCTCTTAATTCTTCTCACAGAGCTACATCTTTCCCTTCAAGAAGCCTTTCGCTAAGGCTGTTATTGTGGAATTCGCAAAGGGATATTTGGAAGCCCATAGAGGGCTATGGTGAAAAAGGAAATATCTTCCGTTCAAAACTGGAAAGAAGCTTTCTGAGAAACTCCTCTGTGTTCTGTTAATTCATCTCACAGAGTTACATCTTTTCCTTCAAGAAGCCTTTCGCTAAGGCTGTTCTTGTGGAATTGGCAAAGGGATACTTGGAACCACATAGAGGCCAATGGGAAAAGGAAATATCTTCCGTTCAAAACTGGAAAGAAGGTTTCTGAGAAACTGCTCTGTGTTCTGTTCATTCATCTCACAGAGTTACATCTTTCCCTTCAAGAAGCCTTTCGCTAAGGCTGTTCTTGTGGAATTGGCAAAGGGATATTTGGAAGCGCATAGAGGGCTATGGTGAAAAAGGAAATATCTTCCGTTGAAAACTGGAAAGAAGCTTTCTGAGAAACTGCTCTGTGTTCTGTTAATTCATCTCACAGAGTTACATCTTTCCCTTCAAGAAGCCTTTCGCTAAGGCTGTTCTTGTGGAATTGGCAAAGGGATATTTGGAACCACATAGAGGGCTATGGTGAAAAAGGAAATATCTTCCGTTCAAAACTGGAAAGAAGCTTTCTGAGAAACTGCTCTGTGTTCTGTTAATTCATCTCACAGAGTTACATCTTTCCCTTCAAGAAGCCTTTCGCTATGGCTGTTCTTGTGGAATTGGCAAAGGGATATTTGGAAGCCCATAGAGGGCTATGGTGAAAAAGGAAATATCTTCCGTTCAAAACTGGAAAGAAGCTTTCTGAGAAACTGCTCTGTGTTCTGTTAATTCATCTCACAGAGTTACATCTTTCCCTTCAAGAAGCCTTTCGCTAAGGCTGTTCTTGTGGAATTTGCAAAGGGATATTTGGAAGCCCTGAGGGCTATGGTGAAAAAGGAAATATCTTCCGTTGAAAACTGGAAAGAAGCTTTCTGAGAAACTGCTCTGTGTTCTGTTAATTCATCTCACGGAGTTACATCTTTCCCTGCAAGAAGCCTTTCGCTAAGGCTGTTCTTGTGGAATTGGCAAAGGGATATTTGGAAGCCCATAGAGGGCTACGGTGAAAAAGGAAATATCCTCCGTTCAAAACTGGAAAGAAGCTTTCTGAGAAACTGCTCTGTGTTCTCTTAATTCCTCTCACAGAGCTACATCTTTCCCTTCAAGAAGCCTTTCGCTAAGGCTGTTCTTGTGGAATTGGCAAAGGGATATTTGGAACCACATAGAGGGCTATGGTGAAAAAGGAAATATCTTCCGTTCAAAACTGGAAGGAAGCTTTCTGAGAAACTGCTCTGTGTTCTGTTAATTCATCTCACAGAGTTACATCTTTCCCTTCAAGAAGCCTTTCGCTAAGGCTGTTCTTGTGGAATTGGCAAAGGGATATTTGGAAGCCCATAGAGGGCTATGGTGAAAAAGGAAATATCTTCCGTTCAAAACTGGAAAGAAGCTTTCTGAGAAACTGCTCTGTGTTCTGTTCATTCATCTCACAGAGTTACATCTTTCCCTTCAAGAAGCCTTTCGCTAAGGCTGTTCTTGTGGAATTTGCAAAGGGATATTTGGAAGCCCTGAGGGCTATGGTGAAAAAGGAAATATCTTCCGTTCAAAACTGGAAAGAAGCTTTCTGAGAAACTGCTCTGTGTTCTGTTCATTCATCTCACAGAGTTACATCTTTCCCTTCAAGAAGGCTTTCGCTAAGGCTGTTGTTGTGGAATTGGCAAAGGGATATTTGGAAGCCCATAGAGGGCTACGGTGAAAAAGGAAATATCCTCCGTTCAAAACTGGAAAGAAGCTTTCTGAGAAACTGCTCTGTGTTCTCTTAATTCTTCTCACAGAGCTACATCTTTCCCTTCAAGAAGCCTTTCGCTAAGGCTGTTCTTGCGGAATTCGCAAAGGGATATTTGGAAGCCCATAGAGGGCTATGGTGAAAAAGGAAATATCTTCCGTTCAAAACTGGAAAGAAGCTTTCTGAGAAACTGCTCTGTGTTCTGTTAATTCATCTCACAGAGTTACATCTTTCCCTTCAAAAAGCCTTTCGCTAAGGCTATTCTTGTGGAATTGGCAAAGGGATATTTGGAAGCCCATCGAGGGCTATGGTGAAAAAGGAAATATCTTCCATTCAAAACTGGAAAGAAGCTTACTGAGAAACTTCTCTGTGTTCTCTTAATTCATCTCACAGAGTTACATCTTTCCCTTCAAGAAGCCTTTCGCTAAGGCTGTTCTTGTGGAATTGGCAAAGGGATATTTGGAAGCCCATAAAGGGCTATGGTGAAAAAGGAAATATCTTCCGTTCAAAAGTGGAAAGAAGCTTTCGGAGAAACTGCTCTGTGTTCTGTTAATTCATCTCACAGAGTTACATCTTTCCCTTCAGCAAGCCTTTCGCTAAGGCTGTTCTTGTGGAATTGGCAAAGGGATATTTGGAAGCCCTTAGAGGCCTATGTTGAAAAAGGAAATATCTTCCGTTCAAAACTGGAAAGAAGCATTCTGAGAAACTGCTCTGTGTTCTGTTCATTCATCTCACAGAATTACATCTTTCCCTTCCAGAAGCCTTTCTCTAAGGCTGTTCTTGTGGAATTGGCAAAGGGGTATTTGGAAGCCCATAGAGGGCTATGGTGAAAAAGCAAATATCTTCCGTTGAAAACTGGCTAGAAGCTTTCTGAGAAACTGCTCTGTGTTCTGTTAATTCAGTTCACAGAGTTACATCTTTCCCTTCAAGAAGCCTTTCGCTAAGGCTGTTCTTGTGGAATTGGCAAAGGGATATTTGGAAGCCCATAGAGGGCTACGGTGAAAAAGGAAATATCTTCCGTTCAAAAGTGGAAAGAAGCTTTCTGAGAAACTGCTCTGTGTTCTGTTAATTCATCTCACAGAGTTACATCTTTCCCTTCAAAAAGTCTTTCGCTAAGGCTGTTCTTGTGGAATTGGCAAAGGGATATTTGGAAGCCCTTAGAGGCCTATGTTGAAAAAGGAAATATCTTCCGTTCAAAACTGGAAAGAAGCATTCTGAGAAACTGCTCTGTGTTCTGTTCATTCATCTCACAGAGTTACATCTTTCCCTTCAAGAAGCCTTTCGCTAAGGCTGTTCTTGTGGAATTGGCAAAGGGATATTTGGAAGCGCATAGAGGGCTATGGTGAAAAAGGAAATATCTTCCGTTGAAAACTGGAAAGAAGCTTTCTGAGAAACTGCTCTGTGTTCTGTTAATTCATCTCACAGAGTTACATCTTTCCCTTCAAGAAGCCTTTCGCTAAGGCTGTTCTTGTGGAATTGGCAAAGGGATATTTGGAACCACATAGAGGGCTATGGTGAAAAAGGAAATATCTTCCGTTCAAAACTGGAAAGAAGCTTTCTGAGAAACTGCTCTGTGTTCTGTTAATTCATCTCACAGAGTTACATCTTTCCCTTCAAGAAGCCTTTCGCTATGGCTGTTCTTGTGGAATTGGCAAAGGGATATTTGGAAGCCCATAGAGGGCTATGGTGAAAAAGGAAATATCTTCCGTTCAAAACTGGAAAGAAGCTTTCTGAGAAACTGCTCTGTGTTCTGTTAATTCATCTCACAGAGTTACATCTTTCCCTTCAAGAAGCCTTTCGCTAAGGCTGTTCTTGTGGAATTTGCAAAGGGATATTTGGAAGCCCTGAGGGCTATGGTGAAAAAGGAAATATCTTCCGTTGAAAACTGGAAAGAAGCTTTCTGAGAAACTGCTCTGTGTTCTGTTAATTCATCTCACGGAGTTACATCTTTCCCTGCAAGAAGCCTTTCGCTAAGGCTGTTCTTGTGGAATTGGCAAAGGGATATTTGGAAGCCCATAGAGGGCTACGGTGAAAAAGGAAATATCCTCCGTTCAAAACTGGAAAGAAGCTTTCTGAGAAACTGCTCTGTGTTCTCTTAATTCCTCTCACAGAGCTACATCTTTCCCTTCAAGAAGCCTTTCGCTAAGGCTGTTCTTGTGGAATTGGCAAAGGGATATTTGGAACCACATAGAGGGCTATGGTGAAAAAGGAAATATCTTCCGTTCAAAACTGGAAGGAAGCTTTCTGAGAAACTGCTCTGTGTTCTGTTAATTCATCTCACAGAGTTACATCTTTCCCTTCAAGAAGCCTTTCGCTAAGGCTGTTCTTGTGGAATTGGCAAAGGGATATTTGGAAGCCCATAGAGGGCTATGGTGAAAAAGGAAATATCTTCCGTTCAAAACTGGAAAGAAGCTTTCTGAGAAACTGCTCTGTGTTCTGTTCATTCATCTCACAGAGCTACATCTTTCCCTTCAAGAAGCCTTTCGCTAAGGCTGTTCTTGCGGAATTCGCAAAGGGATATTTGGAAGCCCATAGAGGGCTATGGTGAAAAAGGAAATATCTTCCGTTCAAAACTGGAAAGAAGCTTTCTGAGAAACTGCTCTGTGTTCTGTTAATTCATCTCACAGAGTTACATCTTTCCCTTCAAAAAGCCTTTCGCTAAGGCTATTCTTGTGGAATTGGCAAAGGGATATTTGGAAGCCCATCGAGGGCTATGGTGAAAAAGGAAATATCTTCCATTCAAAACTGGAAAGAAGCTTACTGAGAAACTTCTCTGTGTTCTCTTAATTCATCTCACAGAGTTACATCTTTCCCTTCAAGAAGCCTTTCGCTAAGGCTGTTCTTGTGGAATTGGCAAAGGGATATTTGGAAGCCCATAAAGGGCTATGGTGAAAAAGGAAATATCTTCCGTTCAAAAGTGGAAAGAAGCTTTCGGAGAAACTGCTCTGTGTTCTGTTAATTCATCTCACAGAGTTACATCTTTCCCTTCAGCAAGCCTTTCGCTAAGGCTGTTCTTGTGGAATTGGCAAAGGGATATTTGGAAGCCCTTAGAGGCCTATGTTGAAAAAGGAAATATCTTCCGTTCAAAACTGGAAAGAAGCATTCTGAGAAACTGCTCTGTGTTCTGTTCATTCATCTCACAGAATTACATCTTTCCCTTCCAGAAGCCTTTCTCTAAGGCTGTTCTTGTGGAATTGGCAAAGGGGTATTTGGAAGCCCATAGAGGGCTATGGTGAAAAAGCAAATATCTTCCGTTGAAAACTGGCTAGAAGCTTTCTGAGAAACTGCTCTGTGTTCTGTTAATTCAGTTCACAGAGTTACATCTTTCCCTTCAAGAAGCCTTTCGCTAAGGCTGTTCTTGTGGAATTGGCAAAGGGATATTTGGAAGCCCATAGAGGGCTACGGTGAAAAAGGAAATATCTTCCGTTCAAAAGTGGAAAGAAGCTTTCTGAGAAACTGCTCTGTGTTCTGTTAATTCATCTCACAGAGTTACATCTTTCCCTTCAAAAAGTCTTTCGCTAAGGCTGTTCTTGTGGAATTGGCAAAGGGATATTTGGAAGCCCTTAGAGGCCTATGTTGAAAAAGGAAATATCTTCCGTTCAAAACTGGAAAGAAGCATTCTGAGAAACTGCTCTGTGTTCTGTTCATTCATCTCACAGAGTTACATCTTTCCCTTCAAGAAGCCTTTCGCTAAGTCTGTTCTTGTGGAATTGGCAAAAGGGTATTTGGAAGCCCATAGAGGGCTATGGTGAAAAAGCAAATATCTTCCGTTGAAAACTGGAAAGAAGCTTTCTGAGAAACTGCTCTGTGTTCTGTTAATTCATCTCACAGAGTTACATCTTTCCCTTCAAGAAGCCTTTCGCTAAGGCTGTTCTTGGGGAATTGGCAAAGTGATATTTGGAAGCCCATAGAGGGCTATGGTGAAAAAGGAAATATCTTCCGTTCAAAACTGCAAAGAAGCTTTCTGAGAAACTGCTCTGTGTTCTGTTAATTCATCTCACAGAGTTACATCTTTCACTTCAAGAAGCCTTTCGCTAAGAGTGTTCTTGTGGAATTGGCAAAGGGATATTTGGAAGCCCATAGAGGGCTATGGTGAAAAAGGAAGTATCTTTCGTTCAAAACTGGCAAGAAGCTTTCTGAGAAACTGCTCTGTGTTCTGTTAATTCATCTCACAGAGTTACATCTTTCCCTTCCAGAAGCCTTTCGCTAAGGCTGTTCTTGTGGAATTGGCAAAGGGATATTTGGAAGCCCATAGAGGGCTATGGTGAAAAAGGAAATATCTTCCGTTCCAAACTGGAAACAAGCTTTCTGAGAAACTGCTCTGTGTTCTGTTAATTCATCTCACCGAGTTACATCTTTCCCATCCATAAGCCTTTCGCTAAGGCTGTTCTTGTGGAATTGGCAAAGGGATATTTGGAACCCCTTAGAGGCCTATGGTGAAAAAGGAAATAACTTCCGTTCAAAACTGGAAAGAAGCTTTCTGAGAAACTGCTCTGTGTTCTCTTCATTCATCTCACAGAGTTACATCTTTCCCTTCAAGAAGCCTTTCGCTAAGGCTGTTCTTGTGGAATTGGCAAAGGGATATTTGGAAGCCCATAGAGGGCTATGGTGAAAAAGGAAATATCTTCCGTTCATAACTGGAAAGAAGCTTTCTGAGAAACTGCTCTGTGTTCTCTTAATTCATCTCACAGAGTTACATCTTTCCCTTCAAGAAGCCTTTCGCTAAGGCTGTTCTTGTGGAATTGGCAAAGGGATATTTGGAAGCCCATAGAGATCTATGGTGAAAAAGGAAATATCTTCGATTCAAAACTGGAAAGAAGCTTTCTGAGAAACTGCTCTGTGTTCTGTTAATTCATCTCACCGAGTTACATCTTTCCCTTCAAGAAGCCTTTCGCTAAGGCTGTTCTTGTGGAATTAGCAAAGGGATATTTGGAACCCCATAGAGGCCTATGGTGAAAAAGGAAATATCTTCCGTTCAAAACTGGAAAGAAGCTTTCTGAGAAACTGCTCTGTGTTCTGTTCATTCATCTCACAGAGTTACATCTTTCCCTTCAAGAAGCTTTTCGCTAAGGCTGTTCTTGTGGAATTGGCAAAGGGATATTTGGAAGCCCATAGAGGGCTATGGTGAAAAAGGAAATATCTTCCGTTCAAAACTGGAAAGAAGCTTTCTGAGAAACTGCTCTGTGTTCTGTTCATTCATCTCACCGAGTTACATCTTTCCCTTCAAGAAGCCTTTCGCTAAGGCTGTTCTTGTGGAATTGGCAAAGGGATATTTGGAAGCCCTGAGGGCTATGGTGAAAAAGGAAATATCTTCCGATGAAAACTGAAAAGAAGCTTTCTGAGAAACTGCTCTGTGTTCTGTTCATTCATCTCACAGAATTACATCTTTCCCTTCAAGAAGCCTTTCGCTAAGGCTGTTCTTGTGGAATTGGCAAAGGGATATTTGGAAGCCCATAGAGGGCTACGGTGAAAAAGGAAATATCCTCCGTTCAAAACTGGAAAGAAGCTTTCTGAGAAACTGCTCTGTGTTCTGTTAATTCATCTCACCGAGTTACATCTTTCCCTTCAAGAAGCCTTTCGCTAAGGCTGTTCTTGGGGAATTGGCAAAGGGATATTTGGAAGCCCAGAGAGGGCTATGGTGAAAAAGGAAATATCTTCCGTTCAAAACTGGAAAGAAGCTTTCTCAGAAACTGCTCTGTGTTCTGTTCATTCATCTCACAGAGTTACATCTTTCCATTCAAGAAGCCTTTCGCTAAGGCTGTTCTAGTGGAATTGGCAAAGGGATATTTGGAAGCCCTAGAGGGCTATGGTGAAAAAGGAAATATCTTCCGTTCAAAACTTTAAAGAAGCTTTCTGAGAAACTGCTCTGTGTTCTGTTAATTCATCTCACAGAGTTACATCTTTCCCTTCAAGAAGCCTTTCGCTAAGGCTGTTCTTGTGGAATTGGCAAAGGGATATTTGGAAGCCCATAGAGGGCTATGGTGAAAAAGGAAATATCTTCCGTTCAAAACTGGAAAGAAGCTTTCTGAGAAACTGCTCTGTGTTCTGTTAATTCATCTCACAGAGTTACATCTTTCCCTTCAAGAAGCCTTTCGCTAAGGCTGTTCTTGGGGAATTGGCAAAGTGATATTTGGAAGCCCATACAGGGCTATGGTGAAAAAGGAAATATCTTCCGTTCAAAACTGGAAAGAGGCTTTCTGAGAAACTGCTCTGTGTTCTGTTCATTCATCTCACAGAGTTACCTCTTTCCCTTCAAGAAGCCTTTCGCTAAGGCTGTTCTAGTGGAATTGGCAAAGGGATATTTGGAAGCCCTTAGAGGGCTATGGTGAAAAAGGAAATATCTTCCGTTCAAAACTGGAAAGAAGCTTTCTGAGAAACTGCTCTGTGTTCTGTTAATTTATCTCACAGAGTTACATCTTTCCCTTCAAGAAGCCTTTCGCTTAGGCGGTTCTTGGGGAATTGGCAAAGTGATATTTGGAAGCCCATAGAGGGCTATGGTGAAAAAGGAAATATCTTCCGTTCAAAACTGTAAGGAAGCTTTCTGAGAAACTGCTCTGTGTTCTGTTAATTCATCTCACTGAGTTACATCTTTCCCTTCAAGAAGCCTTTCGCTAAGGCTGTTCTTGTGGAATTGGCAAAGGGATATTTGGAAGCCCATAGAGGGCTATGGTGAAAAAGGAAATATCTTCCGTTCAAAACTGGAAAGAAGCTTTCGGAGAAACTGCTCTGTGTTCTGTTAATTCATCTCACAGAGTTACATCTTTCCCTTCAAGAAGCCTTTCGCTAAGGCTGTTCTTGTGGAATTGGCAAAGGGATATTTGGAAGCCCATAGAGGGCTATGGTGAAAAAGGAAATATCTTCCGTTCAAAACTGGAAAGAAGCTTTCTGAGAAACTGCTCTGTGTTCTGTTAATTCATCTCACAGAGTTACATCTTTCCCTTCAACAAGCCTTTCGCTAAGGCTGTTCTTGAGGAATTGGCAAAGGGATATTTGGAAGCCCATAGAGGGCTATGGTGAAAAAGGAAATATCTTCCGTTCAAAACTGGAAAGAAGCTTTCTGAGAAACTGCTCCGTGTTCTGTTAATTCATCTCACAGAGTTACATCTTTCCCTTCCAGAAGCCTTTCGCTAAGGCTGTTCTTGTGGAATTGGCAAAGGGATATTTGGAAGCCCTTAGAGGGCTATGGTGAAAAAGGAAATATCTTCCGTTCCAAACTGGAAAGAAGCTTTCTGAGAAACTGCTCTGTGTTCTGTTAATTCATCTCACCGAGTTACATCTTTCCCTTCAAGAAGCCTTTCGCTAAGGCTGTTCTTGTGGAATTGGCAAAGGCATATTTGGAAGCCCATAGAGGGCTATGGTGAAAAACGAAATATCTTCCGTTCAAAACTGGAAAGAAGCTTTCTGAGAAACTGCTCTGTGTTCTGTTAATTCATCTCACCGAGTTACATCTTTCCCTTCAAGAAGCCTTTCGCTAAGGCTGTTCTTGTGGAATTGGCAAAGGGATATTTGGAAGCCCATAGAGGGCTATGGTGAAAAAGGAAATATCTTCCGTTCAAAACTGGAAAGAAGCTTTCTGAGAAACTGCTCTGTGTTCTGTTAATTCATCTCACAGAGTTACATCTCTCCCTTCAAGAAGCCTTTCGCTAAGGCTGTTCTTGTGGAATTTGCAAAGTGATATTTGGAAGCCCTGAGGGCTATGGTGAAAAAGGAAATATCTTCCGTTGAAAACTGGAAAGAAGCTTTCTGAGAAACTGCTCTGTGTTCTGTTAATTCATCTCACGGAGTTACATCTTTCCCTGCAAGAAGCCTTTCGCTAAGGCTGTTCTTGTGGAATTGGCAAAGGGATATTTGGAAGCCCATAGAGGGCTACGGTGAAAAAGGAAATATCCTCCGTTCAAAACTGGAAAGAAGCTTTCTGAGAAACTGCTCTGTGTTCTCTTAATTCTTCTCACAGAGCTACATCTTTCCCTTCAAGAAGCCTTTCGCTAAGGCTGTTCTTGTAGAATTGGCAAAGGGATATTTGGAACCACATAGAGGGCTATGGTGAAAAAGGAAATATCTTCCGTTCAAAACTGGAAAGAAGCTTTCTGAGAAACTGCTCTGTGTTCTGTTAATTCATCTCACCGAGTTACATCTTTCCCTTCAAGAAGCCTTTCGCTAAGGCTGTTCTTGTGGAATTGGCAAAGGGATATTTGGAAGCCCGTAGAGGGCTATGGTGAAAAAGGAAATATCTTCCGTTCAAAACTGGAAAGAAGCTTTCTGAGAAACTGCTCTGTGTTCTGTTAATTCATCTCACAGATTTACATCTTTCCCTTCAAGAAGCCTTTCGCTAAGGCTGTTCTTGTGGAATTTGCAAAGGGATATTTGGAAGCCCATAGAGGGCTATGGTGAAAAAGGAAATATCTTCCGTTCAAAACTGGAAAGAAGCTTTCTGAGAAACTGCTCTGTGTTCTGTTAATTCATCTCACAGAGTTACATCTTTCCCTTCAAGAAGCCTTTCGCTAAGGCTGTTGTTGTGGAATTGGCAAAGGGATATTTGGAAGCCCATAGAGGGCTACGGTGAAAAAGGAAATATCCTCCGTTCAAAACTGGAAAGAAGCTTTCTGAGAAACTGCTCTGTGTTCTCTTAATTCTTCTCACAGAGCTACATCTTTCCCTTCAAGAAGCCTTTCGCTAAGGCTGTTATTGTGGAATTCGCAAAGGGATATTTGGAAGCCCATAGAGGGCTATGGTGAAAAAGGAAATATCTTCCGTTCAAAACTGGAAAGAAGCTTTCTGAGAAACTCCTCTGTGTTCTGTTAATTCATCTCACAGAGTTACATCTTTCCCTTCAAAAAGTCTTTCGCTAAGGCTATTCTTGTGGAATTGGCAAAGTGATATTTGGAAGCCCATAGAGGGCTATGGTGAAAAAGGAAATATCTTCCGTTCAAAACTGGAAAGAAGCTTTCTGAGAAACTTCTCTGTGTTCTCTTAATTCATCTCACAGAGTTACATCTTTCCCTTCAAGAAGCCTTTCGCTAAGGCTGTTCTTGTGGAATTGGCAAAGGGATATTTGGAAGCCCATAAAGGGCTATGGTGAAAAAGGAAATATCTTCCGTTCAAAACTGGAAAGAAACTTTCGGAGAAACTGCTCTGTGTTCTGTTAATTCATCTCACAGAGTTACATCTTTCCCTTCAGCAAGCCTTTCGCTAAGGCTGTTCTTGTGGAATTGGCAAAGGGATATTTGGAAGCCCTTAGAGGCCTATGTTGAAAAAGGAAATATCTTCCGTTCAAAACTGGAAAGAAGCATTCTGAGAAACTGCTCTGTGTTCTGTTCATTCATCTCACAGAGTTACATCTTTCCCTTCAAGAAGCCTTTCGCTAAGTCTGTTCTTGTGGAATTGGCAAAAGGGTATTTGGAAGCCCATAGAGGGCTATGGTGAAAAAGCAAATATCTTCCGTTGAAAACTGGAAAGAAGCTTTCTGAGAAACTGCTCTGTGTTCTGTTAATTCATCTCACAGAGTTACATCTTTCCCTTCAAGAAGCCTTTCGCTAAGGCTGTTCTTGGGGAATTGGCAAAGTGATATTTGGAAGCCCATAGAGGGCTATGGTGAAAAAGGAAATATCTTCCGTTCAAAACTGCAAAGAAGCTTTCTGAGAAACTGCTCTGTGTTCTGTTAATTCATCTCACAGAGTTACATCTTTCACTTCAAGAAGCCTTTCGCTAAGAGTGTTCTTGTGGAATTGGAAAAGGGATATTTGGAAGCCCATAGAGGGCTATGGTGAAAAAGGAAGTATCTTTCGTTCAAAACAGGCAAGAAGCTTTCGGAGAAACTGCTCTGTGTTCTGTTAATTCATCTCACAGAGTTACATCTTTCCCTTCAAGAAGCCTTTCGCTAAGGCTGTTCTTGTGGAATTGGCAAAGGGATATTTGGAAGCCCATAGAGGGCTATGGTGAAAAAGGAAATATCTTCCGTTCAAAAGTGGAAGGAAACTTTCTGAGAAACTGCTCTGTGTTCTGTTAATTCATCTCACAGAGTTACATCTTTTCCTTCAAGAAGCCTTTCGCTAAGGCTGTTCTTGTGGAATTGGCAAAGGGATACTTGGAACCACATAGAGGCCAATGGGAAACGGAAATATCTTCCGTTCAAAACTGGAAAGAAGGTTTCTGAGAAACTGCTCTGTGTTCTGTTCATTCATCTCACAGAGTTACATCTTTCCCTTCAAGAAGCCTTTCGCTAAGGCTGTTCTTGTGGAATTGGCAAAGGGATATTTGGAACCACATAGAGGGCTATGGTGAAAAAGGAAATATCTTCCGTTCAAAACTGGAAAGAAGCTTTCTGAGAAACTGCTCTGTGTTCTGTTAATTCATCTCACCGAGTTACATCTTTCCCTTCAAGAAGCCTTTCGCTAAGGCTGTTCTTGTGGGATTGGCAAAGGGATATTTGGAAGCCCATAGAGGGCTATGGTGAAAAAGGAAATATCTTCCGTTCAAAACTGGAAAGAAGCTTTCTGAGAAACTGCTCTGTGTTCTGTTAATTCATCTCACAGAGTTACATCTTTCCTTTCAAGAAGCCTTTCGTTAAGGCTGTTCTTGTGGAATTTGCAAAGGGATATTTGGAAGCCCTGAGGGCTATGGTGAAAAAGGAAATATCTTCCGTTGAAAACTGGAAAGAAGCTTTCTGAGAAACTGCTCTGTGTTCTGTTAATTCATCTCACGGAGTTACATCTTTCCCTGCAAGAAGCCTTTCGCTAAGGCTGTTCTTGTGGAATTGGCAAAGGGATATTTGGAAGCCCATAGAGGGCTACGGTGAAAAAGGAAATATCCTCCGTTCAAAACTGGAAAGAAGCTTTCTGAGAAACTGCTCTGTGTTCTGTTAATTCTTCTCACAGAGCTACATCTTTCCCTTCAAGAAGCCTTTCGCTAAGGCTGTTCTTGTGGAATTGGCAAAGGGATATTTGGAACCACATAGAGGGCTATGGTGAAAAAGGAAATATCTTCCGTTCAAAACTGGAAAGAAGCTTTCTGAGAAACTGCTCTGTGTTCTGTTAATTCATCTCACCGAGTTACATCTTTCCCTTCAAGAAGCCTTTCGCTAAGGCTGTTCTTGTGGAATTGGCAAAGGGATATTTGGAAGCCCATAGAGGGCTATGGTGATAAAGGAAATATCTTCCGTTCAAAACTGGAAAGAAGCTTTCTGAGAAACTGCTCTGTGTTCTGTTAATTCATCTCACAGAGTTACATCTTTCCCTTCAAGAAGCCTTTCGCTAAGGCTGTTCTTGTGGAATTTGCAAAGGGATATTTGGAAGCCCTGAGGGCTATGGTGAAAAAGGAAATATCTTCCGTTCAAAACTGGAAAGAAGCTTTCTGAGAAACTGCTCTGTGTTCTGTTCATTCATCTCACAGAGTTACATCTTTCCCTTCAAGAAGCCTTTCGCTAAGGCTGTTGTTGTGGAATTGGCAAAGGGATATTTGGAAGCCCATAGAGGGCTACGGTGAAAAAGGAAATATCCTCCGTTCAAAACTGGAAAGAAGCTTTCTGAGAAACTGCTCTGTGTTCTCTTAATTCTTCTCACAGAGCTACATCTTTCCCTTCAAGAAGCCTTTCGCTAAGGCTGTTATTGTGGAATTCGCAAAGGGATATTTGGAAGCCCATAGAGGGCTATGGTGAAAAAGGAAATATCTTCCGTTCAAAACTGGAAAGAAGCTTTCTGAGAAACTACTCTGTGTTCTGTTAATTCATCTCACAGAGTTACATCTTTCCCTTCAAAAAGTCTTTCGCTAAGGCTATTCTTGTGGAATTGGCAAAGGGATATTTGGAAGCCCATAGAGGGCTATGGTGAAAAAGGAAATATCTTCCGTTCAAAACTGGAAAGAAGCTTTCTGAGAAACTTCTCTGTGTTCTCTTAATTCATCTCACAGAGTTACATCTTTCCCTTCAAGAAGCCTTTCGCTAAGGCTGTTCTTGTGGAATTGGCAAAGGGATATTTGGAAGCCCATAAAGGGCTATGGTGAAAAAGGAAATATCTTCCGTTCAAAACTGGAAAGAAACTTTCGGAGAAACTGCTCTGTGTTCTGTTAATTCATCTCACAGAGTTACATCTTTCCCTTCAGCAAGCCTTTCGCTAAGGCTGTTCTTGTGGAATTGGCAAAGGGATATTTGGAAGCCCTTAGAGGCCTATGTTGAAAAAGGAAATATCTTCCGTTCAAAACTGGAAAGAAGCATTCTGAGAAACTGCTCTGTGTTCTGTTCATTCATCTCACAGAGTTACATCTTTCCCTTCAAGAAGCCTTTCGCTAAGTCTGTTCTTGTGGAATTGGCAAAAGGGTATTTGGAAGCCCATAGAGGGCTATGGTGAAAAAGCAAATATCTTCCGTTGAAAACTGGAAAGAAGCTTTCTGAGAAACTGCTCTGTGTTCTGTTAATTCATCTCACAGAGTTACATCTTTCCCTTCAAGAAGCCTTTCGCTAAGGCTGTTCTTGGGGAATTGGCAAAGTGATATTTGGAAGCCCATAGAGGGCTATGGTGAAAAAGGAAATATCTTCCGTTCAAAACTGCAAAGAAGCTTTCTGAGAAACTGCTCTGTGTTCTGTTAATTCATCTCACAGAGTTACATCTTTCACTTCAAGAAGCCTTTCGCTAAGAGTGTTCTTGTGGAATTGGAAAAGGGATATTTGGAAGCCCATAGAGGGCTATGGTGAAAAAGGAAGTATCTTTCGTTCAAAACAGGCAAGAAGCTTTCTGAGAAACTGCTCTGTGTTCTGTTAATTCATCTCACAGAGTTACATCTTTCCCTTCAAGAAGCCTTTCGCTAAGGCTGTTCTTGTGGAATTGGCAAAGGGATATTTGGAAGCCCATAGAGGGCTATGGTGAAAAAGGAAATATCTTCCGTTCAAAAGTGGAAGGAAACTTTCTGAGAAACTGCTCTGTGTTCTGTTAATTCATCTCACAGAGTTACATCTTTTCCTTCAAGAAGCCTTTCGCTAAGGCTGTTCTTGTGGAATTGGCAAAGGGATACTTGGAACCACATAGAGGCCAATGGGAAAAGGAAATATCTTCCGTTCAAAACTGGAAAGAAGGTTTCTGAGAAACTGCTCTGTGTTCTGTTCATTCATCTCACAGAGTTACATCTTTCCCTTCAAGAAGCCTTTCGCTAAGGCTGTTCTTGTGGAATTGGCAAAGGGATATTTGGAACCACATAGAGGGCTATGGTGAAAAAGGAAATATCTTCCGTTCAAAACTGGAAAGAAGCTTTCTGAGAAACTGCTCTGTGTTCTGTTAATTCAACTCACCGAGTTACATCTTTCCCTTCAAGAAGCCTTTCGCTAAGGCTGTTCTTGTGGAATTGGCAAAGGGATATTTGGAAGCCCATAGAGGGCTATGGTGAAAAAGGAAATATCTTCCGTTCAAAACTGGAAAGAAGCTTTCTGAGAAACTGCTCTGTGTTCTGTTAATTCATCTCACAGAGTTACATCTTTCCTTTCAAGAAGCCTTTCGTTAAGGCTGTTCTTGTGGAATTTGCAAAGGGATATTTGGAAGCCCTGAGGGTTATGGTGAAAAAGGAAATATCTTCCGTTGAAAACTGGAAAGAAGCTTTCTGAGAAACTGCTCTGTGTTCTGTTAATTCATCTCACGGAGTTACATCTTTCCCTGCAAGAAGCCTTTCGCTAAGGCTGTTCTTGTGGAATTGGCAAAGGGATATTTGGAAGCCCATAGAGGGCTACGGTGAAAAAGGAAATATCCTCCGTTCAAAACTGGAAAGAAGCTTTCTGAGAAACTGCTCTGTGTTCTGTTAATTCTTCTCACAGAGCTACATCTTTCCCTTCAAGAAGCCTTTCGCTAAGGCTGTTCTTGTGGAATTGGCAAAGGGATATTTGGAACCACATAGAGGGCTATGGTGAAAAAGGAAATATCTTCCGTTCAAAACTGGAAAGAAGCTTTCTGAGAAACTGCTCTGTGTTCTGTTAATTCATCTCACCGAGTTACATCTTTCCCTTCAAGAAGCCTTTCGCTAAGGCTGTTCTTGTGGAATTGGCAAAGGGATATTTGGAAGCCCATAGAGGGCTATGGTGATAAAGGAAATATCTTCCGTTCAAAACTGGAAAGAAGCTTTCTGAGAAACTGCTCTGTGTTCTGTTAATTCATCTCACAGAGTTACATCTTTCCCTTCAAGAAGCCTTTTGCTAAGGCTGTTCTTGTGGAATTTGCAAAGGGATATTTGGAAGCCCTGAGGGCTATGGTGAAAAAGGAAATATCTTCCGTTCAAAACTGGAAAGAAGCTTTCTGAGAAACTGCTCTGTGTTCTGTTAATTCATCTCACAGAGTTACATCTTTCCCTTCAAAAAGTCTTTCGCTAAGGCTATTCTTGTGGAATTGGCAAAGGGATATTTGGAAGCCCATAGAGGGCTATGGTGAAAAAGGAAATATCTTCCGTTCAAAACTGGAAAGAAGCTTTCTGAGAAACTTCTCTGTGTTCTCTTAATTCATCTCACAGAGTTACATCTTTCCCTTCAAGAAGCCTTTCGCTAAGGCTGTTCTTGTGGAATTGGCAAAGGGATATTTGGAAGCCCATAAAGGGCTATGGTGAAAAAGGAAATATCTTCCGTTCAAAACTGGAAAGAAACTTTCGGAGAAACTGCTCTGTGTTCTGTTAATTCATCTCACAGAGTTACATCTTTCCCTTCAGCAAGCCTTTCGCTAAGGCTGTTCTTGTGGAATTGGCAAAGGGATATTTGGAAGCCCTTAGAGGCCTATGTTGAAAAAGGAAATATCTTCCGTTCAAAACTGGAAAGAAGCATTCTGAGAAACTGCTCTGTGTTCTGTTCATTCATCTCACAGAGTTACATCTTTCCCTTCAAGAAGCCTTTCGCTAAGTCTGTTCTTGTGGAATTGGCAAAAGGGTATTTGGAAGCCCATAGAGGGCTATGGTGAAAAAGCAAATATCTTCCGTTGAAAACTGGAAAGAAGCTTTCTGAGAAACTGCTCTGTGTTCTGTTAATTCATCTCACAGAGTTACATCTTTCCCTTCAAGAAGCCTTTCGCTAAGGCTGTTCTTGGGGAATTGGCAAAGTGATATTTGGAAGCCCATAGAGGGCTATGGTGAAAAAGGAAATATCTTCCGTTCAAAACTGCAAAGAAGCTTTCTGAGAAACTGCTCTGTGTTCTGTTAATTCATCTCACAGAGTTACATCTTTCACTTCAAGAAGCCTTTCGCTGAGAGTGTTCTTGTGGAATTGGCAAAGGGATATTTGGAAGCCCATAGAGGGCTATGGTGAAAAAGGAAGTATCTTTCGTTCAAAACTGGCAAGAAGCTTTCTGAGAAACTGCTCTGTGTTCTGTTAATTCATCTCACCGAGTTACATCTTTCCCATCCATAAGCCTTTCGCTAAGGCTGTTCTTGTGGAATTGGCAAAGGGATATTTGGAACCCCTTAGAGGCCTATGGTGAAAAAGGAAATAACTTCCGTTCAAAACTGGAAAGAAGCTTTCTGAGAAACTGCTCTGTGTTCTCTTCATTCATCTCACAGAGTTACATCTTTCCCTTCAAGAAGCCTTTCGCTAAGGCTGTTCTTGTGGAATTGACAAAGGGATATTTGGAAGCCCATAGAGGGCTATGGTGAAAAAGGAAATATCTTCCGTTCATAACTGGAAAGAAGCTTTCTGAGAAACTGCTCTGTGTTCTCTTAATTCATCTCACAGAGTTACATCTTTCCCTTCAAGAAGCCTTTCGCTAAGGCTGTTCTTGTGGAATTGGCAAAGGGATATTTGGAAGCCCTAGAGGGCTATGGTGAAAAAGGAAATATCTTCGATTCAAAACTGGAAAGAAGCTTTCTGAGAAACTGCTCTGTGTTCTGTTAATTCATCTCACCGAGTTACATCTTTCCCTTCAAGAAGCCTTTCGCTAAGGCTGTTCTTGTGGAATTGGCAAAGGGATATTTGGAACCCCATAGAGGCCTATGGTGAAAAAGGAAATATCTTCCGTTCAAAACTGGAAAGAAGCTTTCTGAGAAACTGCTCTGTGTTCTGTTCATTCATCTCACAGAGTTACATCTTTCCCTTCAAGAAGCTTTTCGCTAAGGCTGTTCTTGTGGAATTGGCAAAGGGATATTTGGAAGCCCATAGAGGGCTATGGTGAAAAAGGAAATATCTTCCGTTCAAAACTGGAAAGACGCTTTCTGAGAAACTGCTCTGTGTTCTGTTAATTCATCTCACAGAGTTACATCTTTCCCTTCAAGAAGCCTTTCGCTAAGGCTGTTCTTGTGGAATTGGCAAAGGGATATTTGGAAGCCCTGAGGGCTATGGTGAAAAAGGAAATATCTTCCGATGAAAACTGAAAAGAAGCTTTCTGAGAAACTGCTCTGTGTTCTGTTCATTCATCTCACAGAATTACATCTTTCCCTTCAAGAAGTCTTTCGCTAAGGCTGTTCTTGTGGAATTGGCAAAGGGATATTTGGAAGCCCATAGAGGGCTACGGTGAAAAAGGAAATATCCTCCGTTCAAAACTGGAAAGAAGCTTTCTGAGAAACTGCTCTGTGTTCTGTTAATTCATCTCACCGAGTTACATCTTTCCCTTCAAGAAGCCTTTCGCTAAGGCTGTTCTTGGGGAATTGGCAAAGGGATATTTGGAAGCCCAGAGAGGGCTATGGTGAAAAAGGAAATATCTTCCGTTCAAAACTGGAAAGAAGCTTTCTGAGAAACTGCTCTGTGTTCTGTTCATTCATCTCACAGAGTTACATCTTTCCCTTCAAGAAGGCTTTCGCTAAGGCTGTTGTTGTGGAATTGGCAAAGGGATATTTGGAAGCCCATAGAGGGCTACGGTGAAAAAGGAAATATCCTCCGTTCAAAACTGGAAAGAAGCTTTCTGAGAAACTGCTCTGTGTTCTCTTAATTCTTCTCACAGAGCTACATCTTTCCCTTCAAGAAGCCTTTCGCTAAGGCTGTTCTTGCGGAATTCGCAAAGGGATATTTGGAAGCCCATAGAGGGCTATGGTGAAAAAGGAAATATCTTCCGTTCAAAACTGGAAAGAAGCTTTCTGAGAAACTGCTCTGTGTTCTGTTCATTCATCTCACAGAGTTACATCTTTCCCTTCAAGAAGGCTTTCGCTAAGGCTGTTGTTGTGGAATTGGCAAAGGGATATTTGGAAGCCCATAGAGGGCTACGGTGAAAAAGGAAATATCCTCCGTTCAAAACTGGAAAGAAGCTTTCTGAGAAACTGCTCTGTGTTCTCTTAATTCTTCTCACAGAGCTACATCTTTCCCTTCAAGAAGCCTTTCGCTAAGGCTGTTCTTGCGGAATTCGCAAAGGGATATTTGGAAGCCCATAGAGGGCTATGGTGAAAAAGGAAATATCTTCCGTTCAAAACTGGAAAGAAGCTTTCTGAGAAACTGCTCTGTGTTCTGTTAATTCATCTCACAGAGTTACATCTTTCCCTTCAAAAAGCCTTTCGCTAAGGCTATTCTTGTGGAATTGGCAAAGGGATATTTGGAAGCCCATCGAGGGCTATGGTGAAAAAGGAAATATCTTCCATTCAAAACTGGAAAGAAGCTTACTGAGAAACTTCTCTGTGTTCTCTTAATTCATCTCACAGAGTTACATCTTTCCCTTCAAGAAGCCTTTCGCTAAGGCTGTTCTTGTGGAATTGGCAAAGGGATATTTGGAAGCCCATAAAGGGCTATGGTGAAAAAGGAAATATCTTCCGTTCAAAAGTGGAAAGAAGCTTTCGGAGAAACTGCTCTGTGTTCTGTTAATTCATCTCACAGAGTTACATCTTTCCCTTCAGCAAGCCTTTCGCTAAGGCTGTTCTTGTGGAATTGGCAAAGGGATATTTGGAAGCCCTTAGAGGCCTATGTTGAAAAAGGAAATATCTTCCGTTCAAAACTGGAAAGAAGCATTCTGAGAAACTGCTCTGTGTTCTGTTCATTCATCTCACAGAATTACATCTTTCCCTTCAAGAAGCCTTTCTCTAAGGCTGTTCTTGTGGAATTGGCAAAGGGGTATTTGGAAGCCCATAGAGGGCTATGGTGAAAAAGCAAATATCTTCCGTTGAAAACTGGAAAGAAGCTTTCTGAGAAACTGCTCTGTGTTCTGTTAATTCAGTTCACAGAGTTACATCTTTCCCTTCAAGAAGCCTTTCGCTAAGGCTGTTCTTGTGGAATTGGCAAAGGGATATTTGGAAGCCCATAGAGGGCTACGGTGAAAAAGGAAATATCTTCCGTTCAAAAGTGGAAAGAAGCTTTCTGAGAAACTGCTCTGTGTTCTGTTAATTCATCTCACAGAGTTACATCTTTCCCTTCAAAAAGTCTTTCGCTAAGGCTGTTCTTGTGGAATTGGCAAAGGGATATTTGGAAGCCCTTAGAGGCCTATGTTGAAAAAGGAAATATCTTCCGTTCAAAACTGGAAAGAAGCATTCTGAGAAACTGCTCTGTGTTCTGTTCATTCATCTCACAGAGTTACATCTTTCCCTTCAAGAAGCCTTTCGCTAAGTCTGTTCTTGTGGAATTGGCAAAAGGGTATTTGGAAGCCCATAGAGGGCTATGGTGAAAAAGCAAATATCTTCCGTTGAAAACTGGAAAGAAGCTTTCTGAGAAACTGCTCTGTGTTCTGTTAATTCATCTCACAGAGTTACATCTTTCCCTTCAAGAAGCCTTTCGCTAAGGCTGTTCTTGGGGAATTGGCAAAGTGATATTTGGAAGCCCATAGAGGGCTATGGTGAAAAAGGAAATATCTTCCGTTCAAAACTGCAAAGAAGCTTTCTGAGAAACTGCTCTGTGTTCTGTTAATTCATCTCACAGAGTTACATCTTTCACTTCAAGAAGCCTTTCGCTAAGAGTGTTCTTGTGGAATTGGCAAAGGGATATTTGGAAGCCCATAGAGGGCTATGGTGAAAAAGGAAGTATCTTTCGTTCAAAACTGGCAAGAAGCTTTCTGAGAAACTGCTCTGTGTTCTGTTAATTCATCTCACAGAGTTACATCTTTCCCTTCCAGAAGCATTTCGCTAAGGCTGTTCTTGTGGAATTGGCAAAGGGATATTTGGAAGCCCATAGAGGGCTATGGTGAAAAAGGAAATATCTTCCGTTCCAAACTGGAAACAAGCTTTCTGAGAAACTGCTCTGTGTTCTGTTAATTCATCTCACCGAGTTACATCTTTCCCATCCATAAGCCTTTCGCTAAGGCTGTTCTTGTGGAATTGGCAAAGGGATATTTGGAACCCCTTAGAGGCCTATGGTGAAAAAGGAAATAACTTCCGTTCAAAACTGGAAAGAAGCTTTCTGAGAAACTGCTCTGTGTTCTCTTCATTCATCTCACAGAGTTACATCTTTCCCTTCAAGAAGCCTTTCGCTAAGGCTGTTCTTGTGGAATTGGCAAAGGGATATTTGGAAGCCCATAGAGGGCTATGGTGAAAAAGGAAATATC
This sequence comes from Chlorocebus sabaeus, assembly GCF_047675955.1. Taxonomy (NCBI): domain Eukaryota; kingdom Metazoa; phylum Chordata; class Mammalia; order Primates; family Cercopithecidae; genus Chlorocebus; species Chlorocebus sabaeus. The sequence continues at coordinate 35,591,614 of NC_132908.1, forward strand.
TTCCGTTCATAACTGGAAAGAAGCTTTCTGAGAAACTGCTCTGTGTTCTCTTAATTCATCTCACAGAGTTACATCTTTCCCTTCAAGAAGCCTTTCGCTAAGGCTGTTCTTGTGGAATTGGCAAAGGGATATTTGGAAGCCCATAGAGATCTATGGTGAAAAAGGAAATATCTTCGATTCAAAACTGGAAAGAAGCTTTCTGAGAAACTGCTCTGTGTTCTGTTAATTCATCTCACCGAGTTACATCTTTCCCTTCAAGAAGCCTTTCGCTAAGGCTGTTCTTGTGGAATTAGCAAAGGGATATTTGGAACCCCATAGAGGCCTATGGTGAAAAAGGAAATATCTTCCGTTCAAAACTGGAAAGAAGCTTTCTGAGAAACTGCTCTGTGTTCTGTTCATTCATCTCACAGAGTTACATCTTTCCCTTCAAGAAGCTTTTCGCTAAGGCTGTTCTTGTGGAATTGGCAAAGGGATATTTGGAAGCCCATAGAGGGCTATGGTGAAAAAGGAAATATCTTCCGTTCAAAACTGGAAAGAACCTTTCGGAGAAACTGCTCTGTGTTCTGTTAATTCATCTCACAGAGTTACATCTTTCCCTTCAACAACCCTTTCGCTATGGCTGTTCTTGTGGAATTGGCAAAGGGATATTTGGAAGCCCATAGAGACCTATGGTGAAAAAGGAAATATCTTCCGTTCAAAACTGGAAAGAAGCTTTCTGAGAAACTGCTCTGTGTTCTGTTCATTCATCTCACAGAGTTACATCTTTCCCTTCAAGAAGCCTTTCGCTAAGGCTGTTCTTGTGGAATTGGCAAAGGCATATTTGGAAGCCCATAGAGGGCTATGGTGAAAAACGAAATATCTTCCGTTCAAAACTGGAAAGAAGCTTTCTGAGAAACTGCTCTGTGTTCTGTTAATTCATCTCACCGAGTTACATCTTTCCCTTCAAGAAGCCTTTCGCTAAGGCTGTTCTTGTGGAATTGGCAAAGGGATATTTGGAAGCCCATAGAGGGCTATGGTGAAAAAGGAAATATCTTCCGTTCAAAACTGGAAAGAAGCTTTCTGAGAAACTGCTCTGTGTTCTGTTAATTCATCTCACAGAGTTACATCTCTCCCTTCAAGAAGCCTTTCGCTAAGGCTGTTCTTGTGGAATTTGCAAAGTGATATTTGGAAGCCCTGAGGGCTATGGTGAAAAAGGAAATATCTTCCGTTGAAAACTGGAAAGAAGCTTTCTGAGAAACTGCTCTGTGTTCTGTTAATTCATCTCACGGAGTTACATCTTTCCCTGCAAGAAGCCTTTCGCTAAGGCTGTTCTTGTGGAATTGGCAAAGGGATATTTGGAAGCCCATAGAGGGCTACGGTGAAAAAGGAAATATCCTCCGTTCAAAACTGGAAAGAAGCTTTCTGAGAAACTGCTCTGTGTTCTCTTAATTCTTCTCACAGAGCTACATCTTTCCCTTCAAGAAGCCTTTCGCTAAGGCTGTTCTTGTAGAATTGGCAAAGGGATATTTGGAACCACATAGAGGGCTATGGTGAAAAAGGAAATATCTTCCGTTCAAAACTGGAAAGAAGCTTTCTGAGAAACTGCTCTGTGTTCTGTTAATTCATCTCACCGAGTTACATCTTTCCCTTCAAGAAGCCTTTCGCTAAGGCTGTTCTTGTGGAATTGGCAAAGGGATATTTGGAAGCCCGTAGAGGGCTATGGTGAAAAAGGAAATATCTTCCGTTCAAAACTGGAAAGAAGCTTTCTGAGAAACTGCTCTGTGTTCTGTTAATTCATCTCACAGATTTACATCTTTCCCTTCAAGAAGCCTTTCGCTAAGGCTGTTCTTGTGGAATTTGCAAAGGGATATTTGGAAGCCCATAGAGGGCTATGGTGAAAAAGGAAATATCTTCCGTTCAAAACTGGAAAGAAGCTTTCTGAGAAACTGCTCTGTGTTCTGTTCATTCATCTCACAGAGTTACATCTTTCCCTTCAAGAAGCCTTTCGCTAAGGCTGTTGTTGTGGAATTGGCAAAGGGATATTTGGAAGCCCATAGAGGGCTACGGTGAAAAAGGAAATATCCTCCGTTCAAAACTGGAAAGAAGCTTTCTGAGAAACTGCTCTGTGTTCTCTTAATTCTTCTCACAGAGCTACATCTTTCCCTTCAAGAAGCCTTTCGCTAAGGCTGTTATTGTGGAATTCGCAAAGGGATATTTGGAAGCCCATAGAGGGCTATGGTGAAAAAGGAAATATCTTCCGTTCAAAACTGGAAAGAAGCTTTCTGAGAAACTCCTCTGTGTTCTGTTAATTCATCTCACAGAGTTACATCTTTCCCTTCAAAAAGTCTTTCGCTAAGGTTATTCTTGTGGAATTGGCAAAGTGATATTTGGAAGCCCATAGAGGGCTATGGTGAAAAAGGAAATATCTTCCGTTCAAAACTGGAAAGAAGCTTTCTGAGAAACTTCTCTGTGTTCTCTTAATTCATCTCACAGAGTTACATCTTTCCCTTCAAGAAGCCTTTCGCTAAGGCTGTTCTTGTGGAATTGGCAAAGGGATATTTGGAAGCCCATAAAGGGCTATGGTGAAAAAGGAAATATCTTCCGTTCAAAACTGGAAAGAAACTTTCGGAGAAACTGCTCTGTGTTCTGTTAATTCATCTCACAGAGTTACATCTTTCCCTTCAGCAAGCCTTTCGCTAAGGCTGTTCTTGTGGAATTGGCAAAGGGATATTTGGAAGCCCTTAGAGGCCTATGTTGAAAAAGGAAATATCTTCCGTTCAAAACTGGAAAGAAGCATTCTGAGAAACTGCTCTGTGTTCTGTTCATTCATCTCACAGAGTTACATCTTTCCCTTCAAGAAGCCTTTCGCTAAGTCTGTTCTTGTGGAATTGGCAAAAGGGTATTTGGAAGCCCATAGAGGGCTATGGTGAAAAAGCAAATATCTTCCGTTGAAAACTGGAAAGAAGCTTTCTGAGAAACTGCTCTGTGTTCTGTTAATTCATCTCACAGAGTTACATCTTTCCCTTCAAGAAGCCTTTCGCTAAGGCTGTTCTTGGGGAATTGGCAAAGTGATATTTGGAAGCCCATAGAGGGCTATGGTGAAAAAGGAAATATCTTCCGTTCAAAACTGCAAAGAAGCTTTCTGAGAAACTGCTCTGTGTTCTGTTAATTCATCTCACAGAGTTACATCTTTCACTTCAAGAAGCCTTTCGCTAAGAGTGTTCTTGTGGAATTGGAAAAGGGATATTTGGAAGCCCATAGAGGGCTATGGTGAAAAAGGAAGTATCTTTCGTTCAAAACAGGCAAGAAGCTTTCTGAGAAACTGCTCTGTGTTCTGTGAATTCATCTCACAGAGTTACATCTTTCCCTTCAAGAAGCCTTTCGCTAAGGCTGTTCTTGTGGAATTGGCAAAGGGATATTTGGAAGCCCATAGAGGGCTATGGTGAAAAAGGAAATATCTTCCGTTCAAAAGTGGAAGGAAACTTTCTGAGAAACTGCTCTGTGTTCTGTTAATTCATCTCACAGAGTTACATCTTTTCCTTCAAGAAGCCTTTCGCTAAGGCTGTTCTTGTGGAATTGGCAAAGGGATACTTGGAACCACATAGAGGCCAATGGGAAACGGAAATATCTTCCGTTCAAAACTGGAAAGAAGGTTTCTGAGAAACTGCTCTGTGTTCTGTTCATTCATCTCACAGAGTTACATCTTTCCCTTCAAGAAGCCTTTCGCTAAGGCTGTTCTTGTGGAATTGGCAAAGGGATATTTGGAACCACATAGAGGGCTATGGTGAAAAAGGAAATATCTTCCGTTCAAAACTGGAAAGAAGCTTTCTGAGAAACTGCTCTGTGTTCTGTTAATTCATCTCACCGAGTTACATCTTTCCCTTCAAGAAGCCTTTCGCTAAGGCTGTTCTTGTGGGATTGGCAAAGGGATATTTGGAAGCCCATAGAGGGCTATGGTGAAAAAGGAAATATCTTCCGTTCAAAACTGGAAAGAAGCTTTCTGAGAAACTGCTCTGTGTTCTGTTAATTCATCTCACAGAGTTACATCTTTCCTTTCAAGAAGCCTTTCGTTAAGGCTGTTCTTGTGGAATTTGCAAAGGGATATTTGGAAGCCCTGAGGGCTATGGTGAAAAAGGAAATATCTTCCGTTGAAAACTGGAAAGAAGCTTTCTGAGAAACTGCTCTGTGTTCTGTTAATTCATCTCACGGAGTTACATCTTTCCCTGCAAGAAGCCTTTCGCTAAGGCTGTTCTTGTGGAATTGGCAAAGGGATATTTGGAAGCCCATAGAGGGCTACGGTGAAAAAGGAAATATCCTCCGTTCAAAACTGGAAAGAAGCTTTCTGAGAAACTGCTCTGTGTTCTGTTAATTCTTCTCACAGAGCTACATCTTTCCCTTCAAAAAGTCTTTCGCTAAGGCTGTTCTTGTGGAATTGGCAAAGGGATATTTGGAAGCCCTTAGAGGCCTATGTTGAAAAAGGAAATATCTTCCGTTCAAAACTGGAAAGAAGCATTCTGAGAAACTGCTCTGTGTTCTGTTCATTCATCTCACAGAGTTACATCTTTCCCTTCAAGAAGCCTTTCGCTAAGTCTGTTCTTGTGGAATTGGCAAAAGGGTATTTGGAAGCCCATAGAGGGCTATGGTGAAAAAGCAAATATCTTCCGTTGAAAACTGGAAAGAAGCTTTCTGAGAAACTGCTCTGTGTTCTGTTAATTCATCTCACAGAGTTACATCTTTCCCTTCAAGAAGCCTTTCGCTAAGGCTGTTCTTGGGGAATTGGCAAAGTGATATTTGGAAGCCCATAGAGGGCTATGGTGAAAAAGGAAATATCTTCCGTTCAAAACTGCAAAGAAGCTTTCTGAGAAACTGCTCTGTGTTCTGTTAATTCATCTCACAGAGTTACATCTTTCACTTCAAGAAGCCTTTCGCTAAGAGTGTTCTTGTGGAATTGGCAAAGGGATATTTGGAAGCCCATAGAGGGCTATGGTGAAAAAGGAAGTATCTTTCGTTCAAAACTGGCAAGAAGCTTTCTGAGAAACTGCTCTGTGTTCTGTTAATTCATCTCACAGAGTTACATCTTTCCCTTCCAGAAGCCTTTCGCTAAGGCTGTTCTTGTGGAATTGGCAAAGGGATATTTGGAAGCCCATAGAGGGCTATGGTGAAAAAGGAAATATCTTCCGTTCCAAACTGGAAACAAGCTTTCTGAGAAACTGCTCTGTGTTCTGTTAATTCATCTCACCGAGTTACATCTTTCCCATCCATAAGCCTTTCGCTAAGGCTGTTCTTGTGGAATTGGCAAAGGGATATTTGGAACCCCTTAGAGGCCTATGGTGAAAAAGGAAATAACTTCCGTTCAAAACTGGAAAGAAGCTTTCTGAGAAACTGCTCTGTGTTCTCTTCATTCATCTCACAGAGTTACATCTTTCCCTTCAAGAAGCCTTTCGCTAAGGCTGTTCTTGTGGAATTGGCAAAGGGATATTTGGAAGCCCATAGAGGGCTATGGTGAAAAAGGAAATATCTTCCGTTCATAACTGGAAAGAAGCTTTCTGAGAAACTGCTCTGTGTTCTCTTAATTCATCTCACAGAGTTACATCTTTCCCTTCAAGAAGCCTTTCGCTAAGGCTGTTCTTGTGGAATTGGCAAAGGGATATTTGGAAGCCCATAGAGATCTATGGTGAAAAAGGAAATATCTTCGATTCAAAACTGGAAAGAAGCTTTCTGAGAAACTGCTCTGTGTTCTGTTAATTCATCTCACCGAGTTACATCTTTCCCTTCAAGAAGCCTTTCGCTAAGGCTGTTCTTGTGGAATTAGCAAAGGGATATTTGGAACCCCATAGAGGCCTATGGTGAAAAAGGAAATATCTTCCGTTCAAAACTGGAAAGAAGCTTTCTGAGAAACTGCTCTGTGTTCTGTTCATTCATCTCACAGAGTTACATCTTTCCCTTCAAGCAGCTTTTCGCTAAGGCTGTTCTTGTGGAATTGGCAAAGGGATATTTGGAAGCCCATAGAGGGCTATGGTGAAAAAGGAAATATCTTCCGTTCAAAACTGGAAAGAACCTTTCGGAGAAACTGCTCTGTGTTCTGTTAATTCATCTCACAGAGTTACATCTTTCCCTTCAACAACCCTTTCGCTATGGCTGTTCTTGTGGAATTGGCAAAGGGATATTTGGAAGCCCATAGAGACCTATGGTGAAAAAGGAAATATCTTCCGTTCAAAACTGGAAAGAAGCTTTCTGAGAAACTGCTCTGTGTTCTGTTCATTCATCTCACAGAGTTACATCTTTCCCTTCAAGAAGCCTTTCGCTAAGGCTGTTCTTGTGGAATTGGCAAAGGCATATTTGGAAGCCCATAGAGGGCTATGGTGAAAAACGAAATATCTTCCGTTCAAAACTGGAAAGAAGCTTTCTGAGAAACTGCTCTGTGTTCTGTTAATTCATCTCACCGAGTTACATCTTTCCCTTCAAGAAGCCTTTCGCTAAGGCTGTTCTTGTGGAATTGGCAAAGGGATATTTGGAAGCCCATAGAGGGCTATGGTGAAAAAGGAAATATCTTCCGTTCAAAACTGGAAAGAAGCTTTCTGAGAAACTGCTCTGTGTTCTGTTAATTCATCTCACAGAGTTACATCTCTCCCTTCAAGAAGCCTTTCGCTAAGGCTGTTCTTGTGGAATTTGCAAAGTGATATTTGGAAGCCCTGAGGGCTATGGTGAAAAAGGAAATATCTTCCGTTGAAAACTGGAAAGAAGCTTTCTGAGAAACTGCTCTGTGTTCTGTTAATTCATCTCACGGAGTTACATCTTTCCCTGCAAGAAGCCTTTCGCTAAGGCTGTTCTTGTGGAATTGGCAAAGGGATATTTGGAAGCCCATAGAGGGCTACGGTGAAAAAGGAAATATCCTCCGTTCAAAACTGGAAAGAAGCTTTCTGAGAAACTGCTCTGTGTTCTCTTAATTCTTCTCACAGAGCTACATCTTTCCCTTCAAGAAGCCTTTCGCTAAGGCTGTTCTTGTAGAATTGGCAAAGGGATATTTGGAACCACATAGAGGGCTATGGTGAAAAAGGAAATATCTTCCGTTCAAAACTGGAAAGAAGCTTTCTGAGAAACTGCTCTGTGTTCTGTTAATTCATCTCACCGAGTTACATCTTTCCCTTCAAGAAGCCTTTCGCTAAGGCTGTTCTTGTGGAATTGGCAAAGGGATATTTGGAAGCCCGTAGAGGGCTATGGTGAAAAAGGAAATATCTTCCGTTCAAAACTGGAAAGAAGCTTTCTGAGAAACTGCTCTGTGTTCTGTTAATTCATCTCACAGATTTACATCTTTCCCTTCAAGAAGCCTTTCGCTAAGGCTGTTCTTGTGGAATTTGCAAAGGGATATTTGGAAGCCCATAGAGGGCTATGGTGAAAAAGGAAATATCTTCCGTTCAAAACTGGAAAGAAGCTTTCTGAGAAACTGCTCTGTGTTCTGTTAATTCATCTCACAGAGTTACATCTTTCCCTTCAAGAAGCCTTTCGCTAAGGCTGTTGTTGTGGAATTGGCAAAGGGATATTTGGAAGCCCATAGAGGGCTACGGTGAAAAAGGAAATATCCTCCGTTCAAAACTGGAAAGAAGCTTTCTGAGAAACTGCTCTGTGTTCTCTTAATTCTTCTCACAGAGCTACATCTTTCCCTTCAAGAAGCCTTTCGCTAAGGCTGTTATTGTGGAATTCGCAAAGGGATATTTGGAAGCCCATAGAGGGCTATGGTGAAAAAGGAAATATCTTCCGTTCAAAACTGGAAAGAAGCTTTCTGAGAAACTCCTCTGTGTTCTGTTAATTCATCTCACAGAGTTACATCTTTCCCTTCAAAAAGTCTTTCGCTAAGGCTATTCTTGTGGAATTGGCAAAGTGATATTTGGAAGCCCATAGAGGGCTATGGTGAAAAAGGAAATATCTTCCGTTCAAAACTGGAAAGAAGCTTTCTGAGAAACTTCTCTGTGTTCTCTTAATTCATCTCACAGAGTTACATCTTTCCCTTCAAGAAGCCTTTCGCTAAGGCTGTTCTTGTGGAATTGGCAAAGGGATATTTGGAAGCCCATAAAGGGCTATGGTGAAAAAGGAAATATCTTCCGTTCAAAACTGGAAAGAAACTTTCGGAGAAACTGCTCTGTGTTCTGTTAATTCATCTCACAGAGTTACATCTTTCCCTTCAGCAAGCCTTTCGCTAAGGCTGTTCTTGTGGAATTGGCAAAGGGATATTTGGAAGCCCTTAGAGGCCTATGTTGAAAAAGGAAATATCTTCCGTTCAAAACTGGAAAGAAGCATTCTGAGAAACTGCTCTGTGTTCTGTTCATTCATCTCACAGAGTTACATCTTTCCCTTCAAGAAGCCTTTCGCTAAGTCTGTTCTTGTGGAATTGGCAAAAGGGTATTTGGAAGCCCATAGAGGGCTATGGTGAAAAAGCAAATATCTTCCGTTGAAAACTGGAAAGAAGCTTTCTGAGAAACTGCTCTGTGTTCTGTTAATTCATCTCACAGAGTTACATCTTTCCCTTCAAGAAGCCTTTCGCTAAGGCTGTTCTTGGGGAATTGGCAAAGTGATATTTGGAAGCCCATAGAGGGCTATGGTGAAAAAGGAAATATCTTCCGTTCAAAACTGCAAAGAAGCTTTCTGAGAAACTGCTCTGTGTTCTGTTAATTCATCTCACAGAGTTACATCTTTCACTTCAAGAAGCCTTTCGCTAAGAGTGTTCTTGTGGAATTGGAAAAGGGATATTTGGAAGCCCATAGAGGGCTATGGTGAAAAAGGAAGTATCTTTCGTTCAAAACAGGCAAGAAGCTTTCGGAGAAACTGCTCTGTGTTCTGTTAATTCATCTCACAGAGTTACATCTTTCCCTTCAAGAAGCCTTTCGCTAAGGCTGTTCTTGTGGAATTGGCAAAGGGATATTTGGAAGCCCATAGAGGGCTATGGTGAAAAAGGAAATATCTTCCGTTCAAAAGTGGAAGGAAACTTTCTGAGAAACTGCTCTGTGTTCTGTTAATTCATCTCACAGAGTTATATCTTTTCCTTCAAGAAGCCTTTCGCTAAGGCTGTTCTTGTGGAATTGGCAAAGGGATACTTGGAACCACATAGAGGCCAATGGGAAACGGAAATATCTTCCGTTCAAAACTGGAAAGAAGGTTTCTGAGAAACTGCTCTGTGTTCTGTTCATTCATCTCACAGAGTTACATCTTTCCCTTCAAGAAGCCTTTCGCTAAGGCTGTTCTTGTGGAATTGGCAAAGGGATATTTGGAACCACATAGAGGGCTATGGTGAAAAAGGAAATATCTTCCGTTCAAAACTGGAAAGAAGCTTTCTGAGAAACTGCTCTGTGTTCTGTTAATTCATCTCACCGAGTTACATCTTTCCCTTCAAGAAGCCTTTCGCTAAGGCTGTTCTTGTGGGATTGGCAAAGGGATATTTGGAAGCCCATAGAGGGCTATGGTGAAAAAGGAAATATCTTCCGTTCAAAACTGGAAAGAAGCTTTCTGAGAAACTGCTCTGTGTTCTGTTAATTCATCTCACAGAGTTACATCTTTCCTTTCAAGAAGCCTTTCGTTAAGGCTGTTCTTGTGGAATTTGCAAAGGGATATTTGGAAGCCCTGAGGGCTATGGTGAAAAAGGAAATATCTTCCATTGAAAACTGGAAAGAAGCTTTCTGAGAAACTGCTCTGTGTTCTGTTAATTCATCTCACGGAGTTACATCTTTCCCTGCAAGAAGCCTTTCGCTAAGGCTGTTCTTGTGGAATTGGCAAAGGGATATTTGGAAGCCCATAGAGGGCTACGGTGAAAAAGGAAATATCCTCCGTTCAAAACTGGAAAGAAGCTTTCTGAGAAACTGCTCTGTGTTCTGTTAATTCTTCTCACAGAGCTACATCTTTCCCTTCAAGAAGCCTTTCGCTAAGGCTGTTCTTGTGGAATTGGCAAAGGGATATTTGGAACCACATAGAGGGCTATGGTGAAAAAGGAAATATCTTCCGTTCAAAACTGGAAAGAAGCTTTCTGAGAAACTGCTCTGTGTTCTGTTAATTCATCTCACCGAGTTACATCTTTCCCTTCAAGAAGCCTTTCGCTAAGGCTGTTCTTGTGGAATTGGCAAAGGGATATTTGGAAGCCCGTAGAGGGCTATGGTGAAAAAGGAAATATCTTCCGTTCAAAACTGGAAAGAAGCTTTCTGAGAAACTGCTCTGTGTTCTGTTAATTCATCTCACAGATTTACATCTTTCCCTTCAAGAAGCCTTTCGCTAAGGCTGTTCTTGTGGAATTTGCAAAGGGATATTTGGAAGCCCTGAGGGCTATGGTGAAAAAGGAAATATCTTCCGTTCAAAACTGGAAAGAAGCTTTCTGAGAAACTGCTCTGTGTTCTGTTCATTCATCTCACAGAGTTACATCTTTCCCTTCAAGAAGCCTTTCGCTAAGGCTGTTGTTGTGGAATTGGCAAAGGGATATTTGGAAGCCCATAGAGGGCTACGGTGAAAAAGGAAATATCCTCCGTTCAAAACTGGAAAGAAGCTTTCTGAGAAACTGCTCTGTGTTCTCTTAATTCTTCTCACAGAGCTACATCTTTCCCTTCAAGAAGCCTTTCGCTAAGGCTGTTATTGTGGAATTCGCAAAGGGATATTTGGAAGCCCATAGAGGGCTATGGTGAAAAAGGAAATATCTTCCGTTCAAAACTGGAAAGAAGCTTTCTGAGAAACTACTCTGTGTTCTGTTAATTCATCTCACAGAGTTACATCTTTCCCTTCAAAAAGTCTTTCGCTAAGGCTATTCTTGTGGAATTGGCAAAGGGATATTTGGAAGCCCATAGAGGGCTATGGTGAAAAAGGAAATATCTTCCGTTCAAAACTGGAAAGAAGCTTTCTGAGAAACTTCTCTGTGTTCTCTTAATTCATCTCACAGAGTTACATCTTTCCCTTCAAGAAGCCTTTCGCTAAGGCTGTTCTTGTGGAATTGGCAAAGGGATATTTGGAAGCCCATAAAGGGCTATGGTGAAAAAGGAAATATCTTCCGTTCAAAACTGGAAAGAAACTTTCGGAGAAACTGCTCTGTGTTCTGTTAATTCATCTCACAGAGTTACATCTTTCCCTTCAGCAAGCCTTTCGCTAAGGCTGTTCTTGTGGAATTGGCAAAGGGATATTTGGAAGCCCTTAGAGGCCTATGTTGAAAAAGGAAATATCTTCCGTTCAAAACTGGAAAGAAGCATTCTGAGAAACTGCTCTGTGTTCTGTTCATTCATCTCACAGAGTTACATCTTTCCCTTCAAGAAGCCTTTCGCTAAGTCTGTTCTTGTGGAATTGGCAAAAGGGTATTTGGAAGCCCATAGAGGGCTATGGTGAAAAAGCAAATATCTTCCGTTGAAAACTGGAAAGAAGCTTTCTGAGAAACTGCTCTGTGTTCTGTTAATTCATCTCACAGAGTTACATCTTTCCCTTCAAGAAGCCTTTCGCTAAGGCTGTTCTTGGGGAATTGGCAAAGTGATATTTGGAAGCCCATAGAGGGCTATGGTGAAAAAGGAAATATCTTCCGTTCAAAACTGCAAAGAAGCTTTCTGAGAAACTGCTCTGTGTTCTGTTAATTCATCTCACAGAGTTACATCTTTCACTTCAAGAAGCCTTTCGCTAAGAGTGTTCTTGTGGAATTGGAAAAGGGATATTTGGAAGCCCATAGAGGGCTATGGTGAAAAAGGAAGTATCTTTCGTTCAAAACAGGCAAGAAGCTTTCTGAGAAACTGCTCTGTGTTCTGTTAATTCATCTCACAGAGTTACATCTTTCCCTTCAAGAAGCCTTTCGCTAAGGCTGTTCTTGTGGAATTGGCAAAGGGATATTTGGAAGCCCATAGAGGGCTATGGTGAAAAAGGAAATATCTTCCGTTCAAAAGTGGAAGGAAACTTTCTGAGAAACTGCTCTGTGTTCTGTTAATTCATCTCACAGAGTTACATCTTTTCCTTCAAGAAGCCTTTCGCTAAGGCTGTTCTTGTGGAATTGGCAAAGGGATACTTGGAACCACATAGAGGCCAATGGGAAAAGGAAATATCTTCCGTTCAAAACTGGAAAGAAGGTTTCTGAGAAACTGCTCTGTGTTCTGTTCATTCATCTCACAGAGTTACATCTTTCCCTTCAAGAAGCCTTTCGCTAAGGCTGTTCTTGTGGAATTGGCAAAGGGATATTTGGAACCACATAGAGGGCTATGGTGAAAAAGGAAATATCTTCCGTTCAAAACTGGAAAGAAGCTTTCTGAGAAACTGCTCTGTGTTCTGTTAATTCAACTCACCGAGTTACATCTTTCCCTTCAAGAAGCCTTTCGCTAAGGCTGTTCTTGTGGAATTGGCAAAGGGATATTTGGAAGCCCATAGAGGGCTATGGTGAAAAAGGAAATATCTTCCGTTCAAAACTGGAAAGAAGCTTTCTGAGAAACTGCTCTGTGTTCTGTTAATTCATCTCACAGAGTTACATCTTTCCTTTCAAGAAGCCTTTCGTTAAGGCTGTTCTTGTGGAATTTGCAAAGGGATATTTGGAAGCCCTGAGGGCTATGGTGAAAAAGGAAATATCTTCCGTTGAAAACTGGAAAGAAGCTTTCTGAGAAACTGCTCTGTGTTCTGTTAATTCATCTCACGGAGTTACATCTTTCCCTGCAAGAAGCCTTTCGCTAAGGCTGTTCTTGTGGAATTGGCAAAGGGATATTTGGAAGCCCATAGAGGGCTACGGTGAAAAAGGAAATATCCTCCGTTCAAAACTGGAAAGAAGCTTTCTGAGAAACTGCTCTGTGTTCTGTTAATTCTTCTCACAGAGCTACATCTTTCCCTTCAAGAAGCCTTTCGCTAAGGCTGTTCTTGTGGAATTGGCAAAGGGATATTTGGAACCACATAGAGGGCTATGGTGAAAAAGGAAATATCTTCCGTTCAAAACTGGAAAGAAGCTTTCTGAGAAACTGCTCTGTGTTCTGTTAATTCATCTCACCGAGTTACATCTTTCCCTTCAAGAAGCCTTTCGCTAAGGCTGTTCTTGTGGAATTGGCAAAGGGATATTTGGAAGCCCATAGAGGGCTATGGTGATAAAGGAAATATCTTCCGTTCAAAACTGGAAAGAAGCTTTCTGAGAAACTGCTCTGTGTTCTGTTAATTCATCTCACAGAGTTACATCTTTCCCTTCAAGAAGCCTTTTGCTAAGGCTGTTCTTGTGGAATTTGCAAAGGGATATTTGGAAGCCCTGAGGGCTATGGTGAAAAAGGAAATATCTTCCGTTCAAAACTGGAAAGAAGCTTTCTGAGAAACTGCTCTGTGTTCTGTTAATTCATCTCACAGAGTTACATCTTTCCCTTCCAAAAGTCTTTCGCTAAGGCTATTCTTGTGGAATTGGCAAAGGGATATTTGGAAGCCCATAGAGGGCTATGGTGAAAAAGGAAATATCTTCCGTTCAAAACTGGAAAGAAGCTTTCTGAGAAACTTCTCTGTGTTCTCTTAATTCATCTCACAGAGTTACATCTTTCCTTTCAAGAAGCCTTTCGTTAAGGCTGTTCTTGTGGAATTTGCAAAGGGATATTTGGAAGCCCTGAGGGCTATGGTGAAAAAGGAAATATCTTCCGTTGAAAACTGGAAAGAAGCTTTCTGAGAAACTGCTCTGTGTTCTGTTAATTCATCTCACGGAGTTACATCTTTCCCTGCAAGAAGCCTTTCGCTAAGGCTGTTCTTGTGGAATTGGCAAAGGGATATTTGGAAGCCCATAGAGGGCTACGGTGAAAAAGGAAATATCCTCCGTTCAAAACTGGAAAGAAGCTTTCTGAGAAACTGCTCTGTGTTCTGTTAATTCTTCTCACAGAGCTACATCTTTCCCTTCAAGAAGCCTTTCGCTAAGGCTGTTCTTGTGGAATTGGCAAAGGGATATTTGGAACCACATAGAGGGCTATGGTGAAAAAGGAAATATCTTCCGTTCAAAACTGGAAAGAAGCTTTCTGAGAAACTGCTCTGTGTTCTGTTAATTCATCTCACCGAGTTACATCTTTCCCTTCAAGAAGCCTTTCGCTAAGGCTGTTCTTGTGGAATTGGCAAAGGGATATTTGGAAGCCCATAGAGGGCTATGGTGATAAAGGAAATATCTTCCGTTCAAAACTGGAAAGAAGCTTTCTGAGAAACTGCTCTGTGTTCTGTTAATTCATCTCACAGAGTTACATCTTTCCCTTCAAGAAGTCTTTCGCTAAGGCTGTTCTTGTGGAATTTGCAAAGGGATATTTGGAAGCCCTGAGGGCTATGGTGAAAAAGGAAATATCTTCCGTTCAAAACTGGAAAGAAGCTTTCTGAGAAACTGCTCTGTGTTCTGTTCATTCATCTCACAGAGTTACATCTTTCCCTTCAAGAAGCCTTTCGCTAAGGCTGTTGTTGTGGAATTGGCAAAGGGATATTTGGAAGCCCATGGAGGGCTACGGTGAAAAAGGAAATATCCTCCGTTCAAAACTGGAAAGAAGCTTTCTGAGAAACTGCTCTGTGTTCTCTTAATTCTTCTCACAGAGCTACATCTTTCCCTTCAAGAAGCCTTTCGCTAAGGCTGTTATTGTGGAATTCGCAAAGGGATATTTGGAAGCCCATAGAGGGCTATGGTGAAAAAGGAAATATCTTCCGTTCAAAACTGGAAAGAAGCTTTCTGAGAAACTACTCTGTGTTCTGTTAATTCATCTCACAGAGTTACATCTTTCCCTTCAAAAAGTCTTTCGCTAAGACTATTCTTGTGGAATTGGCAAAGGGATATTTGGAAGCCCATAGAGGGCTATGGTGAAAAAGGAAATATCTTCCGTTCAAAACTGGAAAGAAGCTTTCTGAGAAACTTCTCTGTGTTCTCTTAATTCATCTCACAGAGTTACATCTTTCCCTTCAAGAAGCCTTTCGCTAAGGCTGTTCTTGTGGAATTGGCAAAGGGATATTTGGAAGCCCATAAAGGGCTATGGTGAAAAAGGAAATATCTTCCGTTCAAAACTGGAAAGAAACTTTCGGAGAAACTGCTCTGTGTTCTGTTAATTCATCTCACAGAGTTACATCTTTCCCTTCAGCAAGCCTTTCGCTAAGGCTGTTCTTGTGGAATTGGCAAAGGGATATTTGGAAGCCCTTAGAGGCCTATGTTGAAAAAGGAAATATCTTCCGTTCAAAACTGGAAAGAAGCATTCTGAGAAACTGCTCTGTGTTCTGTTCATTCATCTCACAGAGTTACATCTTTCCCTTCAAGAAGCCTTTCGCTAAGTCTGTTCTTGTGGAATTGGCAAAAGGGTATTTGGAAGCCCATAGAGGGCTATGGTGAAAAAGCAAATATCTTCCGTTGAAAACTGGAAAGAAGCTTTCTGAGAAACTGCTCTGTGTTCTGTTAATTCATCTCACAGAGTTACATCTTTCCCTTCAAGAAGCCTTTCGCTAAGGCTGTTCTTGGGGAATTGGCAAAGTGATATTTGGAAGCCCATAGAGGGCTATGGTGAAAAAGGAAATATCTTCCGTTCAAAACTGCAAAGAAGCTTTCTGAGAAACTGCTCTGTGTTCTGTTAATTCATCTCACAGAGTTACATCTTTCACTTCAAGAAGCCTTTCGCTAAGAGTGTTCTTGTGGAATTGGAAAAGGGATATTTGGAAGCCCATAGAGGGCTATGGTGAAAAAGGAAGTATCTTTCGTTCAAAACAGGCAAGAAGCTTTCTGAGAAACTGCTCTGTGTTCTGTTAATTCATCTCACAGAGTTACATCTTTCCCTTCAAGAAGCCTTTCGCTAAGGCTGTTCTTGTGGAATTGGCAAAGGGATATTTGGAAGCCCATAGAGGGCTATGGTGAAAAAGGAAATATCTTCCGTTCAAAAGTGGAAGGAAACTTTCTGAGAAACTGCTCTGTGTTCTGTTAATTCATCTCACAGAGTTACATCTTTTCCTTCAAGAAGCCTTTCGCTAAGGCTGTTCTTGTGGAATTGGCAAAGGGATACTTGGAACCACATAGAGGCCAATGGGAAAAGGAAATATCTTCCGTTCAAAACTGGAAAGAAGGTTTCTGAGAAACTGCTCTGTGTTCTGTTCATTCATCTCACAGAGTTACATCTTTCCCTTCAAGAAGCCTTTCGCTAAGGCTGTTCTTGTGGAATTGGCAAAGGGATATTTGGAACCACATAGAGGGCTATGGTGAAAAAGGAAATATCTTCCGTTCAAAACTGGAAAGAAGCTTTCTGAGAAACTGCTCTGTGTTCTGTTAATTCAACTCACCGAGTTACATCTTTCCCTTCAAGAAGCCTTTCGCTAAGGCTGTTCTTGTGGAATTGGCAAAGGGATATTTGGAAGCCCATAGAGGGCTATGGTGAAAAAGGAAATATCTTCCGTTCAAAACTGGAAAGAAGCTTTCTGAGAAACTGCTCTGTGTTCTGTTAATTCATCTCACAGAGTTACATCTTTCCTTTCAAGAAGCCTTTCGTTAAGGCTGTTCTTGTGGAATTTGCAAAGGGATATTTGGAAGCCCTGAGGGCTATGGTGAAAAAGGAAATATCTTCCGTTGAAAACTGGAAAGAAGCTTTCTGAGAAACTGCTCTGTGTTCTGTTAATTCATCTCACGGAGTTACATCTTTCCCTGCAAGAAGCCTTTCGCTAAGGCTGTTCTTGTGGAATTGGCAAAGGGATATTTGGAAGCCCATAGAGGGCTACGGTGAAAAAGGAAATATCCTCCGTTCAAAACTGGAAAGAAGCTTTCTGAGAAACTGCTCTGTGTTCTGTTAATTCTTCTCACAGAGCTACATCTTTCCCTTCAAGAAGCCTTTCGCTAAGGCTGTTCTTGTGGAATTGGCAAAGGGATATTTGGAACCACATAGAGGGCTATGGTGAAAAAGGAAATATCTTCCGTTCAAAACTGGAAAGAAGCTTTCTGAGAAACTGCTCTGTGTTCTGTTAATTCATCTCACCGAGTTACATCTTTCCCTTCAAGAAGCCTTTCGCTAAGGCTGTTCTTGTGGAATTGGCAAAGGGATATTTGGAAGCCCATAGAGGGCTATGGTGATAAAGGAAATATCTTCCGTTCAAAACTGGAAAGAAGCTTTCTGAGAAACTGCTCTGTGTTCTGTTAATTCATCTCACAGAGTTACATCTTTCCCTTCAAGAAGCCTTTTGCTAAGGCTGTTCTTGTGGAGTTTGCAAAGGGATATTTGGAAGCCCTGAGGGCTATGGTGAAAAAGGAAATATCTTCCGTTCAAAACTGGAAAGAAGCTTTCTGAGAAACTGCTCTGTGTTCTGTTAATTCATCTCACAGAGTTACATCTTTCCCTTCAAAAAGTCTTTCGCTAAGGCTATTCTTGTGGAATTGGCAAAGGGATATTTGGAAGCCCATAGAGGGCTATGGTGAAAAAGGAAATATCTTCCGTTCAAAACTGGAAAGAAGCTTTCTGAGAAACTTCTCTGTGTTCTCTTAATTCATCTCACAGAGTTACATCTTTCCCTTCAAGAAGCCTTTCGCTAAGGCTGTTCTTGTGGAATTGGCAAAGGGATATTTGGAAGCCCATAAAGGGCTATGGTGAAAAAGGAAATATCTTCCGTTCAAAACTGGAAAGAAACTTTCGGAGAAACTGCTCTGTGTTCTGTTAATTCATCTCACAGAGTTACATCTTTCCCTTCAGCAAGCCTTTCGCTAAGGCTGTTCTTGTGGAATTGGCAAAGGGATATTTGGAAGCCCTTAGAGGCCTATGTTGAAAAAGGAAATATCTTCCGTTCAAAACTGGAAAGAAGCATTCTGAGAAACTGCTCTGTGTTCTGTTCATTCATCTCACAGAGTTACATCTTTCCCTTCAAGAAGCCTTTCGCTAAGTCTGTTCTTGTGGAATTGGCAAAAGGGTATTTGGAAGCCCATAGAGGGCTATGGTGAAAAAGCAAATATCTTCCGTTGAAAACTGGAAAGAAGCTTTCTGAGAAACTGCTCTGTGTTCTGTTAATTCATCTCACAGAGTTACATCTTTCCCTTCAAGAAGCCTTTCGCTAAGGCTGTTCTTGGGGAATTGGCAAAGTGATATTTGGAAGCCCATAGAGGGCTATGGTGAAAAAGGAAATATCTTCCGTTCAAAACTGCAAAGAAGCTTTCTGAGAAACTGCTCTGTGTTCTGTTAATTCATCTCACAGAGTTACATCTTTCACTTCAAGAAGCCTTTCGCTGAGAGTGTTCTTGTGGAATTGGCAAAGGGATATTTGGAAGCCCATAGAGGGCTATGGTGAAAAAGGAAGTATCTTTCGTTCAAAACTGGCAAGAAGCTTTCTGAGAAACTGCTCTGTGTTCTGTTAATTCATCTCACCGAGTTACATCTTTCCCATCCATAAGCCTTTCGCTAAGGCTGTTCTTGTGGAATTGGCAAAGGGATATTTGGAACCCCTTAGAGGCCTATGGTGAAAAAGGAAATAACTTCCGTTCAAAACTGGAAAGAAGCTTTCTGAGAAACTGCTCTGTGTTCTCTTCATTCATCTCACAGAGTTACATCTTTCCCTTCAAGAAGCCTTTCGCTAAGGCTGTTCTTGTGGAATTGACAAAGGGATATTTGGAAGCCCATAGAGGGCTATGGTGAAAAAGGAAATATCTTCCGTTCATAACTGGAAAGAAGCTTTCTGAGAAACTGCTCTGTGTTCTCTTAATTCATCTCACAGAGTTACATCTTTCCCTTCAAGAAGCCTTTCGCTAAGGCTGTTCTTGTGGAATTGGCAAAGGGATATTTGGAAGCCCTAGAGGGCTATGGTGAAAAAGGAAATATCTTCGATTCAAAACTGGAAAGAAGCTTTCTGAGAAACTGCTCTGTGTTCTGTTAATTCATCTCACCGAGTTACATCTTTCCCTTCAAGAAGCCTTTCGCTAAGGCTGTTCTTGTGGAATTGGCAAAGGGATATTTGGAACCCCATAGAGGCCTATGGTGAAAAAGGAAATATCTTCCGTTCAAAACTGGAAAGAAGCTTTCTGAGAAACTGCTCTGTGTTCTGTTCATTCATCTCACAGAGTTACATCTTTCCCTTCAAGAAGCTTTTCGCTAAGGCTGTTCTTGTGGAATTGGCAAAGGGATATTTGGAAGCCCATAGAGGGCTATGGTGAAAAAGGAAATATCTTCCGTTCAAAACTGGAAAGACGCTTTCTGAGAAACTGCTCTGTGTTCTGTTAATTCATCTCACAGAGTTACATCTTTCCCTTCAAGAAGCCTTTCGCTAAGGCTGTTCTTGTGGAATTGGCAAAGGGATATTTGGAAGCCCTGAGGGCTATGGTGAAAAAGGAAATATCTTCCGATGAAAACTGAAAAGAAGCTTTCTGAGAAACTGCTCTGTGTTCTGTTCATTCATCTCACAGAATTACATCTTTCCCTTCAAGAAGTCTTTCGCTAAGGCTGTTCTTGTGGAATTGGCAAAGGGATATTTGGAAGCCCATAGAGGGCTACGGTGAAAAAGGAAATATCCTCCGTTCAAAACTGGAAAGAAGCTTTCTGAGAAACTGCTCTGTGTTCTGTTAATTCATCTCACCGAGTTACATCTTTCCCTTCAAGAAGCCTTTCGCTAAGGCTGTTCTTGGGGAATTGGCAAAGGGATATTTGGAAGCCCAGAGAGGGCTATGGTGAAAAAGGAAATATCTTCCGTTCAAAACTGGAAAGAAGCTTTCTGAGAAACTGCTCTGTGTTCTGTTCATTCATCTCACAGAGTTACATCTTTCCCTTCAAGAAGGCTTTCGCTAAGGCTGTTGTTGTGGAATTGGCAAAGGGATATTTGGAAGCCCATAGAGGGCTACGGTGAAAAAGGAAATATCCTCCGTTCAAAACTGGAAAGAAGCTTTCTGAGAAACTGCTCTGTGTTCTCTTAATTCTTCTCACAGAGCTACATCTTTCCCTTCAAGAAGCCTTTCGCTAAGGCTGTTCTTGCGGAATTCGCAAAGGGATATTTGGAAGCCCATAGAGGGCTATGGTGAAAAAGGAAATATCTTCCGTTCAAAACTGGAAAGAAGCTTTCTGAGAAACTGCTCTGTGTTCTGTTCATTCATCTCACAGAGTTACATCTTTCCCTTCAAGAAGGCTTTCGCTAAGGCTGTTGTTGTGGAATTGGCAAAGGGATATTTGGAAGCCCATAGAGGGCTACGGTGAAAAAGGAAATATCCTCCGTTCAAAACTGGAAAGAAGCTTTCTGAGAAACTGCTCTGTGTTCTCTTAATTCTTCTCACAGAGCTACATCTTTCCCTTCAAGAAGCCTTTCGCTAAGGCTGTTCTTGCGGAATTCGCAAAGGGATATTTGGAAGCCCATAGAGGGCTATGGTGAAAAAGGAAATATCTTCCGTTCAAAACTGGAAAGAAGCTTTCTGAGAAACTGCTCTGTGTTCTGTTAATTCATCTCACAGAGTTACATCTTTCCCTTCAAAAAGCCTTTCGCTAAGGCTATTCTTGTGGAATTGGCAAAGGGATATTTGGAAGCCCATCGAGGGCTATGGTGAAAAAGGAAATATCTTCCATTCAAAACTGGAAAGAAGCTTACTGAGAAACTTCTCTGTGTTCTCTTAATTCATCTCACAGAGTTACATCTTTCCCTTCAAGAAGCCTTTCGCTAAGGCTGTTCTTGTGGAATTGGCAAAGGGATATTTGGAAGCCCATAAAGGGCTATGGTGAAAAAGGAAATATCTTCCGTTCAAAAGTGGAAAGAAGCTTTCGGAGAAACTGCTCTGTGTTCTGTTAATTCATCTCACAGAGTTACATCTTTCCCTTCAGCAAGCCTTTCGCTAAGGCTGTTCTTGTGGAATTGGCAAAGGGATATTTGGAAGCCCTTAGAGGCCTATGTTGAAAAAGGAAATATCTTCCGTTCAAAACTGGAAAGAAGCATTCTGAGAAACTGCTCTGTGTTCTGTTCATTCATCTCACAGAATTACATCTTTCCCTTCAAGAAGCCTTTCTCTAAGGCTGTTCTTGTGGAATTGGCAAAGGGGTATTTGGAAGCCCATAGAGGGCTATGGTGAAAAAGCAAATATCTTCCGTTGAAAACTGGAAAGAAGCTTTCTGAGAAACTGCTCTGTGTTCTGTTAATTCAGTTCACAGAGTTACATCTTTCCCTTCAAGAAGCCTTTCGCTAAGGCTGTTCTTGTGGAATTGGCAAAGGGATATTTGGAAGCCCATAGAGGGCTACGGTGAAAAAGGAAATATCTTCCGTTCAAAAGTGGAAAGAAGCTTTCTGAGAAACTGCTCTGTGTTCTGTTAATTCATCTCACAGAGTTACATCTTTCCCTTCAAAAAGTCTTTCGCTAAGGCTGTTCTTGTGGAATTGGCAAAGGGATATTTGGAAGCCCTTAGAGGCCTATGTTGAAAAAGGAAATATCTTCCGTTCAAAACTGGAAAGAAGCATTCTGAGAAACTGCTCTGTGTTCTGTTCATTCATCTCACAGAGTTACATCTTTCCCTTCAAGAAGCCTTTCGCTAAGTCTGTTCTTGTGGAATTGGCAAAAGGGTATTTGGAAGCCCATAGAGGGCTATGGTGAAAAAGCAAATATCTTCCGTTGAAAACTGGAAAGAAGCTTTCTGAGAAACTGCTCTGTGTTCTGTTAATTCATCTCACAGAGTTACATCTTTCCCTTCAAGAAGCCTTTCGCTAAGGCTGTTCTTGGGGAATTGGCAAAGTGATATTTGGAAGCCCATAGAGGGCTATGGTGAAAAAGGAAATATCTTCCGTTCAAAACTGCAAAGAAGCTTTCTGAGAAACTGCTCTGTGTTCTGTTAATTCATCTCACAGAGTTACATCTTTCACTTCAAGAAGCCTTTCGCTAAGAGTGTTCTTGTGGAATTGGCAAAGGGATATTTGGAAGCCCATAGAGGGCTATGGTGAAAAAGGAAGTATCTTTCGTTCAAAACTGGCAAGAAGCTTTCTGAGAAACTGCTCTGTGTTCTGTTAATTCATCTCACAGAGTTACATCTTTCCCTTCCAGAAGCCTTTCGCTAAGGCTGTTCTTGTGGAATTGGCAAAGGGATATTTGGAAGCCCATAGAGGGCTATGGTGAAAAAGGAAATATCTTCCGTTCCAAACTGGAAACAAGCTTTCTGAGAAACTGCTCTGTGTTCTGTTAATTCATCTCACCGAGTTACATCTTTCCCATCCATAAGCCTTTCGCTAAGGCTGTTCTTGTGGAATTGGCAAAGGGATATTTGGAACCCCTTAGAGGCCTATGGTGAAAAAGGAAATAACTTCCGTTCAAAACTGGAAAGAAGCTTTCTGAGAAACTGCTCTGTGTTCTCTTCATTCATCTCACAGAGTTACATCTTTCCCTTCAAGAAGCCTTTCGCTAAGGCTGTTCTTGTGGAATTGGCAAAGGGATATTTGGAAGCCCATAGAGGGCTATGGTGAAAAAGGAAATATCTTCCGTTCATAACTGGAAAGAAGCTTTCTGAGAAACTGCTCTGTGTTCTCTTAATTCATCTCACAGAGTTACATCTTTCCCTTCAAGAAGCCTTTCGCTAAGGCTGTTCTTGTGGAATTGGCAAAGGGATATTTGGAAGCCCATAGAGATCTATGGTGAAAAAGGAAATATCTTCGATTCAAAACTGGAAAGAAGCTTTCTGAGAAACTGCTCTGTGTTCTGTTAATTCATCTCACCGAGTTACATCTTTCCCATCCATAAGCCTTTCGCTAAGGCTGTTCTTGTGGAATTGGCAAAGGGATATTTGGAACCCCTTAGAGGCCTATGGTGAAAAAGGAAATAACTTCCGTTCAAAACTGGAAAGAAGCTTTCTGAGAAACTGCTCTGTGTTCTCTTCATTCATCTCACAGAGTTACATCTTTCCCTTCAAGAAGCCTTTCGCTAAGGCTGTTCTTGTGGAATTGGCAAAGGGATATTTGGAAGCCCATAGAGGGCTATGGTGAAAAAGGAAATATCTTCCGTTCATAACTGGAAAGAAGCTTTCTGAGAAACTGCTCTGTGTTCTCTTAATTCATCTCACAGAGTTACATCTTTCCCTTCAAGAAGCCTTTCGCTAAGGCTGTTCTTGTGGAATTGGCAAAGGGATATTTGGAAGCCCATAGAGATCTATGGTGAAAAAGGAAATATCTTCGATTCAAAACTGGAAAGAAGCTTTCTGAGAAACTGCTCTGTGTTCTGTTAATTCATCTCACCGAGTTACATCTTTCCCTTCAAGAAGCCTTTCGCTAAGGCTGTTCTTGTGGAATTAGCAAAGGGATATTTGGAACCCCATAGAGGCCTATGGTGAAAAAGGAAATATCTTCCGTTCAAAACTGGAAAGAAGCTTTCTGAGAAACTGCTCTGTGTTCTGTTCATTCATCTCACAGAGTTACATCTTTCCCTTCAAGAAGCTTTTCGCTAAGGCTGTTCTTGTGGAATTGGCAAAGGGATATTTGGAAGCCCATAGAGGGCTATGGTGAAAAAGGAAATATCTTCCGTTCAAAACTGGAAAGAAGCTTTCTGAGAAACTGCTCTGTGTTCTGTTCATTCATCTCACCGAGTTACATCTTTCCCTTCAAGAAGCCTTTCGCTAAGGCTGTTCTTGTGGAATTGGCAAAGGGATATTTGGAAGCCCTGAGGGCTATGGTGAAAAAGGAAATATCTTCCGATGAAAACTGAAAAGAAGCTTTCTGAGAAACTGCTCTGTGTTCTGTTCATTCATCTCACAGAATTACATCTTTCCCTTCAAGAAGCCTTTCGCTAAGGCTGTTCTTGTGGAATTGGCAAAGGGATATTTGGAAGCCCATAGAGGGCTACGGTGAAAAAGGAAATATCCTCCGTTCAAAACTGGAAAGAAGCTTTTTGAGAAACTGCTCTGTGTTCTGTTAATTCATCTCACCGAGTTACATCTTTCCCTTCAAGAAGCCTTTCGCTAAGGCTGTTCTTGGGGAATTGGCAAAGGGATATTTGGAAGCCCAGAGAGGGCTATGGTGAAAAAGGAAATATCTTCCGTTCAAAACTGGAAAGAAGCTTTCTCAGAAACTGCTCTGTGTTCTGTTCATTCATCTCACAGAGTTACATCTTTCCATTCAAGAAGCCTTTCGCTAAGGCTGTTCTAGTGGAATTGGCAAAGGGATATTTGGAAGCCCTAGAGGGCTATGGTGAAAAAGGAAATATCTTCCGTTCAAAACTTTAAAGAAGCTTTCTGAGAAACTGCTCTGTGTTCTGTTAATTCATCTCACAGAGTTACATCTTTCCCTTCAAGAAGCCTTTCGCTAAGGCTGTTCTTGTGGAATTGGCAAAGGGATATTTGGAAGCCCATAGAGGGCTATGGTGAAAAAGGAAATAACTTCCGTTCAAAACTGGAAAGAAGCTTTCTGAGAAACTGCTCTGTGTTCTGTTAATTCATCTCACAGAGTTACATCTTTCCCTTCAAGAAGCCTTTCGCTAAGGCTGTTCTTGGGGAATTGGCAAAGTGATATTTGGAAGCCCATACAGGGCTATGGTGAAAAAGGAAATATCTTCCGTTCAAAACTGGAAAGAGGCTTTCTGAGAAACTGCTCTGTGTTCTGTTCATTCATCTCACAGAGTTACCTCTTTCCCTTCAAGAAGCCTTTCGCTAAGGCTGTTCTAGTGGAATTGGCAAAGGGATATTTGGAAGCCCTTAGAGGGCTATGGTGAAAAAGGAAATATCTTCCGTTCAAAACTGGAAAGAAGCTTTCTGAGAAACTGCTCTGTGTTCTGTTAATTTATCTCACAGAGTTACATCTTTCCCTTCAAGAAGCCTTTCGCTTAGGCGGTTCTTGGGGAATTGGCAAAGTGATATTTGGAAGCCCATAGAGGGCTATGGTGAAAAAGGAAATATCTTCCGTTCAAAACTGTAAGGAAGCTTTCTGAGAAACTGCTCTGTGTTCTGTTAATTCATCTCACTGAGTTCCATCTTTCCCTTCAAGAAGCCTTTCGCTAAGGCTGTTCTTGTGGAATTGGCAAAGGGATATTTGGAAGCCCATAGAGGGCTATGGTGAAAAAGGAAATATCTTCCGTTCAAAACTGGAAAGAAGCTTTCGGAGAAACTGCTCTGTGTTCTGTTAATTCATCTCACAGAGTTACATCTTTCCCTTCAAGAAGCCTTTCGCTAAGGCTGTTCTTGTGGAATTGGCAAAGGGATATTTGGAAGCCCATAGAGGGCTATGGTGAAAAAGGAAATATCTTCCGTTCAAAACTGGAAAGAAGCTTTCTGAGAAACTGCTCTGTGTTCTGTTAATTCATCTCACAGAGTTACATCTTTCCCTTCAACAAGCCTTTCGCTAAGGCTGTTCTTGAGGAATTGGCAAAGGGATATTTGGAAGCCCATAGAGGGCTAT
Source organism: Chlorocebus sabaeus (assembly GCF_047675955.1). Taxonomy (NCBI): domain Eukaryota; kingdom Metazoa; phylum Chordata; class Mammalia; order Primates; family Cercopithecidae; genus Chlorocebus; species Chlorocebus sabaeus. The sequence continues at coordinate 35,616,844 of NC_132908.1, forward strand.
GGTGAAAAAGGAAATATCTTCCGTTCAAAACTGGAAAGAAGCTTTCTGAGAAACTGCTCCGTGTTCTGTTAATTCATCTCACAGAGTTACATCTTTCCCTTCCAGAAGCCTTTCGCTAAGGCTGTTCTTGTGGAATTGGCAAAGGGATATTTGGAAGCCCTTAGAGGGCTATGGTGAAAAAGGAAATATCTTCCGTTCCAAACTGGAAAGAAGCTTTCTGAGAAACTGCTCTGTGTTCTGTTAATTCATCTCACCGAGTTACATCTTTCCCTTCAAGAAGCCTTTCGCTAAGGCTGTTCTTGTGGAATTGGCAAAGGCATATTTGGAAGCCCATAGAGGGCTATGGTGAAAAACGAAATATCTTCCGTTCAAAACTGGAAAGAAGCTTTCTGAGAAACTGCTCTGTGTTCTGTTAATTCATCTCACCGAGTTACATCTTTCCCTTCAAGAAGCCTTTCGCTAAGGCTGTTCTTGTGGAATTGGCAAAGGGATATTTGGAAGCCCATAGAGGGCTATGGTGAAAAAGGAAATATCTTCCGTTCAAAACTGGAAAGAAGCTTTCTGAGAAACTGCTCTGTGTTCTGTTAATTCATCTCACAGAGTTACATCTCTCCCTTCAAGAAGCCTTTCGCTAAGGCTGTTCTTGTGGAATTTGCAAAGTGATATTTGGAAGCCCTGAGGGCTATGGTGAAAAAGGAAATATCTTCCGTTGAAAACTGGAAAGAAGCTTTCTGAGAAACTGCTCTGTGTTCTGTTAATTCATCTCACGGAGTTACATCTTTCCCTGCAAGAAGCCTTTCGCTAAGGCTGTTCTTGTGGAATTGGCAAAGGGATATTTGGAAGCCCATAGAGGGCTACGGTGAAAAAGGAAATATCCTCCGTTCAAAACTGGAAAGAAGCTTTCTGAGAAACTGCTCTGTGTTCTCTTAATTCTTCTCACAGAGCTACATCTTTCCCTTCAAGAAGCCTTTCGCTAAGGCTGTTCTTGTAGAATTGGCAAAGGGATATTTGGAACCACATAGAGGGCTATGGTGAAAAAGGAAATATCTTCCGTTCAAAACTGGAAAGAAGCTTTCTGAGAAACTGCTCTGTGTTCTGTTAATTCATCTCACCGAGTTACATCTTTCCCTTCAAGAAGCCTTTCGCTAAGGCTGTTCTTGTGGAATTGGCAAAGGGATATTTGGAAGCCCGTAGAGGGCTATGGTGAAAAAGGAAATATCTTCCGTTCAAAACTGGAAAGAAGCTTTCTGAGAAACTGCTCTGTGTTCTGTTAATTCATCTCACAGATTTACATCTTTCCCTTCAAGAAGCCTTTCGCTAAGGCTGTTCTTGTGGAATTTGCAAAGGGATATTTGGAAGCCCATAGAGGGCTATGGTGAAAAAGGAAATATCTTCCGTTCAAAACTGGAAAGAAGCTTTCTGAGAAACTGCTCTGTGTTCTGTTCATTCATCTCACAGAGTTACATCTTTCCCTTCAAGAAGCCTTTCGCTAAGGCTGTTGTTGTGGAATTGGCAAAGGGATATTTGGAAGCCCATAGAGGGCTACGGTGAAAAAGGAAATATCCTCCGTTCAAAACTGGAAAGAAGCTTTCTGAGAAACTGCTCTGTGTTCTCTTAATTCTTCTCACAGAGCTACATCTTTCCCTTCAAGAAGCCTTTCGCTAAGGCTGTTATTGTGGAATTCGCAAAGGGATATTTGGAAGCCCATAGAGGGCTATGGTGAAAAAGGAAATATCTTCCGTTCAAAACTGGAAAGAAGCTTTCTGAGAAACTCCTCTGTGTTCTGTTAATTCATCTCACAGAGTTACATCTTTCCCTTCAAAAAGTCTTTCGCTAAGGCTATTCTTGTGGAATTGGCAAAGTGATATTTGGAAGCCCATAGAGGGCTATGGTGAAAAAGGAAATATCTTCCGTTCAAAACTGGAAAGAAGCTTTCTGAGAAACTTCTCTGTGTTCTCTTAATTCATCTCACAGAGTTACATCTTTCCCTTCAAGAAGCCTTTCGCTAAGGCTGTTCTTGTGGAATTGGCAAAGGGATATTTGGAAGCCCATAAAGGGCTATGGTGAAAAAGGAAATATCTTCCGTTCAAAACTGGAAAGAAACTTTCGGAGAAACTGCTCTGTGTTCTGTTAATTCATCTCACAGAGTTACATCTTTCCCTTCAGCAAGCCTTTCGCTAAGGCTGTTCTTGTGGAATTGGCAAAGGGATATTTGGAAGCCCTTAGAGGCCTATGTTGAAAAAGGAAATATCTTCCGTTCAAAACTGGAAAGAAGCATTCTGAGAAACTGCTCTGTGTTCTGTTCATTCATCTCACAGAGTTACATCTTTCCCTTCAAGAAGCCTTTCGCTAAGTCTGTTCTTGTGGAATTGGCAAAAGGGTATTTGGAAGCCCATAGAGGGCTATGGTGAAAAAGCAAATATCTTCCGTTGAAAACTGGAAAGAAGCTTTCTGAGAAACTGCTCTGTGTTCTGTTAATTCATCTCACAGAGTTACATCTTTCCCTTCAAGAAGCCTTTCGCTAAGGCTGTTCTTGGGGAATTGGCAAAGTGATATTTGGAAGCCCATAGAGGGCTATGGTGAAAAAGGAAATATCTTCCGTTCAAAACTGCAAAGAAGCTTTCTGAGAAACTGCTCTGTGTTCTGTTAATTCATCTCACAGAGTTACATCTTTCACTTCAAGAAGCCTTTCGCTAAGAGTGTTCTTGTGGAATTGGAAAAGGGATATTTGGAAGCCCATAGAGGGCTATGGTGAAAAAGGAAGTATCTTTCGTTCAAAACAGGCAAGAAGCTTTCGGAGAAACTGCTCTGTGTTCTGTTAATTCATCTCACAGAGTTACATCTTTCCCTTCAAGAAGCCTTTCGCTAAGGCTGTTCTTGTGGAATTGGCAAAGGGATATTTGGAAGCCCATAGAGGGCTATGGTGAAAAAGGAAATATCTTCCGTTCAAAAGTGGAAGGAAACTTTCTGAGAAACTGCTCTGTGTTCTGTTAATTCATCTCACAGAGTTACATCTTTTCCTTCAAGAAGCCTTTCGCTAAGGCTGTTCTTGTGGAATTGGAAAAGGGATACTTGGAACCACATAGAGGCCAATGGGAAACGGAAATATCTTCCGTTCAAAACTGGAAAGAAGGTTTCTGAGAAACTGCTCTGTGTTCTGTTCATTCATCTCACAGAGTTACATCTTTCCCTTCAAGAAGCCTTTCGCTAAGGCTGTTCTTGTGGAATTGGCAAAGGGATATTTGGAACCACATAGAGGGCTATGGTGAAAAAGGAAATATCTTCCGTTCAAAACTGGAAAGAAGCTTTCTGAGAAACTGCTCTGTGTTCTGTTAATTCATCTCACCGAGTTACATCTTTCCCTTCAAGAAGCCTTTCGCTAAGGCTGTTCTTGTGGGATTGGCAAAGGGATATTTGGAAGCCCATAGAGGGCTATGGTGAAAAAGGAAATATCTTCCGTTCAAAACTGGAAAGAAGCTTTCTGAGAAACTGCTCTGTGTTCTGTTAATTCATCTCACAGAGTTACATCTTTCCTTTCAAGAAGCCTTTCGTTAAGGCTGTTCTTGTGGAATTTGCAAAGGGATATTTGGAAGCCCTGAGGGCTATGGTGAAAAAGGAAATATCTTCCGTTGAAAACTGGAAAGAAGCTTTCTGAGAAACTGCTCTGTGTTCTGTTAATTCATCTCACGGAGTTACATCTTTCCCTGCAAGAAGCCTTTCGCTAAGGCTGTTCTTGTGGAATTGGCAAAGGGATATTTGGAAGCCCATAGAGGGCTACGGTGAAAAAGGAAATATCCTCCGTTCAAAACTGGAAAGAAGCTTTCTGAGAAACTGCTCTGTGTTCTGTTAATTCTTCTCACAGAGCTACATCTTTCCCTTCAAGAAGCCTTTCGCTAAGGCTGTTCTTGTGGAATTGGCAAAGGGATATTTGGAACCACATAGAGGGCTATGGTGAAAAAGGAAATATCTTCCGTTCAAATCTGGAAAGAAGCTTTCTGAGAAACTGCTCTGTGTTCTGTTAATTCATCTCACCGAGTTACATCTTTCCCTTCAAGAAGCCTTTCGCTAAGGCTGTTCTTGTGGAATTGGCAAAGGGATATTTGGAAGCCCATAGAGGGCTATGGTGATAAAGGAAATATCTTCCGTTCAAAACTGGAAAGAAGCTTTCTGAGAAACTGCTCTGTGTTCTGTTAATTCATCTCACAGAGTTACATCTTTCCCTTCAAGAAGCCTTTCGCTAAGGCTGTTCTTGTGGAATTTCAAAGGGATATTTGGAAGCCCTGAGGGCTATGGTGAAAAAGGAAATATCTTCCGTTCAAAACTGGAAAGAAGCTTTCTGAGAAACTGCTCTGTGTTCTGTTCATTCATCTCACAGAGTTACATCTTTCCCTTCAAGAAGCCTTTCGCTAAGGCTGTTGTTGTGGAATTGGCAAAGGGATATTTGGAAGCCCATAGAGGGCTACGGTGAAAAAGGAAATATCCTCCGTTCAAAACCGGAAAGAAGCTTTCTGAGAAACTGCTCTGTGTTCTCTTAATTCTTCTCACAGAGCTACATCTTTCCCTTCAAGAAGCCTTTCGCTAAGGCTGTTATTGTGGAATTCGCAAAGGGATATTTGGAAGCCCATAGAGGGCTATGGTGAAAAAGGAAATATCTTCCGTTCAAAACTGGAAAGAAGCTTTCTGAGAAACTACTCTGTGTTCTGTTAATTCATCTCACAGAGTTACATCTTTCCCTTCAAAAAGTCTTTCGCTAAGGCTATTCTTGTGGAATTGGCAAAGGGATATTTGGAAGCCCATAGAGGGCTATGGTGAAAAAGGAAATATCTTCCGTTCAAAACTGGAAAGAAGCTTTCTGAGAAACTTCTCTGTGTTCTCTTAATTCATCTCACAGAGTTACATCTTTCCCTTCAAGAAGCCTTTCGCTAAGGCTGTTCTTGTGGAATTGGCAAAGGGATATTTGGAAGCCCATAAAGGGCTATGGTGAAAAAGGAAATATCTTCCGTTCAAAACTGGAAAGAAACTTTCGGAGAAACTGCTCTGTGTTCTGTTAATTCATCTCACAGAGTTACATCTTTCCCTTCAGCAAGCCTTTCGCTAAGGCTGTTCTTGTGGAATTGGCAAAGGGATATTTGGAAGCCCTTAGAGGCCTATGTTGAAAAAGGAAATATCTTCCGTTCAAAACTGGAAAGAAGCATTCTGAGAAACTGCTCTGTGTTCTGTTCATTCATCTCACAGAGTTACATCTTTCCCTTCAAGAAGCCTTTCGCTAAGTCTGTTCTTGTGGAATTGGCAAAAGGGTATTTGGAAGCCCATAGAGGGCTATGGTGAAAAAGCAAATATCTTCCGTTGAAAACTGGAAAGAAGCTTTCTGAGAAACTGCTCTGTGTTCTGTTAATTCATCTCACAGAGTTACATCTTTCCCTTCAAGAAGCCTTTCGCTAAGGCTGTTCTTGGGGAATTGGCAAAGTGATATTTTTAAGCCCATAGAGGGCTATGGTGAAAAAGGAAATATCTTCCGTTCAAAACTGCAAAGAAGCTTTCTGAGAAACTGCTCTGTGTTCTGTTAATTCATCTCACAGAGTTACATCTTTCACTTCAAGAAGCCTTTCGCTAAGAGTGTTCTTGTGGAATTGGAAAAGGGATATTTGGAAGCCCATAGAGGGCTATGGTGAAAAAGGAAGTATCTTTCGTTCAAAACAGGCAAGAAGCTTTCTGAGAAACTGCTCTGTGTTCTGTTAATTCATCTCACAGAGTTACATCTTTCCCTTCAAGAAGCCTTTCGCTAAGGCTGTTCTTGTGGAATTGGCAAAGGGATATTTGGAAGCCCATAGAGGGCTATGGTGAAAAAGGAAATATCTTCCGTTCAAAAGTGGAAGGAAACTTTCTGAGAAACTGCTCTGTGTTCTGTTAATTCATCTCACAGAGTTACATCTTTTCCTTCAAGAAGCCTTTCGCTAAGGCTGTTCTTGTGGAATTGGCAAAGGGATACTTGGAACCACATAGAGGCCAATGGGAAAAGGAAATATCTTCCGTTCAAAACTGGAAAGAAGGTTTCTGAGAAACTGCTCTGTGTTCTGTTCATTCATCTCACAGAGTTACATCTTTCCCTTCAAGAAGCCTTTCGCTAAGGCTGTTCTTGTGGAATTGGCAAAGGGATATTTGGAACCACATAGAGGGCTATGGTGAAAAAGGAAATATCTTCCGTTCAAAACTGGAAAGAAGCTTTCTGAGAAACTGCTCTGTGTTCTGTTAATTCAACTCACCGAGTTACATCTTTCCCTTCAAGAAGCCTTTCGCTAAGGCTGTTCTTGTGGAATTGGCAAAGGGATATTTGGAAGCCCATAGAGGGCTATGGTGAAAAAGGAAATATCTTCCGTTCAAAACTGGAAAGAAGCTTTCTGAGAAACTGCTCTGTGTTCTGTTAATTCATCTCACAGAGTTACATCTTTCCTTTCAAGAAGCCTTTCGTTAAGGCTGTTCTTGTGGAATTTGCAAAGGGATATTTGGAAGCCCTGAGGGCTATGGTGAAAAAGGAAATATCTTCCGTTGAAAACTGGAAAGAAGCTTTCTGAGAAACTGCTCTGTGTTCTGTTAATTCATCTCACGGAGTTACATCTTTCCCTGCAAGAAGCCTTTCGCTAAGGCTGTTCTTGTGGAATTGGCAAAGGGATATTTGGAAGCCCATAGAGGGCTACGGTGAAAAAGGAAATATCCTCCGTTCAAAACTGGAAAGAAGCTTTCTGAGAAACTGCTCTGTGTTCTCTTAATTCTTCTCACAGAGCTACATCTTTCCCTTCAAGAAGCCTTTCGCTAAGGCTGTTCTTGTAGAATTGGCAAAGGGATATTTGGAACCACATAGAGGGCTATGGTGAAAAAGGAAATATCTTCCGTTCAAAACTGGAAAGAAGCTTTCTGAGAAACTGCTCTGTGTTCTGTTAATTCATCTCACCGAGTTACATCTTTCCCTTCAAGAAGCCTTTCGCTAAGGCTGTTCTTGTGGAATTGGCAAAGGGATATTTGGAAGCCCGTAGAGGGCTATGGTGAAAAAGGAAATATCTTCCGTTCAAAACTGGAAAGAAGCTTTCTGAGAAACTGCTCTGTGTTCTGTTAATTCATCTCACAGATTTACATCTTTCCCTTCAAGAAGCCTTTCGCTAAGGCTGTTCTTGTGGAATTTGCAAAGGGATATTTGGAAGCCCATAGAGGGCTATGGTGAAAAAGGAAATATCTTCCGTTCAAAACTGGAAAGAAGCTTTCTGAGAAACTGCTCTGTGTTCTGTTCATTCATCTCACAGAGTTACATCTTTCCCTTCAAGAAGCCTTTCGCTAAGGCTGTTGTTGTGGAATTGGCAAAGGGATATTTGGAAGCCCATAGAGGGCTACGGTGAAAAAGGAAATATCCTCCGTTCAAAACTGGAAAGAAGCTTTCTGAGAAACTGCTCTGTGTTCTCTTAATTCTTCTCACAGAGCTACATCTTTCCCTTCAAGAAGCCTTTCGCTAAGGCTGTTATTGTGGAATTCGCAAAGGGATATTTGGAAGCCCATAGAGGGCTATGGTGAAAAAGGAAATATCTTCCGTTCAAAACTGGAAAGAAGCTTTCTGAGAAACTCCTCTGTGTTCTGTTAATTCATCTCACAGAGTTACATCTTTCCCTTCAAAAAGTCTTTCGCTAAGGCTATTCTTGTGGAATTGGCAAAGTGATATTTGGAAGCCCATAGAGGGCTATGGTGAAAAAGGAAATATCTTCCGTTCAAAACTGGAAAGAAGCTTTCTGAGAAACTTCTCTGTGTTCTCTTAATTCATCTCACAGAGTTACATCTTTCCCTTCAAGAAGCCTTTCGCTAAGGCTGTTCTTGTGGAATTGGCAAAGGGATATTTGGAAGCCCATAAAGGGCTATGGTGAAAAAGGAAATATCTTCCGTTCAAAACTGGAAAGAAACTTTCGGAGAAACTGCTCTGTGTTCTGTTAATTCATCTCACAGAGTTACATCTTTCCCTTCAGCAAGCCTTTCGCTAAGGCTGTTCTTGTGGAATTGGCAAAGGGATATTTGGAAGCCCTTAGAGGCCTATGTTGAAAAAGGAAATATCTTCCGTTCAAAACTGGAAAGAAGCATTCTGAGAAACTGCTCTGTGTTCTGTTCATTCATCTCACAGAGTTACATCTTTCCCTTCAAGAAGCCTTTCGCTAAGTCTGTTCTTGTGGAATTGGCAAAAGGGTATTTGGAAGCCCATAGAGGGCTATGGTGAAAAAGCAAATATCTTCCGTTGAAAACTGGAAAGAAGCTTTCTGAGAAACTGCTCTGTGTTCTGTTAATTCATCTCACAGAGTTACATCTTTCCCTTCAAGAAGCCTTTCGCTAAGGCTGTTCTTGGGGAATTGGCAAAGTGATATTTGGAAGCCCATAGAGGGCTATGGTGAAAAAGGAAATATCTTCCGTTCAAAACTGCAAAGAAGCTTTCTGAGAAACTGCTCTGTGTTCTGTTAATTCATCTCACAGAGTTACATCTTTCACTTCAAGAAGCCTTTCGCTAAGAGTGTTCTTGTGGAATTGGAAAAGGGATATTTGGAAGCCCATAGAGGGCTATGGTGAAAAAGGAAGTATCTTTCGTTCAAAACAGGCAAGAAGCTTTCGGAGAAACTGCTCTGTGTTCTGTTAATTCATCTCACAGAGTTACATCTTTCCCTTCAAGAAGCCTTTCGCTAAGGCTGTTCTTGTGGAATTGGCAAAGGGATATTTGGAAGCCCATAGAGGGCTATGGTGAAAAAGGAAATATCTTCCGTTCAAAAGTGGAAGGAAACTTTCTGAGAAACTGCTCTGTGTTCTGTTAATTCATCTCACAGAGTTACATCTTTTCCTTCAAGAAGCCTTTCGCTAAGGCTGTTCTTGTGGAATTGGAAAAGGGATACTTGGAACCACATAGAGGCCAATGGGAAACGGAAATATCTTCCGTTCAAAACTGGAAAGAAGGTTTCTGAGAAACTGCTCTGTGTTCTGTTCATTCATCTCACAGAGTTACATCTTTCCCTTCAAGAAGCCTTTCGCTAAGGCTGTTCTTGTGGAATTGGCAAAGGGATATTTGGAACCACATAGAGGGCTATGGTGAAAAAGGAAATATCTTCCGTTCAAAACTGGAAAGAAGCTTTCTGAGAAACTGCTCTGTGTTCTGTTAATTCATCTCACCGAGTTACATCTTTCCCTTCAAGAAGCCTTTCGCTAAGGCTGTTCTTGTGGGATTGGCAAAGGGATATTTGGAAGCCCATAGAGGGCTATGGTGAAAAAGGAAATATCTTCCGTTCAAAACTGGAAAGAAGCTTTCTGAGAAACTGCTCTGTGTTCTGTTAATTCATCTCACAGAGTTACATCTTTCCTTTCAAGAAGCCTTTCGTTAAGGCTGTTCTTGTGGAATTTGCAAAGGGATATTTGGAAGCCCTGAGGGCTATGGTGAAAAAGGAAATATCTTCCGTTGAAAACTGGAAAGAAGCTTTCTGAGAAACTGCTCTGTGTTCTGTTAATTCATCTCACGGAGTTACATCTTTCCCTGCAAGAAGCCTTTCGCTAAGGCTGTTCTTGTGGAATTGGCAAAGGGATATTTGGAAGCCCATAGAGGGCTACGGTGAAAAAGGAAATATCCTCCGTTCAAAACTGGAAAGAAGCTTTCTGAGAAACTGCTCTGTGTTCTGTTAATTCTTCTCACAGAGCTACATCTTTCCCTTCAAGAAGCCTTTCGCTAAGGCTGTTCTTGTGGAATTGGCAAAGGGATATTTGGAACCACATAGAGGGCTATGGTGAAAAAGGAAATATCTTCCGTTCAAATCTGGAAAGAAGCTTTCTGAGAAACTGCTCTGTGTTCTGTTAATTCATCTCACCGAGTTACATCTTTCCCTTCAAGAAGCCTTTCGCTAAGGCTGTTCTTGTGGAATTGGCAAAGGGATATTTGGAAGCCCATAGAGGGCTATGGTGATAAAGGAAATATCTTCCGTTCAAAACTGGAAAGAAGCTTTCTGAGAAACTGCTCTGTGTTCTGTTAATTCATCTCACAGAGTTACATCTTTCCCTTCAAGAAGCCTTTCGCTAAGGCTGTTCTTGTGGAATTTCAAAGGGATATTTGGAAGCCCTGAGGGCTATGGTGAAAAAGGAAATATCTTCCGTTCAAAACTGGAAAGAAGCTTTCTGAGAAACTGCTCTGTGTTCTGTTCATTCATCTCACAGAGTTACATCTTTCCCTTCAAGAAGCCTTTCGCTAAGGCTGTTGTTGTGGAATTGGCAAAGGGATATTTGGAAGCCCATAGAGGGCTACGGTGAAAAAGGAAATATCCTCCGTTCAAAACCGGAAAGAAGCTTTCTGAGAAACTGCTCTGTGTTCTCTTAATTCTTCTCACAGAGCTACATCTTTCCCTTCAAGAAGCCTTTCGCTAAGGCTGTTATTGTGGAATTCGCAAAGGGATATTTGGAAGCCCATAGAGGGCTATGGTGAAAAAGGAAATATCTTCCGTTCAAAACTGGAAAGAAGCTTTCTGAGAAACTACTCTGTGTTCTGTTAATTCATCTCACAGAGTTACATCTTTCCCTTCAAAAAGTCTTTCGCTAAGGCTATTCTTGTGGAATTGGCAAAGGGATATTTGGAAGCCCATAGAGGGCTATGGTGAAAAAGGAAATATCTTCCGTTCAAAACTGGAAAGAAGCTTTCTGAGAAACTTCTCTGTGTTCTCTTAATTCATCTCACAGAGTTACATCTTTCCCTTCAAGAAGCCTTTCGCTAAGGCTGTTCTTGTGGAATTGGCAAAGGGATATTTGGAAGCCCATAAAGGGCTATGGTGAAAAAGGAAATATCTTCCGTTCAAAACTGGAAAGAAACTTTCGGAGAAACTGCTCTGTGTTCTGTTAATTCATCTCACAGAGTTACATCTTTCCCTTCAGCAAGCCTTTCGCTAAGGCTGTTCTTGTGGAATTGGCAAAGGGATATTTGGAAGCCCTTAGAGGCCTATGTTGAAAAAGGAAATATCTTCCGTTCAAAACTGGAAAGAAGCATTCTGAGAAACTGCTCTGTGTTCTGTTCATTCATCTCACAGAGTTACATCTTTCCCTTCAAGAAGCCTTTCGCTAAGTCTGTTCTTGTGGAATTGGCAAAAGGGTATTTGGAAGCCCATAGAGGGCTATGGTGAAAAAGCAAATATCTTCCGTTGAAAACTGGAAAGAAGCTTTCTGAGAAACTGCTCTGTGTTCTGTTAATTCATCTCACAGAGTTACATCTTTCCCTTCAAGAAGCCTTTCGCTAAGGCTGTTCTTGGGGAATTGGCAAAGTGATATTTGGAAGCCCATAGAGGGCTATGGTGAAAAAGGAAATATCTTCCGTTCAAAACTGCAAAGAAGCTTTCTGAGAAACTGCTCTGTGTTCTGTTAATTCATCTCACAGAGTTACATCTTTCACTTCAAGAAGCCTTTCGCTAAGAGTGTTCTTGTGGAATTGGAAAAGGGATATTTGGAAGCCCATAGAGGGCTATGGTGAAAAAGGAAGTATCTTTCGTTCAAAACAGGCAAGAAGCTTTCTGAGAAACTGCTCTGTGTTCTGTTAATTCATCTCACAGAGTTACATCTTTCCCTTCAAGAAGCCTTTCGCTAAGGCTGTTCTTGTGGAATTGGCAAAGGGATATTTGGAAGCCCATAGAGGGCTATGGTGAAAAAGGAAATATCTTCCGTTCAAAAGTGGAAGGAAACTTTCTGAGAAACTGCTCTGTGTTCTGTTAATTCATCTCACAGAGTTACATCTTTTCCTTCAAGAAGCCTTTCGCTAAGGCTGTTCTTGTGGAATTGGCAAAGGGATACTTGGAACCACATAGAGGCCAATGGGAAAAGGAAATATCTTCCGTTCAAAACTGGAAAGAAGGTTTCTGAGAAACTGCTCTGTGTTCTGTTCATTCATCTCACAGAGTTACATCTTTCCCTTCAAGAAGCCTTTCGCTAAGGCTGTTCTTGTGGAATTGGCAAAGGGATATTTGGAACCACATAGAGGGCTATGGTGAAAAAGGAAATATCTTCCGTTCAAAACTGGAAAGAAGCTTTCTGAGAAACTGCTCTGTGTTCTGTTAATTCAACTCACCGAGTTACATCTTTCCCTTCAAGAAGCCTTTCGCTAAGGCTGTTCTTGTGGAATTGGCAAAGGGATATTTGGAAGCCCATAGAGGGCTATGGTGAAAAAGGAAATATCTTCCGTTCAAAACTGGAAAGAAGCTTTCTGAGAAACTGCTCTGTGTTCTGTTAATTCATCTCACAGAGTTACATCTTTCCTTTCAAGAAGCCTTTCGTTAAGGCTGTTCTTGTGGAATTTGCAAAGGGATATTTGGAAGCCCTGAGGGCTATGGTGAAAAAGGAAATATCTTCCGTTGAAAACTGGAAAGAAGCTTTCTGAGAAACTGCTCTGTGTTCTGTTAATTCATCTCACGGAGTTACATCTTTCCCTGCAAGAAGCCTTTCGCTAAGGCTGTTCTTGTGGAATTGGCAAAGGGATATTTGGAAGCCCATAGAGGGCTACGGTGAAAAAGGAAATATCCTCCGTTCAAAACTGGAAAGAAGCTTTCTGAGAAACTGCTCTGTGTTCTGTTAATTCTTCTCACTGAGCTACATCTTTCCCTTCAAGAAGCCTTTCGCTAAGGCTGTTCTTGTGGAATTGGCAAAGGGATATTTGGAACCACATAGAGGGCTATGGTGAAAAAGGAAATATCTTCCGTTCAAAACTGGAAAGAAGCTTTCTGAGAAACTGCTCTGTGTTCTGTTAATTCATCTCACCGAGTTACATCTTTCCCTTCAAGAAGCCTTTCGCTAAGGCTGTTCTTGTGGAATTGGCAAAGGGATATTTGGAAGCCCATAGAGGGCTATGGTGATAAAGGAAATATCTTCCGTTCAAAACTGGAAAGAAGCTTTCTGAGAAACTGCTCTGTGTTCTGTTAATTCATCTCACAGAGTTACATCTTTCCCTTCAAGAAGCCTTTTGCTAAGGCTGTTCTTGTGGAATTTGCAAAGGGATATTTGGAAGCCCAGAGGGCTATGGTGAAAAAGGAAATATCTTCCGTTCAAAACTGGAAAGAAGCTTTCTGAGAAACTGCTCTGTGTTCTGTTAATTCATCTCACAGAGTTACATCTTTCCCTTCAAAAAGTCTTTCGCTAAGGCTATTCTTGTGGAATTGGCAAAGGGATATTTGGAAGCCCATAGAGGGCTATGGTGAAAAAGGAAATATCTTCCGTTCAAAACTGGAAAGAAGCTTTCTGAGAAACTTCTCTGTGTTCTCTTAATTCATCTCACAGAGTTACATCTTTCCCTTCAAGAAGCCTTTCGCTAAGGCTGTTCTTGTGGAATTGGCAAAGGGATATTTGGAAGCCCATAAAGGGCTATGGTGAAAAAGGAAATATCTTCCGTTCAAAACTGGAAAGAAACTTTCGGAGAAACTGCTCTGTGTTCTGTTAATTCATCTCACAGAGTTACATCTTTCCCTTCAGCAAGCCTTTCGCTAAGGCTGTTCTTGTGGAATTGGCAAAGGGATATTTGGAAGCCCTTAGAGGCCTATGTTGAAAAAGGAAATATCTTCCGTTCAAAACTGGAAAGAAGCATTCTGAGAAACTGCTCTGTGTTCTGTTCATTCATCTCACAGAGTTACATCTTTCCCTTCAAGAAGCCTTTCGCTAAGTCTGTTCTTGTGGAATTGGCAAAAGGGTATTTGGAAGCCCATAGAGGGCTATGGTGAAAAAGCAAATATCTTCCGTTGAAAACTGGAAAGAAGCTTTCTGAGAAACTGCTCTGTGTTCTGTTAATTCATCTCACAGAGTTACATCTTTCCCTTCAAGAAGCCTTTCGCTAAGGCTGTTCTTGGGGAATTGGCAAAGTGATATTTGGAAGCCCATAGAGGGCTATGGTGAAAAAGGAAATATCTTCCGTTCAAAACTGCAAAGAAGCTTTCTGAGAAACTGCTCTGTGTTCTGTTAATTCATCTCACAGAGTTACATCTTTCACTTCAAGAAGCCTTTCGCTGAGAGTGTTCTTGTGGAATTGGCAAAGGGATATTTGGAAGCCCATAGAGGGCTATGGTGAAAAAGGAAGTATCTTTCGTTCAAAACTGGCAAGAAGCTTTCTGAGAAACTGCTCTGTGTTCTGTTAATTCATCTCACCGAGTTACATCTTTCCCATCCATAAGCCTTTCGCTAAGGCTGTTCTTGTGGAATTGGCAAAGGGATATTTGGAACCCCTTAGAGGCCTATGGTGAAAAAGGAAATAACTTCCGTTCAAAACTGGAAAGAAGCTTTCTGAGAAACTGCTCTGTGTTCTCTTCATTCATCTCACAGAGTTACATCTTTCCCTTCAAGAAGCCTTTCGCTAAGGCTGTTCTTGTGGAATTGACAAAGGGATATTTGGAAGCCCATAGAGGGCTATGGTGAAAAAGGAAATATCTTCCGTTCATAACTGGAAAGAAGCTTTCTGAGAAACTGCTCTGTGTTCTCTTAATTCATCTCACAGAGTTACATCTTTCCCTTCAAGAAGCCTTTCGCTAAGGCTGTTCTTGTGGAATTGGCAAAGGGATATTTGGAAGCCCTAGAGGGCTATGGTGAAAAAGGAAATATCTTCGATTCAAAACTGGAAAGAAGCTTTCTGAGAAACTGCTCTGTGTTCTGTTAATTCATCTCACCGAGTTACATCTTTCCCTTCAAGAAGCCTTTCGCTAAGGCTGTTCTTGTGGAATTGGCAAAGGGATATTTGGAACCCCATAGAGGCCTATGGTGAAAAAGGAAATATCTTCCGTTCAAAACTGGAAAGAAGCTTTCTGAGAAACTGCTCTGTGTTCTGTTCATTCATCTCACAGAGTTACATCTTTCCCTTCAAGAAGCTTTTCGCTAAGGCTGTTCTTGTGGAATTGGCAAAGGGATATTTGGAAGCCCATAGAGGGCTATGGTGAAAAAGGAAATATCTTCCGTTCAAAACTGGAAAGACGCTTTCTGAGAAACTGCTCTGTGTTCTGTTAATTCATCTCACAGAGTTACATCTTTCCCTTCAAGAAGCCTTTCGCTAAGGCTGTTCTTGTGGAATTGGCAAAGGGATATTTGGAAGCCCTGAGGGCTATGGTGAAAAAGGAAATATCTTCCGATGAAAACTGAAAAGAAGCTTTCTGAGAAACTGCTCTGTGTTCTGTTCATTCATCTCACAGAATTACATCTTTCCCTTCAAGAAGTCTTTCGCTAAGGCTGTTCTTGTGGAATTGGCAAAGGGATATTTGGAAGCCCATAGAGGGCTACGGTGAAAAAGGAAATATCCTCCGTTCAAAACTGGAAAGAAGCTTTCTGAGAAACTGCTCTGTGTTCTGTTAATTCATCTCACCGAGTTACATCTTTCCCTTCAAGAAGCCTTTCGCTAAGGCTGTTCTTGGGGAATTGGCAAAGGGATATTTGGAAGCCCAGAGAGGGCTATGGTGAAAAAGGAAATATCTTCCGTTCAAAACTGGAAAGAAGCTTTCTCAGAAACTGCTCTGTGTTCTGTTCATTCATCTCACAGAGTTACATCTTTCCATTCCAGAAGCCTTTCGCTAAGGCTGTTCTAGTGGAATTGGCAAAGGGATATTTGGAAGCCCTTAGAGGGCTATGGTGAAAAAGGAAATATCTTCCGTTCAAAACTGGAAAGAAGCTTTCTGAGAAACTGCTCTGTGTTCTGTTAATTCATCTCACCGAGTTACATCTTTCCCTTCAAGAAGCCTTTCGCTAAGGCTGTTCTTGTGGAATTGGCAAAGGGATATTTGGAAGCCCATAGAGGGCTATGGTGAAAAAGGAAATATCTTCCGTTCAAAACTGGAAAGAAGCTTTCTGAGAAACTGCTCTGTGTTCTGTTAATTCATCTCACAGAGTTACATCTTTCCCTTCAAGAAGCCTTTCGCTAAGGCTGTTCTTGGGGAATTGGCAAAGTGATATTTGGAAGCCCATACAGGGCTATGGTGAAAAAGGAAGTATCTTCCGTTCAAAACTGGAAAGAAGCTTTCTGAGAAACTGCTCTGTGTTCTGTTAATTCATCTCACAGAGTTACATCTTTCCCTTCCAGAAGCCTTTCGCTAAGGCTGTTCTTGTGGAATTGGCAAAGGGATATTTGGAAGCCCATAGAGGGCTATGGTGAAAAAGGAAATATCTTCCGTTCCAAACTGGAAAGAAGCTTTCTGAGAAACTGCTTTGTGTTCTGTTAATTCATCTCACGGAGTTACATCTTTCCCTTCAACAAGCCTTTCGCTAAGGCTGTTCTTGTGGAATTGGCAAAGGGATATTTGGAAGCCCATAGAGGGCTATGGTGAAAAAGGAAATATCTTTCGTTCAAAACAGGAAAGAAGCTTTCTGAGAAACTGCTCTGTGTTCTGTTAATTCATCTCACAGAGTTACATCTATCCCTTCCAGAAGCCTTTCGCTAATGCTGTTCTTGTGGAATTGGCAAAGGGATATTTGGAAGCCCTTAGAGGGCTATGGTGAAAAAGGAAATATCTTCCGTTCCAAACTGGAAAGAAGCTTTCTGAGAAACTGCTCTGTGTTCTGTTAATTCATCTCACCGAGTTACATCTTTCCCTTCAAGAAGCCTTTCGCTAAGGCTGTTGTTGGGGAATTGGCAAAGGGATATTTGGAAGCCCAGAGAGGGCTATGGTGAAAAAGGAAATATCTTCCGTTCAAAACTGGAAAGAGGCTTTCTGAGAAACTGCTCTGTGTTCTGTTCATTCATCTCACAGAGTTACCTCTTTCCCTTCAAGAAGCCTTTCGCTAAGGCTGTTCTAGTGGAATTGGCAAAGGGATATTTGGAAGCCCTTAGAGGGCTATGGTGAAAAAGGAAATATCTTCCGTTCAAAACTGGAAAGAAGCTTTCTGAGAAACTGCTCTGTGTTCTGTTAATTTATCTCACAGAGTTACATCTTTCCCTTCAAGAAGCCTTTCGCTTAGGCGGTTCTTGTGGAATTGGCAAAGTGATATTTGGAAGCCCATAGAGGGCTATGGTGAAAAAGGAAATATCTTCCGTTCAAAACTGTAAGGAAGCTTTCTGAGAAACTGCTCTGTGTTCTGTTAATTCATCTCACTGAGTTACATCTTTCCCTTCAAGAAGCCTTTCGCTAAGGCTGTTCTTGTGGAATTGGCAAAGGGATATTTGGAAGCCCATAGAGGGCTATGGTGAAAAAGGAAATATCTTCCGTTCAAAACTGGAAAGAAGCTTTCGGAGAAACTGCTCTGTGTTCTGTTAATTCATCTCACCGAGTTACATCTTTCCCTTCAAGAAGCCTTTCGCTAAGGCTGTTCTTGTGGAATTGGCAAAGGCATATTTGGAAGCCCATAGAGGGCTATGGTGAAAAACGAAATATCTTCCGTTCAAAACTGGAAAGAAGCTTTCTGAGAAACTGCTCTGTGTTCTGTTCATTCATCTCACAGAGTTACATCTTTCCCTTCAAGAAGCCTTTCGCTAAGGCTGTTCTTGTGGAATTGGCAAAGGGATATTTGGAAGCCCATAGAGGGCTATGGTGAAAAAGGAAATATCTTCCGTTCAAAACTGGAAAGAAGCTTTCTGAGAAACTGCTCTGTGTTCTGTTAATTCATCTCACAGAGTTACATCTTTCCCTTAAAGAAGCCTTTCGCTAAGGCGGTTCTTGTGGAATTGGAAAAGGGATATTTGGAAGCCCATAGAGTTCTATGGTGAAAAAGGAAATATCTTCCGTTCAAAAGTGGAAAGAAGCTTTCTGAGAAACTGCTCTGTGTTCTGTTAATTCATCTCACAGAGTTACATCTTTCCCTTCAACAAGCCTTTCGCTAAGGCTGTTCTTGTGGAATTGGCAAAGGGATATTTGGAAGCCCATAGAGGGCTATGGTGAAAAAGGAAATATCTTCCGTTCAAAACTGGAAAGAAGCTTTCTGAGAAACGGCTTTGTGTTCTCTTAATTCATCTCACAGAGTTACATCTTTCCCTTCAAGAAGCCTTTCGCTAAGGCTGTTCTTGTGGAATTGGCAAAGGGATATTTGGAAGCCCATAGAGGGCTATGGTGAAAAAGGAAATATCTTCCGTTCAAAACTGGAAAGAAGCTTTCTGAGAAACTGCTCTGTGTTCTGTTAATTCATCTCACAGAGTTACATCTTTCCCTTCAAGAAGCCTTTCGCTTAGGCGGTTCTTGTGGAATTTGCAAAGGGATATTTGGAAGCCCTGAGGGCTATGGTGAAAAAGGAAATATCTTCCGTTCAAAACTGGAAAGAAGCTTTCTGAGAAACTGCTCTGTGTTCTCTTAATTCTTCTCACAGAGCTACATCTTTCCCTTCAAGAAGCCTTTCGCTAAGGCTGTTATTGTGGAATTCGCAAAGGGATATTTGGAAGCCCATAGAGGGCTATGGTGAAAAAGGAAATATCTTCCGTTCAAAACTGGAAAGAAGCTTTCTGAGAAACTCCTCTGTGTTCTGTTAATTCATCTCACAGAGTTACATCTTTCCCTTCAAAAAGTCTTTCGCTAAGGCTATTCTTGTGGAATTGGCAAAGTGATATTTGGAAGCCCATAGAGGGCTATGGTGAAAAAGGAAATATCTTCCGTTCAAAACTGGAAAGAAGCTTTCTGAGAAACTTCTCTGTGTTCTCTTAATTCATCTCACAGAGTTACATCTTTCCCTTCAAGAAGCCTTTCGCTAAGGCTGTTCTTGTGGAATTGGCAAAGGGATATTTGGAAGCCCATAAAGGGCTATGGTGAAAAAGGAAATATCTTCCGTTCAAAACTGGAAAGAAACTTTCGGAGAAACTGCTCTGTGTTCTGTTAATTCATCTCACAGAGTTACATCTTTCCCTTCAGCAAGCCTTTCGCTAAGGCTGTTCTTGTGGAATTGGCAAAGGGATATTTGGAAGCCCTTAGAGGCCTATGTTGAAAAAGGAAATATCTTCCGTTCAAAACTGGAAAGAAGCATTCTGAGAAACTGCTCTGTGTTCTGTTCATTCATCTCACAGAGTTACATCTTTCCCTTCAAGAAGCCTTTCGCTAAGTCTGTTCTTGTGGAATTGGCAAAAGGGTATTTGGAAGCCCATAGAGGGCTATGGTGAAAAAGCAAATATCTTCCGTTGAAAACTGGAAAGAAGCTTTCTGAGAAACTGCTCTGTGTTCTGTTAATTCATCTCACAGAGTTACATCTTTCCCTTCAAGAAGCCTTTCGCTAAGGCTGTTCTTGGGGAATTGGCAAAGTGATATTTGGAAGCCCATAGAGGGCTATGGTGAAAAAGGAAATATCTTCCGTTCAAAACTGCAAAGAAGCTTTCTGAGAAACTGCTCTGTGTTCTGTTAATTCATCTCACAGAGTTACATCTTTCACTTCAAGAAGCCTTTCGCTAAGAGTGTTCTTGTGGAATTGGAAAAGGGATATTTGGAAGCCCATAGAGGGCTATGGTGAAAAAGGAAGTATCTTTCGTTCAAAACAGGCAAGAAGCTTTCGGAGAAACTGCTCTGTGTTCTGTTAATTCATCTCACAGAGTTACATCTTTCCCTTCAAGAAGCCTTTCGCTAAGGCTGTTCTTGTGGAATTGGCAAAGGGATATTTGGAAGCCCATAGAGGGCTATGGTGAAAAAGGAAATATCTTCCGTTCAAAAGTGGAAGGAAACTTTCTGAGAAACTGCTCTGTGTTCTGTTAATTCATCTCACAGAGTTACATCTTTTCCTTCAAGAAGCCTTTCGCTAAGGCTGTTCTTGTGGAATTGGAAAAGGGATACTTGGAACCACATAGAGGCCAATGGGAAACGGAAATATCTTCCGTTCAAAACTGGAAAGAAGGTTTCTGAGAAACTGCTCTGTGTTCTGTTCATTCATCTCACAGAGTTACATCTTTCCCTTCAAGAAGCCTTTCGCTAAGGCTGTTCTTGTGGAATTGGCAAAGGGATATTTGGAACCACATAGAGGGCTATGGTGAAAAAGGAAATATCTTCCGTTCAAAACTGGAAAGAAGCTTTCTGAGAAACTGCTCTGTGTTCTGTTAATTCATCTCACCGAGTTACATCTTTCCCTTCAAGAAGCCTTTCGCTAAGGCTGTTCTTGTGGGATTGGCAAAGGGATATTTGGAAGCCCATAGAGGGCTATGGTGAAAAAGGAAATATCTTCCGTTCAAAACTGGAAAGAAGCTTTCTGAGAAACTGCTCTGTGTTCTGTTAATTCATCTCACAGAGTTACATCTTTCCTTTCAAGAAGCCTTTCGTTAAGGCTGTTCTTGTGGAATTTGCAAAGGGATATTTGGAAGCCCTGAGGGCTATGGTGAAAAAGGAAATATCTTCCGTTGAAAACTGGAAAGAAGCTTTCTGAGAAACTGCTCTGTGTTCTGTTAATTCATCTCACGGAGTTACATCTTTCCCTGCAAGAAGCCTTTCGCTAAGGCTGTTCTTGTGGAATTGGCAAAGGGATATTTGGAAGCCCATAGAGGGCTACGGTGAAAAAGGAAATATCCTCCGTTCAAAACTGGAAAGAAGCTTTCTGAGAAACTGCTCTGTGTTCTGTTAATTCTTCTCACAGAGCTACATCTTTCCCTTCAAGAAGCCTTTCGCTAAGGCTGTTCTTGTGGAATTGGCAAAGGGATATTTGGAACCACATAGAGGGCTATGGTGAAAAAGGAAATATCTTCCGTTCAAAACTGGAAAGAAGCTTTCTGAGAAACTGCTCTGTGTTCTGTTAATTCATCTCACCGAGTTACATCTTTCCCTTCAAGAAGCCTTTCGCTAAGGCTGTTCTTGTGGAATTGGCAAAGGGATATTTGGAAGCCCATAGAGGGCTATGGTGATAAAGGAAATATCTTCCGTTCAAAACTGGAAAGAAGCTTTCTGAGAAACTGCTCTGTGTTCTGTTAATTCATCTCACAGAGTTACATCTTTCCCTTCAAGAAGCCTTTCGCTAAGGCTGTTCTTGTGGAATTTGCAAAGGGATATTTGGAAGCCCTGAGGGCTATGGTGAAAAAGGAAATATCTTCCGTTCAAAACTGGAAAGAAGCTTTCTGAGAAACTGCTCTGTGTTCTGTTCATTCATCTCACAGAGTTACATCTTTCCCTTCAAGAAGCCTTTCGCTAAGGCTGTTGTTGTGGAATTGGCAAAGGGATATTTGGAAGCCCATAGAGGGCTACGGTGAAAAAGGAAATATCCTCCGTTCAAAACTGGAAAGAAGCTTTCTGAGAAACTGCTCTGTGTTCTCTTAATTCTTCTCACAGAGCTACATCTTTCCCTTCAAGAAGCCTTTCGCTAAGGCTGTTATTGTGGAATTCGCAAAGGGATATTTGGAAGCCCATAGAGGGCTATGGTGAAAAAGGAAATATCTTCCGTTCAAAACTGGAAAGAAGCTTTCTGAGAAACTACTCTGTGTTCTGTTAATTCATCTCACAGAGTTACATCTTTCCCTTCAAAAAGTCTTTCGCTAAGGCTATTCTTGTGGAATTGGCAAAGGGATATTTGGAAGCCCATAGAGGGCTATGGTGAAAAAGGAAATATCTTCCGTTCAAAACTGGAAAGAAGCTTTCTGAGAAACTTCTCTGTGTTCTCTTAATTCATCTCACAGAGTTACATCTTTCCCTTCAAGAAGCCTTTCGCTAAGGCTGTTCTTGTGGAATTGGCAAAGGGATATTTGGAAGCCCATAAAGGGCTATGGTGAAAAAGGAAATATCTTCCGTTCAAAACTGGAAAGAAACTTTCGGAGAAACTGCTCTGTGTTCTGTTAATTCATCTCACAGAGTTACATCTTTCCCTTCAGCAAGCCTTTCGCTAAGGCTGTTCTTGTGGAATTGGCAAAGGGATATTTGGAAGCCCTTAGAGGCCTATGTTGAAAAAGGAAATATCTTCCGTTCAAAACTGGAAAGAAGCATTCTGAGAAACTGCTCTGTGTTCTGTTCATTCATCTCACAGAGTTACATCTTTCCCTTCAAGAAGCCTTTCGCTAAGTCTGTTCTTGTGGAATTGGCAAAAGGGTATTTGGAAGCCCATAGAGGGCTATGGTGAAAAAGCAAATATCTTCCGTTGAAAACTGGAAAGAAGCTTTCTGAGAAACTGCTCTGTGTTCTGTTAATTCATCTCACAGAGTTACATCTTTCCCTTCAAGAAGCCTTTCGCTAAGGCTGTTCTTGGGTAATTGGCAAAGTGATATTTGGAAGCCCATAGAGGGCTATGGTGAAAAAGGAAATATCTTCCGTTCAAAACTGCAAAGAAGCTTTCTGAGAAACTGCTCTGTGTTCTGTTAATTCATCTCACAGAGTTACATCTTTCACTTCAAGAAGCCTTTCGCTAAGAGTGTTCTTGTGGAATTGGAAAAGGGATATTTGGAAGCCCATAGAGGGCTATGGTGAAAAAGGAAGTATCTTTCGTTCAAAACAGGCAAGAAGCTTTCTGAGAAACTGCTCTGTGTTCTGTTAATTCATCTCACAGAGTTACATCTTTCCCTTCAAGAAGCCTTTCGCTAAGGCTGTTCTTGTGGAATTGGCAAAGGGATATTTGGAAGCCCATAGAGGGCTATGGTGAAAAAGGAAATATCTTCCGTTCAAAAGTGGAAGGAAACTTTCTGAGAAACTGCTCTGTGTTCTGTTAATTCATCTCACAGAGTTACATCTTTTCCTTCAAGAAGCCTTTCGCTAAGGCTGTTCTTGTGGAATTGGCAAAGGGATACTTGGAACCACATAGAGGCCAATGGGAAAAGGAAATATCTTCCGTTCAAAACTGGAAAGAAGGTTTCTGAGAAACTGCTCTGTGTTCTGTTCATTCATCTCACAGAGTTACATCTTTCCCTTCAAGAAGCCTTTCGCTAAGGCTGTTCTTGTGGAATTGGCAAAGGGATATTTGGAACCACATAGAGGGCTATGGTGAAAAAGGAAATATCTTCCGTTCAAAACTGGAAAGAAGCTTTCTGAGAAACTGCTCTGTGTTCTGTTAATTCAACTCACCGAGTTACATCTTTCCCTTCAAGAAGCCTTTCGCTAAGGCTGTTCTTGTGGAATTGGCAAAGGGATATTTGGAAGCCCATAGAGGGCTATGGTGAAAAAGGAAATATCTTCCGTTCAAAACTGGAAAGAAGCTTTCTGAGAAACTGCTCTGTGTTCTGTTAATTCATCTCACAGAGTTACATCTTTCCTTTCAAGAAGCCTTTCGTTAAGGCTGTTCTTGTGGAATTTGCAAAGGGATATTTGGAAGCCCTGAGGGCTATGGTGAAAAAGGAAATATCTTCCGTTGAAAACTGGAAAGAAGCTTTCTGAGAAACTGCTCTGTGTTCTGTTAATTCATCTCACGGAGTTACATCTTTCCCTGCAAGAAGCCTTTCGCTAAGGCTGTTCTTGTGGAATTGGCAAAGGGATATTTGGAAGCCCATAGAGGGCTACGGTGAAAAAGGAAATATCCTCCGTTCAAAACTGGAAAGAAGCTTTCTGAGAAACTGCTCTGTGTTCTGTTAATTCTTCTCACAGAGCTACATCTTTCCCTTCAAGAAGCCTTTCGCTAAGGCTGTTCTTGTGGAATTGGCAAAGGGATATTTGGAACCACATAGAGGGCTATGGTGAAAAAGGAAATATCTTCCGTTCAAAACTGGAAAGAAGCTTTCTGAGAAACTGCTCTGTGTTCTGTTAATTCATCTCACCGAGTTACATCTTTCCCTTCAAGAAGCCTTTCGCTAAGGCTGTTCTTGTGGAATTGGCAAAGGGATATTTGGAAGCCCATAGAGGGCTATGGTGATAAAGGAAATATCTTCCGTTCAAAACTGGAAAGAAGCTTTCTGAGAAACTGCTCTGTGTTCTGTTAATTCATCTCACAGAGTTACATCTTTCCCTTCAAGAAGCCTTTTGCTAAGGCTGTTCTTGTGGAATTTGCAAAGGGATATTTGGAAGCCCTGAGGGCTATGGTGAAAAAGGAAATATCTTCCGTTCAAAACTGGAAAGAAGCTTTCTGAGAAACTGCTCTGTGTTCTGTTAATTCATCTCACAGAGTTACATCTTTCCCTTCAAAAAGTCTTTCGCTAAGGCTATTCTTGTGGAATTGGCAAAGGGATATTTGGAAGCCCATAGAGGGCTATGGTGAAAAAGGAAATATCTTCCGTTCAAAACTGGAAAGAAGCTTTCTGAGAAACTTCTCTGTGTTCTCTTAATTCATCTCACAGAGTTACATCTTTCCCTTCAAGAAGCCTTTCGCTAAGGCTGTTCTTGTGGAATTGGCAAAGGGATATTTGGAAGCCCATAAAGGGCTATGGTGAAAAAGGAAATATCTTCCGTTCAAAACTGGAAAGAAACTTTCGGAGAAACTGCTCTGTGTTCTGTTAATTCATCTCACAGAGTTACATCTTTCCCTTCAGCAAGCCTTTCGCTAAGGCTGTTCTTGTGGAATTGGCAAAGGGATATTTGGAAGCCCTTAGAGGCCTATGTTGAAAAAGGAAATATCTTCCGTTCAAAACTGGAAAGAAGCATTCTGAGAAACTGCTCTGTGTTCTGTTCATTCATCTCACAGAGTTACATCTTTCCCTTCAAGAAGCCTTTCGCTAAGTCTGTTCTTGTGGAATTGGCAAAAGGGTATTTGGAAGCCCATAGAGGGCTATGGTGAAAAAGCAAATATCTTCCGTTGAAAACTGGAAAGAAGCTTTCTGAGAAACTGCTCTGTGTTCTGTTAATTCATCTCACAGAGTTACATCTTTCCCTTCAAGAAGCCTTTCGCTAAGGCTGTTCTTGGGGAATTGGCAAAGTGATATTTGGAAGCCCATAGAGGGCTATGGTGAAAAAGGAAATATCTTCCGTTCAAAACTGCAAAGAAGCTTTCTGAGAAACTGCTCTGTGTTCTGTTAATTCATCTCACAGAGTTACATCTTTCACTTCAAGAAGCCTTTCGCTGAGAGTGTTCTTGTGGAATTGGCAAAGGGATATTTGGAAGCCCATAGAGGGCTATGGTGAAAAAGGAAGTATCTTTCGTTCAAAACTGGCAAGAAGCTTTCTGAGAAACTGCTCTGTGTTCTGTTAATTCATCTCACCGAGTTACATCTTTCCCATCCATAAGCCTTTCGCTAAGGCTGTTCTTGTGGAATTGGCAAAGGGATATTTGGAACCCCTTAGAGGCCTATGGTGAAAAAGGAAATAACTTCCGTTCAAAACTGGAAAGAAGCTTTCTGAGAAACTGCTCTGTGTTCTCTTCATTCATCTCACAGAGTTACATCTTTCCCTTCAAGAAGCCTTTCGCTAAGGCTGTTCTTGTGGAATTGACAAAGGGATATTTGGAAGCCCATAGAGGGCTATGGTGAAAAAGGAAATATCTTCCGTTCATAACTGGAAAGAAGCTTTCTGAGAAACTGCTCTGTGTTCTCTTAATTCATCTCACAGAGTTACATCTTTCCCTTCAAGAAGCCTTTCGCTAAGGCTGTTCTTGTGGAATTGGCAAAGGGATATTTGGAAGCCCTAGAGGGCTATGGTGAAAAAGGAAATATCTTCGATTCAAAACTGGAAAGAAGCTTTCTGAGAAACTGCTCTGTGTTCTGTTAATTCATCTCACCGAGTTACATCTTTCCCTTCAAGAAGCCTTTCGCTAAGGCTGTTCTTGTGGAATTGGCAAAGGGATATTTGGAACCCCATAGAGGCCTATGGTGAAAAAGGAAATATCTTCCGTTCAAAACTGGAAAGAAGCTTTCTGAGAAACTGCTCTGTGTTCTGTTCATTCATCTCACAGAGTTACATCTTTCCCTTCAAGAAGCTTTTCGCTAAGGCTGTTCTTGTGGAATTGGCAAAGGGATATTTGGAAGCCCATAGAGGGCTATGGTGAAAAAGGAAATATCTTCCGTTCAAAACTGGAAAGACGCTTTCTGAGAAACTGCTCTGTGTTCTGTTAATTCATCTCACAGAGTTACATCTTTCCCTTCAAGAAGCCTTTCGCTAAGGCTGTTCTTGTGGAATTGGCAAAGGGATATTTGGAAGCCCTGAGGGCTATGGTGAAAAAGGAAATATCTTCCGATGAAAACTGAAAAGAAGCTTTCTGAGAAACTGCTCTGTGTTCTGTTCATTCATCTCACAGAATTACATCTTTCCCTTCAAGAAGTCTTTCGCTAAGGCTGTTCTTGTGGAATTGGCAAAGGGATATTTGGAAGCCCATAGCGGGCTACGGTGAAAAAGGAAATATCCTCCGTTCAAAACTGGAAAGAAGCTTTCTGAGAAACTGCTCTGTGTTCTGTTAATTCATCTCACCGAGTTACATCTTTCCCTTCAAGAAGCCTTTCGCTAAGGCTGTTCTTGGGGAATTGGCAAAGGGATATTTGGAAGCCCAGAGAGGGCTATGGTGAAAAAGGAAATATCTTCCGTTCAAAACTGGAAAGAAGCTTTCTCAGAAACTGCTCTGTGTTCTGTTCATTCATCTCACAGAGTTACATCTTTCCATTCCAGAAGCCTTTCGCTAAGGCTGTTCTAGTGGAATTGGCAAAGGGATATTTGGAAGCCCTTAGAGGGCTATGGTGAAAAAGGAAATATCTTCCGTTCAAAACTGGAAAGAAGCTTTCTGAGAAACTGCTCTGTGTTCTGTTAATTCATCTCACCGAGTTACATCTTTCCCTTCAAGAAGCCTTTCGCTAAGGCTGTTCTTGTGGAATTGGCAAAGGGATATTTGGAAGCCCATAGAGGGCTATGGTGAAAAAGGAAATATCTTCCGTTCAAAACTGGAAAGAAGCTTTCTGAGAAACTGCTCTGTGTTCTGTTAATTCATCTCACAGAGTTACATCTTTCCCTTCAAGAAGCCTTTCGCTAAGGCTGTTCTTGGGGAATTGGCAAAGTGATATTTGGAAGCCCATACAGGGCTATGGTGAAAAAGGAAGTATCTTCCGTTCAAAACTGGAAAGAAGCTTTCTGAGAAACTGCTCTGTGTTCTGTTAATTCATCTCACAGAGTTACATCTTTCCCTTCCAGAAGCCTTTCGCTAAGGCTGTTCTTGTGGAATTGGCAAAGGGATATTTGGAAGCCCATAGAGGGCTATGGTGAAAAAGGAAATATCTTCCGTTCCAAACTGGAAAGAAGCTTTCTGAGAAACTGCTTTGTGTTCTGTTAATTCATCTCACGGAGTTACATCCTTCCCTTCAACAAGCCTTTCGCTAAGGCTGTTCTTGTGGAATTGGCAAAGGGATATTTGGAAGCCCATAGAGGGCTATGGTGAAAAAGGAAATATCTTTCGTTCAAAACAGGAAAGAAGCTTTCTGAGAAACTGCTCTGTGTTCTGTTAATTCATCTCACAGAGTTACATCTATCCCTTCCAGAAGCCTTTCGCTAATGCTGTTCTTGTGGAATTGGCAAAGGGATATTTGGAAGCCCTTAGAGGGCTATGGTGAAAAAGGAAATATCTTCCGTTCCAAACTGGAAAGAAGCTTTCTGAGAAACTGCTCTGTGTTCTGTTAATTCATCTCACCGAGTTACATCTTTCCCTTCAAGAAGCCTTTCGCTAAGGCTGTTGTTGGGGAATTGGCAAAGGGATATTTGGAAGCCCAGAGAGGGCTATGGTGAAAAAGGAAATATCTTCCGTTCAAAACTGGAAAGAGGCTTTCTGAGAAACTGCTCTGTGTTCTGTTCATTCATCTCACAGAGTTACCTCTTTCCCTTCAAGAAGCCTTTCGCTAAGGCTGTTCTAGTGGAATTGGCAAAGGGATATTTGGAAGCCCTTAGAGGGCTATGGTGAAAAAGGAAATATCTTCCGTTCAAAACTGGAAAGAAGCTTTCTGAGAAACTGCTCTGTGTTCTGTTAATTTATCTCACAGAGTTACATCTTTCCCTTCAAGAAGCCTTTCGCTTAGGCGGTTCTTGTGGAATTGGCAAAGTGATATTTGGAAGCCCATAGAGGGCTATGGTGAAAAAGGAAATATCTTCCGTTCAAAACTGTAAGGAAGCTTTCTGAGAAACTGCTCTGTGTTCTGTTAATTCATCTCACTGAGTTACATCTTTCCCTTCAAGAAGCCTTTCGCTAAGGCTGTTCTTGTGGAATTGGCAAAGGGATATTTGGAAGCCCATAGAGGGCTATGGTGAAAAAGGAAATATCTTCCGTTCAAAACTGGAAAGAAGCTTTCGGAGAAACTGCTCTGTGTTCTGTTAATTCATCTCACCGAGTTACATCTTTCCCTTCAAGAAGCCTTTCGCTAAGGCTGTTCTTGTGGAATTGGCAAAGGCATATTTGGAAGCCCATAGAGGGCTATGGTGAAAAACGAAATATCTTCCGTTCAAAACTGGAAAGAAGCTTTCTGAGAAACTGCTCTGTGTTCTGTTCATTCATCTCACAGAGTTACATCTTTCCCTTCAAGAAGCCTTTCGCTAAGGCTGTTCTTGTGGAATTGGCAAAGGGATATTTGGAAGCCCATAGAGGGCTATGGTGAAAAAGGAAATATCTTCCGTTCAAAACTGGAAAGAAGCTTTCTGAGAAACTGCTCTGTGTTCTGTTAATTCATCTCACAGAGTTACATCTTTCCCTTAAAGAAGCCTTTCGCTAAGGCGGTTCTTGTGGAATTGGAAAAGGGATATTTGGAAGCCCATAGAGTTCTATGGTGAAAAAGGAAATATCTTCCGTTCAAAAGTGGAAAGAAGCTTTCTGAGAAACTGCTCTGTGTTCTGTTAATTCATCTCACAGAGTTACATCTTTCCCTTCAACAAGCCTTTCGCTAAGGCTGTTCTTGTGGAATTGGCAAAGGGATATTTGGAAGCCCATAGAGGGCTATGGTGAAAAAGGAAATATCTTCCGTTCAAAACTGGAAAGAAGCTTTCTGAGAAACGGCTTTGTGTTCTCTTAATTCATCTCACAGAGTTACATCTTTCCCTTCAAGAAGCCTTTCGCTAAGGCTGTTCTTGTGGAATTGGCAAAGGGATATTTGGAAGCCCATAGAGGGCTATGGTGAAAAAGGAAATATCTTCCGTTCAAAACTGGAAAGAAGCTTTCTGAGAAACTGCTCTGTGTTCTGTTAATTCATCTCACAGAGTTACATCTTTCCCTTCAAGAAGCCTTTCGCTTAGGCGGTTCTTGTGGAATTTGCAAAGGGATATTTGGAAGCCCTGAGGGCTATGGTGAAAAAGGAAATATCTTCCGTTCAAAACTGGAAAGAAGCTTTCTGAGAAACTGCTCTGTGTTCTGTTCATTCATCTCACAGAGTTACATCTTTCCCTTCAAGAAGCCTTTCGCTAAGGCTGTTCTTGTGGAATTGGCAAAGGGATATTTGGAAGCCCATAGAGGGCTACGGTGAAAAAGGAAATATCCTCCGTTCAAAACTGGAAAGAAGCTTTCTGAGAAACTGCTCTGTGTACTCTTAATTCTTCTCACAGAGCTACATCTTTCCCTTCAATAAGCCTTTCGCTAAGGCTGTTCTTGTGGAATTCGCAAAGGGATATTTGGAAGCCCATAGAAGACTATGGTGAAAAAGGAAATATCTTCCGTTCAAAACTGGAAAGAAGCTTTCTGAGAAACTGCTCTGTGTTCTGTTAATTCATCTCACAGAGTTACATCTTTCCCTTCAAAAAGCCTTTCGCTAAGGCTATTCTTGTGGAATTGGCAAAGGGATATTTGGAAGCCCATAGAGGGCTATGGTGAAAAAGGAAATATCTTCCGTTCAAAACTGGAAAGAAGCTTTCTGAGAAGCTTCTCTGTGTTCTCTTAATTCATCTCACAGAGTTACATCTTTCCCTTCAAGAAGCCTTTCGCTAAGGCTGTTCTTGTGGAATAGGCAAAGGGATATTTGGAAGCCCATAAAGGGCTATGGTGAAAAAGGAAATATCTTCCGTTCAAAAGTGGAAAGAAGCTTTCGGAGAAACTGCTCTGCGTTCTGTTAATTCATCTCACAGAGTTACATCTTTCCCTTCAAGAAGCCTTTTGCTAATGCTGTTCTTGTTGAATTGGCAAAGGGATACTTGGAAGCCCTTAGAGGGCTATGGTGAAAAAGGAAATATCTTCCATTCAAAACTGGAAAGAAGCTTTCTGAGAAACTGCTCTGTGTTCTGTTCATTCATCTCACAGAGTTACATCTTTCCCTTCAAGGAGCCTTTTGCTAAAGCTGTTCTTGTGGAATTGGCAAAGGGATATTTGGAAGCCCTTAGAGGGCTATGGTGAAAAAGGAAATATCTTCCGTTCAAAACTGGAAAGAAGCTTTCTGAGAAACTGCTCTGTGTTCTGTTAATTCATCTCACGGAGTTACATCTTTCCCTTCAACAAGCCTTTCGCTAAGGCTGTTCTTGTGGAATTGGCAAAGGGATATTTGGAAGCCCATAGAGGGCTATGGTGAAAAAGGAAATATCTTTCGTTCAAAACAGGAAAGAAGCTTTCTGAGAAACTGCTCTGTGTTCTGTTAATTCATCTCACAGAGTTACATCTATCCCTTCCAGAAGACTTTCGCTAAGGCTGTTCTTGTGGAATTTGCAAAGGGATATTTGGAAGCCCTTAGAGGGCTATGGTGAAAAAGGAAATATCTTCCGTTCCAAACTGGAAAGAAGCTTTCTGAGAAACTGCTCTGTGTTCTGTTAATTCATCTCACAGAGTTACATCTTTCCCTTCAAGAAGCCTTTCGCTAAAGCTGTTCTTGGGGAATTGGCAAAGGGATATTTGGAAGCCCATAGAGGGCTATGGTGAAAAAGGAAATATCTTCCGTTCAAAACTGGAAAGAAGATTTCTGAGAAACTGCTCTGTGTTCTGTTCATTCATCTCACAGAGTTACATCTTTCCCTTCAAGAAGCCTTTCGCTAAGGCTGTTCTAGTGGAATTGGCAAAGGGATATTTGGAAGCCCTTAGAGGGCTATGGTGAAAAAGGAAATATCTTCCGTCAAAACTGGAAAGAAGCTTTCTGAGAAACTGCTCTGTGTTCTGTTAATTCATCTCACAGAGTTACATCTTTCCCTTCAAGAAGCCTTTCGCTTAGGCGGTTCTTGTGGATTTGGCAAAGTGATATTTGGAAGCCCATAGAGGGCTATGGTGAAAAAGGAAATATCTTCCGTTCAAAACTGGAAGGAAGCTTTCTGAGAAACTGCTCTGTGTTCTGTTAATTCATCTCACAGAGTTACATCTTTTCCTTCAAGAAGCCTTTCGCTAAGGCTGTTCTTGTGGAATTGGCAAAGGGATACTTGGAACCACATAGAGGCCAATGGGAAAAGGAAATATCTTCCGTTCAAAACTGGAAAGAAGCTTTCTGAGAAACTGCTCTGTGTTCTGTTCATTCATCTCACAGAGTTACATCTTTCCCTTCAAGAAGCCTTTCGCTAAGGCTGTTCTTGTGGAATTGGCAAAGGGATATTTGGAAGCGCATAGAGGGCTATGGTGAAAAAGGAAATATCTTCCGTTGAAAACTGGAAAGAAGCTTTCTGAGAAACTGCTCTGTGTTCTGTTAATTCATCTCACAGAGTTACATCTTTCCCTTCAACAAGCCTTTCGCTAAGGCTGTTCTTGTGGAATTGGCAAAGGGATATTTGGAACCACATAGAGGGCTATGGTGAAAAAGGAAATATCTTCCGTTCAAAACTGGAAAGAAGCTTTCTGAGAAACTGCTCTGTGTTCTGTTAATTCATCTCACCGAGTTACAGCTTTCCCTTCAAGAAGCCTTTCGCTAAGGCTGTTCTTGTGGAATTGGCAAAGGGATATTTGGAAGCCCATAGAGGGCTATGGTGAAAAAGGAAATATCTTCCGTTCAAAACTGGAAAGAAGCTTTCTGAGAAACTGCTCTGTGTTCTGTTAATTCATCTCACAGAGTTACATCTTTCCCTTCAAGAAGCCTTTCGCTAAGGCTGTTCTTGTGGAATTTGCAAAGGGATATTTGGAAGCCCTGAGGGCTATGGTGAAAAAGGAAATATCTTCCGTTCAAAACTGGAAAGAAGCTTTCTGAGAAACTGCTCTGTGTTCTCTTAATTCTTCTCACAGAGCTACATCTTTCCCTTCAAGAAGCCTTTCGCTAAGGCTGTTCTTGTGGAATTGGCAAAGGGATATTTGGAAGCCCATAGAGGGCTATGGTGAAAAAGGAAGTATCTTTCGTTCAAAACTGGCAAGAAGCTTTCTGAGAAACTGCTCTGTGTTCTGTTAATTCATCTCACAGAGTTACATCTTTCCCTTCCAAAAGCCTTTCGCTAAGGCTGTTCTTGTGGAATTGGAAAAGGGATATTTGGAAGCCCATAGAGGGCTATGGTGAAAAAGGAAATATCTTCCGTTCCAAACTGGAAACAAGCTTTCTGAGAAACTGCTCTGTGTTCTGTTAATTCATCTCACCGAGTTACATCTTTCCCATCCATAAGCCTTTCGCTAAGGCTGTTCTTGTGGAATTGGCAAAGGGATATTTGGAACCCCTTAGAGGCCTATGGTGAAAAAGGAAATAACTTCCGTTCAAAACTGGAAAGAAGCTTTCTGAGAAACTGCTCTGTGTTCTCTTCATTCATCTCACAGAGTTACATCTTTCCCTTCAAGAAGCCTTTCGCTAAGGCTGTTCTTGTGGAATTGACAAAGGGATATTTGGAAGCCCATAGAGGGCTATGGTGAAAAAGGAAATATCTTCCGTTCATAACTGGAAAGAAGCTTTCTGAGAAACTGCTCTGTGTTCTCTTAATTCATCTCACAGAGTTACATCTTTCCCTTCAAGAAGCCTTTCGCTAAGGCTGTTCTTGTGGAATTGGCAAAGGGATATTTGGAAGCCCTAGAGGGCTATGGTGAAAAAGGAAATATCTTCGATTCAAAACTGGAAAGAAGCTTTCTGAGAAACTGCTCTGTGTTCTGTTAATTCATCTCACCGAGTTACATCTTTCCCTTCAAGAAGCCTTTCGCTAAGGCTGTTCTTGTGGAATTGGCAAAGGGATATTTGGAACCCCATAGAGGCCTATGGTGAAAAAGGAAATATCTTCCGTTCAAAACTGGAAAGAAGCTTTCTGAGAAACTGCTCTGTGTTCTGTTCATTCATCTCACAGAGTTACATCTTTCCCTTCAAGAAGCTTTTCGCTAAGGCTGTTCTTGTGGAATTGGCAAAGGGATATTTGGAAGCCCATAGAGGGCTATGGTGAAAAAGGAAATATCTTCCGTTCAAAACTGGAAAGACGCTTTCTGAGAAACTGCTCTGTGTTCTGTTAATTCATCTCACAGAGTTACATCTTTCCCTTCAAGAAGCCTTTCGCTAAGGCTGTTCTTGTGGAATTGGCAAAGGGATATTTGGAAGCCCTGAGGGCTATGGTGAAAAAGGAAATATCTTCCGATGAAAACTGAAAAGAAGCTTTCTGAGAAACTGCTCTGTGTTCTGTTCATTCATCTCACAGAATTACATCTTTCCCTTCAAGAAGTCTTTCGCTAAGGCTGTTCTTGTGGAATTGGCAAAGGGATATTTGGAAGCCCATAGAGGGCTACGGTGAAAAAGGAAATATCCTCCGTTCAAAACTGGAAAGAAGCTTTCTGAGAAACTGATCTGTGTTCTGTTAATTCATCTCACCGAGTTACATCTTTCCCTTCAAGAAGCCTTTCGCTAAGGCTGTTCTTGGGGAATTGGCAAAGGGATATTTGGAAGCCCAGAGAGGGCTATGGTGAAAAAGGAAATATCTTCCGTTCAAAACTGGAAAGAAGCTTTCTCAGAAACTGCTCTGTGTTCTGTTCATTCATCTCACAGAGTTACATCTTTCCATTCCAGAAGCCTTTCGCTAAGGCTGTTCTAGTGGAATTGGCAAAGGGATATTTGGAAGCCCTTAGAGGGCTATGGTGAAAAAGGAAATATCTTCCGTTCAAAACTGGAAAGAAGCTTTCTGAGAAACTGCTCTGTGTTCTGTTAATTCATCTCACCGAGTTACATCTTTCCCTTCAAGAAGCCTTTCGCTAAGGCTGTTCTTGTGGAATTGGCAAAGGGATATTTGGAAGCCCATAGAGGGCTATGGTGAAAAAGGAAATATCTTCCGTTCAAAACTGGAAAGAAGCTTTCTGAGAAACTGCTCTGTGTTCTGTTAATTCATCTCACAGAGTTACATCTTTCCCTTCAAGAAGCCTTTCGCTAAGGCTGTTCTTGGGGAATTGGCAAAGTGATATTTGGAAGCCCATACAGGGCTATGGTGAAAAAGGAAGTATCTTCCGTTCAAAACTGGAAAGAAGCTTTCTGAGAAACTGCTCTGTGTTCTGTTAATTCATCTCACAGAGTTACATCTTTCCCTTCCAGAAGCCTTTCGCTAAGGCTGTTCTTGTGGAATTGGCAAAGGGATATTTGGAAGCCCATAGAGGGCTATGGTGAAAAAGGAAATATCTTCCGTTCCAAACTGGAAAGAAGCTTTCTGAGAAACTGCTTTGTGTTCTGTTAATTCATCTCACGGAGTTACATCTTTCCCTTCAACAAGCCTTTCGCTAAGGCTGTTCTTGTGGAATTGGCAAAGGGATATTTGGAAGCCCATAGAGGGCTATGGTGAAAAAGGAAATATCTTTCGTTCAAAACAGGAAAGAAGCTTTCTGAGAAACTGCTCTGTGTTCTGTTAATTCATCTCACAGAGTTACATCTATCCCTTCCAGAAGCCTTTCGCTAATGCTGTTCTTGTGGAATTGGCAAAGGGATATTTGGAAGCCCTTAGAGGGCTATGGTGAAAAAGGAAATATCTTCCGTTCCAAACTGGAAAGAAGCTTTCTGAGAAACTGCTCTGTGTTCTGTTAATTCATCTCACCGAGTTACATCTTTCCCTTCAAGAAGCCTTTCGCTAAGGCTGTTGTTGGGGAATTGGCAAAGGGATATTTGGAAGCCCAGAGAGGGCTATGGTGAAAAAGGAAATATCTTCCGTTCAAAACTGGAAAGAGGCTTTCTGAGAAACTGCTCTGTGTTCTGTTCATTCATCTCACAGAGTTACCTCTTTCCCTTCAAGAAGCCTTTCGCTAAGGCTGTTCTAGTGGAATTGGCAAAGGGATATTTGGAAGCCCTTAGAGGGCTATGGTGAAAAAGGAAATATCTTCCGTTCAAAACTGGAAAGAAGCTTTCTGAGAAACTGCTCTGTGTTCTGTTAATTTATCTCACAGAGTTACATCTTTCCCTTCAAGAAGCCTTTCGCTTAGGCGGTTCTTGTGGAATTGGCAAAGTGATATTTGGAAGCCCATAGAGGGCTATGGTGAAAAAGGAAATATCTTCCGTTCAAAACTGTAAGGAAGCTTTCTGAGAAACTGCTCTGTGTTCTGTTAATTCATCTCACTGAGTTACATCTTTCCCTTCAAGAAGCCTTTCGCTAAGGCTGTTCTTGTGGAATTGGCAAAGGGATATTTGGAAGCCCATAGAGGGCTATGGTGAAAAAGGAAATATCTTCCGTTCAAAACTGGAAAGAAGCTTTCTGAGAAACTGCTCTGTGTTCTGTTAATTCATCTCACCGAGTTACATCTTTCCCTTCAAGAAGCCTTTCGCTAAGGCTGTTCTTGTGGAATTGGCAAAGGCATATTTGGAAGCCCATAGAGGGCTATGGTGAAAAACGAAATATCTTCCGTTCAAAACTGGAAAGAAGCTTTCTGAGAAACTGCTCTGTGTTCTGTTCATTCATCTCACAGAGTTACATCTTTCCCTTCAAGAAGCCTTTCGCTAAGGCTGTTCTTGTGGAATTGGCAAAGGGATATTTGGAAGCCCATAGAGGGCTATGGTGAAAAAGGAAATATCTTCCGTTCAAAACTGGAAAGAAGCTTTCTGAGAAACTGCTCTGTGTTCTGTTAATTCATCTCACAGAGTTACATCTTTCCCTTAAAGAAGCCTTTCGCTAAGGCGGTTCTTGTGGAATTGGAAAAGGGATATTTGGAAGCCCATAGAGTTCTATGGTGAAAAAGGAAATATCTTCCGTTCAAAAGTGGAAAGAAGCTTTCTGAGAAACTGCTCTGTGTTCTGTTAATTCATCTCACAGAGTTACATCTTTCCCTTCAACAAGCCTTTCGCTAAGGCTGTTCTTGTGGAATTGGCAAAGGGATATTTGGAAGCCCATAGAGGGCTATGGTGAAAAAGGAAATATCTTCCGTTCAAAACTGGAAAGAAGCTTTCTGAGAAACGGCTTTGTGTTCTCTTAATTCATCTCACAGAGTTACATCTTTCCCTTCAAGAAGCCTTTCGCTAAGGCTGTTCTTGTGGAATTGGCAAAGGGATATTTGGAAGCCCATAGAGGGCTATGGTGAAAAAGGAAATATCTTCCGTTCAAAACTGGAAAGAAGCTTTCTGAGAAACTGCTCTGTGTTCTGTTAATTCATCTCACAGAGTTACATCTTTCCCTTCAAGAAGCCTTTCGCTTAGGCGGTTCTTGTGGAATTTGCAAAGGGATATTTGGAAGCCCTGAGGGCTATGGTGAAAAAGGAAATATCTTCCGTTCAAAACTGGAAAGAAGCTTTCTGAGAAACTGCTCTGTGTTCTGTTCATTCATCTCACAGAGTTACATCTTTCCCTTCAAGAAGCCTTTCGCTAAGGCTGTTCTTGTGGAATTGGCAAAGGGATATTTGGAAGCCCATAGAGGGCTACGGTGAAAAAGGAAATATCCTCCGTTCAAAACTGGAAAGAAGCTTTCTGAGAAACTGCTCTGTGTACTCTTAATTCTTCTCACAGAGCTACATCTTTCCCTTCAATAAGCCTTTCGCTAAGGCTGTTCTTGTGGAATTCGCAAAGGGATATTTGGAAGCCCATAGAAGACTATGGTGAAAAAGGAAATATCTTCCGTTCAAAACTGGAAAGAAGCTTTCTGAGAAACTGCTCTGTGTTCTGTTAATTCATCTCACAGGGTTACATCTTTCCCTTCAAAAAGCCTTTCGCTAAGGCTATTCTTGTGGAATTGGCAAAGGGATATTTGGAAGCCCATAGAGGGCTATGGTGAAAAAGGAAATATCTTCCGTTCAAAACTGGAAAGAAGCTTTCTGAGAAGCTTCTCTGTGTTCTCTTAATTCATCTCACAGAGTTACATCTTTCCCTTCAAGAAGCCTTTCGCTAAGGCTGTTCTTGTGGAATAGGCAAAGGGATATTTGGAAGCCCATAAAGGGCTATGGTGAAAAAGGAAATATCTTCCGTTCAAAAGTGGAAAGAAGCTTTCGGAGAAACTGCTCTGCGTTCTGTTAATTCATCTCACAGAGTTACATCTTTCCCTTCAAGAAGCCTTTTGCTAATGCTGTTCTTGTTGAATTGGCAAAGGGATACTTGGAAGCCCTTAGAGGGCTATGGTGAAAAAGGAAATATCTTCCATTCAAAACTGGAAAGAAGCTTTCTGAGAAACTGCTCTGTGTTCTGTTCATTCATCTCACAGAGTTACATCTTTCCCTTCAAGGAGCCTTTTGCTAAAGCTGTTCTTGTGGAATTGGCAAAGGGATATTTGGAAGCCCTTAGAGGGCTATGGTGAAAAAGGAAATATCTTCCGTTCAAAACTGGAAAGAAGCTTTCTGAGAAACTGCTCTGTGTTCTGTTAATTCATCTCACGGAGTTACATCTTTCCCTTCAACAAGCCTTTCGCTAAGGCTGTTCTTGTGGAATTGGCAAAGGGATATTTGGAAGCCCATAGAGGGCTATGGTGAAAAAGGAAATATCTTTCGTTCAAAACAGGAAAGAAGCTTTCTGAGAAACTGCTCTGTGTTCTGTTAATTCATCTCACAGAGTTACATCTATCCCTTCCAGAAGACTTTCGCTAAGGCTGTTCTTGTGGAATTGGCAAAGGGATATTTGGAAGCCCTTAGAGGGCTATGGTGAAAAAGGAAATATCTTCCGTTCCAAACTGGAAAGAAGCTTTCTGAGAAACTGCTCTGTGTTCTGTTAATTCATCTCACAGAGTTACATCTTTCCCTTCAAGAAGCCTTTCGCTAAAGCTGTTCTTGGGGAATTGGCAAAGGGATATTTGGAAGCCCATAGAGGGCTATGGTGAAAAAGGAAATATCTTCCGTTCAAAACTGGAAAGAAGATTTCTGAGAAACTGCTCTGTGTTCTGTTCATTCATCTCACAGAGTTACATCTTTCCCTTCAAGAAGCCTTTCGCTAAGGCTGTTCTAGTGGAATTGGCAAAGGGATATTTGGAAGCCCTTAGAGGGCTATGGTGAAAAAGGAAATATCTTCCGTCAAAACTGGAAAGAAGCTTTCTGAGAAACTGCTCTGTGTTCTGTTAATTCATCTCACAGAGTTACATCTTTCCCTTCAAGAAGCCTTTCGCTTAGGCGGTTCTTGTGGATTTGGCAAAGTGATATTTGGAAGCCCATAGAGGGCTATGGTGAAAAAGGAAATATCTTCCGTTCAAAACTGGAAGGAAGCTTTCTGAGAAACTGCTCTGTGTTCTGTTAATTCATCTCACAGAGTTACATCTTTTCCTTCAAGAAGCCTTTCGCTAAGGCTGTTCTTGTGGAATTGGCAAAGGGATACTTGGAACCACATAGAGGCCAATGGGAAAAGGAAATATCTTCCGTTCAAAACTGGAAAGAAGCTTTCTGAGAAACTGCTCTGTGTTCTGTTCATTCATCTCACAGAGTTACATCTTTCCCTTCAAGAAGCCTTTCGCTAAGGCTGTTCTTGTGGAATTGGCAAAGGGATATTTGGAAGCGCATAGAGGGCTATGGTGAAAAAGGAAATATCTTCCGTTGAAAACTGGAAAGAAGCTTTCTGAGAAACTGCTCTGTGTTCTGTTAATTCATCTCACAGAGTTACATCTTTCCCTTCAACAAGCCTTTCGCTAAGGCTGTTCTTGTGGAATTGGCAAAGGGATATTTGGAACCACATAGAGGGCTATGGTGAAAAAGGAAATATCTTCCGTTCAAAACTGGAAAGAAGCTTTCTGAGAAACTGCTCTGTGTTCTGTTAATTCATCTCACCGAGTTACAGCTTTCCCTTCAAGAAGCCTTTCGCTAAGGCTGTTCTTGTGGAATTGGCAAAGGGATATTTGGAAGCCCATAGAGGGCTATGGTGAAAAAGGAAATATCTTCCGTTCAAAACTGGAAAGAAGCTTTCTGAGAAACTGCTCTGTGTTCTGTTAATTCATCTCACAGAGTTACATCTTTCCCTTCAAGAAGCCTTTCGCTAAGGCTGTTCTTGTGGAATTTGCAAAGGGATATTTGGAAGCCCTGAGGGCTATGGTGACAAAGGAAATATCTTCCGTTCAAAACTGGAAAGAAGCTTTCTGAGAAACTGCTCTGTGTTCTCTTAATTCTTCTCACAGAGCTACATCTTTCCCTTCAAGAAGCCTTTCGCTAAGGCTGTTCTTGTGGAATTGGCAAAGGGATATTTGGAAGCCCATAGAGGGCTATGGTGAAAAAGGAAGTATCTTTCGTTCAAAACTGGCAAGAAGCTTTCTGAGAAACTGCTCTGTGTTCTGTTAATTCATCTCACAGAGTTACATCTTTCCCTTCCAAAAGCCTTTCGCTAAGGCTGTTCTTGTGGAATTGGAAAAGGGATATTTGGAAGCCCATAGAGGGCTATGGTGAAAAAGGAAATATCTTCCGTTCCAAACTGGAAACAAGCTTTCTGAGAAACTGCTCTGTGTTCTGTTAATTCATCTCACCGAGTTACATCTTTCCCATCCATAAGCCTTTCGCTAAGGCTGTTCTTGTGGAATTGGCAAAGGGATATTTGGAACCCCTTAGAGGCCTATGGTTAAAAAGGAAATAACTTCCGTTCAAAACTGGAAAGAAGCTTTCTGAGAAACTGCTCTGTGTTCTCTTCATTCATCTCACAGAGTTAAATCTTTCCCTTCAAGAAGCCTTTCGCTAAGGCTGTTCTTGTGGAATTGGCAAAGGGATATTTGGAAGCCCATAGAGGGCTATGGTGAAAAAGGAAATATCTTCGATTCAAAACTGGAAAGAAGCTTTCTGAGAAACTGCTCTGTGTTCTGTTAATTCATCTCACCGAGTTACATCTTTCCCTTCAAGAAGCCTTTCGCTAAGGCTGTTCTTGTGGAATTGGCAAAGGGATATTTGGAACCCCATAGAGGCCTATGGTCAAAAAGGAAATATCTTCCGTTCAAAACTGGAAAGAAGCTTTCTGAGAAACTGCTCTGTGTTCTGTTCATTCGTCTCACAGAGTTACATCTTTCCCTTCAAGAAGCTTTTCGCTAAGGCTGTTCTTGTGGAATTGGCAAAGGGATATTTGGAAGCCCATAGAGGGCTATGGTGAAAAAGGAAATATCTTCCGTTCAAAACTGGAAAGAAGCTTTCTGAGAAACTGCTCTGTGTTCTGTTAATTCATCTCACAGAGTTACATCTTTCCCTTCCAGAAGCCTTTCGCTAAGGCTGTTCTTGTGGAATTGGCAAAGGGATATTTGGAAGCCCTTAGAGGGCTATGGTGAAAAAGGAAATATCTTCCGTTCAAAACTGGAAGGAAGCTTTCTGAGAAACTGCTCTGTGTTCTGTTAATTCATCTCACGGAGTTACATCTTGCCCTTCAACAAGCCTTTCGCTAAGGCTGTTCTTGTGGAATTGACAAAGGGATATTTGGAAGCCCATAGAGGGCTATGGTGAAAAAGGAAATATCTTTCGTTCAAAACAGGAAAGAAGCTTTCTGAGAAACTGCTCTGTGTTCTGTTAATTCATCTCACAGAGTTACATCTATCCCTTCCAGAAGCCTTTCGCTAAGGCTGTTCTTGTGGAATTGGCAAAGGGATATTTGGAAGCCCTTAGAGGGCTATGGTGAAAAAGGAAATATCTTCCGTTCCAAACTGGAAAGAAGCTTTCGGAGAAACTGCTCTGTGTTCTGTTAATTCATCTCACCGAGTTACATCTTTCCCTTCAAGAAGCCTTTCGCTAAGGCTGTTCTTGGGGAATTGGCAAAGGGATATTTGGAAGCCCATAGAGGGCTATGGTGAAAAAGGAAATATCTTCCGTTCAAAACTGGAAAGAAGCTTTCTGAGAAACTGCTCTGTGTTCTGTTCATTCATCTCACAGAGTTACATCTTTCCCTTCAAGAAGCCTTTCGCTAAGGCTGTTCTAGTGGAATTGGCAAAGGGATATTTGGAAGCCCTTAGAGGGCTATGGTGAAAAAGGAAATATCTTCCGTTCAAAACTGGAAAGAAGCTTTCTGAGAAACTGCCCTGTGTTCTGTTAATTCATCTCACAGAGTTACATCTTTCCCTTCAAGAAGCCTTTCGCTTAGGCGGTTCTTGTGGAATTGGCAAAGTGATATTTGGAAGCCCATAGAGGGCTATGGTGAAAAAGGAAATATCTTCCGTTCAAAACTGGAAGGAAGCTTTTTGAGAAACTGCTCTGTGTTCTGTTAATTCATCTCACTGAGTTACATCTTTCCCTTCAAGAAGCCTTTCGCTAAGGCTGTTCTTGTGGAATTGGCAAAGGGATATTTGGAAGCCCATAGAGGGCTATGGTGAAAAAGGAAATATCTTCTGTTCAAAACTGGAAAGAAGCTTTCGGAGAAACTGCTCTGTGTTCTGTTAATTCATCTCACAGAGTTACATCTTTCCCTTCAAGAAGCCTTTCGCTAAGGCTGTTCTTGTGGAATTGGCAAAGGGATATTTGGAAGCCCATAGAGGGCTATGGTGAAAAAGGAAATAACTTCCGTTCAAAACTGGAAAGAAGCTTTCTGAGAAACTGCTCTGTGTTCTGTTAATTCATCTCACAGAGTTACACCTTTCCCTTCAACAAGCCTTTCGCTAAGGCTGTTCTTGAGGAATTGGCAAAGGGATATTTGGAAGCCCATAGAGGGCTATGGTGAAAAAGGAAATATCTTCCGTTCAAAACTGGAAAGAAGCTTTCTGAGAAACTGCTCTGTGTTCTGTTAATTCATCTCACAGAGTTACATCTTTCCCTTCCAGAAGCCTTTCGCTAAGGCTGTTCTTGTGGAATTGGCAAAGGGATATTTGGAAGCCCTTAGAGGGCTATGGTGAAAAAGGAAATATCTTCCGTTCCAAACTGGAAAGAAGCTTTCTGAGAAACTGCTCTGTGTTCTGTTAATTCATCTCACCGAGTTACATCTTTCCCTTCAAGAAGCCTTTCGCTAAGGCTGTTCTTGTGGAATTGGCAAAGGCATATTTGGAAGCCCATAGAGGGCTATGGTGAAAAAGGAAATATCTTCCGTTCAAAAGTGGAAGGAAGCTTTCTGAGAAACTGCTCTGTGTTCTGTTAATTCATCTCACAGAGTTACATCTTTTCCTTCAAGAAGCCTTTCGCTAAGGCTGTTCTTGTGGAATTGGCAAAGGGATACTTGGAACCACATAGAGGACAATGGGAAAAGGAAATATCTTCCGTTCAAAACTGGAAAGAAGCTTTCTGAGAAACTGCTCTGTGTTCTGTTCATTCATCTCACAGAGTTACATCTTTCCCTTCAAGAAGCCTTTCGCTAAGGCTGTTCTTGTGGAATTGGCAAAGGGATATTTGGAAGCGCATAGAGGGCTATGGTGAAAAAGGAAATATCTTCCGTTGAAAACTGGAAAGAAGCTTTCTGAGAAACTGCTCTGTGTTCTGTTAATTCATCTCACAGAGTTACATCTTTCCCTTCAACAAGCCTTTCGCTAAGGCTGTTCATGTGGAATTGGCAAAGGGATATTTGGAACCACATAGAGGGCTATGGTGAAAAAGGAAATATCTTCCGTTCAAAACTGGAAAGAAGCTTTCTGAGAAACTGCTCTGTGTTCTGTTAATTCATCTCACCGAGTTACAGCTTTCCCTTCAAGAAGCCTTTCGCTAAGGCTGTTCTTGTGGAATTGGCAAAGGGATATTTGGAAGCCCATAGAGGGCTATGGTGAAAAAGGAAATATCTTTCGTTCAAAACAGGAAAGAAGCTTTCTGAGAAACTGCTCTGTGTTCTGTTAATTCATCTCACAGAGTTACATCTATCCCTTCCAGAAGCCTTTCGCTAAGGCTGTTCTTGTGGAATTGGCAAAGGGATATTTGGAAGCCCTTAGAGGGCTATGGTGAAAAAGGAAATATCTTCCGTTCCAAACTGGAAAGAAGCTTTCGGAGAAACTGCTCTGTGTTCTGTTAATTCATCTCACCGAGTTACATCTTTCCCTTCAAGAAGCCTTTCGCTAAGGCTGTTCTTGGGGAATTGGCAAAGGGATATTTGGAAGCCCATAGAGGGCTATGGTGAAAAAGGAAATATCTTCCGTTCAAAACTGGAAAGAAGCTTTCTGAGAAACTGCTCTGTGTTCTGTTCATTCATCTCACAGAGTTACATCTTTCCCTTCAAGAAGCCTTTCGCTAAGGCTGTTCTAGTGGAATTGGCAAAGGGATATTTGGAAGCCCTTAGAGGGCTATGGTGAAAAAGGAAATATCTTCCGTTCAAAACTGGAAAGAAGCTTTCTGAGAAACTGCCCTGTGTTCTGTTAATTCATCTCACAGAGTTACATCTTTCCCTTCAAGAAGCCTTTCGCTTAGGCGGTTCTTGTGGAATTGGCAAAGTGATATTTGGAAGCCCATAGAGGGCTATGGTGAAAAAGGAAATATCTTCCGTTCAAAACTGGAAGGAAGCTTTTTGAGAAACTGCTCTGTGTTCTGTTAATTCATCTCACTGAGTTACATCTTTCCCTTCAAGAAGCCTTTCGCTAAGGCTGTTCTTGTGGAATTGGCAAAGGGATATTTGGAAGCCCATAGAGGGCTATGGTGAAAAAGGAAATATCTTCTGTTCAAAACTGGAAAGAAGCTTTCGGAGAAACTGCTCTGTGTTCTGTTAATTCATCTCACAGAGTTACATCTTTCCCTTCAAGAAGCCTTTCGCTAAGGCTGTTCTTGTGGAATTGGCAAAGGGATATTTGGAAGCCCATAGAGGGCTATGGTGAAAAAGGAAATAACTTCCGTTCAAAACTGGAAAGAAGCTTTCTGAGAAACTGCTCTGTGTTCTGTTAATT
Source organism: Chlorocebus sabaeus (assembly GCF_047675955.1). Lineage (NCBI taxonomy): Eukaryota > Metazoa > Chordata > Mammalia > Primates > Cercopithecidae > Chlorocebus > Chlorocebus sabaeus. The sequence continues at coordinate 35,660,541 of NC_132908.1, forward strand.
CATCTCACAGAGTTACACCTTTCCCTTCAACAAGCCTTTCGCTAAGGCTGTTCTTGAGGAATTGGCAAAGGGATATTTGGAAGCCCATAGAGGGCTATGGTGAAAAAGGAAATATCTTCCGTTCAAAACTGGAAAGAAGCTTTCTGAGAAACTGCTCTGTGTTCTGTTAATTCATCTCACAGAGTTACATCTTTCCCTTCCAGAAGCCTTTCGCTAAGGCTGTTCTTGTGGAATTGGCAAAGGGATATTTGGAAGCCCTTAGAGGGCTATGGTGAAAAAGGAAATATCTTCCGTTCCAAACTGGAAAGAAGCTTTCTGAGAAACTGCTCTGTGTTCTGTTAATTCATCTCACCGAGTTACATCTTTCCCTTCAAGAAGCCTTTCGCTAAGGCTGTTCTTGTGGAATTGGCAAAGGCATATTTGGAAGCCCATAGAGGGCTATGGTGAAAAAGGAAATATCTTCCGTTCAAAAGTGGAAGGAAGCTTTCTGAGAAACTGCTCTGTGTTCTGTTAATTCATCTCACAGAGTTACATCTTTTCCTTCAAGAAGCCTTTCGCTAAGGCTGTTCTTGTGGAATTGGCAAAGGGATACTTGGAACCACATAGAGGCCAATGGGAAAAGGAAATATCTTCCGTTCAAAACTGGAAAGAAGCTTTCTGAGAAACTGCTCTGTGTTCTGTTCATTCATCTCACAGAGTTACATCTTTCCCTTCAAGAAGCCTTTCGCTAAGGCTGTTCTTGTGGAATTGGCAAAGGGATATTTGGAAGCGCATAGAGGGCTATGGTGAAAAAGGAAATATCTTCCGTTGAAAACTGGAAAGAAGCTTTCTGAGAAACTGCTCTGTGTTCTGTTAATTCATCTCACAGAGTTACATCTTTCCCTTCAACAAGCCTTTCGCTAAGGCTGTTCATGTGGAATTGGCAAAGGGATATTTGGAACCACATAGAGGGCTATGGTGAAAAAGGAAATATCTTCCGTTCAAAACTGGAAAGAAGCTTTCTGAGAAACTGTTCTGTGTTCTGTTAATTCATCTCACCGAGTTACAGCTTTCCCTTCAAGAAGCCTTTCGCTAAGGCTGTTCTTGTGGAATTGGCAAAGGGATATTTGGAAGCCCATAGAGGGCTATGGTGAAAAAGGAAATATCTTCCGTTCAAAACTGGAAAGAAGCTTTCAGAGAAACTGCTCTGTGTTCTGTTAATTCATCTCACAGAGTTACATCTTTCCCTTCAAGAAGCCTTTCGGTAAGGCTGTTCTTGTGGAATTTGCAAAGGGATATTTGGAAGCCCTGAGGGCTATGGTGAAAAAGGAAATATCTTCCGTTCAAAACTGGAAAGAAGCTTTCTGAGAAACTGCGCTGTGTTCTGTTAATTCATCTCACGGAGTTACATCTTTCCCTTCAAGAAGCCTTTCGCTAAGGCTGTTCTTGTGGAATTGGCAAAGGGATATTTGGAAGCCCATAGAGGGCTACGGTGAAAAAGGAAATATCCTCCGTTTAAAACTGGAAAGAAGCTTTCTGAGAAACTGCTCTGTGTTCTCTTAATTCTTCTCACAGAGCTACATCTTTCCCTTCAAGAAGCCTTTCGCTAAGGCTGTTCTTGTGGAATTGGCAAAGGGATATTTGGAAGCCCATAGACGGCTATGGTGAAAAAGGAAATATCTTCCGTTCAAAACTGGAAAGAAGCTTTCTGAGAAACTGCTCTGTGTTCTGTTAATTCATCTCACAGAGTTACATCTTTCCCTTCAAGAAGCCTTTCGCTAAGGCTGTTCTTGGGGAATTGGCAAAGTGATATTTGGAAGCCCATAGAGGGCTACGGTGAAAAAGGAAATATCTTCCGTTCAAAACTGCAAAGAAGCTTTCTGAGAAACTGCTCTGTGTTCTGTTAATTCATCTCACAGAGTTACATCTTTTCCTTCAAGAAGCCTTTCGCTAAGGCTATTCTTGTGGAATTGGCAAAGGGATATTTGGAAGCCCATAGAGGGCTATGGTGAAAAAGGAAATATCTTCCGTTCAAAACTGGAAAGAAGCTTTCTGAGAAACTGCTCTGTGTTCTGTTAATTCATCTCACAGAGTTGCATCTTTCCCTTCAAGAAGCCTTTCGCTAAGGCGGTTCTTGTGGAATTGGTAAAGGGATATTTGGAAGCCCATAGAGGGCTATGGTGAAAAAGGAAATATCTTCAGTTCAAAACTGGAAAGAAGCTTTCTGAGAAACTGCTCTGTGTTCTGTTCATTCGTCTCACAGACTTACATCTTTCCCTTCAAGAAGCCTTTCACTAAGGCGGTTCTTGTGGAATTGGCAAAGGGATACTTGGAAGCCCATCGAGGGCTATGGTGAAAAAGGAAATATCTTCCGTTCAAAACTGGAAAGAAGCTTTCTGAGAAACTGCTCTGTGTTCTGTTAATTCATCTCACAGAGTTACATCTTTCACTTCAAGAAGCCTTTCGCTAAGGCTGTTCTTGTGGAATTGGCAAAGGGATATTTGGAAGCCCATAGAGGGCTATGGTGAAAAAGGAAATATCTTCCGTTCAAAAGTGGAAGGAAGCTTTCTGAGAAACTGCTCTGTGTTCTGTTAATTCATCTCACAGAGTTACATCTTTTCCTTCAAGAAGCCTTTCGCTAAGGCTGTTCTTGTGGAATTGGCAAAGGGATACTTGGAACCACATAGAGGCCAATGGGAAAAGGAAATATCTTCCGTTCAAAACTGGAAAGAAGCTTTCTGAGAAACTGCTCTGTGTTCTGTTCATTCATCTCACAGAGTTACATCTTTCCCTTCAAGAAGCCTTTCGCTAAGGCTGTTCTTGTGGAATTGGCAAAGGGATATTTGGAAGCGCATAGAGGGCTATGGTGAAAAAGGAAATATCTTCCGTTGAAAACTGGAAAGAAGCTTTCTGAGAAACTGCTCTGTGTTCTGTTAATTCATCTCACAGAGTTACATCTTTCCCTTCAACAAGCCTTTCGCTAAGGCTGTTCTTGTGGAATTGGCAAAGGGATATTTGGAACCACATAGAGGGCTGTGGTGAAAAAGGAAATATCTTCCGTTCAAAACTGGAAAGAAGCTCTCTGAGAAACTGCTCTGTGTTCTGTTAATTCATCTCACCGAGTTACAGCTTTCCCTTCAAGAAGCCTTTCGCTAAGGCTGTTCTTGTGGAATTGGCAAAGGGATATTTGGAAGCCCATAGAGGGCTATGGTGAAAAAGGAAATATCTTCCGTTCAAAACTGGAAAGAAGCTTTCTGAGAAACTGCTCTGTGTTCTGTTAATTCATCTCACCGAGTTACATCTTTCCCTTCAAGAAGCCTTTCGCTAATGCTGTTCTTGTGGAATTTGCAAAGGGATATTTGGAAGCCCTGAGGGCTATGGTGAAAAATTAAATATCTTCCGTTCAAAACTGGAAAGAAGCTTTCTGAGAAACTGCGCTGTGTTCTGTTAATTCATCTCACGGAGTTACATCTTTCCCTTCAAGAAGCCTTTCGCTAAGGCTGTTCTTGTGTAATTGGCAAAGGGATATTTGGAAGCCCATAGAGGGCTACGGTGAAAAAGGAAATATCCTCCGTTCAAAACTGGAAAGAAGCTTTCTGAGAAACTGCTCTGTGTTCTCTTAATTCTTCTCACAGAGCTACATCTTTCCCTTCAAGAAGCCTTTCGCTAAGGCTGTTCTTGTGGAATTGGCAAAGGGATATTTGGAAGCCCATAGAGGGCTATGGTGAAAAAGGAAGTATCTTTCGTTCAAAACTGGCAAGAAGCTTTCTGAGAAACTGCTCTGTGTTCTGTTAATTCATCTCACAGAGTTACATCTTTCCCTTCCAAAAGCCTTTCGCTAAGGCTGTTCTTGTGGAATTGGAAAAGGGATATTTGGAAGCCCATAGAGGGCTATGGTGAAAAAGGAAATATCTTCCGTTCCAAACTGGAAAGAAGCTTTCTGAGAAACTGCTCTGTGTTCTGTTAATTCATCTCACCGAGTTACATCTTTCCCATCCATAAGCCTTTCGCTAAGGCTGTTCTTGTGGAATTGGCAAAGGGATATTTGGAACCCCTTAGAGGCCTATGGTGAAAAAGGAAATAACTTCCGTTCAAAACTGGAAAGAAGCTTTCTGAGAAACTGCTCTGTGTTCTCTTCATTCATCTCACAGAGTTAAATCTTTCCCTTCAAGAAGCCTTTCGCTAAGGCTGTTCTTGTGGAATTGGCAAAGGGATATTTGGAAGCCCATAGAGGGCTATGGTGAAAAAAGAAATATCTTCGATTCAAAACTGGAAAGAAGCTTTCTGAGAAACTGCTCTGTGTTCTGTTAATTCATCTCACCGAGTTACATCTTTCCCTTCAAGAAGCCTTTCGCTAAGGCTGTTCTTGTGGAATTGGCAAAGGGATATTTGGAACCCCATAGAGGCCTATGGTCAAAAAGGAAATATCTTCCGTTCAAAACTGGAAAGAAGCTTTCTGAGAAACTGCTCTGTGTTCTGTTCATTCATCTCACAGAGTTACATCTTTCCCTTCAAGAAGCCTTTCGCTAAGGCTGTTCTTGTGGAATTGGCAAAGGGATATTTGGAAGCCCTTAGAGGGCTATGGTGAAAAAGGAAATATCTTCCGTTCCAAACTGGAAAGAAGCTTTCTGAGAAACTGCCCTGTGTTCTGTTAATTCATCTCACATAGTTACATCTTTCCCTTCAAGAAGCCTTTCGCTTAGGCGGTTCTTGTGGAATTGGCAAAGTGATATTTGGAAGCCCATAGAGGGCTATGGTGAAAAAGGAAACATCTTCCGTTCAAAACTGGAAGGAAGCTTTCTGAGAAACTGCTCTGTGTTCTGTTAATTCATCTCACTGAGTTACATCTTTCCCTTCAAGAAGCCTTTCGCTAAGGCTGTTCTTGTGGAATTGGCAAAGGGATATTTGGAAGCCCATAGAGGGCTATGGTGAAAAAGGAAATATCTTCTGTTCAAAACTGGAAAGAAGCTTTCGGAGAAACTGCTCTGTGTTCTGTTAATTCATCTCACAGAGTTACATCTTTCCCTTCAAGAAGCCTTTCGCTAAGGCTGTTCTTGTGGAATTGGCAAAGGGATATTTGGAAGCCCATAGAGGGCTATGGTGAAAAAGGAAATAACTTCCGTTCAAAACTGGAAAGAAGCTTTCTGAGAAACTGCTCTGTGTTCTGTTAATTCATCTCACAGAGTTACATCTTTCCCTTCAACAAGCCTTTCGCTAAGGCTGTTCTTGAGGAATTGGCAAAGGGATATTTGGAAGCCCATAGAGGGCTATGGTGAAAAAGGAAATATCTTCCGTTCAAAACTGGAAAGAAGCTTTCTGAGAAACTGCTCTGTGTTCTGTTAATTCATCTCACAGAGTTACATCTTTCCCTTCCAGAAGCCTTTCGCTAAGGCTGTTCTTGTGGAATTGGCAAAGGGATATTTGGAAGCCCTTAGAGGGCTATGGTGAAAAAGGAAATATCTTCCGTTCCAAACTGGAAAGAAGCTTTCTGAGAAACTGCTCTGTGTTCTGTTAATTCATCTCACCGAGTTACATCTTTCCCTTCAAGAAGCCTTTCGCTAAGGCTGTTCTTGTGGAATTGGCAAAGGCATATTTGGAAGCCCATAGAGGGCTATGGTGAAAAAGGAAATATCTTCCGTTCAAAAGTGGAAGGAAGCTTTCTGAGAAACTGCTCTGTGTTCTGTTAATTCATCTCACAGAGTTACATCTTTTCCTTCAAGAAGCCTTTCGCTAAGGCTGTTCTTGTGGAATTGGCAAAGGGATACTTGGAACCACATAGAGGCCAATGGGAAAAGGAAATATCTTCCGTTCAAAACTGGAAAGAAGCTTTCTGAGAAACTGCTCTGTGTTCTGTTCATTCATCTCACAGAGTTACATCTTTCCCTTCAAGAAGCCTTTCGCTAAGGCTGTTCTTGTGGAATTGGCAAAGGGATATTTGGAAGCGCATAGAGGGCTATGGTGAAAAAGGAAATATCTTCCGTTGAAAACTGGAAAGAAGCTTTCTGAGAAACTGCTCTGTGTTCTGTTAATTCATCTCACAGAGTTACATCTTTCCCTTCAACAAGCCTTTCGCTAAGGCTGTTCATGTGGAATTGGCAAAGGGATATTTGGAACCACATAGAGGGCTATGGTGAAAAAGGAAATATCTTCCGTTCAAAACTGGAAAGAAGCTTTCTGAGAAACTGCTCTGTGTTCTGTTAATTCATCTCACCGAGTTACAGCTTTCCCTTCAAGAAGCCTTTCGCTAAGGCTGTTCTTGTGGAATTGGCAAAGGGATATTTGGAAGCCCATAGAGGGCTATGGTGAAAAAGGAAATATCTTCCGTTCAAAACTGGAAAGAAGCTTTCAGAGAAACTGCTCTGTGTTCTGTTAATTCATCTCACAGAGTTACATCTTTCCCTTCAAGAAGCCTTTCGGTAAGGCTGTTCTTGTGGAATTTGCAAAGGGATATTTGGAAGCCCTGAGGGCTATGGTGAAAAAGGAAATATCTTCCGTTCAAAACTGGAAAGAAGCTTTCTGAGAAACTGCGCTGTGTTCTGTTAATTCATCTCACGGAGTTACATCTTTCCCTTCAAGAAGCCTTTCGCTAAGGCTGTTCTTGTGGAATTGGCAAAGGGATATTTGGAAGCCCATAGAGGGCTACGGTGAAAAAGGAAATATCCTCCGTTTAAAACTGGAAAGAAGCTTTCTGAGAAACTGCTCTGTGTTCTCTTAATTCTTCTCACAGAGCTACATCTTTCCCTTCAAGAAGCCTTTCGCTAAGGCTGTTCTTGTGGAATTGGCAAAGGGATATATGGAACCACATAGAGGGCTATGGTGAAAAAGGAAATATCTTCCGTTCAAAACTGGAAAGAAGCTTTCTGAGAAACTGCTCTGTGTTCTGTTAATTCATCTCACCGAGTTACATCTTTCCCTTCAAGAAGCCTTTCGCTAAGGCTGTTCTTGTGGAATTGGCAAAGGGATATTTGGAAGCCCATAGACGGCTATGGTGAAAAAGGAAATATCTTCCGTTCAAAACTGGAAAGAAGCTTTCTGAGAAACTGCTCTGTGTTCTGTTAATTCATCTCACAGAGTTACATCTTTCCCTTCAAGAAGCCTTTCGCTAAGGCTGTTCTTGGGGAATTGGCAAAGTGATATTTGGAAGCCCATAGAGGGCTATGGTGAAAAAGGAAATATCTTCCGTTCAAAACTGCAAAGAAGCTTTCTGAGAAACTGCTCTGTGTTCTGTTAATTCATCTCACAGAGTTACATCTTTCACTTCAAGAAGCCTTTCGCTAAGAGTGTTCTTGTGGAATTGGCAAAGGGATATTTGGAAGCCCATAGAGGGCTATGGTGAAAAAGGAAGTATCTTTCGTTCAAAACTGGCAAGAAGCTTTCTGAGAAACTGCTCTGTGTTCTGTTAATTCATCTCACAGAGTTACATCTTTCCCTTCCAAAAGCCTTTCGCTAAGGCTGTTCTTGTGGAATTGGAAAAGGGATATTTGGAAGCCCATAGAGGGCTATGGAAAAAAGGAAATATCTTCCGTTCCAAACTGGAAACAAGCTTTCTGAGAAACTGCTCTGTGTTCTGTTAATTCATCTCACCGAGTTACATCTTTCCAATCCATAAGCCTTTCGCTAAGGCTGTTCTTGTGGAATTGGCAAAGGGATATTTGGAACCCCTTAGAGGCCTATGGTGAAAAAGGAAATAACTTCCGTTCAAAACTGGAAAGAAGCTTTCTGAGAAACTGCTCTGTGTTCTCTTCATTCATCTCACAGAGTTACATCTTTCCCTTCAAGAAGCCTTTCGCTAAGGCTGTTCTTGTGGAATTGGCAAAGGGATATTTGGAAGCCCATAGAGGGCTATGGTGAAAAAGGAAATATCTTCCCTTCATAACTGGAAAGAAGCTTTCTGAGAAACTGCTCTGTGTTCCCTTAATTCATCTCACAGAGTTACATCTTTCCCTTCAAGAAGCCTTTCGCTAAGGCTGTTCTTGTGGAATTGGCAAAGGGATATTTGGAAGCCCATAGAGGGCTATGGTGAAAAAGGAAATAACTTCCGTTCAAAACTGGAAAGAAGCTTTCTGAGAAACTGCTCTGTGTTCTGTTAATTCATCTCACAGAGTTACATCTTTCCCTTCAACAAGCCTTTCGCTAAGGCTGTTCTTGAGGAATTGGCAAAGGGATATTTGGAAGCCCACAGAGGGCTATGGTGAAAAAGGAAATATCTTCCGTTCAAAACTGGAAAGAAGCTTTCTGAGAAACTGCTCTGTGTTCTGTTAATTCATCTCACAGAGTTACATCTTTCCCTTCCAGAAGCCTTTCGCTAAGGCTGTTCTTGTGGAATTGGCAAAGGGATATTTGGAAGCCCTTAGAGGGCTATGGTGAAAAAGGAAATATCTTCCGTTCCAAACTGGAAAGAAGCTTTCTGAGAAACTGCTCTGTGTTCTGTTAATTCATCTCACCGAGTTACATCTTTCCCTTCAAGAAGCCTTTCGCTAAGGCTGTTCTTGTGGAATTGGCAAAGGCATATTTGGAAGCCCATAGAGGGCTATGGTGAAAAAGGAAATATCTTCCGTTCAAAAGTGGAAGGAAGCTGTCTGAGAAACTGCTCTGTGTTCTGTTAATTCATCTCACAGAGTTACATGTTTTCCTTCAAGAAGCCTTTCGCTAAGGCTGTTCTTGAGGAATTGGCAAAGGGATACTTGGAAGCGCATAGAGGCCAATGGGAAAAGGAAATATCTTCCGTTCAAAACTGGAAAGAAGCTTTCTGAGAAACTGCTCTGTGTTCTGTTCATTCATCTCACAGAGTTACATCTTTCCCTTCAAGAAGCCTTTCGCTAAGGCTGTTCATGTGGAATTGGCAAAGGGATATTTGGAACCACATAGAGGGCTATGGTGAAAAAGGAAATATCTTCCGTTCAAAACTGGAAAGAAGCTTTCTGAGAAACTGCTCTGTGTTCTGTTAATTCATCTCACCGAGTTACAGCTTTCCCTTCAAGAAGCCTTTCGCTAAGGCTGTTCTTGTGGAATTGGCAAAGGGATATTTGGAAGCCCATAGAGGGCTATGGTGAAAAAGGAAATATCTTCCGTTCCAAACTGGAAAGAAGCTTTCAGAGAAACTGCTCTGTGTTCTGTTAATTCATCTCACAGAGTTACATCTTTCCCTTCAAGAAGCCTTTCGGTAAGGCTGTTCTTGTGGAATTTGCAAAGGGATATTTGGAAGCCCTGAGGGCTATGGTGAAAAAGGAAATATCTTCCGTTCAAAACTGGAAAGAAGCTTTCTGAGAAACTGCGCTGTGTTCTGTTAATTCATCTCACGGAGTTACATCTTTCCCTTCAAGAAGCCATTCGCTAAGGCTGTTCTTGTGGAATTGGCAAAGGGATATTTGGAAGCCCTGAGGGCTATGGTGAAAAAGGAAATATCTTCCGATGAAAACTGAAAAGAAGCTTTCTGAGAAACTGCTCTGTGTTCTGTTCATTCATCTCACAGAGTTACATCTTTCCCTTCAAGAAGCCTTTCGCTAAGGCTGTTCTTGTGGAATTGGCAAAGGGATATTTGGAAGCCCATAGAGGGCTACGGTGAAAAAGGAAATATCCTCCGTTCAAAACTGGAAAGAAGCTTTCTGAGAAACTGCTCTGTGTTCTGTTATTTCATCTCACAGAGTTACATCTTTCCCTTCAAAAAGACTTTCGCTAAGGCTATTCTTGTGGAAATGGCAAAGGGATATTTGGAAGCCCATAGAGGGCTATGGTGAAAAAGGAAATATCTTCCGTTCAAAACTGGAAAGAAGCTTTCTGAGAAACTGCTCTGTATTCTGTTCATTCAGCTCACAGAGTTACATCTTTCCCTTCAAGAAGCCTTTCGCTAAGGCTGTTCTTGTGGAATTGGCAAAGGGATATTTGGAAGCCCATAGAGGGCTATGGTGAAAAAGGAAATATCTTCCGTTCAAAACTGGAAAGAAGCTTTCTGAGAAACTGCTCTGTGTTCTGTTAATTCATCTCACAGAGTTACATCTTTCCCTTCAAGAAGCCTTTCGCTAAGGCGGTTCTTGTGGAATTGGCAAAGGGATATTTGGAAGCCCGTAGAGTTCTATGGTGAAAAAGGAAATATCTTCCGTTCAAAAGTGGAAAGAAGCTTTCTGAGAAACTGCTCTGTGTTCTGTTAATTCATCTCACAGAGTTACATCTTTCCCTTCAACAAGCCTTTCGCTAAGGCTGTTCTTGTGGAATTGGCAAAGGGATATTTGGAAGCCAATAGAGGGCTATGGTGAAAAAGGAAATATCTTCCGTTCAAAACTGGAAAGAAGCTTTCTGAGAAACGGCTTTGTGTTCTCTTAATTCATCTCACAGAGTTACATCTTTCCCTTCAAGAAGCCTTTCGCTAAGGCTGTTCTTGTGGAATTGGCAAAGGGATATTTGGAAGCCCATAGAGGGCTATGGTGAAAAAGGAAATATCTTCCGTTCAAAAGTGGAAAGAAGCTTTCGGAGAAACTGCTCTGTGTTCTGTTAATTCATCTCACAGAGTTACATCTTTCCCTTCAAGAAGCCTTTTGCTAATGCTGTTCTTGTGGAATTGGCAAAGGGATACTTGGAAGCCCTTAGAGGGATATGGTGAAAAAGGAAATATCTTCCGTTCAAAACTGGAAAGAAGCTTTCTGAGAAACTGCTCTGTGTTCTTTTCATTCATCTCACAGAGTTACATCTTTCCCTTCAAGAAGCCTTTTGCTAACGCTGTTCTTGTGGAATTGGCAAAGGGATATTTGGAAGCCCTTAGAGGGCTATGGTGAAAAAGGAAATATCTTCCGTTCAAAACTGGAAAGAAGCTTTCTGAGAAACTGCTCTGTGTTCTGTTAATTCATCTCACGGAGTTACATCTTTCCCTTCAACAAGCCTTTCGCTAAGGCTGTTCTTGTGGAATTGGCAAAGGGATATTTGGAAGCCCATAGAGGGCTATGGTGAAAAAGGAAATATCTTTCGTTCAAAACAGGAAAGAAGCTTTCTGAGAAACTGCTCTGTGTTCTGTTAATTCATCTCACAGAGTTACATCTATCACTTCCAGAAGCCTTTCGCTAAGGCTGTTCTTGTGGAATTGGCAAAGTGATATTTGGAAGCCCTTAGAGGGCTATGGTGAAAAAGGAAATATCTTCCGTTCCAAACTGGAAAGAAGCTTTCTGAGAAACTGCTCTGTGTTCTGTTAATTCATCTCACAGAGTTACATCTTTCCCTTCAAGAAGCCTTTCGCTAAGGCTGTTCTTGGGGAATTGGCAAAGGGATATTTTGAAGCCCATAGAGGGCTATGGTGAAAAAGGAAATATCTTCCGTTCAAAACTGGAAAGAAGTTTTCTGAGAAACTGCTCTGTGTTCTGTTCATTCATCTCACAGAGTTACATCTTTCCCTTCAAGAAGCCTTTCGCTAAGGCTGTTCTAGTGGAATTGGCAAAGGGATATTTGGAAGCCCCTTAGAGGGCTATGGTGAAAAAGGAAATATCTTCCGTTCAAAACTGGAAAGAAGCTTTCTGAGAAACTGTTCTGTGTTCTGTTAATTCATCTCACAGAGTTACATCTTTCCCTTCAAGAAGCCTTTCGCTTAGGCGGTTCTTGTGGAATTGGCAAAGGGATATTTGGAAGCCCATAGAGGGCTATGGTGAAAAAGGAAATATCTTCCGTTCAAAACTGGAAGGAAGCTTTCTGAGAAACTGCTCTGTGTTCTGTTAATTCATCTCACCGAGTTACATCTTTCCCTTCAAGAAGCCTTTCGCTAAGGCTGTTCTTGTGGAATTGGCAAAGGGATATTTGGAAGCCCATAGAGGGCTATGGTGAAAAAGGAAATATCTTCCGTTCAAAACTGGAAAGAAGCTTTCGGAGAAACTGCTCTGTGTTCTGTTAATTCATCTCACAGAGTTACATCTTTCCCTTCAAGAAGCCTTTCGCTAAGGCTGTTCTTGTGGAATTGGCAAAGGGATATTTGGAAGCCCATAGAGGGCTATGGTGAAAAAGGAAATATCTTCCGTTCAAAACTGGAAAGAAGCTTTCTGAGAAACTGCTCTGTGTTCTGTTAATTCATCTCACAGAGTTATATCTTTCCCTTCAAGAAGCCTTTCGCTAAGGCTGTTTTTGTGGAATTGGCAAAGGGATATTTGGAAGCCCATAGACGGCTATGGTGAAAAAGGAAATATCTTCCGTTCAAAACTGGAAAGAAGCTTTCTGAGAAACTGCTCTGTGTTCTGTTAATTCATCTCACAGAGTTACATCTTTCCCTTCAAGAAGCCTTTCGCTAAGGCTGTTCTTGGGGAATTGGCAAAGTGATATTTGGAAGCCCATAGAGGGCTATGGTGAAAAAGGAAATATCTTCCGTTCAAAACTGCAAAGAAGCTTTCTGAGAAACTGCTCTGTGTTCTGTTAATTCATCTCACAGAGTTACATCTTTCACTTCAAGAAGCCTTTCGCTAAGAGTGTTCTTGTGGAATTGGCAAAGGGATATTTGGAAGCCCATAGAGGGCTATGGTGAAAAAGGAAGTATCTTTCGTTCAAAACTGGCAAGAAGCTTTCTGAGAAACTGCTCTGTGTTCTGTTAATTCATCTCACAGAGTTACATCTTTCCCTTCCAAAAGCCTTTCGCTAAGGCTGTTCTTGTGGAATTGGAAAAGGGATATTTGGAAGCCCATAGAGGGCTATGGAAAAAAGGAAATATCTTCCGTTCCAAACTGGAAACAAGCTTTCTGAGAAACTGCTCTGTGTTCTGTTAATTCATCTCACCGAGTTACATCTTTCCAATCCATAAGCCTTTCGCTAAGGCTGTTCTTGTGGAATTGGCAAAGGGATATTTGGAACCCCTTAGAGGCCTATGGTGAAAAAGGAAATAACTTCCGTTCAAAACTGGAAAGAAGCTTTCTGAGAAACTGCTCTGTGTTCTCTTCATTCATCTCACAGAGTTACACCTTTCCCTTCAAGAAGCCTTTCGCTAAGGCTGTTCTTGTGGAATTGGCAAAGGGATATTTGGAAGCCCATAGAGGGCTATGGTGAAAAAGGAAATATCTTCCCTTCATAACTGGAAAGAAGCTTTCTGAGAAACTGCTCTGTGTTCCCTTAATTCATCTCACAGAGTTACATCTTTCCCTTCAAGAAGCCTTTCGCTAAGGCTGTTCTTGTGGAATTGGCAAAGGGATATTTGGAAGCCCATAGAGGGCTATGGTGAAAAAGGAAATAACTTCCGTTCAAAACTGGAAAGAAGCTTTCTGAGAAACTGCTCTGTGTTCTGTTAATTCATCTCACAGAGTTACATCTTTCCCTTCAACAAGCCTTTCGCTAAGGCTGTTCTTGAGGAATTGGCAAAGGGATATTTGGAAGCCCACAGAGGGCTATGGTGAAAAAGGAAATATCTTCCGTTCAAAACTGGAAAGAAGCTTTCTGAGAAACTGCTCTGTGTTCTGTTAATTCATCTCACAGAGTTACATCTTTCCCTTCCAGAAGCCTTTCGCTAAGGCTGTTCTTGTGGAATTGGCAAAGGGATATTTGGAAGCCCTTAGAGGGCTATGGTGAAAAAGGAAATATCTTCCGTTCCAAACTGGAAAGAAGCTTTCTGAGAAACTGCTCTGTGTTCTGTTAATTCATCTCACCGAGTTACATCTTTCCCTTCAAGAAGCCTTTCGCTAAGGCTGTTCTTGTGGAATTGGCAAAGGCATATTTGGAAGCCCATAGAGGGCTATGGTGAAAAAGGAAATATCTTCCGTTCAAAAGTGGAAGGAAGCTGTCTGAGAAACTGCTCTGTGTTCTGTTAATTCATCTCACAGAGTTACATGTTTTCCTTCAAGAAGCCTTTCGCTAAGGCTGTTCTTGAGGAATTGGCAAAGGGATACTTGGAAGCGCATAGAGGCCAATGGGAAAAGGAAATATCTTCCGTTCAAAACTGGAAAGAAGCTTTCTGAGAAACTGCTCTGTGTTCTGTTCATTCATCTCACAGAGTTACATCTTTCCCTTCAAGAAGCCTTTCGCTAAGGCTGTTCATGTGGAATTGGCAAAGGGATATTTGGAACCACATAGAGGGCTATGGTGAAAAAGGAAATATCTTCCGTTCAAAACTGGAAAGAAGCTTTCTGAGAAACTGCTCTGTGTTCTGTTAATTCATCTCACCGAGTTACAGCTTTCCCTTCAAGAAGCCTTTCGCTAAGGCTGTTCTTGTGGAATTGGCAAAGGGATATTTGGAAGCCCATAGAGGGCTATGGTGAAAAAGGAAATATCTTCCGTTCCAAACTGGAAAGAAGCTTTCAGAGAAACTGCTCTGTGTTCTGTTAATTCATCTCACAGAGTTACATCTTTCCCTTCAAGAAGCCTTTCGGTAAGGCTGTTCTTGTGGAATTTGCAAAGGGATATTTGGAAGCCCTGAGGGCTATGGTGAAAAAGGAAATATCTTCCGTTCAAAACTGGAAAGAAGCTTTCTGAGAAACTGCGCTGTGTTCTGTTAATTCATCTCACGGAGTTACATCTTTCCCTTCAAGAAGCCATTCGCTAAGGCTGTTCTTGTGGAATTGGCAAAGGGATATTTGGAAGCCCTGAGGGCTATGGTGAAAAAGGAAATATCTTCCGATGAAAACTGAAAAGAAGCTTTCTGAGAAACTGCTCTGTGTTCTGTTCATTCATCTCACAGAGTTACATCTTTCCCTTCAAGAAGCCTTTCGCTAAGGCTGTTCTTGTGGAATTGGCAAAGGGATATTTGGAAGCCCATAGAGGGCTACGGTGAAAAAGGAAATATCGTCCGTTCAAAACTGGAAAGAAGCTTTCTGAGAAACTGCTCTGTGTTCTGTTATTTCATCTCACAGAGTTACATCTTTCCCTTCAAAAAGACTTTCGCTAAGGCTATTCTTGTGGAATTGGCAAAGGGATATTTGGAAGCCCATAGAGGGCTATGGTGAAAAAGGAAATATCTTCCGTTCAAAACTGGAAAGAAGCTTTCTGAGAAACTGCTCTGTATTCTGTTCATTCAGCTCACAGAGTTACATCTTTCCCTTCAAGAAGCCTTTCGCTAAGGCTGTTCTTGTGGAATTGGCAAAGGGATATTTGGAAGCCCATAGAGGGCTATGGTGAAAAAGGAAATATCTTCCGTTCAAAACTGGAAAGAAGCTTTCTGAGAAACTGCTCTGTGTTCTGTTAATTCATCTCACAGAGTTACATCTTTCCCTTCAAGAAGCCTTTCGCTAAGGCGGTTCTTGTGGAATTGGCAAAGGGATATTTGGAAGCCCGTAGAGTTCTATGGTGAAAAAGGAAATATCTTCCGTTCAAAAGTGGAAAGAAGCTTTCTGAGAAACTGCTCTGTGTTCTGTTAATTCATCTCACAGAGTTACATCTTTCCCTTCAACAAGCCTTTCGCTAAGGCTGTTCTTGTGGAATTGGCAAAGGGATATTTGGAAGCCAATAGAGGGCTATGGTGAAAAAGGAAATATCTTCCGTTCAAAACTGGAAAGAAGCTTTCTGAGAAACGGCTTTGTGTTCTCTTAATTCATCTCACAGAGTTACATCTTTCCCTTCAAGAAGCCTTTCGCTAAGGCTGTTCTTGTGGAATTGGCAAAGGGATATTTGGAAGCCCATAGAGGGCTATGGTGAAAAAGGAAATATCTTCCGTTCAAAACTGGAAAGAAGCTTTCTGAGAAACTGCTCTGTGTTCTGTTAATTCATCTCACAGAGTTACATCTTTCCCTTCAAGAAGCCTTTCGCTAAGGCTGTTCTTGTGGAATTTGCAAAGGGATATTAGGAAGCCCTGAGGGCTATGGTGAAAAAGGAAATATCTTCCGTTCAAAACTGGAAAGAAGCTTTCTGAGAAACTGCTCTGTGTTCTGTTCATTCATCTCACAGAGTTACATCTTTCCCTTCAAGAAGCCTTTCGCTAAGGCTGTTCTTGTGGAATTGGCAAAGGGATATTTGGAAGCCCATAGAGGGCTACGGTGAAAAAGGAAATATCCTCCGTTCAAAACTGGAAAGAAGCTTTCTGAGAAACTGCTCTGTGTTCTCTTAATTCTTCTCACAGAGCTACATCTTTCCCTTCAAGAAGCCTTTCGCTAAGGCTGTTCTTGTGGAATTCGCAAAGGGATATTTGGAAGCCCATAGAGGGCTATGGTGAAAAAGGAAATATCTTCCGTTCAAAACTGGAAAGAAGCTTTCTGAGAAACTGCTCTGTGTTCTGTTAATTCATCTCACAGAGTTACATCTTTCCCTTCAAAAAGCCTTTCGCTAAGGCTATTCTTGTGGAATTGGCAAAGGGATATTTGGAAGCCCATAGAGGGCTATGGTGAAAAAGGAAATATCTTCCGTTCAAAACTGGAAAGAAGCTTTCTGAGAAGCTTCTCTGTGTTCTCTTAATTCATCTCACAGAGTTACATCTTTCCCTTCAAGAAGCCTTTCGCTAAGGCTGTTCTTGTGGAATTGGCAAAGGGATATTTGGAAGCCCATAAAGGGCTATGGTGAAAAAGGAAATATCTTCCGTTCAAAAGTGGAAAGAAGCTTTCGGAGAAACTGCTCTGTGTTCTGTTAATTCATCTCACAGAGTTACATCTTTCCCTTCAAGAAGCCTTTTGCTAATGCTGTTCTTGTGGAATTGGCAAAGGGATACTTGGAAGCCCTTAGAGGGATATGGTGAAAAAGGAAATATCTTCCGTTCAAAACTGGAAAGAAGCTTTCTGAGAAACTGCTCTGTGTTCTTTTCATTCATCTCACAGAGTTACATCTTTCCCTTCAAGAAGCCTTTTGCTAACGCTGTTCTTGTGGAATTGGCAAAGGGATATTTGGAAGCCCTTAGAGGGCTATGGTGAAAAAGGAAATATCTTCCGTTCAAAACTGGAAAGAAGCTTTCTGAGAAACTGCTCTGTGTTCTGTTAATTCATCTCACGGAGTTACATCTTTCCCTTCAACAAGCCTTTCGCTAAGGCTGTTCTTGTGGAATTGGCAAAGGGATATTTGGAAGCCCATAGAGGGCTATGGTGAAAAAGGAAATATCTTTCGTTCAAAACAGGAAAGAAGCTTTCTGAGAAACTGCTCTGTGTTCTGTTAATTCATCTCACAGAGTTACATCTATCACTTCCAGAAGCCTTTCGCTAAGGCTGTTCTTGTGGAATTGGCAAAGTGATATTTGGAAGCCCTTAGAGGGCTATGGTGAAAAAGGAAATATCTTCCGTTCCAAACTGGAAAGAAGCTTTCTGAGAAACTGCTCTGTGTTCTGTTAATTCATCTCACAGAGTTACATCTTTCCCTTCAAGAAGCCTTTCGCTAAGGCTGTTCTTGGGGAATTGGCAAAGGGATATTTTGAAGCCCATAGAGGGCTATGGTGAAAAAGGAAATATCTTCCGTTCAAAACTGGAAAGAAGTTTTCTGAGAAACTGCTCTGTGTTCTGTTCATTCATCTCACAGAGTTACATCTTTCCCTTCAAGAAGCCTTTCGCTAAGGCTGTTCTAGTGGAATTGGCAAAGGGATATTTGGAAGCCCTTAGAGGGCTATGGTGAAAAAGGAAATATCTTCCGTTCAAAACTGGAAAGAAGCTTTCTGAGAAACTGTTCTGTGTTCTGTTAATTCATCTCACAGAGTTACATCTTTCCCTTCAAGAAGCCTTTCGCTTAGGCGGTTCTTGTGGAATTGGCAAAGGGATATTTGGAAGCCCATAGAGGGCTATGGTGAAAAAGGAAATATCTTCCGTTCAAAACTGGAAGGAAGCTTTCTGAGAAACTGCTCTGTGTTCTGTTAATTCATCTCACCGAGTTACATCTTTCCCTTCAAGAAGCCTTTCGCTAAGGCTGTTCTTGTGGAATTGGCAAAGGGATATTTGGAAGCCCATAGAGGGCTATGGTGAAAAAGGAAATATCTTCCGTTCAAAACTGGAAAGAAGCTTTCGGAGAAACTGCTCTGTGTTCTGTTAATTCATCTCACAGAGTTACATCTTTCCCTTCAAGAAGCCTTTCGCTAAGGCTGTTCTTGTGGAATTGGCAAAGGGATATTTGGAAGCCCATAGAGGGCTATGGTGAAAAAGGAAATATCTTCCGTTCAAAACTGGAAAGAAGCTTTCTGAGAAACTGCTCTGTGTTCTGTTAATTCATCTCACAGAGTTACATCTTTCCCTTCCAGAAGCCTTTCGCTAAGGCTGTTCTTGTGGAATTGGCAAAGGGATATTTGGAAGCCCTTAGAGGGCTATGGTGAAAAAGGAAATATCTTCCGTTCCAAACTGGAAAGAAGCTTTCTGAGAAACTGCTCTGTGTTCTGTTAATTCATCTCACCGAGTTACATCTTTCCCTTCAAGAAGCCTTTCGCTAAGGCTGTTCTTGTGGAATTGGCAAAGGCATATTTGGAAGCCCATAGAGGGCTATGGTGAAAAACGAAATATCTTCCGTTCAAAACTGGAAAGATGCTTTCTGAGAAACTGCTCTGTGTTCTGTTCATTCATCTCACAGAGTTATATTTTTCCCTTCAAGAAGCCTTTCGCTAAGGCTGTTCTTGTGGAATTGGCAAAGGGATATTTGGAAGCCCATAGAGGGCTATGGTGAAAAAGGAAATATCTTCCGTTCAAAACTGGAAAGAAGCTTTCTGAGAAACTGCTCTGTGTTCTGTTAATTCATCTCACAGAGTTACATCTTTCCCTTAAAGAAGCCTTTCACTAAGGCGGTTCTTGTGGAATTGGCAAAGGGATATTTGGAAGCCCATAGAGTTCTATGGTGAAAAAGGAAATATCTTCCGTTCAAAAGTGGAAAGAAGCTTTCTGAGAAACTGCTCTGTGTTCTGTTAATTCATCTCACAGAGTTACATCTTTCCCTTCAACAAGCCTTTCGCTAAGGCTGTTCTTGTGGAATTGGCAAAGGGATATTTGGAAGCCCATAGAGGGCTTTGGTGAAAAAGGAAATATCTTCCGTTCAAAACTGGAAAGAAGCTTTCTGAGAAACGGCTTTGTGTTCTCTTAATTCATCTCACAGAGTTACATCTTTCCCTTCAAGAAGCCTTTCGCTAAGGCTGTTCTTGTGGAATTGGCAAAGGGATATTTGGAAGCCCATAGAGGGCTATGGTGAAAAAGGAAATATCTTCCGTTCAAAACTGGAAAGAAGTTTTCTGAGAAACTGCTCTGTGTTCTGTTAATTCATCTCACAGAGTTACATCTTTCCCTTGAAGAAGCCTTTCGCTAAGGCTGTTCTTGTGGAATTTGCAAAGGGATATTTGGAAGCCCTGAGGGCTATGGTGAAAAAGGAAATATCTTCCGTTCAAAACTGGAAAGAAGCTTTCTGAGAAACTGCTCTGTGTTCTGTTCATTCATCTCACAGAGTTACATCTTTCCCTTCAAGAAGCCTTTCGCTAAGGCTGTTCTTGTGGAATTGGCAAAGGGATATTTGGAAGCCCATAGAGGGCTACGGTGAAAAAGGAAATATCCTCCGTTCAAAACTGGAAAGAAGCTTTCTGAGAAACTGCTCTGTGTTCTCTTAATTCTTCTCACAGAGCTACATCTTTCCCTTCAAGAAGCCTTTCGCTAAGGCTGTTCTTGTGGAATTGGCAAAGGGATATTTGGAAGCCCATAGAGGGCTATGGTGAAAAAGGAAATATCTTCCGTTCAAAACTGCAAAGAAGCTTTCTGAAAAACTGCTCTGTGTTCTCTTCATTCATCTCACAGAGTTACATCTTTCCCTTCCAGAAGACTTTCGCTAAGGCTGTCCTTGTGGAATTGGCAAAGGGATATTTGGAAGCCCATAGAGGGCTATGGTGAAAAAGGAAATATCTTCCGTTCAAAAGTGGAAAGAAGCTTTCTGAGAAGCTTCTCTGTGTTCTCTTAATTCATCTCACAGAGTTACATCTTTCCCTTCAAGAAGCCTTTCGCTAAGGCTGTTCTTGTGGAATTGGCAAAGGGATATTTGGAAGCCCATAAAGGGCTATGGTGAAAAAGGAAATATCTTCCGTTCAAAAGTGGAAAGAAGCTTTCGGAGAAACTGCTCTGTGTTCTGTTAATTCATCTCACAGAGTTACATCTTTCCCTTCAAGAAGCCTTTTGCTAATGCTGTTCTTGTGGAATTGGCAAAGGGATACTTGGAAGCCCTTAGAGGGATGTGGTGAAAAAGGAAATATCTTCCGTTCAAAACTGGAAAGAAGCTTTCTGAGAAACTGCTCTGTGTTCTTTTCATTCATCTCACAGAGTTACATCTTTCCCTTCAAGAAGCCTTTTGCTAAAGCTGTTCTTGTGGAATTGGCAAAGGGATATTTGGAAGCCCTTAGAGGGCTATGGTGAAAAAGGAAATATCTTCCGTTCAAAACTGGAAAGAAGCTTTCTGAGAAACTGCTCTGTGTTCTGTTAATTCATCTCACGGAGTTACATCTTTCCCTTCAACAAGCCTTTCGCTAAGGCTGTTCTTGTGGAATTGGCAAAGGGATATTTGGAAGCCCATAGAGGGCTATGGTGAAAAAGGAAATATCTTCCGTTCAAAAGTGGAAAGAAGCTTTCTGAGAAGCTTCTCTGTGTTCTCTTAATTCATCTCACAGAGTTACATCTTTCCCTTCAAGAAGCCTTTCGCTAAGGCTGTTCTTGTGGAATTGGCAAAGGGATATTTGGAAGCCCATAAAGGGCTATGGTGAAAAAGGAAATATCTTCCGTTCAAAAGTGGAAAGAAGCTTTCGGAGAAACTGCTCTGTGTTCTGTTAATTCATCTCACAGAGTTACATCTTTCCCTTCAAGAAGCCTTTTGCTAATGCTGTTCTTGTGGAATTGGCAAAGGGATACTTGGAAGCACTTAGAGGGATATGGTGAAAAAGGAAATATCTTCCGTTCAAAACTGGAAAGAAGCTTTCTGAGAAACTGCTCTGTGTTCTTTTCATTCATCTCACAGAGTTACATCTTTCCCTTCAAGAAGCCTTTTGCTAAAGCTGTTCTTGTGGAATTGGCAAAGGGATATTTGGAAGCCCTTAGAGGGCTATGGTGAAAAAGGAAATATCTTCCGTTCAAAACTGGAAAGAAGCTTTCTGAGAAACTGCTCTGTGTTGTGTTAATTCATCTCACGGAGTTACATCTTTCCCTTCAACAAGCCTTTCGCTAAGGCTGTTCTTGTGGAATTGGCAAAGGGATATTTGGAAGCCCATAGAGGGCTATGGTGAAAAAGGAAATATCTTTCGTTCAAAACAGGAAAGAAGCTTTCTGAGAAACTGCTCTGTGTTCTGTTAATTCATCTCACAGAGTTACATCTATCCCTTCCAGAAGCCTTTCGCTAAGGCTGTTCTTGTGGAATTGGCAAAGGGATATTTGGAAGCCCTTAGAGGGCTATGGTGAAAAAGGAAATATCTTCCGTTCAAAACTGGAAAGAAGCTTTCTGAGAAACTGCTCTGTGTTCTGTTAATTCATCTCACAGAGTTACATCTTTCCCTTCAAGAAGCCTTTCGCTTAGGCGGTTCTTGTGGAATTGGCAAAGTGATATTTGGAAGCCCATAGAGGGCTATGGTGAAAAAGGAAATATCTTCCGTTCAAAACTGGAAGGAAGCTTTCTGAGAAACTGCTCTGTGTTCTGTTAATTCATCTCACCGAGTTACATCTTTCCCTTCAAGAAGCCTTTCGCTAAGGCTGTTCTTGTGGAATTGGCAAAGGGATATTTGGAAGCCCATAGAGGGCTATGGTGAAAAAGGAAATATCTTCCGTTCAAAACTGGAAAGAAGCTTTCGGAGAAACTGCTCTGTGTTCTGTTAATTCATCTCACAGAGTTACATCTTTCCCTTCAAGAAGCCTTTCGCTAAGGCTGTTCTTGTGGAATTGGCAAAGGGATATTTGGAAGCCCATAGAGGGCTATGGTGAAAAAGGAAATATCTTCCGTTCAAAAGTGGAAAGAAGCTTTCTGAGAAACTGCTCTGTGTTCTGTTAATTCATCTCACCGAGTTACATCTTTCCCTTCAAGAAGCCTTTCGCTAAGGCTGTTCTTGTGGAATTGGCAAAGGCATATTTGGAAGCCCATAGAGGGCTATGGTGAAAAACGAAATAACTTCCGTTCAAAACTGGAAAGAAGCTTTCTGAGAAACTGCTCTGTGTTCTGTTCATTCATCTCACAGAGTTACATTTTTCCCTTCAAGAAGCCTTTCGCTAAGGCTGTTCTTGTGGAATTTGCAAAGGGATATTTGGAAGCCCTGAGGGCTATGGTGAAAAAGGAAATATCTTTCGTTCAAAAGTGGAAAGAAGCTTTCTGAGAAACTGCTCTGTGTTCTGTTCATTCATCTCACAGAGTTACATCTTTCCCTTCAAGAAGCCTTTCGCTAAGGCTGTTCTTGTGGAATTGGCAAAGGGATATTTGGAAGCCCATAGAGGGCTACGGTGAAAAAGGAAATATCCTCCGTTCAAAACTGGAAAGAAGCTTTCTGAGAAACTGCTCTGTGTTCTCTTAATTCTTCTCACAGAGCTACATCTTTCCCTTCAAGAAGCCTTTCGCTAAGGCTGTTCTTGTGGAATTGGCAAAGGGATATTTGGAAGCCCATAGAGGGCTATGGTGAAAAAGGAAATATCTTCCGTTCAAAACTGGAAAGAAGCCTTCTGAGAAACTGCTCTGTGTTCTGTTAATTCATCTCACAGAGTTACATCTTTCCCTTCAAAAAGCCTTTCGCTAAGGCTATTCTTGTGGAATTGGCAAAGGGATATTTGGAAGCCCATAGAGGGCTATGGTGAAAAAGGAAATATCTTCCGTTCAAAACTGGAAAGAAGCTTTCTGAGAAGCTTCTCTGTGTTCTCTTAATTCATCTCACAGAGTTACATCTTTCCCTTCAAGAAGCCTTTCGCTAAGGCTGTTCTTGTGGAATTGGCAAAGGGATATTTGGAAGCCCATAAAGGGCTATGGTGAAAAAGGAAATATCTTCCGTTCAAAAGTGGAAAGAAGCTTTCGGAGAAACTGCTCTGTGTTCTGTTAATTCATCTCACAGAGTTACATCTTTCCCTTCAAGAAGCCTTTTGCTAATGCTGTTCTTGTGGAATTGGCAAAGGGATACTTGGAAGCCCTTAGAGGGCTAGGGTGAAAAAGGAAATAACTTCCGTTCAAAACGGGAAAGAAGCTTTCTGAGAAACTGCTGTGTGTTCTGTTCATTCATCTCACTGAGTTACATCTTTCCCTTCAAGAAGCCTTTTGCTAAACCTGTTCTTGTGGAATTGGCAAAAGGATACTTGGAAGCCCATAGAGGGCTATGGTGAAAAAGGAAATATCTTCCGTTAAAAACTGCAAAGAAGCTTTCTGAAAAACTGCTCTGTGTTCTCTTCATTCATCTCACAGAGTTACATCTTTCCCTTCCAGAAGCCTTTCGCTAAGGCTGTCCTTGTGGAATTGGCAAAGGGATATTTGGAAACCCATAGAGGGCTATGGTGAAAAAGGAAATATCCTCCTTTCAAAACTGGAAAGAAGCTTTCTGAGAAACTGCTCTGTGTCCTCTTAATTCATCTCACAGAGTTACATCTTCCCCTTCAAGAAGCCTTTCGCTAAGGCTGTTCTTGTGGAATTGGCAAAGGGATATTTGGAAGCCCATAGAGGCCTAGGGTGAAAAAGGAAATATCTTCCGTTCAAAACTGGAAAGAAGCTTTCTGAGAAACTGCTCTGTGTTCTGTTAATTCATCTCACAGAGTTACATCTTTCAGTTCAAGAAGCCTTTCGCTAAGGCTGTTCTTGTGGAATTGGCAAAGGGATATTTGGAAGCCCATAGAGGGCTATGGAGAAAAAGGAAATATCTTCCGTTCAAAACTGGAAAGAAGCTTTCTGAGAAACTGCTCTGTGGTCTGTTAATTCATCTCACAGAGTTACATCTTTCCCTTCAAGAAGCTTTTCGCTAACGCTGTTCTTGTGGAATTGGCAAAGGGATATTTTGAACCCCTAGAGGCCGATGGTGAAAAAGGAAATATCTTCCGTTCAAAACTGAAAAGAAGCTTTCTGAGAAACTGCTCTGTGTTCTGTTAATTCATCTCACCGAGTTACATTTTCCCTTCAAGAATCCTTTCGCTAAGGGTGTTCTTGTGGAATTGGCAAAGGGATATTTGGAAGCCCATAGAGGGCTATGGTGAAAAAGGAAATATCTTCCGTTCAAAACTGGAAAGAAGCTTTCTGAGAAACTGCTCTGTGTTCTGTTAATTCATCTCACCGAGTTACATCTTTCCCTTCAAGAAGCCTTTCGCTAAGGGTGTTCTTGTGGAATTGGCAAAGGGATATTTGGAAGCCCATAGAGGGCTATGGTGAAAAAGGAAATATCTTCCGTTCAAAACTGGAAAGAAGCTTTCTGAGAAACTGCTCTGTGTTCTGTTAATTCATCTCACAGAGTTACGTCTTTCCCTTCAAGAAGCCTTTCGCTAAGGCTGTTCTTGTGTAACTGGCAAAGGGATATTTGGAATCCCATAGAGGGCTAGGGTGAAAAAGGAAATATCTTCCGTACAAAACTGGAAAGAAGCTTTCTGAGAAACTGTTCTGTGTTCTGTTAATTCATCTCACAGGGTCACATCTTTCCCTTCAAAAAGCCTTTCGCTAAGGCTCTTCTTGTGGAATTGGCAAAGGGATATTTGGAAGCCCATAGAGGGCTAGGGTGAAAAAGGAAATATCTTCCGTTCAAAACTGGAAAGAAGCTTTCTGAGAAACTGCTCTGTGTTCTGTTAATTCATCTCACAGAATTACATCTTTCACTTCAAGAAGCCTTTCGCTAAGGCTGTTCTTGTGGAATTGGCAAAGGGATATTTGGAAGCCCATAGAGGGCTATGGTGAAAAAGGAAATATCTTCCGTTCAAAAGTGGAAGGAAGCTTTCTGAGAAACTGCTCTGTGTTCTGTTAATTCATCTCACAGAGTTACATCTTTTCCTTCAAGAAGCCTTTCGCTAAGGCTGTTCTTGTGGAATTGGCAAAGGGATACTTGGAACCACATAGAGGCCAATGGGAAAAGGAAATATCTTCAGTTCAAAACTGGAAAGAAGCTTTCTGAGAAACTGCTCTGTGTTCTGTTCATTCATCTCACAGAGTTACATCTTTCCCTTCAGGAAGCCTTTCGCTAAGGCTGTTCTTGTGGAATTGGCAAAGGGATATTTGGAAGCGCATAGAGGGCTATGGTGAAAAAGGAAATATCTTCGGTTGAAAACTGGAAAGAAGCTTTCTGAGAAACTGCTCTGTGTTCTGTTAATTCATCTCACAGAGTTACATGTTTCCCTTCAACAAGCCTTTCGCTAAGGCTGTTCTTGTGGAATTGGCAAAGGGATATTTGGAACCACATAGAGGGCTATGGTGAAAAAGGAAATATCTTCCGTTCAAAACTGGAAAGAAGCTTTCTGAGAAACTGCTCTGTGTTCTGTTAATTCATCTCACCGAGTTACATCTTTCCCTTCAAGAAGCCTTTCGCTAAGGCTGTTCTTGTGGAATTGGCAAAGGGATATTTGGAAGCCCATAGAGGGCTATGGTGAAAAACGAAATATCTTCCGTTCAAAACTGGAAAGAAGCTTTCTGAGAAACTGCTCTGTGTTCTGTTAATTCATCTCACCGAGTTACATCTTTCCCTTCAAGAAGCCTTTCGCTAAGGCTGTTCTTGTGGAATTGGCAAAGGGATATTTGGAAGCCCTGAGGGCTATGGTGAAAAAGGAAATATCTTCCGTTCAAAACTGGAAAGAAGCTTTCTGAGAAACTGCGCTGTGTTCTGTTAATTCATCTCACGGAGTTACATCTTTCCCTTCAAGAAGCCTTTCGCTAAGGCTGTTCTTGTGGAATGGGCAAAGGGATATTTGGAAGCCCATAGAGGGCTACGGTGAAAAAGGAAATATCCTCCGTTCAAAACTGGAAAGAAGCTTTCTGAGAAACTGCTCTGTGTTCTCTTAATTCTTCTCACAGACCTACAACTTTCCCTTCAAGAAGCCTTTCGCTAAGGCTGTTCTTGTGGAATTGGCAAAGGGATATTTGGAACCACATAGAGGGCAATGGTGAAAAAGGAAATATCTTCCGTTCAAAACTGGAAAGAAGCTTTCTGAGAAACTGCTCTGTGTTCTGTTAATTCATCTCACCGAGTTACATCTTTCCCTTCAAGAAGCCTTTCGCTAAGGCTGTTCTTGTGGAATTGGCAAAGGGATATTTGGAAGCCCATAGAGGGCGATGGTGAAAAAGGAAATATCTTCCGTTCAAAACTGGAAAGAAGCTTTCTGAGAAACTGCTCTGTGTTCTGTTAATTCATCTCACCGAGTTACATCTTTCCCTTCAAGAAGCCTTTCGCTAAGGCTGTTCTTGTGGAATTGGCAAAGGCATATTTGGAAGCCCATAGAGGGCTATGGTGAAAAAGGAAATATCTTCCGTTCAAAAGTGGAAGGAAGCTGTCTGAGAAACTGCTCTGTGTTCTGTTAATTCATCTCACAGAGTTACATGTTTTCCTTCAAGAAGCCTTTCGCTAAGGCTGTTCTTGTGGAATTGGCAAAGGGATACTTGGAACCACATAGAGGCCAATGGGAAAAGGAAATATCTTCCGTTCAAAACTGGAAAGAAGCTTTCTGAGAAACTGCTCTGTGTTCTGTTCATTCATCTCACAGAGTTACATCTTTCCCTTCAAGAAGCCTTTCGCTAAGGCTGTTCTTGTGGAATTGGCAAAGGGATATTTGGAAGCGCATAGAGGGCTATGGTGAAAAAGGAAATATCTTCCGTTGAAAACTGGAAAGAAGCTTTCTGAGAAACTGCTCTGTGTTCTGTTAATTCATCTCACAGAGTTACATCTTTCCCTTCAAGAAGCCTTTCGCTAAGGCTGTTCATGTGGAATTGGCAAAGGGATATTTGGAACCACATAGAGGGCTATGGTGAAAAAGGAAATATCTTCCGTTCAAAACTGGAAAGAAGCTTTCTGAGAAACTGCTCTGTGTTCTGTTAATTCATCTCACCGAGTTACAGCTTTCCCTTCAAGAAGCCTTTCGCTAAGGCTGTTCTTGTGGAATTGGCAAAGGGATATTTGGAAGCCCATAGAGGGCTATGGTGAAAAAGGAAATATCTTCCGTTCCAAACTGGAAAGAAGCTTTCAGAGAAACTGCTCTGTGTTCTGTTAATTCATCTCACAGAGTTACATCTTTCCCTTCAAGAAGCCTTTCGGTAAGGCTGTTCTTGTGGAATTTGCAAAGGGATATTTGGAAGCCCTGAGGGCTATGGTGAAAAAGGAAATATCTTCCGTTCAAAACTGGAAAGAAGCTTTCTGAGAAACTGCGCTGTGTTCTGTTAATTCATCTCACGGAGTTACATCTTTCCCTTCAAGAAGCCATTCGCTAAGGCTGTTCTTGTGGAATTGGCAAAGGGATATTTGGAAGCCCTTAGAGGGCTATGGTGAAAAAGGAAATATCTTCCGTTCCAAATTGGAAAGAAGCTTTCTGAGAAACTGCTCTGTGTTCTGTTAATTCATCTCACCGAGTTACATCTTTCCCTTCAAGAAGCCTTTCGCTAAGGCTGTTCTTGTGGAATTGGCAAAGGCATATTTGGAAGCCCATAGAGGGCTATGGTGAAAAACGAAATATCTTCCATTCAAAACTGGAAAGAAGCTTTCTGAGAAACTGCTCTGTGTTCTGTTCATTCATCTCACAGTGTTACATCTTTCCCTTCAAGAAGCCTTTCGCTAAGGCTGTTCTTGTGGAATTGGCAAAGGGATATTTGGAAGCCCATAGAGGGCTATGGTGAAAAAGGAAATATCTTCCGCTCAAAACTGGAAAGAAGCTTTCTGAGAAACTGCTCTGTGTTCTGTTAATTCATCTCACCGAGTTACATCTTTCCCTTAAAGAAGCCTTTCGCTAAGGCGGTTCTTGTGGAATTGGCAAAGGGATATTTGGAAGCCCGTAGAGTTCTATGGTGAAAAAGGAAATATCTTCCGTTCAAAAGTGGAAAGAAGCTTTCTGAGAAACTGCTCTGTGTTCTGTTAATTCATCTCACAGAGTTACATCTTTCCCTTCAACAAGCCTTTCGCTAAGGCTGTTCTTGTGGAATTGGCAAAGGGATATTTGGAAGCCCATAGAGGGCTATGGTGAAAAAGGAAATAACTTCCGTTCAAAACTGGAAAGAAGCTTTCTGAGAAACGGCTTTGTGTTCTCTTAATTCATCTCACAGAGTTACATCTTTCCCTTCAAGAAGCCTTTCGCTAAGGCTGTTCTTGTGGAATTGGCAAAGGGATATTTGGAAGCCCATAGAGGGCTATGGTGAAAAAGGAAATATCTTCCGTTCAAAACTGGAAAGAAGCTTTCTGAGAAACTGCTCTGTGTTCTGTTAATTCATCTCACAGAGTTACATCTTTCCCTTCAAGAAGCCTTTCGCTAAGGCTGTTCTTGTGGAATTTGCAAAGGGATATTAGGAAGCCCTGAGGGCTATGGTGAAAAAGGAAATATCTTCCGTTCAAAACTGGAAAGAAGCTTTCTGAGAAACTGCTCTGTGTTCTGTTCATTCATCTCACAGAGTTACATCTTTCCCTTCAAGAAGCCTTTCGCTAAGGCTGTTCTTGTGGAATTGGCAAAGGGATATTTGGAAGCCCATAGAGGGCTACGGTGAAAAAGGAAATATCCTCCGTTCAAAACTGGAAAGAAGCTTTCTGAGAAACTGCTCTGTGTTCTCTTAATTCTTCTCACAGAGCTACATCTTTCCCTTCAAGAAGCCTTTCGCTAAGGCTGTTCTTGTGGAATTCGCAAAGGGATATTTGGAAGCCCATAGAGGGCTATGGTGAAAAAGGAAATATCTTCCGTTCAAAACTGGAAAGAAGCTTTCTGAGAAACTGCTCTGTGTTCTGTTAATTCATCTCACAGAGTTACATCTTTCCCTTCAAAAAGCCTTTCGCTAAGGCTATTCTTGTGGAATTGGCAAAGGGATATTTGGAAGCCCATAGAGGGCTATGGTGAAAAAGGAAATATCTTCCGTTCAAAACTGGAAAGAAGCTTTCTGAGAAGCTTCTCTGTGTTCTCTTAATTCATCTCACAGAGTTACATCTTTCCCTTCAAGAAGCCTTTCGCTAAGGCTGTTCTTGTGGAATTGGCAAAGGGATATTTGGAAGCCCATAAAGGGCTATGGTGAAAAAGGAAATATCTTCCGTTCAAAAGTGGAAAGAAGCTTTCGGAGAAACTGCTCTGTGTTCTGTTAATTCATCTCACAGAGTTACATCTTTCCCTTCAAGAAGCCTTTTGCTAATGCTGTTCTTGTGGAATTGGCAAAGGGATACTTGGAAGCCCTTAGAGGGATATGGTGAAAAAGGAAATATCTTCCGTTCAAAACAGGAAAGAAGCTTTCTGAGAAACTGCTCTGTGTTCTGTTAATTCATCTCACAGAGTTACATCTATCCCTTCCAGAAGCCTTTCGCTAAGGCTGTTCTTGTGGAATTGGCAAAGGGATATTTGGAAGCCCTTAGAGGGCTATGGTGAAAAAGGAAATATCTTCCGTTCAAAACTGGAAAGAAGCTTTCTGAGAAACTGCTCTGTGTTCTGTTAATTCATCTCACAGAGTTACATCTTTCCCTTCAAGAAGCCTTTCGCTTAGGCGGTTCTTGTGGAATTGGCAAAGTGATATTTGGAAGCCCATAGAGGGCTATGGTGAAAAAGGAAATATCTTCCGTTCAAAACTGGAAGGAAGCTTTCTGAGAAACTGCTCTGTGTTCTGTTAATTCATCTCACCGAGTTACATCTTTCCCTTCAAGAAGCCTTTCGCTAAGGCTGTTCTTGTGGAATTGGCAAAGGGATATTTGGAAGCCCATAGAGGGCTATGGTGAAAAAGGAAATATCTTCCGTTCAAAACTGGAAAGAAGCTTTCGGAGAAACTGCTCTGTGTTCTGTTAATTCATCTCACAGAGTTACATCTTTCCCTTCAAGAAGCCTTTCGCTAAGGCTGTTCTTGTGGAATTGGCAAAGGGATATTTGGAAGCCCATAGAGGGCTATGGTGAAAAAGGAAATATCTTCCGTTCAAAAGTGGAAAGAAGCTTTCTGAGAAACTGCTCTGTGTTCTGTTAATTCATCTCACCGAGTTACATCTTTCCCTTCAAGAAGCCTTTCGCTAAGGCTGTTCTTGTGGAATTGGCAAAGGCATATTTGGAAGCCCATAGAGGGCTATGGTGAAAAACGAAATAACTTCCGTTCAAAACTGGAAAGAAGCTTTCTGAGAAACTGCTCTGTGTTCTGTTCATTCATCTCACAGAGTTACATTTTTCCCTTCAAGAAGCCTTTCGCTAAGGCTGTTCTTGTGGAATTTGCAAAGGGATATTTGGAAGCCCTGAGGGCTATGGTGAAAAAGGAAATATCTTTCGTTCAAAAGTGGAAAGAAGCTTTCTGAGAAACTGCTCTGTGTTCTGTTCATTCATCTCACAGAGTTACATCTTTCCCTTCAAGAAGCCTTTCGCTAAGGCTGTTCTTGTGGAATTGGCAAAGGGATATTTGGAAGCCCATAGAGGGCTACGGTGAAAAAGGAAATATCCTCCGTTCAAAACTGGAAAGAAGCTTTCTGAGAAACTGCTCTGTGTTCTCTTAATTCTTCTCACAGAGCTACATCTTTCCCTTCAAGAAGCCTTTCGCTAAGGCTGTTCTTGTGGAATTGGCAAAGGGATATTTGGAAGCCCATAGAGGGCTATGGTGAAAAAGGAAATATCTTCCGTTCAAAACTGGAAAGAAGCCTTCTGAGAAACTGCTCTGTGTTCTGTTAATTCATCTCACAGAGTTACATCTTTCCCTTCAAAAAGCCTTTCGCTAAGGCTATTCTTGTGGAATTGGCAAAGGGATATTTGGAAGCCCATAGAGGGCTATGGTGAAAAAGGAAATATCTTCCGTTCAAAACTGGAAAGAAGCTTTCTGAGAAGCTTCTCTGTGTTCTCTTAATTCATCTCACAGAGTTACATCTTTCCCTTCAAGAAGCCTTTCGCTAAGGCTGTTCTTGTGGAATTGGCAAAGGGATATTTGGAAGCCCATAAAGGGCTATGGTGAAAAAGGAAATATCTTCCGTTCAAAAGTGGAAAGAAGCTTTCGGAGAAACTGCTCTGTGTTCTGTTAATTCATCTCACAGAGTTACATCTTTCCCTTCAAGAAGCCTTTTGCTAATGCTGTTCTTGTGGAATTGGCAAAGGGATACTTGGAAGCCCTTAGAGGGCTAGGGTGAAAAAGGAAATAACTTCCGTTCAAAACGGGAAAGAAGCTTTCTGAGAAACTGCTGTGTGTTCTGTTCATTCATCTCACTGAGTTACATCTTTCCCTTCAAGAAGCCTTTTGCTAAACCTGTTCTTGTGGAATTGGCAAAAGGATACTTGGAAGCCCATAGAGGGCTATGGTGAAAAAGGAAATATCTTCCGTTAAAAACTGCAAAGAAGCTTTCTGAAAAACTGCTCTGTGTTCTCTTCATTCATCTCACAGAGTTACATCTTTCCCTTCCAGAAGCCTTTCGCTAAGGCTGTCCTTGTGGAATTGGCAAAGGGATATTTGGAAACCCATAGAGGGCTATGGTGAAAAAGGAAATATCCTCCTTTCAAAACTGGAAAGAAGCTTTCTGAGAAACTGCTCTGTGTCCTCTTAATTCATCTCACAGAGTTACATCTTCCCCTTCAAGAAGCCTTTCGCTAAGGCTGTTCTTGTGGAATTGGCAAAGGGATATTTGGAAGCCCATAGAGGCCTAGGGTGAAAAAGGAAATATCTTCCGTTCAAAACTGGAAAGAAGCTTTCTGAGAAACTGCTCTGTGTTCTGTTAATTCATCTCACAGAGTTACATCTTTCAGTTCAAGAAGCCTTTCGCTAAGGCTGTTCTTGTGGAATTGGCAAAGGGATATTTGGAAGCCCATAGAGGGCTATGGAGAAAAAGGAAATATCTTCCGTTCAAAACTGGAAAGAAGCTTTCTGAGAAACTGCTCTGTGGTCTGTTAATTCATCTCACAGAGTTACATCTTTCCCTTCAAGAAGCTTTTCGCTAACGCTGTTCTTGTGGAATTGGCAAAGGGATATTTTGAACCCCTAGAGGCCGATGGTGAAAAAGGAAATATCTTCCGTTCAAAACTGAAAAGAAGCTTTCTGAGAAACTGCTCTGTGTTCTGTTAATTCATCTCACCGAGTTACATTTTCCCTTCAAGAATCCTTTCGCTAAGGGTGTTCTTGTGGAATTGGCAAAGGGATATTTGGAAGCCCATAGAGGGCTATGGTGAAAAAGGAAATATCTTCCGTTCAAAACTGGAAAGAAGCTTTCTGAGAAACTGCTCTGTGTTCTGTTAATTCATCTCACCGAGTTACATCTTTCCCTTCAAGAAGCCTTTCGCTAAGGGTGTTCTTGTGGAATTGGCAAAGGGATATTTGGAAGCCCATAGAGGGCTATGGTGAAAAAGGAAATATCTTCCGTTCAAAACTGGAAAGAAGCTTTCTGAGAAACTGCTCTGTGTTCTGTTAATTCATCTCACAGAGTTACGTCTTTCCCTTCAAGAAGCCTTTCGCTAAGGCTGTTCTTGTGTAACTGGCAAAGGGATATTTGGAATCCCATAGAGGGCTAGGGTGAAAAAGGAAATATCTTCCGTACAAAACTGGAAAGAAGCTTTCTGAGAAACTGTTCTGTGTTCTGTTAATTCATCTCACAGGGTCACATCTTTCCCTTCAAAAAGCCTTTCGCTAAGGCTCTTCTTGTGGAATTGGCAAAGGGATATTTGGAAGCCCATAGAGGGCTAGGGTGAAAAAGGAAATATCTTCCGTTCAAAACTGGAAAGAAGCTTTCTGAGAAACTGCTCTGTGTTCTGTTAATTCATCTCACAGAATTACATCTTTCACTTCAAGAAGCCTTTCGCTAAGGCTGTTCTTGTGGAATTGGCAAAGGGATATTTGGAAGCCCATAGAGGGCTATGGTGAAAAAGGAAATATCTTCCGTTCAAAAGTGGAAGGAAGCTTTCTGAGAAACTGCTCTGTGTTCTGTTAATTCATCTCACAGAGTTACATCTTTTCCTTCAAGAAGCCTTTCGCTAAGGCTGTTCTTGTGGAATTGGCAAAGGGATACTTGGAACCACATAGAGGCCAATGGGAAAAGGAAATATCTTCAGTTCAAAACTGGAAAGAAGCTTTCTGAGAAACTGCTCTGTGTTCTGTTCATTCATCTCACAGAGTTACATCTTTCCCTTCAGGAAGCCTTTCGCTAAGGCTGTTCTTGTGGAATTGGCAAAGGGATATTTGGAAGCGCATAGAGGGCTATGGTGAAAAAGGAAATATCTTCGGTTGAAAACTGGAAAGAAGCTTTCTGAGAAACTGCTCTGTGTTCTGTTAATTCATCTCACAGAGTTACATGTTTCCCTTCAACAAGCCTTTCGCTAAGGCTGTTCTTGTGGAATTGGCAAAGGGATATTTGGAACCACATAGAGGGCTATGGTGAAAAAGGAAATATCTTCCGTTCAAAACTGGAAAGAAGCTTTCTGAGAAACTGCTCTGTGTTCTGTTAATTCATCTCACCGAGTTACATCTTTCCCTTCAAGAAGCCTTTCGCTAAGGCTGTTCTTGTGGAATTGGCAAAGGGATATTTGGAAGCCCATAGAGGGCTATGGTGAAAAACGAAATATCTTCCGTTCAAAACTGGAAAGAAGCTTTCTGAGAAACTGCTCTGTGTTCTGTTAATTCATCTCACCGAGTTACATCTTTCCCTTCAAGAAGCCTTTCGCTAAGGCTGTTCTTGTGGAATTGGCAAAGGGATATTTGGAAGCCCTGAGGGCTATGGTGAAAAAGGAAATATCTTCCGTTCAAAACTGGAAAGAAGCTTTCTGAGAAACTGCGCTGTGTTCTGTTAATTCATCTCACGGAGTTACATCTTTCCCTTCAAGAAGCCTTTCGCTAAGGCTGTTCTTGTGGAA
This sequence comes from Chlorocebus sabaeus, assembly GCF_047675955.1. Taxonomy (NCBI): domain Eukaryota; kingdom Metazoa; phylum Chordata; class Mammalia; order Primates; family Cercopithecidae; genus Chlorocebus; species Chlorocebus sabaeus. The sequence goes on from NC_132908.1 coordinate 35,694,263, forward strand.
TGGGCAAAGGGATATTTGGAAGCCCATAGAGGGCTACGGTGAAAAAGGAAATATCCTCCGTTCAAAACTGGAAAGAAGCTTTCTGAGAAACTGCTCTGTGTTCTCTTAATTCTTCTCACAGAGCTACAACTTTCCCTTCAAGAAGCCTTTCGCTAAGGCTGTTCTTGTGGAATTGGCAAAGGGATATTTGGAACCACATAGAGGGCAATGGTGAAAAAGGAAATATCTTCCGTTCAAAACTGGAAAGAAGCTTTCTGAGAAACTGCTCTGTGTTCTGTTAATTCATCTCACCGAGTTACATCTTTCCCTTCAAGAAGCCTTTCGCTAAGGCTGTTCTTGTGGAATTGGCAAAGGGATATTTGGAAGCCCATAGAGGGCGATGGTGAAAAAGGAAATATCTTCCGTTCAAAACTGGAAAGAAGCTTTCTGAGAAACTGCTCTGTGTTCTGTTAATTCATCTCACCGAGTTACATCTTTCCCTTCAAGAAGCCTTTCGCTAAGGCTGTTCTTGTGGAATTGGCAAAGGCATATTTGGAAGCCCATAGAGGGCTATGGTGAAAAAGGAAATATCTTCCGTTCAAAAGTGGAAGGAAGCTGTCTGAGAAACTGCTCTGTGTTCTGTTAATTCATCTCACAGAGTTACATGTTTTCCTTCAAGAAGCCTTTCGCTAAGGCTGTTCTTGTGGAATTGGCAAAGGGATACTTGGAACCACATAGAGGCCAATGGGAAAAGGAAATATCTTCCGTTCAAAACTGGAAAGAAGCTTTCTGAGAAACTGCTCTGTGTTCTGTTCATTCATCTCACAGAGTTACATCTTTCCCTTCAAGAAGCCTTTCGCTAAGGCTGTTCTTGTGGAATTGGCAAAGGGATATTTGGAAGCGCATAGAGGGCTATGGTGAAAAAGGAAATATCTTCCGTTGAAAACTGGAAAGAAGCTTTCTGAGAAACTGCTCTGTGTTCTGTTAATTCATCTCACAGAGTTACATCTTTCCCTTCAAGAAGCCTTTCGCTAAGGCTGTTCATGTGGAATTGGCAAAGGGATATTTGGAACCACATAGAGGGCTATGGTGAAAAAGGAAATATCTTCCGTTCAAAACTGGAAAGAAGCTTTCTGAGAAACTGCTCTGTGTTCTGTTAATTCATCTCACCGAGTTACAGCTTTCCCTTCAAGAAGCCTTTCGCTAAGGCTGTTCTTGTGGAATTGGCAAAGGGATATTTGGAAGCCCATAGAGGGCTATGGTGAAAAAGGAAATATCTTCCGTTCCAAACTGGAAAGAAGCTTTCAGAGAAACTGCTCTGTGTTCTGTTAATTCATCTCACAGAGTTACATCTTTCCCTTCAAGAAGCCTTTCGGTAAGGCTGTTCTTGTGGAATTTGCAAAGGGATATTTGGAAGCCCTGAGGGCTATGGTGAAAAAGGAAATATCTTCCGTTCAAAACTGGAAAGAAGCTTTCTGAGAAACTGCGCTGTGTTCTGTTAATTCATCTCACGGAGTTACATCTTTCCCTTCAAGAAGCCATTCGCTAAGGCTGTTCTTGTGGAATTGGCAAAGGGATATTTGGAAGCCCTTAGAGGGCTATGGTGAAAAAGGAAATATCTTCCGTTCCAAATTGGAAAGAAGCTTTCTGAGAAACTGCTCTGTGTTCTGTTAATTCATCTCACCGAGTTACATCTTTCCCTTCAAGAAGCCTTTCGCTAAGGCTGTTCTTGTGGAATTGGCAAAGGCATATTTGGAAGCCCATAGAGGGCTATGGTGAAAAACGAAATATCTTCCATTCAAAACTGGAAAGAAGCTTTCTGAGAAACTGCTCTGTGTTCTGTTCATTCATCTCACAGTGTTACATCTTTCCCTTCAAGAAGCCTTTCGCTAAGGCTGTTCTTGTGGAATTGGCAAAGGGATATTTGGAAGCCCATAGAGGGCTATGGTGAAAAAGGAAATATCTTCCGCTCAAAACTGGAAAGAAGCTTTCTGAGAAACTGCTCTGTGTTCTGTTAATTCATCTCACCGAGTTACATCTTTCCCTTAAAGAAGCCTTTCGCTAAGGCGGTTCTTGTGGAATTGGCAAAGGGATATTTGGAAGCCCGTAGAGTTCTATGGTGAAAAAGGAAATATCTTCCGTTCAAAAGTGGAAAGAAGCTTTCTGAGAAACTGCTCTGTGTTCTGTTAATTCATCTCACAGAGTTACATCTTTCCCTTCAACAAGCCTTTCGCTAAGGCTGTTCTTGTGGAATTGGCAAAGGGATATTTGGAAGCCCATAGAGGGCTATGGTGAAAAAGGAAATAACTTCCGTTCAAAACTGGAAAGAAGCTTTCTGAGAAACGGCTTTGTGTTCTCTTAATTCATCTCACAGAGTTACATCTTTCCCTTCAAGAAGCCTTTCGCTAAGGCTGTTCTTGTGGAATTGGCAAAGGGATATTTGGAAGCCCATAGAGGGCTATGGTGAAAAAGGAAATATCTTCCGTTCAAAACTGGAAAGAAGCTTTCTGAGAAACTGCTCTGTGTTCTGTTAATTCATCTCACAGAGTTACATCTTTCCCTTCAAGAAGCCTTTCGCTAAGGCTGTTCTTGTGGAATTTGCAAAGGGATATTAGGAAGCCCTGAGGGCTATGGTGAAAAAGGAAATATCTTCCGTTCAAAACTGGAAAGAAGCTTTCTGAGAAACTGCTCTGTGTTCTGTTCATTCATCTCACAGAGTTACATCTTTCCCTTCAAGAAGCCTTTCGCTAAGGCTGTTCTTGTGGAATTGGCAAAGGGATATTTGGAAGCCCATAGAGGGCTACGGTGAAAAAGGAAATATCCTCCGTTCAAAACTGGAAAGAAGCTTTCTGAGAAACTGCTCTGTGTTCTCTTAATTCTTCTCACAGAGCTACATCTTTCCCTTCAAGAAGCCTTTCGCTAAGGCTGTTCTTGTGGAATTCGCAAAGGGATATTTGGAAGCCCATAGAGGGCTATGGTGAAAAAGGAAATATCTTCCGTTCAAAACTGGAAAGAAGCTTTCTGAGAAACTGCTCTGTGTTCTGTTAATTCATCTCACAGAGTTACATCTTTCCCTTCAAAAAGCCTTTCGCTAAGGCTATTCTTGTGGAATTGGCAAAGGGATATTTGGAAGCCCATAGAGGGCTATGGTGAAAAAGGAAATATCTTCCGTTCAAAACTGGAAAGAAGCTTTCTGAGAAGCTTCTCTGTGTTCTCTTAATTCATCTCACAGAGTTACATCTTTCCCTTCAAGAAGCCTTTCGCTAAGGCTGTTCTTGTGGAATTGGCAAAGGGATATTTGGAAGCCCATAAAGGGCTATGGTGAAAAAGGAAATATCTTCCGTTCAAAAGTGGAAAGAAGCTTTCGGAGAAACTGCTCTGTGTTCTGTTAATTCATCTCACAGAGTTACATCTTTCCCTTCAAGAAGCCTTTTGCTAATGCTGTTCTTGTGGAATTGGCAAAGGGATACTTGGAAGCCCTTAGAGGGATATGGTGAAAAAGGAAATATCTTCCGTTCAAAACTGGAAAGAAGCTTTCTGAGAAACTGCTCTGTGTTCTTTTCATTCATCTCACAGAGTTACATCTTTCCCTTCAAGAAGCCTTTTGCTAACGCTGTTCTTGTGGAATTGGCAAAGGGATATTTGGAAGCCCTTAGAGGGCTATGGTGAAAAAGGAAATATCTTCCGTTCAAAACTGGAAAGAAGCTTTCTGAGAAACTGCTCTGTGTTCTGTTAATTCATCTCACGGAGTTACATCTTTCCCTTCAACAAGCCTTTCGCTAAGGCTGTTCTTGTGGAATTGGCAAAGGGATATTTGGAAGCCCATAGAGGGCTATGGTGAAAAAGGAAATATCTTTCGTTCAAAACAGGAAAGAAGCTTTCTGAGAAACTGCTCTGTGTTCTGTTAATTCATCTCACAGAGTTACATCTATCACTTCCAGAAGCCTTTCGCTAAGGCTGTTCTTGTGGAATTGGCAAAGTGATATTTGGAAGCCCTTAGAGGGCTATGGTGAAAAAGGAAATATCTTCCGTTCCAAACTGGAAAGAAGCTTTCTGAGAAACTGCTCTGTGTTCTGTTAATTCATCTCACAGAGTTACATCTTTCCCTTCAAGAAGCCTTTCGCTAAGGCTGTTCTTGGGGAATTGGCAAAGGGATATTTTGAAGCCCATAGAGGGCTATGGTGAAAAAGGAAATATCTTCCGTTCAAAACTGGAAAGAAGTTTTCTGAGAAACTGCTCTGTGTTCTGTTCATTCATCTCACAGAGTTACATCTTTCCCTTCAAGAAGCCTTTCGCTAAGGCTGTTCTAGTGGAATTGGCAAAGGGATATTTGGAAGCCCTTAGAGGGCTATGGTGAAAAAGGAAATATCTTCCGTTCAAAACTGGAAAGAAGCTTTCTGAGAAACTGTTCTGTGTTCTGTTAATTCATCTCACAGAGTTACATCTTTCCCTTCAAGAAGCCTTTCGCTTAGGCGGTTCTTGTGGAATTGGCAAAGGGATATTTGGAAGCCCATAGAGGGCTATGGTGAAAAAGGAAATATCTTCCGTTCAAAACTGGAAGGAAGCTTTCTGAGAAACTGCTCTGTGTTCTGTTAATTCATCTCACCGAGTTACATCTTTCCCTTCAAGAAGCCTTTCGCTAAGGCTGTTCTTGTGGAATTGGCAAAGGGATATTTGGAAGCCCATAGAGGGCTATGGTGAAAAAGGAAATATCTTCCGTTCAAAACTGGAAAGAAGCTTTCGGAGAAACTGCTCTGTGTTCTGTTAATTCATCTCACAGAGTTACATCTTTCCCTTCAAGAAGCCTTTCGCTAAGGCTGTTCTTGTGGAATTGGCAAAGGGATATTTGGAAGCCCATAGAGGGCTATGGTGAAAAAGGAAATATCTTCCGTTCAAAACTGGAAAGAAGCTTTCTGAGAAACTGCTCTGTGTTCTGTTAATTCATCTCACAGAGTTACATCTTTCCCTTCCAGAAGCCTTTCGCTAAGGCTGTTCTTGTGGAATTGGCAAAGGGATATTTGGAAGCCCTTAGAGGGCTATGGTGAAAAAGGAAATATCTTCCGTTCCAAACTGGAAAGAAGCTTTCTGAGAAACTGCTCTGTGTTCTGTTAATTCATCTCACCGAGTTACATCTTTCCCTTCAAGAAGCCTTTCGCTAAGGCTGTTCTTGTGGAATTGGCAAAGGCATATTTGGAAGCCCATAGAGGGCTATGGTGAAAAACGAAATATCTTCCGTTCAAAACTGGAAAGATGCTTTCTGAGAAACTGCTCTGTGTTCTGTTCATTCATCTCACAGAGTTACATTTTTCCCTTCAAGAAGCCTTTCGCTAAGGCTGTTCTTGTGGAATTGGCAAAGGGATATTTGGAAGCCCATAGAGGGCTATGGTGAAAAAGGAAATATCTTCCGTTCAAAACTGGAAAGAATCTTTCTGAGAAACTGCTCTGTGTTCTGTTAATTCATCTCACAGAGTTACATCTTTCCCTTGAAGAAGCCTTTCGCTAAGGCTGTTCTTGTGGAATTTGCAAAGGGATATTTGGAAGCCCTGAGGGCTATGGTGAAAAAGGAAAGATCTTCCGTTCAAAACTGGAAAGAAGCTTTCTGAGAAACTGCTCTGTGTTCTGTTCATTCATCTCACAGAGTTACATCTTTCCCTTCAAGAAGCCTTTCGCTAAGGCTGTTCTTGTGGAATTGGCAAAGGGATATTTGGAAGCCCATAGAGGGCTACGGTGAAAAAGGAAATATCCTCCGTTCAAAACTGGAAAGAAGCTTTCTGAGAAACTGCTCTGTGTTCTCTTAATTCTTCTCACAGAGCTACATCTTTCCCTTCAAGAAGCCTTTCGCTAAGGCTGTTCTTGTGGAATTGGCAAAGGGATATTTGGAAGCCCATAGAGGGCTATGGTGAAAAAGGAAATATCTTCCGTTCAAAACTGCAAAGAAGCTTTCTGAAAAACTGCTCTGTGTTCTCTTCATTCATCTCACAGAGTTACATCTTTCCCTTCCAGAAGACTTTCGCTAAGGCTGTCCTTGTGGAATTGGCAAAGGGATATTTGGAAGCCCATAGAGGGCTATGGTGAAAAAGGAAATATCTTCCGTTCAAAAGTGGAAAGAAGCTTTCTGAGAAGCTTCTCTGTGTTCTCTTAATTCATCTCACAGAGTTACATCTTTCCCTTCAAGAAGCCTTTCGCTAAGGCTGTTCTTGTGGAATTGGCAAAGGGATATTTGGAAGCCCATAAAGGGCTATGGTGAAAAAGGAAATATCTTCCGTTCAAAAGTGGAAAGAAGCTTTCGGAGAAACTGCTCTGTGTTCTGTTAATTCATCTCACAGAGTTACATCTTTCCCTTCAAGAAGCCTTTTGCTAATGCTGTTCTTGTGGAATTGGCAAAGGGATACTTGGAAGCCCTTAGAGGGATGTGGTGAAAAAGGAAATATCTTCCGTTCAAAACTGGAAAGAAGCTTTCTGAGAAACTGCTCTGTGTTCTTTTCATTCATCTCACAGAGTTACATCTTTCCCTTCAAGAAGCCTTTTGCTAAAGCTGTTCTTGTGGAATTGGCAAAGGGATATTTGGAAGCCCTTAGAGGGCTATGGTGAAAAAGGAAATATCTTCCGTTCAAAACTGGAAAGAAGCTTTCTGAGAAACTGCTCTGTGTTCTGTTAATTCATCTCACGGAGTTACATCTTTCCCTTCAACAAGCCTTTCGCTAAGGCTGTTCTTGTGGAATTGGCAAAGGGATATTTGGAAGCCCATAGAGGGCTATGGTGAAAAAGGAAATATCTTCCGTTCAAAAGTGGAAAGAAGCTTTCTGAGAAGCTTCTCTGTGTTCTCTTAATTCATCTCACAGAGTTACATCTTTCCCTTCAAGAAGCCTTTCGCTAAGGCTGTTCTTGTGGAATTGGCAAAGGGATATTTGGAAGCCCATAAAGGGCTATGGTGAAAAAGGAAATATCTTCCGTTCAAAAGTGGAAAGAAGCTTTCGGAGAAACTGCTCTGTGTTCTGTTAATTCATCTCACAGAGTTACATCTTTCCCTTCAAGAAGCCTTTTGCTAATGCTGTTCTTGTGGAATTGGCAAAGGGATACTTGGAAGCACTTAGAGGGATATGGTGAAAAAGGAAATATCTTCCGTTCAAAACTGGAAAGAAGCTTTCTGAGAAACTGCTCTGTGTTCTTTTCATTCATCTCACAGAGTTACATCTTTCCCTTCAAGAAGCCTTTTGCTAAAGCTGTTCTTGTGGAATTGGCAAAGGGATATTTGGAAGCCCTTAGAGGGCTATGGTGAAAAAGGAAATATCTTCCGTTCAAAACTGGAAAGAAGCTTTCTGAGAAACTGCTCTGTGTTGTGTTAATTCATCTCACGGAGTTACATCTTTCCCTTCAACAAGCCTTTCGCTAAGGCTGTTCTTGTGGAATTGGCAAAGGGATATTTGGAAGCCCATAGAGGGCTATGGTGAAAAAGGAAATATCTTTCGTTCAAAACAGGAAAGAAGCTTTCTGAGAAACTGCTCTGTGTTCTGTTAATTCATCTCACAGAGTTACATCTATCCCTTCCAGAAGCCTTTCGCTAAGGCTGTTCTTGTGGAATTGGCAAAGGGATATTTGGAAGCCCTTAGAGGGCTATGGTGAAAAAGGAAATATCTTCCGTTCCAAACTGGAAAGAAGCTTTCTGAGAAACTGCTCTGTGTTCTGTTAATTCATCTCACAGAGTTACATCTTTCCCTTCAAGAAGCCTTTCGCTAAGGCTGTTCTTGGGGAATTGGCAAACGGATATTTGGAAGCCCTTAGAGGGCTATGGTGAAAAAGGAAATATCTTCCGTTCAAAACTGGAAAGAAGCTTTCTGAGAAACTGCTCTGTGTTCTGTTAATTCATCTCACAGAGTTACATCTTTCCCTTCAAGAAGCCTTTCGCTAAGGCTGTTCTTGTGGAATTGGCAAAGGGATATTTGGAAGCCCATAGAGGGCTATGGTGAAAAAGGAAATATCTTCCGTTCAAAAGTGGAAAGAAGCTTTCTGAGAAACTGCTCTGTGTTCTGTTAATTCATCTCACCGAGTTACATCTTTCCCTTCAAGAAGCCTTTCGCTAAGGCTGTTCTTGTGGAATTGGCAAAGGCATATTTGGAAGCCCATAGAGGGCTATGGTGAAAAACGAAATATCTTCCGTTCAAAACTGGAAAGAAGCTTTCTGAGAAACTGCTCTGTGTTCTGTTCATTCATCTCACAGAGTTACATTTTTCCCTTCAAGAAGCCTTTCGCTAAGGCTGTTCTTGTGGAATTTGCAAAGGGATATTTGGAAGCCCTGAGGGCTATGGTGAAAAAGGAAATATCTTCCGTTCAAAAGTGGAAAGAAGCTTTCTGAGAAACTGCTCTGTGTTCTGTTCATTCATCTCACAGAGTTACATCTTTCCCTTCAAGAAGCCTTTCGCTAAGGCTGTTCTTGTGGAATTGGCAAAGGGATATTTGGAAGCCCATAGAGGGCTACGGTGAAAAAGGAAATATCCTCCGTTCAAAACTGGAAAGAAGCTTTCTGAGAAACTGCTCTGTGTTCTCTTAATTCTTCTCACAGAGCTACATCTTTCCCTTCAAGAAGCCTTTCGCTAAGGCTGTTCTTGTGGAATTGGCAAAGGGATATTTGGAAGCCCATAGAGGGCTATGGTGAAAAAGGAAATATCTTCCGTTCAAAACTGGAAAGAAGCCTTCTGAGAAACTGCTCTGTGTTCTGTTAATTCATCTCACAGAGTTACATCTTTCCCTTCAAAAAGCCTTTCGCTAAGGCTATTCTTGTGGAATTGGCAAAGGGATATTTGGAAGCCCATAGAGGGCTATGGTGAAAAAGGAAATATCTTCCGTTCAAAACTGGAAAGAAGCTTTCTGAGAAGCTTCTCTGTGTTCTCTTAATTCATCTCACAGAGTTACATCTTTCCCTTCAAGAAGCCTTTCGCTAAGGCTGTTCTTGTGGAATTGGCAAAGGGATATTTGGAAGCCCATAAAGGGCTATGGTGAAAAAGGAAATATCTTCCGTTCAAAAGTGGAAAGAAGCTTTCGGAGAAACTGCTCTGTGTTCTGTTAATTCATCTCACAGAGTTACATCTTTCCCTTCAAGAAGCCTTTTGCTAATGCTGTTCTTGTGGAATTGGCAAAGGGATACTTGGAAGCCCTTAGAGGGCTAGGGTGAAAAAGGAAATAACTTCCGTTCAAAACGGGAAAGAAGCTTTCTGAGAAACTGCTGTGTGTTCTGTTCATTCATCTCACTGAGTTACATCTTTCCCTTCAAGAAGCCTTTTGCTAAACCTGTTCTTGTGGAATTGGCAAAAGGATACTTGGAAGCCCATAGAGGGCTATGGTGAAAAAGGAAATATCTTCCGTTAAAAACTGCAAAGAAGCTTTCTGAAAAACTGCTCTGTGTTCTCTTCATTCATCTCACAGAGTTACATCTTTCCCTTCCAGAAGCCTTTCGCTAAGGCTGTCCTTGTGGAATTGGCAAAGGGATATTTGGAAACCCATAGAGGGCTACGGTGAAAAAGGAAATATCCTCCTTTCAAAACTGGAAAGAAGCTTTCTGAGAAACTGCTCTGTGTTCTCTTAATTCATCTCACAGAGTTACATCTTCCCCTTCAAGAAGCCTTTCGCTAAGGCTGTTCTTGTGGAATTGGCAAAGGGATATTTGGAAGCCCATAGAGGCCTAGGGTGAAAAAGGAAATATCTTCCGTTCAAAACTGGAAAGAAGCTTTCTGAGAAACTGCTCTGTGTTCTGTTAATTCATCTCACAGAGTTACATCTTTCACTTCAAGAAGCCTTTCGCTAAGGCTGTTCTTGTGGAATTGGCAAAGGGATATTTGGAAGCCCATAGAGGGCTATGGAGAAAAAGGAAATATCTTCCGTTCAAAACTGGAAAGAAGCTTTCTGAGAAACTGCTCTGTGGTCTGTTAATTCATCTCACAGAGTTACATCTTTCCCTTCAAGAAGCTTTTCGCTAACGCTGTTCTTGTGGAATTGGCAAAGGGATATTTTGAACCCCTAGAGGCCGATGGTGAAAAAGGAAATATCTTCCGTTCAAAACTGAAAAGAAGCTTTCTGAGAAACTGCTCTGTGTTCTGTTAATTCATCTCACCGAGTTACATTTTCCCTTCAAGAATCCTTTCGCTAAGGGTGTTCTTGTGGAATTGGCAAAGGGATATTTGGAAGCCCATAGAGGGCTATGGTGAAAAAGGAAATATCTTCCGTTCAAAACTGGAAAGAAGCTTTCTGAGAAACTGCTCTGTGTTCTGTTAATTCATCTCACCGAGTTACATCTTTCCCTTCAAGAAGCCTTTCGCTAAGGGTGTTCTTGTGGAATTGGCAAAGGGATATTTGGAAGCCCATAGAGGGCTATGGTGAAAAAGCAAATATCTTCCGTTCAAAACTGGAAAGAAGCTTTCTGAGAAACTGCTCTGTGTTCTGTTAATTCATCTCACAGAGTTACGTCTTTCCCTTCAAGAAGCCTTTCGCTAAGGCTGTTCTTGTGTAACTGGCAAAGGGATATTTGGAATCCCATAGAGGGCTAGGGTGAAAAAGGAAATATCTTCCGTACAAAACTGGAAAGAAGCTTTCTGAGAAACTGTTCTGTGTTCTGTTAATTCATCTCACAGGGTCACATCTTTCCCTTCAAAAAGCCTTTCGCTAAGGCTCTTCTTGTGGAATTGGCAAAGGGATATTTGGAAGCCCATAGAGGGCTATGGTGAAAAAGGAAATATCTTCCGTTCAAAACTGGAAAGAAGCTTTCTGAGAAACTGCTCTGTGTTCTGTTAATTCATCTCACAGAATTACATCTTTCACTTCAAGAAGCCTTTCGCTAAGGCTGTTCTTGTGGAATTGGCAAAGGGATATTTGGAAGCCCATAGAGGGCTATGGTGAAAAAGGAAATATCTTCCGTTCAAAAGTGGAAGGAAGCTTTCTGAGAAACTGCTCTGTGTTCTGTTAATTCATCTCACAGAGTTACATCTTTTCCTTCAAGAAGCCTTTCGCTAAGGCTGTTCTTGTGGAATTGGCAAAGGGATACTTGGAACCACATAGAGGCCAATGGGAAAAGGAAATATCTTCAGTTCAAAACTGGAAAGAAGCTTTCTGAGAAACTGCTCTGTGTTCTGTTCATTCATCTCACAGAGTTACATCTTTCCCTTCAAGAAGCCTTTCGCTAAGGCTGTTCTTGTGGAATTGGCAAAGGGATATTTGGAAGCGCATAGAGGGCTATGGTGAAAAAGGAAATATCTTCGGTTGAAAACTGGAAAGAAGCTTTCTGAGAAACTGCTCTGTGTTCTGTTAATTCATCTCACAGAGTTACATGTTTCCCTTCAACAAGCCTTTCGCTAAGGCTGTTCTTGTGGAATTGGCAAAGGGATATTTGGAACCACATAGAGGGCTATGGTGAAAAAGGAAATATCTTCCGTTCAAAACCGGAAAGAAGCTTTCTGAGAAACTGCTCTGTGTTCTGTTAATTCATCTCACCGAGTTACATCTTTCCCTTCAAGAAGCCTTTCGCTAAGGCTGTTCTTGTGGAATTGGCAAAGGGATATTTGGAAGCCCATAGAGGGCTATGGTGAAAAACGAAATATCTTCCGTTCAAAACTGGAAAGAAGCTTTCTGAGAAACTGCTCTGTGTTCTGTTAATTCATCTCACAGAGTTACATCTTTCCCTTCAAGAAGCCTTTCGCTAAGGCTGTTCTTGTGGAATTTGCAAAGGGATATTTGGAAGCCCTGAGGGCTATGGTGAAAAAGGAAATATCTTCCGTTCAAAACTGGAAAGAAGCTTTCTGAGAAACTGCGCTGTGTTCTGTTAATTCATCTCACGGAGTTACATCTTTCCCTTCAAGAAGCCTTTCGCTAAGGCTGTTCTTGTGGAATTGGCAAAGGGATATTTGGAAGCCCATAGAGGGCTACGGTGAAAAAGGAAATATCCTCCGTTCAAAACTGGAAAGAAGCTTTCTGAGAAACTGCTCTGTGTTCTCTTAATTCTTCTCACAGAGCTACAACTTTCCCTTCAAGAAGCCTTTCGCTAAGGCTGTTCTTGTGGAATTGGCAAAGGGATATTTGGAACCACATGGAGGGCAATGGTGAAAAAGGAAATATCTTCCGTTCAAAACTGGAAAGAAGCTTTCTGAGAAACTGCTCTGTGTTCTGTTAATTCATCTCACCGAGTTACATCTTTCCCTTCAAGAAGCCTTTCGCTAAGGCTGTTCTTGTGGAATTGGCAAAGGGATATTTGGAAGCCCATAGAGGGCTATGGTGAAAAAGGAAATATCTTCCGTTCAAAACTGGAAAGAAGCTTTCTGAGAAACTGCTCTGTGTTCTGTTAATTCATCTCACAGAGTTACATCTTTCCCTTTAAGAAGCCTTTCGCTAAGGCTGTTCTTGGGGAATTTGCAAAGGGATATTTGGAAGCCCTGAGGGCTATGGTGAAAAAGGAAATATCTTCCGTTCAAAACTGGAAAGAAGCTTTCTGAGAAACTGCTCTGTATTCTGTTCATTCATCTCACAGAGTTACATCTTTCCCTTCAAGAAGCCTTTCGCTAAGGCTGTTGTTGTGGAATTGGCAAAGGGATATTTGGAAGCCCATAGAGGGCTACGGTGAAAAAGGAAATATCCTCCGTTCAAAACTGGAAAGAAGCTTTCTGAGAAACTGCTCTGTGTTCTCTTAATTCTTCTCACAGAGCTACATCTTTCCCTTCAAGAAGCCTTTCGCTAAGGCTGTTCTTGTGGAATTCGCAAAGGGATATTTGGAAGCCAATAGAGGGCTATGGTGAAAAAGGAAATATCTTCCGTTCAAAACCGGAAAGAAGCTTTCTGAGAAACTGCTCTGTGTTCTGTTAATTCATCTCACAGTGTTACATCTTTCCCTTCAAAAAGCCTTTCGCTAAGGCTATTCTTGTGGAATTGGCAAAGGGATATTTGGAAGCCCATAGAGGGCTATGGTGAAAAAGGAAATATCTTCCGTTCAAAACTGGAAAGAAGCTTTCTGAGAAACTTCTCTGTGTTCTCTTAATTCATCTCACAGAGTTACATCTTTCCCTTCAAGAAGCCTTTCGCTAAGGCTGTTCTTGTGGAATTGGCAAAGGCATATTTGGAAGCCCATAAAGGGCTATGGTGAAAAAGGAAATATCTTCCGTGCAAAAGTGGAAAGAAGCTTTCGGAGAAACTGCTCTGTGTTCTGTTAATTCATCTCACAGAGTTACATCTTTCCCTTCAACAAGCCTTTCGCTAAGGCTGTTCTTGTGGAATTGGCAAAGGGATATTTGGAAGCCCTTAGAGGGCAATGGTGAAAAAGGAAGTATCTTTCGTTCAAAACTGGCAAGAAGCTTTCTGAGAAACTGCTCTGTGTTCTGTTAATTCATCTCACAGAGTTACATCTTTCCCTTCCAGAAGCCTTTCGCTAAGGCTGTTCTTGTGGAATTGGCAAAGGGATATTTGGAAGCCCATAGAGGGCTATGGTGAAAAAGAAAATATCTTCCGTTGCAAACTGGAAAGAAGCTTTCTGAGAAACTGCTCTGTGTTCTGTTAATTCATCTCACCGAGTTACATCTTTCCCTTCAAGAAGCCTTTCGCTAAGGCTGTTGTTGTGGAATTGGCAAAGGGATATTTGGAAGCCCATAGAGGGCTATGGTGAAAAAGGAAATATCTTCCGTTCAAAACTGGAAGGAAGCTTTCTGAGAAACTGCTCTGTGTTCTGTTAATTCATCTCACTGAGTTACATCTTTCCCTTCAAGAAGCCTTTCGCTAAGGCTGTTCTTGTGGAATTGGCAAAGGGATATTTGGAAGCCCATAGAGGGCTATGGTGAAAAAGGAAATATCTTCCGTTCAAAACTGGAAAGAAGCTTTCGGAGAAACTGCTCTGTGTTCTGTTAATTCATCTCACAGAGTTACATCTTTCCCTTCAAGAAGCCTTTCGCTAAGGCTGTTCTTGTGGAATTGGCAAAGGGATATTTGGAAGCCCATGGAGGGCTATGGTGAAAAAGGAAATATCTTCCGTTCAAAACTGGAAAGAAGCTTTCTGAGAAACTGCTCTGTGTTCTGTTAATTCATCTCACAGAGTTACATCCTTCCCGTCAACAAGCCTTTCGCTAAGGCTGTTCTTGAGGAATTGGCAAAGGGATATTTGGAAGCCCATAGAGGGCTATGGTGAAAAAGGAAATATCTTCCGTTCAAAACTGGAAAGAAGCTTTCTGAGAAACTGCTTTGTGTTCTCTTAATTCATCTCACAGAGTTACATCTTTCCCTTCAAGAAGCCTTTCGCTAAGGCTGTTCCTGTGGAATTGGCAAAGGGATATTTGGAAGCCCATAGAGGGCTATGGTGAAAAAGGAAATATCTTCCGTTCAAAACTGGAAAGAAGCTTTCTGAGAAACTGCTCTGTGTTCTGTTAATTCATCTCACAGAGTTACATCTTTCCCTTCAAGAAGCCTTTCGCTAAGGCTGTTCTTGTGGAATTTGCAAAGGGATATTTGGAAGCCCTGAGGGCTATGGTGAAAAAGGAAATATCTTCCGTTCAAAACTGGAAAGAACCTTTCTGAGAAACTGCTCTGTGTTCTGTTCATTCATCTCACAGAGTTACATCTTTCCCTTCAAGAAGCCTTTCGCTAAGGCTGTTCTTGTGGAATTGGCAAAGGGATATTTGGAAGCCCATAGAGGGCTACGGTGAAAAAGGAAATACCCTCCGTTCAAAACTGGAAAGAAGCTTTCTGAGAAACTGCTCTGTGTTCTCTTAATTCTTCTCACAGAGCTACAACTTTCCCTTCAAGAAGCCTTTCGCTAAGGCTGTTCTTGTGGAACTCGCAAAGGGATATTTGGAATCCCATAGAGGGCTATGGTGAAAAAGGAAATATCTTCCGTTCAAAACTGGAAAGAAGCTTTCTGAGAAACTGCTCTGTGTTCTGTTAATTCATCTCACAGAGTTACATCTTTCCCTTCAAAAAGCCTTTCGCTAAGGCTATTCTTGTGGAATTGGCAAAGGGATATTTGGAAGCCCGTAGAGGGCTATGGTGAAAAAGGAAATATCTTCCGTTCAAAACTGGAAAGAAGCTTTCTGAGAAGCTTCTCTGTGTTCTCTTAATTCATCTCACAGAGTTACATCTTTCCCTTCAAGAAGCCTTTCGCTAAGGCTGTTCTTGTGAAATTGGCAAAGGGATATTTGGAAGCCCATAAAGGGCTATGGTGAAAAAGGAAATATCTTCCGTTCAAAAGTGGAAAGAAGCTTTCGGAGAAACTGCTCTGTGTTCTGTTAATTCATCTCACAGAGTTACATCTTTCCCTTCAAGAAGCCTTTCGCTAAGGCTGTTCTTGTGGAATTGGCAAAGGGATATTTGGAAGCCCTTAGAGGCCTATGTTGAAAAAGGAAGTATCTTCCGTTCAAAACTGGAAAGAAGCATTCTGAGAAACTGCTCTGTGTTCTGTTCATTCATCTCACAGAGTTACATGTTTCCCTTCAAGAAGCCTTTCGCTAAGGCTGTTCTTGTGGAATTGGCAAAGGGATATTTGGAAGCCCTTAGAGGGCTATGGTGAAAAAGGAAATATCTTCCGTTGAAAACTGGAAAAAGCTTTCTGAGAAACTGCTCTGTGTTCTGTTAATTCATCTCACAGAGTTACATCTTTCCCTTCAAGAAGCCTTTCGCTAAGGCTGTTCTTGGGGAATTGGCAAAGTGATATTTGGAAGCCCATAGAGGGCTATGGTGAAAAAGGAAATATCTTCCGTTCAAAACTGCAAAGAAGCTTTCTGAGAAACTGATCTGTGTTCTGTTAATTCATCTCACAGAGTTACATCTTTCACTTCAAGAAGCCTTTCGCTAAGAGTGTTCTTGTGGTATTGGCAAAGGGATATTTGGAAGCCCAAAGAGGGCTATGGTGAAAAAGGAAGTATCTTTCGTTCAAAACTGGCAAGAAGCTTTCTGAGAAACTGCTCTGTGTTCTGTTAATTCATCTCACAGAGTTACATCTTTCCCTTCCAGAAGCCTTTCGCTAAGGCTGTTCTTGTGGAATTGGCAAAGGGATATTTGGAAGCCCATAGAGGGCTATGGTGAAAAAGGAAATATCTTCCGTTCCAAACTGGAAACAAGCTTTCTGAGAAACTGCTCTGTGTTCTGTTAATTCATCTCACCGAGTTACATCTTTCCCATCCATAAGCCTTTCGCTAAGGCTGTTCTTGTGGAATTGGCAAAGGGATATTTGGAAGCCCATAGAGGGCTATGGTGAAAAAGGAAATAACTTCCGTTCAAAACTGGAAAGAAGCTTTCTGAGAAACTGCTCTGTGTTCTCTTCATTCATCTCACAGAGTTACATCTTTCCCTTGAAGAAGCCTTTCGCAAAGGCTGTTCTTGTGGAATTGGCAAAGGGATATTTGGAAGCCCATAGAGGGCTATGGTGAAAAAGGAAATATCTTCCGTTCATAAGTGGAAAGAAGCTTTCTGAGAAACTGCTCTGTGTTCTCTTAATTCGTCTCACAGAGTTACATCTTTCCCTTCAAGAAGCCTTTCGCTAAGGCTGTTCTTGTGGAATTGGCAAAGGGATATTTGGAAGCCCATAGAGGGCTACGGTGAAAAAGGAAATATCCTCCGTTCAAAACTGGAAAGAAGCTTTCTGAGAAACTGCTCTGTGTTCTCTTAATTCTTCTCACAGAGCTACATCTTTCCCTTCAAGAAGCCTTTCGCTAAGGCTGTTCTTGAGGAATTGGCAAAGGGATATTTGGAAGCCCATAGAGGGCTATGGTGAAAAAGGAAATATCTTCCGTTCAAAACTGGAAAGAAGCCTTCTGAGAAACTGCTCTGTGTTCTGTTAATTCATCTCACAGAGTTACATCTTTCCCTTCAAAAAGCCTTTCGCTAAGGCTATTCTTGTGGAATTGGCAAAGGGATATTTGGAAGCCCATAGAGGGCTATGGTGAAAAAGGAAATATCTTCCGTTCAAAACTGGAAAGAAGCTTTCTGAGAAGCTTCTCTGTGTTCTCTTAATTCATCTCACAGAGTTACATCTTTCCCTTCAAGAAGCCTTTCGCTAAGGCTGTTCTTGTGGAATTGGCAAAGGGATATTTGGAAGCCCATAAAGGGCTATGGTGAAAAAGGAAATATCTTCCGTTCAAAAGTGGAAAGAATCTTTCGGAGAAACTGCTCTGTGTTCTGTTAATTCATCTCACAGAGTTACATCTTTCCCTTCAAGAAGCCTTTTGCTAATGCTGTTCTTGTGGAATTGGCAAAGGGATACTTGGAAGCCCTTAGAGGGCTAGGGTGAAAAAGGAAATAACTTCCGTTCAAAACGGGAAAGAAGCTTTCTGAGAAACTGCTGTGTGTTCTGTTCATTCATCTCACTGAGTTACATCTTTCCCTTCAAGAAGCCTTTTGCTAAACCTGTTCTTGTGGAATTGGCAAAAGGATACTTGGAAGCCCATAGAGGGCTATGGTGAAAAAGGAAATATCTTCCGTTAAAAACTGCAAAGAAGCTTTCTGAAAAACTGCTCTGTGTTCTCTTCATTCATCTCACAGAGTTACATCTTTCCCTTCCAGAAGCCTTTCGCTAAGGCTGTCCTTGTGGAATTGGCAAAGGGATATTTGGAAACCCATAGAGGGCTACGGTGAAAAAGGAAATATCCTCCTTTCAAAACTGGAAAGAAGCTTTCTGAGAAACTGCTCTGTGTTCTCTTAATTCATCTCACAGAGTTACATCTTCCCCTTCAAGAAGCCTTTCGCTAAGGCTGTTCTTGTGGAATTGGCAAAGGGATATTTGGAAGCCCATAGAGGCCTAGGGTGAAAAAGGAAATATCTTCCGTTCAAAACTGGAAAGAAGCTTTCTGAGAAACTGCTCTGTGTTCTGTTAATTCATCTCACAGAGTTACATCTTTCACTTCAAGAAGCCTTTCGCTAAGGCTGTTCTTGTGGAATTGGCAAAGGGATATTTGGAAGCCCATAGAGGGCTATGGAGAAAAAGGAAATATCTTCCGTTCAAAACTGGAAAGAAGCTTTCTGAGAAACTGCTCTGTGGTCTGTTAATTCATCTCACAGAGTTACATCTTTCCCTTCAAGAAGCTTTTCGCTAACGCTGTTCTTGTGGAATTGGCAAAGGGATATTTTGAACCCCTAGAGGCCGATGGTGAAAAAGGAAATATCTTCCGTTCAAAACTGAAAAGAAGCTTTCTGAGAAACTGCTCTGTGTTCTGTTAATTCATCTCACCGAGTTACATTTTCCCTTCAAGAATCCTTTCGCTAAGGGTGTTCTTGTGGAATTGGCAAAGGGATATTTGGAAGCCCATAGAGGGCTATGGTGAAAAAGGAAATATCTTCCGTTCAAAACTGGAAAGAAGCTTTCTGAGAAACTGCTCTGTGTTCTGTTAATTCATCTCACCGAGTTACATCTTTCCCTTCAAGAAGCCTTTCGCTAAGGGTGTTCTTGTGGAATTGGCAAAGGGATATTTGGAAGCCCATAGAGGGCTATGGTGAAAAAGCAAATATCTTCCGTTCAAAACTGGAAAGAAGCTTTCTGAGAAACTGCTCTGTGTTCTGTTAATTCATCTCACAGAGTTACGTCTTTCCCTTCAAGAAGCCTTTCGCTAAGGCTGTTCTTGTGTAACTGGCAAAGGGATATTTGGAATCCCATAGAGGGCTAGGGTGAAAAAGGAAATATCTTCCGTACAAAACTGGAAAGAAGCTTTCTGAGAAACTGTTCTGTGTTCTGTTAATTCATCTCACAGGGTCACATCTTTCCCTTCAAAAAGCCTTTCGCTAAGGCTCTTCTTGTGGAATTGGCAAAGGGATATTTGGAAGCCCATAGAGGGCTATGGTGAAAAAGGAAATATCTTCCGTTCAAAACTGGAAAGAAGCTTTCTGAGAAACTGCTCTGTGTTCTGTTAATTCATCTCACAGAATTACATCTTTCACTTCAAGAAGCCTTTCGCTAAGGCTGTTCTTGTGGAATTGGCAAAGGGATATTTGGAAGCCCATAGAGGGCTATGGTGAAAAAGGAAATATCTTCCGTTCAAAAGTGGAAGGAAGCTTTCTGAGAAACTGCTCTGTGTTCTGTTAATTCATCTCACAGAGTTACATCTTTTCCTTCAAGAAGCCTTTCGCTAAGGCTGTTCTTGTGGAATTGGCAAAGGGATACTTGGAACCACATAGAGGCCAATGGGAAAAGGAAATATCTTCAGTTCAAAACTGGAAAGAAGCTTTCTGAGAAACTGCTCTGTGTTCTGTTCATTCATCTCACAGAGTTACATCTTTCCCTTCAAGAAGCCTTTCGCTAAGGCTGTTCTTGTGGAATTGGCAAAGGGATATTTGGAAGCGCATAGAGGGCTATGGTGAAAAAGGAAATATCTTCGGTTGAAAACTGGAAAGAAGCTTTCTGAGAAACTGCTCTGTGTTCTGTTAATTCATCTCACAGAGTTACATGTTTCCCTTCAACAAGCCTTTCGCTAAGGCTGTTCTTGTGGAATTGGCAAAGGGATATTTGGAACCACATAGAGGGCTATGGTGAAAAAGGAAATATCTTCCGTTCAAAACTGGAAAGAAGCTTTCTGAGAAACTGCTCTGTGTTCTGTTAATTCATCTCACCGAGTTCCATCTTTCCCTTCAAGAAACCTTTCGCTAAGGCTGTTCTTGTGGAATTGGCAAAGGGATATTTGGAAGCCCATAGAGGGCTATGGTGAAAAACGAAATATCTTCCGTTCAAAACTGGAAAGAAGCTTTCTGAGAAACTGCTCTGTGTTCTGTTAATTCATCTCACAGAGTTACATCTTTCCCTTCAAGAAGCCTTTCGCTAAGGCTGTTCTTGTGGAATTTGCAAAGGGATATTTGGAAGCCCTGAGGGCTATGGTGAAAAAGGAAATATCTTCCGTTCAAAACTGGAAAGAAGCTTTCTGAGAAACTGCGCTGTGTTCTGTTAATTCATCTCACGGAGTTACATCTTTCCCTTCAAGAAGCCTTTCGCTAAGGCTGTTCTTGTGGAATTGGCAAAGGGATATTTGGAAGCCCATAGAGGGCTACGGTGAAAAAGGAAATATCCTCCGTTCAAAACTGGAAAGAAGCTTTCTGAGAAACTGCTCTGTGTTCTCTTAATTCTTCTCACAGAGCTACAACTTTCCCTTCAAGAAGCCTTTCGCTAAGGCTGTTCTTGTGGAATTGGCAAAGGGATATTTGGAACCACATAGAGGGCAATGGTGAAAAAGGAAATATCTTCCGTTCAAAACTGGAAAGAAGCTTTCTGAGAAACTGCTCTGTGTTCTGTTAATTCATCTCACCGAGTTACATCTTTCCCTTCAAGAAGCCTTTCGCTAAGGCTGTTCTTGTGGAATTGGCAAAGGGATATTTGGAAGCCCATAGAGGGCTATGGTGAAAAAGGAAATATCTTCCGTTCAAAACTGGAAAGAAGCTTTCTGAGAAACTGCTCTGTGTTCTGTTAATTCATCTCACAGAGTTACATCTTTCCCTTCAAGAAGCCTTTCGCTAAGGCTGTTCTTGGGGAATTTGCAAAGGGATATTTGGAAGCCCTGAGGGCTATGGTGAAAAAGGAAATATCTTCCGTTCAAAACTGGAAAGAAGCTTTCTGAGAAACTGCTCTGTATTCTGTTCATTCATCTCACAGAGTTACATCTTTCCCTTCAAGAAGCCTTTCGCTAAGGCTGTTGTTGTGGAATTGGCAAAGGGATATTTGGAAGCCCATAGAGGGCTACGGTGAAAAAGGAAATATCCTCCGTTCAAAACTGGAAAGAAGCTTTCTGAGAAACTGCTCTGTGTTCTCTTAATTCTTCTCACAGAGCTACATCTTTCCCTTCAAGAAGCCTTTCGCTAAGGCTGTTCTTGTGGAATTCGCAAAGGGATATTTGGAAGCCAATAGAGGGCTATGGTGAAAAAGGAAATATCTTCCGTTCAAAACCGGAAAGAAGCTTTCTGAGAAACTGCTCTGTGTTCTGTTAATTCATCTCACAGTGTTACATCTTTCCCTTCAAAAAGCCTTTCGCTAAGGCTATTCTTCTGGAATTGGCAAAGGGATATTTGGAAGCCCATAGAGGGCTATGGTGAAAAAGGAAATATCTTCCGTTCAAAACTGGAAAGAAGCTTTCTGAGAAACTTCTCTGTGTTCTCTTAATTCATCTCACAGAGTTACATCTTTCCCTTCAAGAAGCCTTTCGCTAAGGCTGTTCTTGTGGAATTGGCAAAGGCATATTTGGAAGCCCATAAAGGGCTATGGTGAAAAAGGAAATATCTTCCGTGCAAAAGTGGAAAGAAGCTTTCGGAGAAACTGCTCTGTGTTCTGTTAATTCATCTCACAGAGTTACATCTTTCCCTTCAACAAGCCTTTCGCTAAGGCTGTTCTTGTGGAATTGGCAAAGGGATATTTGGAAGCCCTTAGAGGGCAATGGTGAAAAAGGAAGTATCTTTCGTTCAAAACTGGCAAGAAGCTTTCTGAGAAACTGCTCTGTGTTCTGTTAATTCATCTCACAGAGTTACATCTTTCCCTTCCAGAAGCCTTTCGCTAAGGCTGTTCTTGTGGAATTGGCAAAGGGATATTTGGAAGCCCATAGAGGGCTATGGTGAAAAAGAAAATATCTTCCGTTGCAAACTGGAAAGAAGCTTTCTGAGAAACTGCTCTGTGTTCTGTTAATTCATCTCACTGAGTTACATCTTTCCCTTCAAGAAGCCTTTCGCTAAGGCTGTTCTTGGGGAATTGGCAAAGGGATATTTGGAAGCCCATAGAGGGCTATGGTGAAAAAGGAAATATCTTCCGTTCAAAACTGGAAGGAAGCTTTCTGAGAAACTGCTCTGTGTTCTGTTAATTCATCTCACTGAGTTACATCTTTCCCTTCAAGAAGCCTTTCGCTAAGGCTGTTCTTGTGGAATTGGCAAAGGGATATTTGGAAGCCCATAGAGGGCTATGGTGAAAAAGGAAATATCTTCCGTTCAAAACTGGAAAGAAGCTTTCGGAGAAACTGCTCTGTGTTCTGTTAATTCATCTCACAGAGTTACATCTTTCCCTTCAAGAAGCCTTTCGCTAAGGCTGTTCTTGTGGAATTGGCAAAGGGATATTTGGAAGCCCATGGAGGGCTATGGTGAAAAAGGAAATATCTTCCGTTCAAAACTGGAAAGAAGCTTTCTGAGAAACTGCTCTGTGTTCTGTTAATTCATCTCACAGAGTTACATCCTTCCCGTCAACAAGCCTTTCGCTAAGGCTGTTCTTGAGGAATTGGCAAAGGGATATTTGGAAGCCCATAGAGGGCTACGGTGAAAAAGGAAATATCCTCCGTTCAAAACTGGAAAGAAGCTTTCTGAGAAACTGCTCTGTGTTCTCTTAATTCTTCTCACAGAGCTACAACTTTCCCTTCAAGAAGCCTTTCGCTAAGGCTGTTCTTGTGGAACTCGCAAAGGGATATTTGGAATCCCATAGAGGGCTATGGTGAAAAAGGAAATATCTTCCGTTCAAAACTGGAAAGAAGCTTTCTGAGAAACTGCTCTGTGTTCTGTTAATTCATCTCACAGAGTTACATCTTTCCCTTCAAAAAGCCTTTCGCTAAGGCTAATCTTGTGGAATTGGCAAAGGGATATTTGGAAGCCCGTAGAGGGCTATGGTGAAAAAGGAAATATCTTCCGTTCAAAACTGGAAAGAAGCTTTCTGAGAAGCTTCTCTGTGTTCTCTTAATTCATCTCACAGAGTTACATCTTTCCCTTCAAGAAGCCTTTCGCTAAGGCTGTTCTTGTGAAATTGGCAAAGGGATATTTGGAAGCCCATAAAGGGCTATGGTGAAAAAGGAAATATCTTCCGTTCAAAAGTGGAAAGAAGCTTTCGGAGAAACTGCTCTGTGTTCTGTTAATTCATCTCACAGAGTTACATCTTTCCCTTCAAGAAGCCTTTCGCTAAGGCTGTTCTTGTGGAATTGGCAAAGGGATATTTGGAAGCCCTTAGAGGCCTATGTTGAAAAAGGAAGTATCTTCCGTTCAAAACTGGAAAGAAGCATTCTGAGAAACTGCTCTGTGTTCTGTTCATTCATCTCACAGAGTTACATGTTTCCCTTCAAGAAGCCTTTCGCTAAGGCTGTTCTTGTGGAATTGGCAAAGGGATATTTGGAAGCCCTTAGAGGGCTATGGTGAAAAAGGAAATATCTTCCGTTGAAAACTGGAAAAAGCTTTCTGAGAAACTGCTCTGTGTTCTGTTAATTCATCTCACAGAGTTACATCTTTCCCTTCAAGAAGCCTTTCGCTAAGGCTGTTCTTGGGGAATTTGCAAAGTGATATTTGGAAGCCCATAGAGGGCTATGGTGAAAAAGGAAATATCTTCCGTTCAAAACTGCAAAGAAGCTTTCTGAGAAACTGATCTGTGTTCTGTTAATTCATCTCACAGAGTTACATCTTTCACTTCAAGAAGCCTTTCGCTAAGAGTGTTCTTGTGGTATTGGCAAAGGGATATTTGGAAGCCCAAAGAGGGCTATGGTGAAAAAGGAAGTATCTTTCGTTCAAAACTGGCAAGAAGCTTTCTGAGAAACTGCTCTGTGTTCTGTTAATTCATCTCACAGAGTTACATCTTTCCCTTCCAGAAGCCTTTCGCTAAGGCTGTTCTTGTGGAATTGGCAAAGGGATATTTGGAAGCCCATAGAGGGCTATGGTGAAAAAGGAAATATCTTCCGTTCCAAACTGGAAACAAGCTTTCTGAGAAACTGCTCTGTGTTCTGTTAATTCATCTCACCGAGTTACATCTTTCCCATCCATAAGCCTTTCGCTAAGGCTGTTCTTGTGGAATTGGCAAAGGGATATTTGGAAGCCCATAGAGGGCTATGGTGAAAAAGGAAATAACTTCCGTTCAAAACTGGAAAGAAGCTTTCTGAGAAACTGCTCTGTGTTCTCTTCATTCATCTCACAGAGTTACATCTTTCCCTTGAAGAAGCCTTTCGCAAAGGCTGTTCTTGTGGAATTGGCAAAGGGATATTTGGAAGCCCATAGAGGGCTATGGTGAAAAAGGAAATATCTTCCGTTCATAAGTGGAAAGAAGCTTTCTGAGAAACTGCTCTGTGTTCTCTTAATTCGTCTCACAGAGTTACATCTTTCCCTTCAAGAAGCCTTTCGCTAAGGCTGTTCTTCTGGAATTGGCAAAGGGATATTTGGAAGCCCATAGAGGGCTATGGTGAAAAAGGAAATATCTTCCATTCAATACTGGAAAGAAGCTTTCTGAGAAACTGCTCTGTGTTCTGTTAATTCATCTCACCGAGTTACATCTTTCCCTTCAAGAAGCCTTTCGCTAAGGCTGTTCTTGTGGAATTGGCAAAGGGATATTTGGAACCCCATAGAGGCCTATGGTGAAAAAGGAATTATCTTCCGTTCAAAACTGGAAAGAAGCTTTCTGAGAAACTGCTCTGTGTTCTGTTAATTCATCTCACAGAGTTACATCTTTCCCTTCAAGAAGCCTTTCGCTAAGGCTATTCTTGTGGAATTGGCAAAGGGATATTTGGAAGCCCATAGAGGGCTATGGTGAAGAAGGAAATACCTTCCGTTCAAAACTGGAAAGAAGCTTTCTGAGAAACTGCTCTGTGTTCTGTTAATTCATCTCACAGAGTTACATCTTTCCCTTCAAGAAGCCTTTCGCTAAGGCTGTTCTTGTGGAATTTGCAAAGGGATATTTGGAAGCCCTGAGGGCTATGGTGAAAAAGGAAATATCTTCCGTTCAAAACTGGAAAGAAGCTTTCTGAGAAACTGCGCTGTGTTCTGTTAATTCATCTCACGGAGTTACATCTTTCCCTTCAAGAAGCCTTTCGCTAAGGCTGTTCTTGTGGAATTGGCAAAGGGATATTTGGAAGCCCATAGAGGGCTACGGTGAAAAAGGAAATATCCTCCGTTCAAAACTGGAAAGAAGCTTTCTGAGAAACTGCTCTGTGTTCTCTTAATTCTTCTCACAGAGCTACATCTTTCCCTTCAAGAAGCCTTTCGCTAAGGCTGTTCTTGTGGAATTGGCAAAGGGATATTTGGAACCACATAGAGGGCTATGGTGAAAAAGGAAATATCTTCCGTTCAAAACTGGAAAGAAGCTTTCTGAGAAACTGCTCTGTGTTCTGTTAATTCATCTCACCGAGTTACATCTTTCCCTTCAAGAAGCCTTTCGCTAAGGCTGTTCTTGTGGAATTGGCAAAGGGATATTTGGAAGCCGATAGAGGGCTATGGAGAAAAAGGAAATATCTTCCGTTCAAAACTGGAAAGAAGCTTTCTGAGAAACTGCTCTGTGTTCTGTTAATTCATTTCACAGAGTTACATCTTTCCCTTCAAGAAGCCTTTCGCTAAGGCTGTTCTTGGGGAATTTGCAAAGGGATATTTGGAAGCCCTGAGGGCTATGGTGAAAAAGGAAATATCTTCCGTTCAAAACTGGAAAAAAGCTTTCTGAGAAACTGCTCTGTATTCTGTTCATTCATCTCACAGAGTTACATCTTTCCCTTCAAGAAGCCTTTCGCTAAGGCTGTTGTTGTGGAATTGGCAAAGGGATATTTGGAAGCCCATAGAGGGCTACGGTGAAAAAGGAAATATCCTCCGTTCAAAACTGGAAAGAAGCTTTCTGAGAAACTGCTCTGTGTTCTCTTAATTCTTCTCACAGAGCTACATCTTTCCCTTCAAGAAGCCTTTCGCTATGGCTGTTCTTGTGGAATTCGCAAAGGGATATTTGGAAGCCCATAGAGGGCTATGGTGAAAAAGGAAATATCTTCCGTTCAAAACCGGAAAGAAGCTTTCTGAGAAACTGCTCTGTGTTCTGTTAATTCATCTCACAGTGTTACATCTTTCCCTTCAAAAAGCCTTTCGGTAAGGCTATTCTTGTGGAATTGGCAAAGGGATATTTGGAAGCCCATAGAGGGCTATGGTGAAAAAGGAAATATCTTCCGTTCAAAACTGGAAAGAAGCTTTCTGAGAAACTTCTCTGTGTTCTCTTAATTCATCTCACAGAGTTACATCTTTCCCTTCAAGAAGCCTTTCGCTAAGGCTGTTCTTGTGGAATTGGCAAAGGGATATTTGGAAGCCCATAAAGGGCTATGGTGAAAAAGGAATTATCTTCCGTGCAAAAGTGGAAAGAAGCTTTCGGAGAAACTGCTCTGTGTTCTGTTAATTCATCTCACAGCGTTACATCTTTCCCTTCAACAAGCCTTTCGCTAAGGCTGTTCTTGTGGAATTGGCAAAGGGATATTTGGAAGCCTTTAGAGGGCAATGGTGAAAAAGGAAGTATCTTTCGTTCAAAACTGGCAAGAAGCTTTCTGAGAAACTGCTCTGTGTTCTGTTAATTCATCTCACAGAGTTACATCTTTCCCTTCCAGAAGCCTTTCGCTAAGGCTGTTCTTGTGGAATTGGCAAAGGGATATTTGGAAGCCCATAGAGGGCTATGGTGAAAAAGGAAATATCTTCCGTCCAAACTGGAAAGAAGCTTTCTGAGAAACTGCTCTGTGTTCTGTTAATTCATCTCACCGAGTTACATCTTTCCCTTCAAGAAGCCTTTCGCTAAGGCTGTTGTTGTGGAATTGGCAAAGGGATATTTGGAAGCCCATAGAGGGCTATGGTGAAAAAGGAAATATCTTCCGTTCAAAACTGGAAAGAAGCTTTCTGAGAAACTGCTCTGTGTTCTGTTCATTCATCTCACAGAATTACATCTTTCCCTTCAAGAAGCCTTTCGCTAAGGCTGTTCTTGTGGAATTGGCAAAGGGATATTTGGAAGCCCATAGAGGGCTATGGTGAAAAAGGAAATATCTTCCGTTCAAAACTGGAAAGAAGCTTTCTGAGAAACTGCTTTGTGTTCTCTTAATTCATCTCACAGAGTTACATCTTTCCCTTCAAGAAGCCTTTCGCTAAGGCTGTTCTTGTGGAATTGGCACAGGGATATTTGGAAGCCCATAGAGGGCTATGGTGAAAAAGGAAATATCTTCCGTTCAAAACTGGAAAGAAGCTTTCTGAGAAACTGCTCTGTGTTCTGTTAATTCATCTCACAGAGTTACATCTTTCCATTCAAGAAGCCTTTCGCTAAGGCTGTTCTTGTGGAATTTGCAAAGGGATATTTGGAAGCCCTGAGGGCTATGGTGAAAAAGGAAATATCTTCCGTTCAAAACAGGAAAGAAGCTTTCTGAGAAACTGCTCTGTGTTCTGTTAATTCATCTCACAGAGTTACATCTTTCCCTTCAAGAAGCCTTTCGCTAAGGCTGTTCTTGTGGAATTGGCAAAGGGATATTTGGAAGCCCATAGAGGGCTACGGTGAAAAAGGAAATATCCTCCGTTCAAAACTGGAAAGAAGCTTTCTGAGAAACTGCTCTGTGTTCTCTTAATTCTTCTCACAGAGCTACATCTTTCCCTTCAAGAAGCCTTTCGCTAAGGCTCTTCTTGTGGAACTCGCAAAGGGATATTTGGAATCCCATAGAGGGCTATGGTGAAAAAGGAAATATCTTCCGTTCAAAACTGGAAAGAAGCTTTCTGAGAAACTGCTCTGTGTTCTGTTAATTCATCTCACAGAGTTACATCTTTCCCTTCAAAAAGCCTTTCGCTAAGGCTATTCTTGTGGAATTGGCAAAGGGATATTTGGAAGCCCATAGAGGGCTACGGTGAAAAAGGAAATATCTTCCGTTCAAAACTGGAAAGAAGCTTTCTGAGAAGCTTCTCTGTGTTCTCTTAATTCATCTCCCAGAGTTACATCTTTCCCTTCAAGAAGCCTTTCGCTAAGGCTGTTCTTGTGAAATTGGCAAAGGGATATTTGGAAGCCCATAAAGGGCTATGGTGAAAAAGGAAATATCTTCCGTTCAAAAGTGGAAAGAAGCTTTCGGAGAAACTGCTCTGTGTTCTGGTAATTCATCTCACAAAGTTACATCTTTCCCTTCAAGAAGCCTTTCGCTAAGGCTGTTCTTGTGGAATTGGCAAAGGGATATTTGGAAGCCCTTAGAGGCCTATGTTGAAAAAGGAAGTATCTTCCGTTCAAAACTGGAAAGAAGCATTCTGAGAAACTGCTCTGTGTTCTGTTCATTCATCTCACAGAGTTACATGTTTCCCTTCAAGAAGCCTTTCGCTAAGGCTGTTCTCTTGGAATTGGCAAAGGGATATTTGGAAGCCCTTAGAGGGCTATGGTGAAAAAGGAAATATCTTCCGTTGAAAACTGGAAAAAGCTTTCTGAGAAACTGCTCTGTGTTCTGTTAATTCATCTCACAGAGTTACATCTTTCCCTTCAAGAAGCCTTTCGCTAAGGCTGTTCTTGGGGAATTGGCAAAGTGATATTTGGAAGCCCATAGAGGGCTATGGTGAAAAAGGAAATATCTTCCGTTCAAAACTGCAAAGAACCTTTCTGAGAAACTGATCTGTGTTCTGTTAATTCATCTCACAGAGTTATATCTTTCACTTCAAGAAGCCTTTCGCTAAGAGTGTTCTTGTGGTATTGGCAAAGGGATATTTGGAAGCCCAAAGAGGGCTATGGTGAAAAAGGAAGTATCTTTCGTTCAAAACTGGCAAGAAGCTTTCTGAGAAACTGCTCTGTGTTCTGTTAATTCATCTCACAGAGTTACATCTTTCCCTTCCAGAAGCCTTTCGCTAAGGCTGTTCTTGTGGAATTGGCAAAGGGATATTTGGAAGCCCATAGAGGGCTATGGTGAGAAAGGAAATATCTTCCGTTCCAAACAGGAAACAAGCTTTCTGAGAAACTGCTCTGTGTTCTGTTAATTCATCTCACCGAGTTACATCTTTCCCATCCATAAGCCTTTCGCTAAGGCTGTTCTTGTGGAATTGGCAAAGGGATATTTGGAAGCCCATAGAGGGCTATGGTGAAAAAGGAAATAACTTCCGTTCAAAACTGGAAAGAAGCTTTCTGAGAAACTGCTCTGTGTTCTCTTCATTCATCTCACAGAGTTACATCTTTCCCTTGAAGAAGCCTTTCGCAAAGGCTGTTCTTGTGGAATTGGCAAAGGGATATTTGGAAGCCCATAGAGGGCTATGGTGAAAAAGGAAATATCTTCCGTTCATAAGTGGAAAGAAGCTTTCTGAGAAACTGCTCTGTGTTCTCTTAATTCGTCTCACAGAGTTACATCTTTCCCTTCAAGAAGCCTTTCGCTAAGGCTGTTCTTGTGGAATTGGCAAAGGGATATTTGGAAGCCCATAGAGGGCTATGGTGAAAAAGGAAATATCTTCCATTCAATACTGGAAAGAAGCTTTCTGAGAAACTGCTCTGTGTTCTGTTAATTCATCTCACCGAGTTACATCTTTCCCTTCAAGAAGCCTTTCGCTAAGGCTGTTCTTGTGGAATTGGCAAAGGGATATTTGGAACCCCATAGAGGCCTATGGTGAAAAAGGAATTATCTTCCGTTCAAAACTGGAAAGAAGCTTTCTGAGAAACTGCTCTGTGTTCTGTTCATTCATCTCACAGAGTTACATCTTTCCCTTCAAGAAGCTTTTCGCTAAGGCTGTTCTTGTGGAATTGGCAAAGGGATATTTGGAAGCCCATTGAGGGCTATGGTGAAAAAGGAAATATCTTCCGTTCAAAACTGGAAAGAAGCTTTCTGAGAAACTGCTCTGTGTTCTGTTAATTCATCTCACCGAGTTACATCTTTCCCTTCAAGAAGCCTTTCGCTAAGGCTGTTCTTGTGGAATTGGCAAAGGGATATTTGGAAGCCCTGAGGGCTATGGTGAAAAAGGAAATATCTTCCGATGAAAACTGAAAAGAAGCTTTCTGAGAAACTGCTCTGTGTTCTGTTCATTCATCTCACAGAGTTACATCTTTCCCTTCAAGAAGCCTTTCGCTAAGGCTGTTCTTGTGGAATTGGCAAAGGGATATTTGGAAGCCCATAGAGGGCTACAGTGAAAAAGGAAATATCCTCCGTTCAAAACTGGAAAGAAGCTTTCTGAGAAACTGCTCTGTGTTCTCTTAATTCTTCTCACAGAGCTACATCTTTCCCTTCAAGAAGCCTTTCGCTGAGCTGTTCTTGTGGAATTGGCAAAGGGATATTTGGAAGCCCATAGAGGGCTATGGTGAAAAAGGAAATATCTTCCGTTCAAAACTGGAAAGAAGCTTTCTGAGAAACTGCTCTGTGTTCTGTTAATTCATCTCACAGAGTTACGTCTTTCCCTTCCAGAAGCCTTTCGCTAAGGCTGTTCTTGTGGAATTGGCAAAGGGATATTTGGAAGCCCATAGAGGGCTATGGTGAAAAAGGAAATATCTTCCTTTCAAAATTGGAAAGAAGCTTTCTGAGAAACTGCTCTGTGTTCTGTTAATTCATCTCACAGGGTTACATCTTTCCCTTCAAGAAGCCTTTCGCTATGGCTGTTCTTGTGGAATTGCCAAAGTGATATTTGGAATCCCATAGAGCCCTATGGTGAAAAAGGAAATATCTTCCGTTAAAAACTGGAAAGAAGCTTTCTGAGAAACTGCTCTGTGTTCTGTTCATTCATCTCACAGAGTTACATCTTTCCCTTCAAGAAGCCTTTCGCTAAGGCTGTTCTTGTGGAATTGGCAAAGGGATATTTGGAAGCCCATAGAGGGCTACGGGGAAAGAGGAAATATCTTCCGTTCAAAACTGGAAAGAAGCTTTCTGAGAAACTGCTCTGTGTTCTGTTAATTCATCTCACAGAGTTACATCTTTTCCTTCAAGAAGCCTTTCTCTAAGGCTGTTCTTGTGGAATTGGCAAAGGGATACTTGGAACCACATAGAGGCCAATGGGAAAAGGAAATATCTTCCGTTCAAAACTGGAAAGAAGCTTTCTGAGAAACTGCTCTGTGTTCTGTTCATTCATCTCACAGAGTTACATCTTTCCTTTCCAGAAGCCTTTCGCTAAGGCTGTTCTTGTGGAATTGGCAAAGGGATATTTGGAAGCGCATAGAGGGCTATGGTGAAAAAGGAAATATCTTCCGTTCAAAACTGGAAAGAAACTTTCTGAGAAACTGCTCTGTGTTCTGTTAATTCATCTCACAGAGTTACATCTTTCCCTTCAAGAAGCCTTTCGCTAAGGCTGTTCTTGTGGAATTGGCAAAGGGATATTTGGAACCACATAGAGGGCTATGGTGAAAAAGGAAATATCTTCCGTTCAAAACTGGAAAGAAGCTTTCTGAGAAACTGCTCTGTGTTCTGTTAATTCATATCACCGAGTTACATCTTTCCCTTCAAAAAGCCTTTCGCTAAGGCTGTTCTTGTGGAATTGGCAAAGGGATATTTGGAGGCCCATAGAGGGCTATGGTGAAAAAGGAAATATCTTCCGTTCAAAACTGGAAAGAAGCTTTCTGAGAAACTGCTCTGTGTTCTGTTAATTCATCTCACAGAGTTACATCTTTCCCTATAAGAAGCCTTTCGCTAAGGCTGTTCTTGTGGAATTGGCAAAGGGATATTTGGAAGCCCTTAGAGGGCTATGGTAAAAAAGGAAATATCTTCCGTTCAAAACTGGAAAGAAGCTTTCTGAGAAACTGCTCTGTGTTCTGTTAATTCATCTCACAGAGTTACATCTTTCACTTCAAGAAGCCTTTCGCTAAGGCTGTTCTTGTGGAATTGGCAAAGGGATATTTGGAAGAACATAGAGGACTAAGGTGAAAAAGAAAATATCTTCCGTTCAAAACTGGAAAGAAGCTTTCTGAGAAACTGCTCTGTGTTCTGTTAATTCATCTCACAGAGTTACATCTTTCCCTTCAAGAAGCCTTTCGCTAAGGCCGTTCTTGTGGAATTGGCAAAGGGATATTTGGAAGCCCATAGAGGGCTATGGTGAAAAAGGAAATATCTTCCGTTCAAAACTGGAAAGAAGCTTTCTGAGAAACTGCTCTGTGTTCTGTTAATTCATCTCACCGAGTTACATCTTTCCCTTCAAGAAGCCTTTCGCTAAGGCTGTTCTTGAGGAATTGGCAAAGGGATATTTGGAAGCCCATAGAGGGCTATGGTGAAAAAGGAAATATCTTCCGTTCAAAACTGGAAAGAAGCTTTCGGAGAAACTGCTCTGTGTTCTGTTAATTCATCTCACCGAGTTACATCTTTCCCTGCAAGAAGCCTTTCGCTAAGGCTGTTCTTGTGGAATTGGCAAAGGGATATTTGGAAGCCCATAGAGGCCTATGGTGAAAAAGGAAATATCTTCCGTTGAAAACTGGAAAGAAGCTTTCTGAGAAACTGCTCTGTGTTCTGTTAATTCATCTCACAGAGTTACATCTTTCCCTTCAAGAAGCCTTTCGCTAAGGCTGTTGTTGTGGAATTGGCAAAGTGATATTTGGAAGTCCATAGAGGGCTATGGTGAAAAAGGAAATATCTTCCGTTCAAAAGTGGAAAGAAGCTTTCTGAGAAACTACTCTGTGTTCTGTTAATTCATCTCACAGAGTTACATCTTTTCCTTCAAGAAGCCTTTCGCTAAGGCTGTTCTTGTGGAATTGGCAAAGGGATATTTGGAAGCCCATAGAGGCCAATGGGAAAAGTAAATATCTTCCATTCAAAACTGGAAAGAAGCTTTCTGAGAAACTGCTCTGTGTTCTGTTAATTCATCTCACCGAGTTACATCTTTCCCTTCAAGAAGCCTTTCGCTAAGGCTGTTCTTGTGGAATTGGCAAAGGGATATTTGGAGGCCCATAGAGGGCTATGGTGAAAAAGGAAATATCTTCCGTTCAAAACTGGAAAGAAGCTTTCTGAGAAACTGCTCTGTGTTCTGTTAATTCATCTGACAGAGTTACATCTTTCACTTCAAGAAGCCTTTCGCTAAGGCTGTTCTTGTGGAATTGGCAAAGGGATATTTGGAAGCACATAGAGGGCTAAGGTGAAAAAGGAAATATCTTCCGTTCAAAACTGGAAAGAATCTTTCTGAGAAACTGCTCTGTGTTCTGTTAATTCATCTCACAGAGTTACATCTTTCCCTTCAAAAGCCTTTCGCTAAGGCTGTTCTTGTGGAATTGGCAAAGGGATATTTGGAAGCCCATAGAGGGCTACGGTGAAAAAGGAAATATCTTCCGTTCAAAACTGCAAAGAAGCTTTCTGAGAAACTGCTCTGTGTTCTGTTAATTCATCTCACAGAGTTACATCTTTCCCTTCAAGAAGCCTTTTTCTAATGCTGTTCTTGTGGAATTGGCAAAGGGATACTTGGAAGCCCATAGAGGGCTATGTTGAAAAGGAATATCTCCCGTTCAAAACTGGAAAGAAGCTTTCTGAGAAACTGCTCTGTGTTCTGTTAATTCATCTCAGAGAGTTACATCTTTCCCTTCAAGAAGCCTTTCGCTAAGGCTGTTCTTGCGGAATAGGCAAAGGGATATTTGGAAGCCCATAGAGGGCTACGGTGAAAAAGGAAATATCTTCCGTTCAAAACTGGAAAGAAACTTTCTGAGAAACTGCTCTGTGTTCTGTTAATTCATCTCACAGAGTTACATCTTTCCCTTCAAGAAGCCTTTTGCTAATGCTGTTCTTGTGGAATTGGCAAAGGGATACTTGGAAGCCCATAGAGGGCTATGTTGAAAAAGGGAATATCTCCCGTTCAAAACTGGAAAGAAGCTTTCTGAGAAACTGCTCTGTGTTCTGTTAGTTCATCTCACAGAGTTACATCTTTCCCTTCAAGAAGCCTTTTGCTAAAGCTGTTCTTGTGGAATTGGCAAAGGGATATTTGGAAGCCCATAGAGGGCTATGGTGAAAAAGGAAATATCTTCCGTTCAAAACTGGAAAGAAGCTTTCTGAGAAACTGCTCTGTGTTCTGTTAATTCATCTCACAGAGTTACATCTTTCCCTTCAAGAAGCCTTTCGCTAAGGCTATTCTTGTGGAATTGGCAAAGGGATATTTGGAAGCCCATAGAGGGCTATGGTGAAGAAGGAAATACCTTCCGATCAAAACTGGAAAGAAGCTTTCTGAGAAACTGCTCTGTGTTCTGTTAATTCATCTCACAGAGTTACATCTTTCAGTTCAAGAAGCCTTTCGCTAAGGCTGTTCTTGTGGAATTGGCAAAGGGATATTTGAAAGCCCTTAGAGGGCTATGGTGAAAAAGGAAATATCTCCCGTTCAAAACTGGAAAGAAGCTTTCTGAGAAACTGCTCTGTGTTCTGTTAATTCATCTCACAGAGTTACATCTTTCCCTTCAAGAAGCCTTTTGCTAAAGCTGTTCTTGTGGTATTGGCAAAGGGATATTTGGAAGCCCATAGAGGGCTATGGTGAAAAAGGAAATATCTTCCGTTCAAAACTGGAAAGTAGCTTTCTGAGAAACTGCTCTGTGTTCTGTTCATTCATCTCACAGAGTTACATGTTTCCCTTCCAGAAGCCTTTCGCTAAGGCTGTTCTTGTGGAATTGGCAAAGGGATATTTGGAAGCCCATAGAGGGCTACGGTGAAAAAGGAAATATCTTCCGTTCAAAACTGGAAAGAAGCTTCCTGAGAAACTGCTCTGTGTTCTGTTAATTCATCTCACAGAGTTACATCTTTCCCTTCAAGAAGCCTTTCGCTAAGGCTGTTCTTGTGGAATTCGCAAAGGGATATTCGGAAGCCCATAGTGGGCTACGGTGAAAAAGGAAATATCCTCCGTTCAAAACTGGAAAGAAGCTTTCTGAGAAACTGCTCTGTGTTCTGTTAATTCATCTCACAGAGTTACATCTTTCACTTCAAGAAGCCTTTCGCTAAGGCTGTTCTTGAGGAATTGGCAAAGGTGATATTTGGAAGCACATAGAGGGCTATGGTGAAAAAGGAAATATCTTCCGTTCAAAACTGGAAAGAAGCTTTCTGTGAAACTGCTCTGTGTTCTGTTAATTCATCTCACAGAGTTACATCTTTCACTTCAAGAAGCGTTTCGCTAAGGCTGTTCTTGTGGAATTGGCAAAGGGATATTTGGAAGTACATAGAGGGCTATGGTGAAAAAGGAAATATCTACCGTTCAAAACTGGAAAGAATCTTTCTGAGAAACTGCTCTGTGTTCTGTTAATTCATCTCACCGAGTTACATCTTTCCCTTCAAGAAGCCTTTCGCTAAGGCTGTTCTTGTGGAATTGGCAAAGGGATATTTGGAAGCCCATAGAGGGCTATGGTGAAGAAGGAAATACCTTCCGTTCAAAACTGGAAAGAAACTTTCTGAGAAACTGCTCTGTGTTCTGTTAATTCATCTCACAGAGTTACATCTTTCCCTTCAAGAAGCCTTTCGCTAAGGCTGTTCTTGTGGAATTTGCAAAGGGATATTTGGAAGCCCTGAGGGCTATGGTGAAAAAGGAAATATCTTCCGTTCAAAACTGGAAAGAAGCTTTCTGAGAAACTGCGCTGTGTTCTGTTAATTCATCTCACGGAGTTACATCTTTCCCTTCAAGAAGCCTTTCGCTAAGGCTGTTCTTGTGGAATTGGCAAAGGGATATTTGGAAGCCCATAGAGGGCTACGGTGAAAAAGGAAATATCCTCCGTTCAAAACTGGAAAGAAGCTTTCTGAGAAACTGCTCTGTGTTCTCTTAATTCTTCTCACAGAGCTACAACTTTCCCTTCAAGAAGCCTTTCGCTAAGGCTGTTCTTGTGGAATTGGCAAAGGGATATTTGGAACCACATAGAGGGCAATGGTGAAAAAGGAAATATCTTCCGTTCAAAACTGGAAAGAAGCTTTCTGAGAAACTGCTCTGTGTTCTGTTAATTCATCTCACCGAGTTACATCTTTCCCTTCAAGAAGCCTTTCGCTAAGGCTGTTCTTGTGGAATTGGCAAAGGGATATTTGGAAGCCCATAGAGGGCTATGGTGAAAAAGGAAATATCTTCCGTTCAAAACTGGAAAGAAGCTTTCTGAGAAACTGCTCTGTGTTCTGTTAATTCATCTCACAGAGTTACATCTTTCCCTTCAAGAAGCCTTTCGCTAAGGCTGTTCTTGGGGAATTTGCAAAGGGATATTTGGAAGCCCTGAGGGCTATGGTGAAAAAGGAAATATCTTCCGTTCAAAACTGGAAAGAAGCTTTCTGAGAAACTGCTCTGTATTCTGTTCATTCATCTCACAGAGTTACATCTTTCCCTTCAAGAAGCCTTTCGCTAAGGCTGTTGTTGTGGAATTGGCAAAGGGATATTTGGAAGCCCATAGAGGGCTACGGTGAAAAAGGAAATATCCTCCGTTCAAAACTGGAAAGAAGCTTTCTGAGAAACTGCTCTGTGTTCTCTTAATTCTTCTCACAGAGCTACATCTTTCCCTTCAAGAAGCCTTTCGCTAAGGCTGTTCTTGTGGAATTCGCAAAGGGATATTTGGAAGCCAATAGAGGGCTATGGTGAAAAAGGAAATATCTTCCGTTCAAAACCGGAAAGAAGCTTTCTGAGAAACTGCTCTGTGTTCTGTTAATTCATCTCACAGTGTTACATCTTTCCCTTCAAAAAGCCTTTCGCTAAGGCTATTCTTGTGGAATTGGCAAAGGGATATTTGGAAGCCCATAGAGGGCTATGGTGAAAAAGGAAATATCTTCCGTTCAAAACTGGAAAGAAGCTTTCTGAGAAACTTCTCTGTGTTCTCTTAATTCATCTCACAGAGTTACATCTTTCCCTTCAAGAAGCCTTTCGCTAAGGCTGTTCTTGTGGAATTGGCAAAGGCATATTTGGAAGCCCATAAAGGGCTATGGTGAAAAAGGAAATATCTTCCGTGCAAAAGTGGAAAGAAGCTTTCGGAGAAACTGCTCTGTGTTCTGTTAATTCATCTCACAGAGTTACATCTTTCCCTTCAACAAGCCTTTCGCTAAGGCTGTTCTTGTGGAATTGGCAAAGGGATATTTGGAAGCCCTTAGAGGGCAATGGTGAAAAAGGAAGTATCTTTCGTTCAAAACTGGCAAGAAGCTTTCTGAGAAACTGCTCTGTGTTCTGTTAATTCATCTCACAGAGTTACATCTTTCCCTTCCAGAAGCCTTTCGCTAAGGCTGTTCTTGTGGAATTGGCAAAGGGATATTTGGAAGCCCATAGAGGGCTATGGTGAAAAAGAAAATATCTTCCGTTGCAAACTGGAAAGAAGCTTTCTGAGAAACTGCTCTGTGTTCTGTTAATTCATCTCACTGAGTTACATCTTTCCCTTCAAGAAGCCTTTCGCTAAGGCTGTTCTTGGGGAATTGGCAAAGGGATATTTGGAAGCCCATAGAGGGCTATGGTGAAAAAGGAAATATCTTCCGTTCAAAACTGGAAGGAAGCTTTCTGAGAAACTGCTCTGTGTTCTGTTAATTCATCTCACTGAGTTACATCTTTCCCTTCAAGAAGCCTTTCGCTAAGGCTGTTCTTGTGGAATTGGCAAAGGGATATTTGGAAGCCCATAGAGGGCTATGGTGAAAAAGGAAATATCTTCCGTTCAAAACTGGAAAGAAGCTTTCGGAGAAACTGCTCTGTGTTCTGTTAATTCATCTCACAGAGTTACATCTTTCCCTTCAAGAAGCCTTTCGCTAAGGCTGTTCTTGTGGAATTGGCAAAGGGATATTTGGAAGCCCATGGAGGGCTATGGTGAAAAAGGAAATATCTTCCGTTCAAAACTGGAAAGAAGCTTTCTGAGAAACTGCTCTGTGTTCTGTTAATTCATCTCACAGAGTTACATCCTTCCCGTCAACAAGCCTTTCGCTAAGGCTGTTCTTGAGGAATTGGCAAAGGGATATTTGGAAGCCCATAGAGGGCTACGGTGAAAAAGGAAATATCCTCCGTTCAAAACTGGAAAGAAGCTTTCTGAGAAACTGCTCTGTGTTCTCTTAATTCTTCTCACAGAGCTACAACTTTCCCTTCAAGAAGCCTTTCGCTAAGGCTGTTCTTGTGGAACTCGCAAAGGGATATTTGGAATCCCATAGAGGGCTATGGTGAAAAAGGAAATATCTTCCGTTCAAAACTGGAAAGAAGCTTTCTGAGAAACTGCTCTGTGTTCTGTTAATTCATCTCACAGAGTTACATCTTTCCCTTCAAAAAGCCTTTCGCTAAGGCTAATCTTGTGGAATTGGCAAAGGGATATTTGGAAGCCCGTAGAGGGCTATGGTGAAAAAGGAAATATCTTCCGTTCAAAACTGGAAAGAAGCTTTCTGAGAAGCTTCTCTGTGTTCTCTTAATTCATCTCACAGAGTTACATCTTTCCCTTCAAGAAGCCTTTCGCTAAGGCTGTTCTTGTGAAATTGGCAAAGGGATATTTGGAAGCCCATAAAGGGCTATGGTGAAAAAGGAAATATCTTCCGTTCAAAAGTGGAAAGAAGCTTTCGGAGAAACTGCTCTGTGTTCTGTTAATTCATCTCACAGAGTTACATCTTTCCCTTCAAGAAGCCTTTCGCTAAGGCTGTTCTTGTGGAATTGGCAAAGGGATATTTGGAAGCCCTTAGAGGCCTATGTTGAAAAAGGAAGTATCTTCCGTTCAAAACTGGAAAGAAGCATTCTGAGAAACTGCTCTGTGTTCTGTTCATTCATCTCACAGAGTTACATGTTTCCCTTCAAGAAGCCTTTCGCTAAGGCTGTTCTTGTGGAATTGGGAAAGGGATATTTGGAAGCCCTTAGAGGGCTATGGTGAAAAAGGAAATATCTTCCGTTGAAAACTGGAAAAAGCTTTCTGAGAAACTGCTCTGTGTTCTGTTAATTCATCTCACAGAGTTACATCTTTCCCTTCAAGAAGCCTTTCGCTAAGGCTGTTCTTGGGGAATTGGCAAAGTGATATTTGGAAGCCCATAGAGGGCTATGGTGAAAAAGGAAATATCTTCCGTTCAAAACTGCAAAGAAGCTTTCTGAGAAACTGATCTGTGTTCTGTTAATTCATCTCACAGAGTTACATCTTTCACTTCAAGAAGCCTTTCGCTAAGAGTGTTCTTGTGGTATTGGCAAAGGGATATTTGGAAGCCCAAAGAGGGCTATGGTGAAAAAGGAAGTATCTTTCGTTCAAAACTGGCAAGAAGCTTTCTGAGAAACTGCTCTGTGTTCTGTTAATTCATCTCACAGAGTTACATCTTTCCCTTCCAGAAGCCTTTCGCTAAGGCTGTTCTTGTGGAATTGGCAAAGGGATATTTGGAAGCCCATAGAGGGCTATGGTGAAAAAGGAAATATCTTCCGTTCCAAACTGGAAACAAGCTTTCTGAGAAACTGCTCTGTGTTCTGTTAATTCATCTCACCGAGTTACATCTTTCCCATCCATAAGCCTTTCGCTAAGGCTGTTCTTGTGGAATTGGCAAAGGGATATTTGGAAGCCCATAGAGGGCTATGGTGAAAAAGGAAAT
Organism: Chlorocebus sabaeus; assembly: GCF_047675955.1. NCBI lineage: Eukaryota > Metazoa > Chordata > Mammalia > Primates > Cercopithecidae > Chlorocebus > Chlorocebus sabaeus. The sequence continues at coordinate 35,733,307 of NC_132908.1, forward strand.
AACTTCCGTTCAAAACTGGAAAGAAGCTTTCTGAGAAACTGCTCTGTGTTCTCTTCATTCATCTCACAGAGTTACATCTTTCCCTTGAAGAAGCCTTTCGCAAAGGCTGTTCTTGTGGAATTGGCAAAGGGATATTTGGAAGCCCATAGAGGGCTATGGTGAAAAAGGAAATATCTTCCGTTCATAAGTGGAAAGAAGCTTTCTGAGAAACTGCTCTGTGTTCTCTTAATTCGTCTCACAGAGTTACATCTTTCCCTTCAAGAAGCCTTTCGCTAAGGCTGTTCTTGTGGAATTGGCAAAGGGATATTTGGAAGCCCATAGAGGGCTATGGTGAAAAAGGAAATATCTTCCATTCAATACTGGAAAGAAGCTTTCTGAGAAACTGCTCTGTGTTCTGTTAATTCATCTCACCGAGTTACATCTTTCCCTTCAAGAAGCCTTTCGCTAAGGCTGTTCTTGTGGAATTGGCAAAGGGATATTTGGAACCCCATAGAGGCCTATGGTGAAAAAGGAATTATCTTCCGTTCAAAACTGGAAAGAAGCTTTCTGAGAAACTGCTCTGTGTTCTGTTAATTCATCTCACAGAGTTACATCTTTCCCTTCAAGAAGCCTTTCGCTAAGGCTATTCTTGTGGAATTGGCAAAGGGATATTTGGAAGCCCATAGAGGGCTATGGTGAAGAAGGAAATACCTTCCGTTCAAAACTGGAAAGAAGCTTTCTGAGAAACTGCTCTGTGTTCTGTTAATTCATCTCACAGAGTTACATCTTTCCCTTCAAGAAGCCTTTCGCTAAGGCTGTTCTTGTGGAATTTGCAAAGGGATATTTGGAAGCCCTGAGGGCTATGGTGAAAAAGGAAATATCTTCCGTTCAAAACTGGAAAGAAGCTTTCTGAGAAACTGCGCTGTGTTCTGTTAATTCATCTCACGGAGTTACATCTTTCCCTTCAAGAAGCCTTTCGCTAAGGCTGTTCTTGTGGAATTGGCAAAGGGATATTTGGAAGCCCATAGAGGGCTACGGTGAAAAAGGAAATATCCTCCGTTCAAAACTGGAAAGAAGCTTTCTGAGAAACTGCTTTGTGTTCTCTTAATTCTTCTCACAGAGCTACATCTTTCCCTTCAAGAAGCCTTTCGCTAAGGCTGTTCTTGTGGAATTGGCAAAGGGATATTTGGAACCACATAGAGGGCTATGGTGAAAAAGGAAATATCTTCCGTTCAAAACTGGAAAGAAGCTTTCTGAGAAACTGCTCTGTGTTCTGTTAATTCATCTCACCGAGTTACATCTTTCCCTTCAAGAAGCCTTTCGCTAAGGCTGTTCTTGTGGAATTGGCAAAGGGATATTTGGAAGCCGATAGAGGGCTATGGAGAAAAAGGAAATATCTTCCGTTCAAAACTGGAAAGAAGCTTTCTGAGAAACTGCTCTGTGTTCTGTTAATTCATTTCACAGAGTTACATCTTTCCCTTCAAGAAGCCTTTCGCTAAGGCTGTTCTTGGGGAATTTGCAAAGGGATATTTGGAAGCCCTGAGGGCTATGGTGAAAAAGGAAATATCTTCCGTTCAAAACTGGAAAAAAGCTTTCTGAGAAACTGCTCTGTATTCTGTTCATTCATCTCACAGAGTTACATCTTTCCCTTCAAGAAGCCTTTCGCTAAGGCTGTTGTTGTGGAATTGGCAAAGGGATATTTGGAAGCCCATAGAGGGCTACGGTGAAAAAGGAAATATCCTCCGTTCAAAACTGGAAAGAAGCTTTCTGAGAAACTGCTCTGTGTTCTCTTAATTCTTCTCACAGAGCTACATCTTTCCCTTCAAGAAGCCTTTCGCTAAGGCTGTTCTTGTGGAATTCGCAAAGGGATATTTGGAAGCCCATAGAGGGCTATGGTGAAAAAGGAAATATCTTCCGTTCAAAACCGGAAAGAAGCTTTCTGAGAAACTGCTCTGTGTTCTGTTAATTCATCTCACAGTGTTACATCTTTCCCTTCAAAAAGCCTTTCGGTAAGGCTATTCTTGTGGAATTGGCAAAGGGATATTTGGAAGCCCATAGAGGGCTATGGTGAAAAAGGAAATATCTTCCGTTCAAAACTGGAAAGAAGCTTTCTGAGAAACTTCTCTGTGTTCTCTTAATTCATCTCACAGAGTTACATCTTTCCCTTCAAGAAGCCTTTCGCTAAGGCTGTTCTTGTGGAATTGGCAAAGGGATATTTGGAAGCCCATAAAGGGCTATGGTGAAAAAGGAATTATCTTCCGTGCAAAAGTGGAAAGAAGCTTTCGGAGAAACTGCTCTGTGTTCTGTTAATTCATCTCACAGCGTTACATCTTTCCCTTCAACAAGCCTTTCGCTAAGGCTGTTCTTGTGGAATTGGCAAAGGGATATTTGGAAGCCTTTAGAGGGCAATGGTGAAAAAGGAAGTATCTTTCGTTCAAAACTGGCAAGAAGCTTTCTGAGAAACTGCTCTGTGTTCTGTTAATTCATCTCACAGAGTTACATCTTTCCCTTCCAGAAGCCTTTCGCTAAGGCTGTTCTTGTGGAATTGGCAAAGGGATATTTGGAAGCCCATAGAGGGCTATGGTGAAAAAGGAAATATCTTCCGTCCAAACTGGAAAGAAGCTTTCTGAGAAACTGCTCTGTGTTCTGTTAATTCATCTCACCGAGTTACATCTTTCCCTTCAAGAAGCCTTTCGCTAAGGCTGTTGTTGTGGAATTGGCAAAGGGATATTTGGAAGCCCATAGAGGGCTATGGTGAAAAAGGAAATATCTTCCGTTCAAAACTGGAAAGAAGCTTTCTGAGAAACTGCTCTGTGTTCTGTTCATTCATCTCACAGAATTACATCTTTCCCTTCAAGAAGCCTTTCGCTAAGGCTGTTCTTGTGGAATTGGCAAAGGGATATTTGGAAGCCCATAGAGGGCTATGGTGAAAAAGGAAATATCTTCCGTTCAAAACTGGAAAGAAGCTTTCTGAGAAACTGCTTTGTGTTCTCTTAATTCATCTCACAGAGTTACATCTTTCCCTTCAAGAAGCCTTTCGCTAAGGCTGTTCTTGTGGAATTGGCACAGGGATATTTGGAAGCCCATAGAGGGCTATGGTGAAAAAGGAAATATCTTCCGTTCAAAACTGGAAAGAAGCTTTCTGAGAAACTGCTCTGTGTTCTGTTAATTCATCTCACAGAGTTACATCTTTCCATTCAAGAAGCCTTTCGCTAAGGCTGTTCTTGTGGAATTTGCAAAGGGATATTTGGAAGCCCTGAGGGCTATGGTGAAAAAGGAAATATCTTCCGTTCAAAACAGGAAAGAAGCTTTCTGAGAAACTGCTCTGTGTTCTGTTCATTCATCTCACAGAGTTACATCTTTCCCTTCAAGAAGCCTTTCGCTAAGGCTGTTCTTGTGGAATTGGCAAAGGGATATTTGGAAGCCCATAGAGGGCTACGGTGAAAAAGGAAATATCCTCCGTTCAAAACTGGAAAGAAGCTTTCTGAGAAACTGCTCTGTGTTCTCTTAATTCTTCTCACAGAGCTACATCTTTCCCTTCAAGAAGCCTTTCGCTAAGGCTCTTCTTGTGGAACTCGCAAAGGGATATTTGGAATCCCATAGAGGGCTATGGTGAAAAAGGAAATATCTTCCGTTCAAAACTGGAAAGAAGCTTTCTGAGAAACTGCTCTGTGTTCTGTTAATTCATCTCACAGAGTTACATCTTTCCCTTCAAAAAGCCTTTCGCTAAGGCTATTCTTGTGGAATTGGCAAAGGGATATTTGGAAGCCCATAGAGGGCTACGGTGAAAAAGGAAATATCTTCCGTTCAAAACTGGAAAGAAGCTTTCTGAGAAGCTTCTCTGTGTTCTCTTAATTCATCTCCCAGAGTTACATCTTTCCCTTCAAGAAGCCTTTCGCTAAGGCTGTTCTTGTGAAATTGGCAAAGGGATATTTGGAAGCCCATAAAGGGCTATGGTGAAAAAGGAAATATCTTCCGTTCAAAAGTGGAAAGAAGCTTTCGGAGAAACTGCTCTGTGTTCTGGTAATTCATCTCACAAAGTTACATCTTTCCCTTCAAGAAGCCTTTCGCTAAGGCTGTTCTTGTGGAATTGGCAAAGGGATATTTGGAAGCCCTTAGAGGCCTATGTTGAAAAAGGAAGTATCTTCCGTTCAAAACTGGAAAGAAGCATTCTGAGAAACTGCTCTGTGTTCTGTTCATTCATCTCACAGAGTTACATGTTTCCCTTCAAGAAGCCTTTCGCTAAGGCTGTTCTCTTGGAATTGGCAAAGGGATATTTGGAAGCCCTTAGAGGGCTATGGTGAAAAAGGAAATATCTTCCGTTGAAAACTGGAAAAAGCTTTCTGAGAAACTGCTCTGTGTTCTGTTAATTCATCTCACAGAGTTACATCTTTCCCTTCAAGAAGCCTTTCGCTAAGGCTGTTCTTGGGGAATTGGCAAAGTGATATTTGGAAGCCCATAGAGGGCTATGGTGAAAAAGGAAATATCTTCCGTTCAAAACTGCAAAGAAGCTTTCTGAGAAACTGATCTGTGTTCTGTTAATTCATCTCACAGAGTTATATCTTTCACTTCAAGAAGCCTTTCGCTAAGAGTGTTCTTGTGGTATTGGCAAAGGGATATTTGGAAGCCCAAAGAGGGCTATGGTGAAAAAGGAAGTATCTTTCGTTCAAAACTGGCAAGAAGCTTTCTGAGAAACTGCTCTGTGTTCTGTTAATTCATCTCACAGAGTTACATCTTTCCCTTCCAGAAGCCTTTCGCTAAGGCTGTTCTTGTGGAATTGGCAAAGGGATATTTGGAAGCCCATAGAGGGCTATGGTGAGAAAGGAAATATCTTCCGTTCCAAACAGGAAACAAGCTTTCTGAGAAACTGCTCTGTGTTCTGTTAATTCATCTCACCGAGTTACATCTTTCCCATCCATAAGCCTTTCGCTAAGGCTGTTCTTGTGGAATTGGCAAAGGGATATTTGGAAGCCCATAGAGGGCTATGGTGAAAAAGGAAATAACTTCCGTTCAAAACTGGAAAGAAGCTTTCTGAGAAACTGCTCTGTGTTCTCTTCATTCATCTCACAGAGTTACATCTTTCCCTTGAAGAAGCCTTTCGCAAAGGCTGTTCTTGTGGAATTGGCAAAGGGATATTTGGAAGCCCATAGAGGGCTATGGTGAAAAAGGAAATATCTTCCGTTCATAAGTGGAAAGAAGCTTTCTGAGAAACTGCTCTGTGTTCTCTTAATTCGTCTCACAGAGTTACATCTTTCCCTTCAAGAAGCCTTTCGCTAAGGCTGTTCTTGTGGAATTGGCAAAGGGATATTTGGAAGCCCATAGAGGGCTATGGTGAAAAAGGAAATATCTTCCATTCAATACTGGAAAGAAGCTTTCTGAGAAACTGCTCTGTGTTCTGTTAATTCATCTCACCGAGTTACATCTTTCCCTTCAAGAAGCCTTTCGCTAAGGCTGTTCTTGTGGAATTGGCAAAGGGATATTTGGAACCCCATAGAGGCCTATGGTGAAAAAGGAATTATCTTCCGTTCAAAACTGGAAAGAAGCTTTCTGAGAAACTGCTCTGTGTTCTGTTCATTCATCTCACAGAGTTACATCTTTCCCTTCAAGAAGCTTTTCGCTAAGGCTGTTCTTGTGGAATTGGCAAAGGGATATTTGGAAGCCCATTGAGGGCTATGGTGAAAAAGGAAATATCTTCCGTTCAAAACTGGAAAGAAGCTTTCTGAGAAACTGCTCTGTGTTCTGTTAATTCATCTCACCGAGTTACATCTTTCCCTTCAAGAAGCCTTTCGCTAAGGCTGTTCTTGTGGAATTGGCAAAGGGATATTTGGAAGCCCTGAGGGCTATGGTGAAAAAGGAAATATCTTCCGATGAAAACTGAAAAGAAGCTTTCTGAGAAACTGCTCTGTGTTCTGTTCATTCATCTCACAGAGTTACATCTTTCCCTTCAAGAAGCCTTTCGCTAAGGCTGTTCTTGTGGAATTGGCAAAGGGATATTTGGAAGCCCATAGAGGGCTACAGTGAAAAAGGAAATATCCTCCGTTCAAAACTGGAAAGAAGCTTTCTGAGAAACTGCTCTGTGTTCTCTTAATTCTTCTCACAGAGCTACATCTTTCCCTTCAAGAAGCCTTTCGCTGAGGCTGTTCTTGTGGAATTGGCAAAGGGATATTTGGAAGCCCATAGAGGGCTATGGTGAAAAAGGAAATATCTTCCGTTCAAAACTGGAAAGAAGCTTTCTGAGAAACTGCTCTGTGTTCTGTTAATTCATCTCACAGAGTTACGTCTTTCCCTTCCAGAAGCCTTTCGCTAAGGCTGTTCTTGTGGAATTGGCAAAGGGATATTTGGAAGCCCATAGAGGGCTATGGTGAAAAAGGAAATATCTTCCTTTCAAAATTGGAAAGAAGCTTTCTGAGAAACTGCTCTGTGTTCTGTTAATTCATCTCACAGGGTTACATCTTTCCCTTCAAGAAGCCTTTCGCTATGGCTGTTCTTGTGGAATTGCCAAAGTGATATTTGGAATCCCATAGAGCCCTATGGTGAAAAAGGAAATATCTTCCGTTAAAAACTGGAAAGAAGCTTTCTGAGAAACTGCTCTGTGTTCTGTTCATTCATCTCACAGAGTTACATCTTTCCCTTCAAGAAGCCTTTCGCTAAGGCTGTTCTTGTGGAATTGGCAAAGGGATATTTGGAAGCCCATAGAGGGCTACGGGGAAAGAGGAAATATCTTCCGTTCAAAACTGGAAAGAAGCTTTCTGAGAAACTGCTCTGTGTTCTGTTAATTCATCTCACAGAGTTACATCTTTTCCTTCAAGAAGCCTTTCTCTAAGGCTGTTCTTGTGGAATTGGCAAAGGGATACTTGGAACCACATAGAGGCCAATGGGAAAAGGAAATATCTTCCGTTCAAAACTGGAAAGAAGCTTTCTGAGAAACTGCTCTGTGTTCTGTTCATTCATCTCACAGAGTTACATCTTTCCTTTCCAGAAGCCTTTCGCTAAGGCTGTTCTTGTGGAATTGGCAAAGGGATATTTGGAAGCGCATAGAGGGCTATGGTGAAAAAGGAAATATCTTCCGTTCAAAACTGGAAAGAAACTTTCTGAGAAACTGCTCTGTGTTCTGTTAATTCATCTCACAGAGTTACATCTTTCCCTTCAAGAAGCCTTTCGCTAAGGCTGTTCTTGTGGAATTGGCAAAGGGATATTTGGAACCACATAGAGGGCTATGGTGAAAAAGGAAATATCTTCCGTTCAAAACTGGAAAGAAGCTTTCTGAGAAACTGCTCTGTGTTCTGTTAATTCATATCACCGAGTTACATCTTTCCCTTCAAAAAGCCTTTCGCTAAGGCTGTTCTTGTGGAATTGGCAAAGGGATATTTGGAGGCCCATAGAGGGCTATGGTGAAAAAGGAAATATCTTCCGTTCAAAACTGGAAAGAAGCTTTCTGAGAAACTGCTCTGTGTTCTGTTAATTCATCTCACAGAGTTACATCTTTCCCTATAAGAAGCCTTTCGCTAAGGCTGTTCTTGTGGAATTGGCAAAGGGATATTTGGAAGCCCTTAGAGGGCTATGGTAAAAAAGGAAATATCTTCCGTTCAAAACTGGAAAGAAGCTTTCTGAGAAACTGCTCTGTGTTCTGTTAATTCATCTCACAGAGTTACATCTTTCACTTCAAGAAGCCTTTCGCTAAGGCTGTTCTTGTGGAATTGGCAAAGGGATATTTGGAAGAACATAGAGGACTAAGGTGAAAAAGAAAATATCTTCCGTTCAAAACTGGAAAGAAGCTTTCTGAGAAACTGCTCTGTGTTCTGTTAATTCATCTCACAGAGTTACATCTTTCCCTTCAAGAAGCCTTTCGCTAAGGCCGTTCTTGTGGAATTGGCAAAGGGATATTTGGAAGCCCATAGAGGGCTATGGTGAAAAAGGAAATATCTTCCGTTCAAAACTGGAAAGAAGCTTTCTGAGAAACTGCTCTGTGTTCTGTTAATTCATCTCACCGAGTTACATCTTTCCCTTCAAGAAGCCTTTCGCTAAGGCTGTTCTTGAGGAATTGGCAAAGGGATATTTGGAAGCCCATAGAGGGCTATGGTGAAAAAGGAAATATCTTCCGTTCAAAACTGGAAAGAAGCTTTCGGAGAAACTGCTCTGTGTTCTGTTAATTCATCTCACCGAGTTACATCTTTCCCTGCAAGAAGCCTTTCGCTAAGGCTGTTCTTGTGGAATTGGCAAAGGGATATTTGGAAGCCCATAGAGGCCTATGGTGAAAAAGGAAATATCTTCCGTTGAAAACTGGAAAGAAGCTTTCTGAGAAACTGCTCTGTGTTCTGTTAATTCATCTCACAGAGTTACATCTTTCCCTTCAAGAAGCCTTTCGCTAAGGCTGTTGTTGTGGAATTGGCAAAGTGATATTTGGAAGTCCATAGAGGGCTATGGTGAAAAAGGAAATATCTTCCGTTCAAAAGTGGAAAGAAGCTTTCTGAGAAACTACTCTGTGTTCTGTTAATTCATCTCACAGAGTTACATCTTTTCCTTCAAGAAGCCTTTCGCTAAGGCTGTTCTTGTGGAATTGGCAAAGGGATATTTGGAAGCCCATAGAGGCCAATGGGAAAAGTAAATATCTTCCATTCAAAACTGGAAAGAAGCTTTCTGAGAAACTGCTCTGTGTTCTGTTAATTCATCTCACCGAGTTACATCTTTCCCTTCAAGAAGCCTTTCGCTAAGGCTGTTCTTGTGGAATTGGCAAAGGGATATTTGGAGGCCCATAGAGGGCTATGGTGAAAAAGGAAATATCTTCCGTTCAAAACTGGAAAGAAGCTTTCTGAGAAACTGCTCTGTGTTCTGTTAATTCATCTGACAGAGTTACATCTTTCACTTCAAGAAGCCTTTCGCTAAGGCTGTTCTTGTGGAATTGGCAAAGGGATATTTGGAAGCACATAGAGGGCTAAGGTGAAAAAGGAAATATCTTCCGTTCAAAACTGGAAAGAATCTTTCTGAGAAACTGCTCTGTGTTCTGTTAATTCATCTCACAGAGTTACATCTTTCCCTTCAAAAGCCTTTCGCTAAGGCTGTTCTTGTGGAATTGGCAAAGGGATATTTGGAAGCCCATAGAGGGCTACGGTGAAAAAGGAAATATCTTCCGTTCAAAACTGCAAAGAAGCTTTCTGAGAAACTGCTCTGTGTTCTGTTAATTCATCTCACAGAGTTACATCTTTCCCTTCAAGAAGCCTTTTTCTAATGCTGTTCTTGTGGAATTGGCAAAGGGATACTTGGAAGCCCATAGAGGGCTATGTTGAAAAGGAATATCTCCCGTTCAAAACTGGAAAGAAGCTTTCTGAGAAACTGCTCTGTGTTCTGTTAATTCATCTCAGAGAGTTACATCTTTCCCTTCAAGAAGCCTTTCGCTAAGGCTGTTCTTGCGGAATAGGCAAAGGGATATTTGGAAGCCCATAGAGGGCTACGGTGAAAAAGGAAATATCTTCCGTTCAAAACTGGAAAGAAACTTTCTGAGAAACTGCTCTGTGTTCTGTTAATTCATCTCACAGAGTTACATCTTTCCCTTCAAGAAGCCTTTTGCTAATGCTGTTCTTGTGGAATTGGCAAAGGGATACTTGGAAGCCCATAGAGGGCTATGTTGAAAAAGGGAATATCTCCCGTTCAAAACTGGAAAGAAGCTTTCTGAGAAACTGCTCTGTGTTCTGTTAGTTCATCTCACAGAGTTACATCTTTCCCTTCAAGAAGCCTTTTGCTAAAGCTGTTCTTGTGGAATTGGCAAAGGGATATTTGGAAGCCCATAGAGGGCTATGGTGAAAAAGGAAATATCTTCCGTTCAAAACTGGAAAGAAGCTTTCTGAGAAACTGCTCTGTGTTCTGTTAATTCATCTCACAGAGTTACATCTTTCCCTTCAAGAAGCCTTTCGCTAAGGCTATTCTTGTGGAATTGGCAAAGGGATATTTGGAAGCCCATAGAGGGCTATGGTGAAGAAGGAAATACCTTCCGATCAAAACTGGAAAGAAGCTTTCTGAGAAACTGCTCTGTGTTCTGTTAATTCATCTCACAGAGTTACATCTTTCAGTTCAAGAAGCCTTTCGCTAAGGCTGTTCTTGTGGAATTGGCAAAGGGATATTTGAAAGCCCTTAGAGGGCTATGGTGAAAAAGGAAATATCTCCCGTTCAAAACTGGAAAGAAGCTTTCTGAGAAACTGCTCTGTGTTCTGTTAATTCATCTCACAGAGTTACATCTTTCCCTTCAAGAAGCCTTTTGCTAAAGCTGTTCTTGTGGTATTGGCAAAGGGATATTTGGAAGCCCATAGAGGGCTATGGTGAAAAAGGAAATATCTTCCGTTCAAAACTGGAAAGTAGCTTTCTGAGAAACTGCTCTGTGTTCTGTTCATTCATCTCACAGAGTTACATGTTTCCCTTCCAGAAGCCTTTCGCTAAGGCTGTTCTTGTGGAATTGGCAAAGGGATATTTGGAAGCCCATAGAGGGCTACGGTGAAAAAGGAAATATCTTCCGTTCAAAACTGGAAAGAAGCTTCCTGAGAAACTGCTCTGTGTTCTGTTAATTCATCTCACAGAGTTACATCTTTCCCTTCAAGAAGCCTTTCGCTAAGGCTGTTCTTGTGGAATTCGCAAAGGGATATTCGGAAGCCCATAGTGGGCTACGGTGAAAAAGGAAATATCCTCCGTTCAAAACTGGAAAGAAGCTTTCTGAGAAACTGCTCTGTGTTCTGTTAATTCATCTCACAGAGTTACATCTTTCACTTCAAGAAGCCTTTCGCTAAGGCTGTTCTTGAGGAATTGGCAAAGGGATATTTGGAAGCACATAGAGGGCTATGGTGAAAAAGGAAATATCTTCCGTTCAAAACTGGAAAGAAGCTTTCTGTGAAACTGCTCTGTGTTCTGTTAATTCATCTCACAGAGTTACATCTTTCACTTCAAGAAGCGTTTCGCTAAGGCTGTTCTTGTGGAATTGGCAAAGGGATATTTGGAAGTACATAGAGGGCTATGGTGAAAAAGGAAATATCTACCGTTCAAAACTGGAAAGAATCTTTCTGAGAAACTGCTCTGTGTTCTGTTAATTCATCTCACCGAGTTACATCTTTCCCTTCAAGAAGCCTTTCGCTAAGGCTGTTCTTGTGGAATTGGCAAAGGGATATTTGGAAGCCCATAGAGGGCTATGGTGAAGAAGGAAATACCTTCCGTTCAAAACTGGAAAGAAACTTTCTGAGAAACTGCTCTGTGTTCTGTTAATTCATCTCACAGAGTTACATCTTTCAGTTCAAGAAGCCTTTCGCTAAGGCTGTTCTTGTGGAATTGGCAAAGGGATATTTGAAAGCCCATAGAGGGCTATGGTGAAAAAGGAAATATCTATCGTTCAAAACTGGAAAGAAGCTTTCTGAGAAACTGCTCTGTGTTCTGTTAATTCATCTCACAGAGTTACATCTTTCCCTTCAAGAAGCCTTTTGCTAAAGCTGTTCTTGTGGAATTGGCAAAGGGATATTTGGAAGCCCATAGAGGGCTATGGTGAAAAAGGAAATATCTTCCGTTCAAAACTGGAAAGAAGCTTTCTGAGAAACTGCTCTGTGTTCTGTTTATTCATCTCACAGAGTTACATGTTTCCCTTCCAGAAGCCTTTCGCTAAGGCTGTTCTTGTGGAATTGGCAAAGGGATATTTGGAAGCCCATAGAGGGCTACGGTGAAAAAGGAAATATCTTCCGTTCAAAACTGGAAAGAAGCTTTCTGAGAAACTGCTCTGTGTTCTGTTAATTCATCTCACTGAGTTACATCTTTCCCTTCAAGAAGTCTTTCGCTAAGGCTGTTCTTGTGGAATTGGCAAAGGGATATTTGGAAGCCCATAGAGGGCTATGGTGAAAAAGGAAATATCTTCCGTTCAAAACTGGAAAGAAGCTTTCTGAGAAACTTCTCTGTGTTGTGTTAATTCATCTCACAGAGTTACATCTTTCCCTTCAAGAAGCCTTTCGCTAAGGCTATTCTTGTGCAATTGGCAAAGGGATATTTGGAAGCCCATAGAGGGCTATGGTGAAAAAGGAAATATCTTCTGTTCCAAACTGAAAGAAGCTTTCTGAGAAACTGCTCGGTGTTCTGTTAATTCATCTCACAGAGATACATCTTTCCCTTCAAGAATCCTTTCGCTAAGGCGGTTCTTGTGGAATTGGCCAAGGGATATTTGGAATCCCATAGAGGGCTATGGTGAAAAAGGAAGTATCTTCCGTTCAAAACTGGAAAGAAGCTTTCTGAGAAACTGCTCTGTGTTCTGTTAATTCATCTCACAGAGTTACATCTTTCCCTTCAAGAAGCCTTTTTCTAAAGCTGTTATTGTGGAATTGGCAAAGGGATACTTGGAAGCCCATAGAGGGCTATGGTGAAAAAGGAAATATCTTCCGTTCAAAATTGGAAAGAAGCTTTCTGAGAAACTGCACTGTGTTCTGTTAATTCATCTCACAGAGTTACATCTTTCCCTTCAAGAAGCCTTTTGCTAAAGCTGTTCTTGTGGAATTGGCAAAGGGATACTTGAAAGCCCATAGAGGGCTATGGTGAAAAAGGAAATATCTTCCGTTCAAAACTGGAAAGAAGCTTTCTGAGAAACTGCTCTGTGTTCTGTTAATTCATCTCACAGAGTTACATCTTTCCCTTCAAGAAGCCTTTTGCTAAGGCTGTTCTTGTGGAATTGGCAAAGGGATATTTGGAAGCCCATAGAGGGCTATGGTGAGAAAGGAAATATCTTCCGTTCAAAACTGGAAAGAAGCTTTCTGAGAAATTCCTCTGTGTTCTGTTAATTCACCTCACAGAGTTACATCTTTCCCTTCAAGAAGCCTTTCGCTAAGGCTATTCTTTGGGAATTGGATAAGGGATATTTGGAAGCCCATAGAGGGCTATGGTGAAAAAGGAAATATCTTCCGTTGCAAACTGGAAAGAAGCTTTCTGAGAAACTGCTCTGTGTTCTCTTAATTCATCTCACAGAGTTACATCTTTCCCTTCAAGAATACTTTCGCTAAGGCGGTTCTTGTGGAATTGGCAAAGGGATATTTGGAAGCCCATAGAGGGCTATGGTGAAAAAGGAAATATCTTCCGTTCAAAACTGGAAAGAAGCTTTCTGAGAAACTGCTCTGTGTTCTGTTAATTCATCTCACAGAGTTACATCTTTCCCTTCAAGAAGCCTTTTGCTAAAGCTGTTCTTGTGGAATTGGCCAAGGGATACTTGGAAGCCCTTAGAGGGCTAGGGTGAAAAAGGAAATATCTTCCCTTCAAAACTGGAAAGAAGCTTTCTGAGAAACTGCTCTGTGTTCTCTTGATTCATCTCCCAGAATTACATCTTTCCCTTCAAGAAGCCTTTCGCTAAGACTGTTCTTGTGGAATTGGCAAAGGGATATTTGGAAGCCCATAGAGGGCTATGGTGAAAAAGGAAATATCTTCCGTTCAAAAGTGGAAAGATGCTTTCGGAGAAACTGCTCTGTGTTCTGTTAATTCATCTCACAGAGTTACATCTTTCCCTTCAACAAGCCTTTCGCTGACGCTGTTCTTAGGGAATTTGCAAAGTGATATTTGGAAGCCCATAGAGGGCTATGTTGAAAACGGAAATATCTTCCGTTCAAAACTGGAAAGAAGCTTTCTGAGAAACTGCTCTGTGTTCTGTTAATTCATCTCACAGAGTTACATCTTTCCCTTCAAGAAGCCTTTCGCTAAGGCTGTTCTTGTGGAATTGGCAAAGGGATATTTGGAAGCCCAAAGAGGGCTATGGTGAAAAAGGAAATAACTTCCGTTCAAAACTGGAAAGAAGCTTTCTGAGAAACTGCTCTGTGTTCTGTTCATTCATCTCACAGAGTTACATCTTTCCCTTCAAGAAGCCTTTCGCTAAGGCTATTCTTGTGGAATTGGCAAAGGGATATTTGGAAGCCCATAGAGGGCTATGGTGAAAAAGGAAATATCTTCTTTTCAAAACTGGAAAGAAGCTTTCTGAGAAACTGCTCTGTGTTCTGTTAATTCATCTCACAGAGTTACATCTTTCCCTTCAAGAAGCCTTTCGCTAAGGCTGTTCTTGTGGAATTGGCAAAGGGATATTTGGAAGCCCATAGTGGGCTACGGTGAAAAAGGAAATATCCTCCGTTCAAAACTGGAAAGAAGCTTTCTGAGAAACTGCTCTGTGTTCTGTTAATTCATCTCACAGAGTTACATCTTTCCCTTCAAGAAGCCTTTCGCTAAGGCTGTTCTTGTGGAATTGGCAAAGGGATATTTGGAAGCCCATAGACGGCTATGGTGAAAAAGGAAATATCTTCCATCAAAACGGAAAGAAGCTTTCTGAGAAACTGCTCTGTGTTCTGTTAATTCATCTCACAGAGTTACATCTTTCCCTTCAAGAAGACTTTCGCTAAGGCTATTCTTGTGGAATTGGCAAAGGGATATTTGGAAGCCCATAGAGGGCTATGGTGAAAAAGGAAATATCTTCCGTTCCAAACTGAAAGAAGCTTTCTGAGAAACTGCTCGGTGTTCTGTTAATTCATCTCACAGAGTTACATCTTTCCCTTCAAGAAGCCTTTCGCTAAGGCTGTTCTTGTGGAATTGGCAAAGGGATATTTGGAAGCCCATAGAGGGCTATGGTGAAAAAGGAAATAACTTCCGTTCAAAAGTGGAAAGATGCTTTCGGAGAAACTGCTCTGTGTTCTGTTAATTCATCTCACAGAGTTACATCTTTCCCTTCAACAAGCCTTTCGCTGACGCTGTTCTTAGGGAATTGGCAAAGTGATATTTGGAAGCCCATAGAGGGCTATGTTGAAAAAGGAAATATCTTCCGTTCAAAACTGGAAAGAAGCTTTCTCAGAAACTGCTCTGTGTTCTGTTAATTCATCTCACAGAGTTACATCTTTCCCTTCCAGAAGCCTTTCGCTAAGGCTGTTCTTGTGGAATTGGCAAAGGGATATTTGGAAGCCCATAGAGGGCTATGGTGAAAAAGGAAATAACTTCCGTTAAAAACTGGAAAGAAGCTTTCTGAGAAACTGCTCTGTGTTCTCTTCATTCATCTCACAGAGTTACATCTTTCCCTTCAAGAAGCCTTTCGCTAAGGCTGTTGTTGTGGAATTGGCAAAGGGATATTTGGAAGCCCATAGAGGGCTATGGTGAAAAAGGAAATATCTTCGGTTCAAACCTGGAAAGAAGCCTTCTGAGAAACTGCTCTGTGTTCTGTTAATTCATCTCACAGAGTTACATCTTTCCCTTCAAGAAGCCTTTCGCTAAGGCTATTCTTGTGGAATTGGCAAAGGGATATTTGGAAGCCCATAGAGGGCTATGGTGAAAAAGGAAATATCTTCCGTTCAAAACTGGAAAGAAGCATTCTGAGAAACTGCTCTGTGTTCTGTTAATTCATCTCACAGAGTTACATCTTTCCCTTCAAGAATCCTTTCGCTAAGGCGGTTCTTGTGGAATTGGCAAAGGGATATTTGGAAGCCCATAGAGTGCTACGGTGAAAAAGGAAATATCTTCCGTTCAAAACTGGAAAGAAGCTTTCTGAGAAACTGCTCTGTGTTCTGTTAATTCATCTCACAGAGTTACATCTTTCCCTTCAAGAAGCCTTTTGCTAAAGCTGTTCTTGTGGAATGGGCAAAGGGATACTTGGAAACCCATGGAGGGCTATGGTGAAAAAGGAAATATCTTCCGTTGAAAACTGGAAAGAAGCTTTCTGAGAAACTGCTCTGTGTTCTGTTAATTCATCTCACAGAGTTACATCTTTCCCTTCAAGAAGCCTTTCGCTAAGGCTATTCTTGGGGAATTGGATAAGGGATATTTGGAAGCCCATAGAGGGCTATGGTGAAAAAGGAAATATCTTCCGTTCCAAACTGGAAAGAAGCTTTCTGAGTAACTGCTCTCTGTTCTGTTAATTCATCTCACAGAGTTACATCTTTCCCTTCAAGAAGTCTTTCGCTAAGGCTGTTCTTGTGGAATTGGCAAAGGGATATTTGGAAGCCCATAGAGGGCTATGATGAAAAAGGAAATACCTTCCGTTCAAAACTGGAAAGAAGCTTTCTGAGAAACTTCTCTGTGTTCTGTTAATTCATCTCACAGAGTTACATCTTTCCCTTCAAGAAGCCTTTCGCTAAGGCTATTCTTGGGGAATTGGATAAGGAATATTTCGAAGCCCATAGAGGGCTAGGGTGAAAAAGGAAATATCTTCCGTTCCAAACTGGAAAGAAGCTTTCTGAGAGACTGCTCTGTGTTCTGTTAATTCATCTCACAGAGTTACATCTTTCCCTTCAAGAATCCTTTCGCTAAGTCGGTTCTTGTGGAATTGGCAAAGGGATATTTGGAAGCCCATAGAGTGCTACGGTGAAAAAGGAAATATCTTCCGTTCAAAACTGGAAAGAAGCTTTCTGAGAAACTGCTCTGTGTTCTGATAATTCATCTCACAGAGTTACATCTTTCCCTTCAAGAAGCCTTTTGCTAAAGCTGTTCTTGTGGAATGGGCAAAGGGATACTTGGAAACCCATGGAGGGCTATGGTGAAAAAGGAAATATCTTCCGTTCAAAACTGGAAAGAAGCTTTCTGAGAAACTGCTCTGTGTTCTGTTAATTCATCTCACAGAGTTACATCTTTCCCTTCAAGAAGCCTTTTGCTAAAGCTGTTCTTGTGGAATTGGCAAACGGATACTTGGAAGCCCATAGAGGGCTATGGTGAAAAAGGAAATATCTTCCGTTCAAAACTGGAAAGAAGCTTTCTGAGAAACTGCTCTGTGTTCTCTTAATTCATCTCACAGAGTTACATCTTTCCCTTCAAGAAGCCTTTCGCTAAGGCTGTTCTTGTGGAATTGGCAAAGGGATATTTGGAAGCCCATAGAGGGCTATGGTGAAAAAGGAAATATCTTCCGTTCAAAACTGGAAAGAAGCTTTCTGAGAAACTGCTCTGTGTTCTGTTAATTCATCTCACAGAGTTACATCTTTCCCTTCAAGAAGCCTTTCGCTAAGGCTATTCTTGGGGAATTGGATAAGGGATATTTGGAAGCCCATAGAGGGCTATGGTGAAAAAGGAAATATCTTCCGTTCCAAACTGGAAAGAAGCTTTCTGAGTAACTGCTCTCTGTTCTGTTAATTCATCTCACAGAGTTACATCTTTCCCTTCAAGAAGTCTTTCGCTAAGGCTGTTCTTGTGGAATTGGCAAAGGGATATTTGGAAGCCCATAGAGGGCTATGATGAAAAAGTAAATACCTTCCGTTCAAAACTGGAAAGAAGCTTTCTGAGAAACTTCTCTGTGTTCTGTTAATTCATCTCACAGAGTTACATCTTTCCCTTCAAGAAGCCTTTCGCTAAGGCTATTCTTGGGGAATTGGATAAGGAATATTTCGAAGCCCATAGAGGGCTAGGGTGAAAAAGGAAATATCTTCCGTTCCAAACTGGAAAGAAGCTTTCTGAGAGACTGCTCTGTGTTCTGTTAATTCATCTCACAGAGTTACATCTTTCCCTTCAAGAATCCTTTCGCTAAGGCGGTTCTTGTATAATTGGCAAAGGGATATTTGGAAGCCCTTAGAGGGCTACGGTGAAAAAGGAAATATCTTCCGTTCAAAACTGGAAAGAAGCTTTCTGAGAAACTGCTCTGTGTTCTGTTAATTCATCTCACAGAGTTACATCTTTCACTTCAAGAAGCCTTTCGCTAAGGCTGTTCTTGTGGAATTGGCAAAGGGATATTTGGAAACACATAGAGGGCTATGGTGAAAAAGGAAATATCTTCCGTTCAAAACTGGAAAGAAGCTTTCTGAGAAACTGCTCTGTGTTCTGTTAATTCGTCTCACAGAGTTACATCTTTCACTTCAAGAAGCCTTTCGCTAAGGCTGTTCTTGTGGAATTGGCAAAGGGATATTTGGAAGTACATAGAGGCCTATGGTGAAAAAGGAAATATCTTCCGTTCAAAACTGGAAAGAATCTTTCTGAGAAACTGCTCTGTGTTCTGTTAATTCATCTAACAGAGTTACATCGTTCCCTTCAAGAAGCCTTTCGCTAAGGCTGTTCTTGTGGAATTGGCAAAGGGATATTTGGAAGCCCATAGAGGGCTACGGTGAAAAAGGAAATATCTTCCGTTCAAAACTGGAAAGAAGCTTTCTGAGAAACTGCTCTGTGTTCTGTTAATTCATCTCACAGAGTTACATCTTTCCCTTCAAGAAGCCTTTTGCTAATGCTGTTCTTGTGGAATTGGCAAAGGGATACTTGGAAGCCCATAGAGGGCTATGTTGAAAAAGGGAATATCTCCCGTTCAAAACTGGAAAGAAGCTTTCTGAGAAACTGCTCTGTGTTCTGTTAATTCATCTCACAGAGTTACATCTTTCCCTTCAAGAAGCCTTTTGCTAAAGCTGTTCTTGTGGAATTGGCAAAGGGATATTTGGAAGCCCATAGAGGGCTATGGTGAAAAAGGAAATATCTTCCGTTCAAAACTGGAAAGAAGCTTTCTGAGAAACTGCTCTGTGTTCTGTTCATTCATCTCACAGAGTTACATGTTTCCCTTCCAGAAGCCTTTCGCTAAGGCTGTTCTTGTGGAATTGGCAAAGGGATATTTGGAAGCCCATAGAGGGCTACGGTGAAAAAGGAAATATCTTCCGTTCAAAACTGGAAAGAAGCTTCCTGAGAAACTGCTCTGTGTTCTGTTAATTCATCTCACAGAGTTACATCTTTCCCTTCAAGAAGCCTTTTGCTAAGGCTGTTCTTGTGGAATTGGCAAAGGGTTATTTGGAAGCCCATAGAGGGCTATGGTGAAAAAGGAAATATCTTCCGTTCAAAACTGGAAAGAAGCTTTCTGAGAAACTGCACTGTGTTCTGTTAATTCATCTCACAGAGTTACATCTTTCCCTTCAAGAAGCCTTTTGCTAAAGCTGTTCTTGTGGAATTGGCAAAGGGATACTTGAAAGCCCATAGAGGGCTATGGTGAAAAAGGAAATATCTTCCGTTCAAAACTGGAAAGAAGCTTTCTGAGAAACTGCTCTGTGTTCTGTTAATTCATCTCACAGAGTTACATCTTTCCCTTCAAGAAGCCTTTCGCTAAGGCTGTTCTTGTGGAATTGGCAAAGGGATATTTGGAAGCCCATAGAGGGCTATGGTGAGAAAGGAAATATCTTCCGTTCAAAACTGGAAAGAAGCTTTCTGAGAAACTGCTCTGTGTTTTGTTAATTCACCTCACAGAGTTACATCTTTCCCTTCAAGAAGCCTTTCGCTAAGCCTTTTCTTTGGGAATTGGATAAGGGATATTTGGAAGCCCATAGAGGGCTATGGTGAAAAAGGAAATATCTTCCGTTCCAAACTGGAAAGAAGCTTTCTGAGAAATTGCTCTGTGTTCTCTTAATTCATCTCACAGAGTTACATCTTTCCCTTCAAGAATACGTTCGCTAAGGCGGTTCTTGTGGAATTGGCAAAGGGATATTTGGAAGCCCATAGAGGGCTATGGTGAAAAAGGAAATATCTTCCGTTCAAAACTGGAAAGAAGCTTTCTGAGAAACTGCTCTGTGTTCTGTTAATTCATCTCACAGAGTTACATCTTTCCCTTCAAGAAGCCTTTTGCTAAAGCTGTTCTTGTGGAATTGGCCAAGGGATACTTGGAAGCCCTTAGAGGGCTATGGTGAAAAAGGAAATATCTTCCGTTCAAAACTGGAAAGAAGCTTTCTGAGAAACTGCTCTGTGTTCTCTTGATTCATCTCACAGAATTACATCTTTCCCTTCAAGAAGCCTTTCGCTAAGACTGTTCTTGTGGAATTGGCAAAGGGATATTTGGAAGCCCATAGAGGGCTATGGTGAAAAAGGAAATATCTTCCGTTCAAAAGTGGAAAGATGCTTTCGGAGAAACTGCTCTGTGTTCTGTTAATTCATCTCACAGAGTTACATCTTTCCCTTCAACAAGCCTTTCGCTGACGCTGTTCTTAGGGAATTGGCAAAGTGATATTTGGAAGCCCATAGAGGGCTATGTTGAAAACGGAAATATCTTCCGTTCAAAACTGGAAAGAAGCTTTCTGAGAAACTGCTCTGTGTTCTGTTAATTCATCTCACAGAATTACATCTTTCCCTTCAAGAAGCCTTTCGCTAAGGCTGTTCTTGTGGAATTGGCAAAGGGATATTTGGAAGCCCAAAGAGGGCTATGGTGAAAAAGGAAATAACTTCCGTTCAAAACTGGAAAGAAGCTTTCTGAGAAACTGCTCTGTGTTCTGTTCATTCATCTCACAGAGTTACATCTTTCCCTTCAAGAAGCCTTTCGCTAAGGCTCTTGTTGTGGAATTGGCAAAGGGATATTTGGAAGCCCATAGAGGGCTATGGTGAAAAAGGAAATATCTTCGGTTCAAAACTGGAAAGAAGCTTTCTGAGAAACTGCTCTGTGTTCTGTTAATTCATCTCACAGAGTTACATCTTTCCCTTCAAGAAGCCTTTCGCTAAGGCTGTTCTTGTGGAATTGGCAAAGGGATATTTGGAAGCCCATAGTGGGCTACGGTGAAAAAGGAAATATCCTCCGTTCAAAACTGGAAAGAAGCTTTCTGAGAAACTGCTCGGTGTTCTGTTAATTCATCTCACAGAGATACATCTTTCCTTTCAAGAATCCTTTCGCTAGGGCGGTTCTTGTGGAATTGGCAAACGGATATTTGGAATCCCATAGAGGGCTATGGTGAAAAAGGAAATATCTTCCGTTCAAAACTGGAAAGAAGCTTTCTGAGAAACTGCTCTGTGTTCTCTTGATTCATCTCACAGAATTACATCTTTCCCTTCAAGAAGCCTTTCGCTAAGACTGTTCTTGTGGAATTGGCAAAGGAATATTTGGAAGCCCATAGAGGGCTATGGTGAAAAAGGAAATATCTTCCGTTCAAAAGTGGAAAGATGCTTTCGGAGAAACTGCTCTGTGTTCTGTTAATTCATCTCACAGAGTTACATCTTTCCCTTCAAGAAGCCTTTCGCTGACGCTGTTCTTAGGGAATTGGCAAAGTGATATTTGGAAGCCCATAGAGGGCTATGGTGAAAAAGGAAATATCTTCCGTTCCAAACTGGAAAGAAGCGTTCTGAGAAACTGCTCTGTGTTCTGTTAATTCATCTCACAGAGTTACATCTTTCCCTTCAAGAAGCCTTTCGCTAAGGCTGTTCTTGTGGAATTGGCAAAGGGATATTTGGAAGCCCATAGACGGCTATGGTGAAAAAGGAAATATCTTCCATTCAAAACGGAAAGAAGCTTTCTGAGAAACTGCTCTGTGTTCTGTTAATTCATCTCACAGAGTTACATCTTTCCCTTCAAGAAGGCTTTCGCTAAGGCTATTCTTGTGGAATTGGCAAAGGGATATTTGGAAGCCCATAGAGGGCTATGGTGAAAAAGGAAATATCTTCCGTTCCAAACTGAAAGAAGCTTTCTGAGAAACTGCTCGGTGTTCTGTTAATTCATCTCACAGAGATACATCTTTCCTTTCAAGAATCCTTTCGCTAGGGCGGTTCTTGTGGAATTGGCAAACGGATATTTGGAATCCCTTAGAGGGCTATGGTGAAAAAGGAAATATCTTCCGTTCAAAACTGGAAAGAAGCTTTCTGAGAAACTGCTCTGTGTTCTCTTGATTCATCTCACAGAATTACATCTTTCCCTTCAAGAAGCCTTTCGCTAAGACTGTTCTTGTGGAATTGGCAAAGGGATATTTGGAAGCCCATAGAGGGCTATGGTGAAAAAGGAAATATCTTCCGTTCAAAAGTGGAAAGATGCTTTCGGAGAAACTGCTCTGTGTTCTGTTAATTCATCTCACAGAGTTACATCTTTCCCTTCAACAAGCCTTTCGCTGACGCTGTTCTTAGGGAATTGGCAAAGTGATATTTGGAAGCCCATAGAGGGCTATGGTGAAAAAGGAAATATCTTCCGTTCAAAACTGGAAAGAAGCTTTCTGAGAAACTGCTCTGTGTTGTGTTAATTCATCTCACAGAGTTACATCTTTCCCTTCAAGAAGCCTTTCGCTAAGGCTGTTCTTGTGGAATTGGCAAAGGGATATTTGGAAGCCCATAGAGGGCTATGGTGAGAAAGGAAATAACTTCCGTTAAAAACTGGAAAGAAGCTTTCTGAGAAACTGCTCTGTGTTCTGTTCATTCATCTCACAGAGTTACATCTTTCCCTTCAAGAAGCCTTTCGCTAAGGCTGTTGTTGTGGAATTGGCAAAGGGATATTTGGAAGCCCATAGAGGGCTATGGTGAAAAAGGAAATATCTTCGGTTCAAACCTGGAAAGAAGCATTCTGAGAAACTGCTCTGTGTTCTGTTAATTCATCTCACAGAGTTACATCTTTCCCTTCAAGAATCCTTTCGCTAAGGCGGTTCTTGTGGAATTGGCAAAGGGATATTTGGAAGCCCATAGAGTGCTACGGTGAAAAAGGAAATATCTTCCGTTCAAAACTGGAAAGAAGCTTTCTGAGAAACTGCTCTGTGTTCTGTTAATTCATCTCACAGAGTTACATCTTTCCCTTCAAGAAGCCTTTTGCTAAAGCTGTTCTTGTGGAATGGGCAAAGGGATACTTGGAAACCCATGGAGGGCTATGGTGAAAAAGGAAATATCTTCCGTTCAAAACTGGAAAGAAGCTTTCTGAGAAACTGCTCTGTGTTCTGTTAATTCATCTCACAGAGTTACATCTTTCCCTTCAAGAAGCCTTTTGCTAAAGCTGTTCTTGTGGAATTGGCAAACGGATACTTGGAAGCTCATAGAGGTCTATGGTGAAAAAGGAAATATCTTCCGTTCAAAACTGGAAAGAAGCTTTCTGAGAAACTGCTCTGTGTTCTGTTAATTCATCTCACAGAGTTACATCTTTCCCTTCAAGAAGACTTTCGCTAAGGCTGTTCTTGTGGAATTGGCAAAGGGATATTTGGAAGCCCATAGAGGGCTATGGTGAAAAAGGAAATATCTTCCGTTCAAAACTGGAAAGAAGCTTTCTGAGAAACTGCTCTGTGTTCTGTTAATTCATCTCACAGAGTTACATCTTTCCCTTCAAGAAGCCTTTCGCTAAGGCTATTCTTGGGGAATTGGATAAGGGATATTTGGAAGCCCATAGAGGGCTATGGTGAAAATGGAAATATCTTCCGTTCCAAACTGGAAAGAAGCTTTCTGAGTAACTGCTCTCTGTTCTGTTAATTCATCTCACAGAGTTACATCTTTCCCTTCAAGAATCCTTTCGCTAAGGCGGTTTTGTGGAATTGGCAAAGGGATATTTGGAAGCCCTTAGAGTGCTACGGTGAAAAAGGAAATACCTTCCGTTCAAAACTGGAAAGAAGCTTTCTGAGAAACTGCTCTGTGTTCTGTTAATTCATCTCACAGAGTTACATCTTTCCCTTCAAGAAGCCTTTTGCTAAAGCTGTTCTTGTGGAATTGGCAAACGGATATTTGGAAGCCCATAGAGGGCTATGGTGAAAAAGGAAATATCTTCCGTTGAAAACTGGAAAGAAGCTTTCTGAGAAACTTCTCTGTGTTCTGTTAATTCATCTCACAGAGTTACATCTTTCCCTTCAAGAAGCCTTTCGCTAAGGCTATTCTTGGGGAATTGGATAAGGAATATTTCGAAGCCCATAGAGGGCTAGGGTGAAAAAGGAAATATCTTCCGTTCCAAACTGGAAAGAAGCTTTCTGAGAGACTGCTCTGTGTTCTGTTAATTCATCTCACAGAGTTACATCTTTCCCTTCAAGAATCCTTTCGCTAAGGCTGTTCTTGTATAATTGGCAAAGGGATATTTGGAAGCCCATAGAGGGCTACGGTGAAAAAGGAAATATCTTCCGTTCAAAACTGGAAAGAAGCTTTCTGAGAAACTGCTCTGTGTTCTGTTAATTCATCTCACAGAGTTACATCTTTCCCTTCAAGAAGCCTTTTGCTAAAGCTGTTCTTGTGGAATTGGCCAAGGGATACTTGGAAGCCCATAGAGGGCTATGGTGAAAAAGGAAATATCTTCCGTTCAAAACTGGAAAGAAGCTTTCTGAGAAACTGCTCTGTGTTCTGTTAATTCATCTCACAGTGTTACATCTTTCCCTTCAAGAAGCCTTTCGCTAAGGCTGTTCTTGTGGAATTGGCAAAGGGATATTTGGAAGCCCTTAGAGGGCTATGGTGAAAAAGGAAATATCTTCCGTTCAAAACTGGAAAGAAGCTTTCTGCGAAACTGCTCTGTGTTCTGTTAATTCATCTCACAGAGTTACATCTTTCCCTTCAAGGAGCCTTTCGCTAAGTTCGTTCTTGTGGAATTGGCAAAGGGATATTTGGAAGCCCATAGAGGGCTAGGGTGAAAAAGGAAATATCTTCCGTTCAAAAGTGGAAAGAAGCTTTCGGAGAAACTGCTCTGTGTTCTGTTAATTCATCTCACAGAGTTACATCTTTCCCTTCAACAAGCCTTTCGGTAAGGCTGTTCTTAAGGAATTGGCAAAGTGATATTTGGAAGCCCATAGAGGACTATGGTGAAAAAGGAAATATCTTCCGTTCAAAAGTGGAAAGAAGCTTTCTGAGAAACTTCTCTGTGTTCTGTTCATTCATCTCACAGAGTTACATCTTTTCCTTCAAGAAGCCTTTCGCTAAGGCTGTTCTTGTTGAATTGGCTAAGTTATATTTGGAACCCCATAGAGGCCAATGGGAAAAGGAAATATCTTCCGTTCAAAACTGGAAAGAAGCTTTCTGAGAAACTGCTCTGTGTTCTCTTAATTCATCCCACCGAGTTACATCTTTCCCTTCAAGAAGCCTTTCGCTAAGGCTGTTCTTGTGGAATTGGCAAAGGGATATTTCGAAGCCCTTAGAGGGCTATGGTGAAAAAGGAAATATCTTCCGTTCAAAACTGGAAAGAAGCTTTCTGAGAAACTGCTCTGTGTTCTGTTAATTCATCTCACCGAGTTACATCTTTCCCTTCAAGAAGCCTTTCGCTAAGGCTGTTCTTGTGGAATTGGCAAAGGGATATTTGGAAGCCCATAGAGGGCTATGGTGAAAAAGGAAATATCTTCCGTTCAAAACTGGAAAGAAGCTTTCTGAGAAACTGCTCTGTGTTCTGTTAATTCATCTCACAGAGTTACATCTTTCCCTTCAAGAAGCCTTTCGCTAAGGCTATTCTTTGGGAATTGGATAAGGGATATTTGGAAGCCCATAGAGGGCTATGGTGAAAAAGGAAATATCTTCCGTTCCAAACTGGAAAGAAGCTTTCTGAGAAACTGCTCTGTGTTCTCTTAATTCATCTCACAGAGTTACATCTTTCCCTTCAAGAATACTTTCGCTAAGGCGGTTCTTGTGGAATTGGCAAAGGGATATTTGGAAGCCCATAGAGGGCTATGGTGAAAAAGGAAATATCTTCCGTTCAAAACTGGAAAGAAGCTTTCTGAGAAACTGCTCTGTGTTCTGTTAATTCATCTCACAGAGTTACATCTGTCCCTTCAAGAAGCCTTTTGCTAAAGCTGTTCTTGTGGAATTGGCCAAGGGATACTTGGAAGCCCTTAGAGGGCTATGGTGAAAAAGGAAATATCTTCCGTTCATAACTGGAAAGAAGCTTTCTGAGAAACTGCTCTGTGTTGTGTTAATTCATCTGACAGAGTTACATCTTTCCCTTCAAGAAGCCTTTTGCTAAAGCTGTTCTTGTGGAATTGGCAAAGGGATACTTGGAAGCCCATAGAGGGCTATGGTGAAAAAGGAAATATCTTCCGTTCAAAACTGGAAAGAAACTTTCTGAGAAACTGCTCTGTGTTCTGTTAATTCATCTCACAGAGTTACATCTTTCTCTTCCTGAAGCCTTTCACTAAGGCTGTTCTTGTGGAATTGGCAAAATGATATTTGGAAGCCCATAGAGGGCTATGGTGAAAAAGGAAATATCTTCCGTTCAAAACTGGAAAGAAGCTTTCTGAGAAACTGCTCTGTGTTCTGTTAATTCATCTCACAGAGTTACATCTTTCCCTTCAAGAAGCCTTTCGCTAAGGCTGTTGTTGTGGAATTGGCAAAGGGATATTTGGAAGCCCATAGAGGGCTACGGTGAAAAAGGAAATATCTTCCGTTCAAAACTGGAAAGAAGCTTTCTGAGAAACTGCTCTGGGTTCTGTTAATTCATCTCACAGAGTTACATCTTTCCCTTCAAGAAGCCTTTCGCTAAGGCTGTTCTTGTGGAATTGGCAAAGGGATATTTGGAAGCCCTTAGAGGGCTATGGTGAAAAAGGAAATATCTTCCGTTCAAAACTGGAAAGAAGCTTTCTGAGAAACTGCTCTGTGTTATGTTAATTCATCTCACAGAGTTACATCTTTCACTTCAAGAAGCCTTTCGCTAAGGCTGTTGTTGTGGAATTGGCAAAGGGATATTTGGAAGCCCATAGAGGTCGATGGTGAAAAAGGAAATATCTTCCGTTCAATACTGGAAAGAACCTTTCTGAGAAACTGCTCTGTGTTCTGTTAATTCATCTCACAGAGTTACATCTTTCCCTTCAAGAAGCCTTTCGCTAAGGCTGTTCTTGTGGAATTGGCAAAGGGATATTTGGAAGCCCATAGAGGGCTATGGTGAAAAAGGAAATATCTTCCGTTGAAAACTGGAAAGAAGCTTTCTGAGAAACTGCTCTGTGTTCTGTTAATTCATCTCACCGAGTTACAT
The DNA here is from genome assembly GCF_047675955.1 of Chlorocebus sabaeus. Classification (NCBI taxonomy): domain Eukaryota; kingdom Metazoa; phylum Chordata; class Mammalia; order Primates; family Cercopithecidae; genus Chlorocebus; species Chlorocebus sabaeus. The sequence goes on from NC_132908.1 coordinate 35,759,846, forward strand.
CTTTCCCTTCAAGAAGCCTTTCGCTAAGGCTGTTCTTGTGGAATTGGCAAAGGGATATTTGGAAGCCCTTAGAGGGTTATGGTGAAAAAGGAAATATCTTCCGTTCAAAACTGGAAGGAAGCTTTCTGAGAAACTGCTCTGTGTTCTGTTAATTCATCTCACAGAGTTACATCTTTCCCTTCAAGAAGCCTTTCGCTAAGGCTTTTCTTGTGGAATTGGCAAAGGGATACTTGGAAGCCCATAGAGGGCTATGGTGAAAAAGGAAATATCTTCCCTTCAAAACTGGATAGAAGCTTTCTGAGAAACTGCTCTGTGTTGTGTTAATTCATCTCACAGAGTTACATTTTTCACTTCAAGAAGCCTTTCGCTAAGGCTGTTCTTGTGGAATTGGCAAAGGGATATTTGGAAGCCCATAGAGGGCTATGGTGAAAAAGGAAATATCTTCCGTTCAAAACTGGAAAGAAGCTTTCTGAGAAACTGCTCTGTGTTCTGTTCATTCATCTCACCGAGTTACATCTTTCCCTTCAAGAAGCCTTTCGCTAAGGCTGTTCTTGTGGAATTGGCAAAGGGATATTTGGAAGCCCATAGAGGGCTACGGTGAAAAAGGAAATATCTTCCGTTCAAACCTGGAAAGAAGCTTTCTGAGAAACTGCTCTGTGTTCTGTTAATTCATCTCACAGAGTTACATCTTTCCCTTCAAGAAGCCTTTCGCTAAGGCTGTTCTTGTGGAATTGGCAAAGGGATATTTGGAAGCCCATAGTGGGCTACGGTGAAAAAGGAAATATCCTCCGTTCAAAACTGGAAAGAAGCTTTCTGAGAAACTGCTCTGTGTTCTGTTAATTCATCTCACAGAGTTACATCTTTCCCTTCAAGAAGCCTTTCGCTAAGGCTGTTCTTGTGGAATTGGCAAAGGGATATTTGGAAGCCCGTAGACGGCTATGGTGAAAAAGGAAATATCTTCCGTTCAAAACTGGAAAGAAGCTTTCTGAGAAACTGCTCTGTGTTCTGTTAATTCATCTCACAGAGTTACATCTTTCCCTTCAAGAAGGCTTTCGCTAAGGCTATTCTTGTGGAATTGGCAAAGGGATATTTGGAAGCCCTTAGAGGGCTATGGTGAAAAAGGAAATATCTTCCGTTCCAAACTGAAAGAAGCTTTCTGAGAAACTGCTCGGTGTTCTGTTAATTCATCTCACAGAGATACATCTTTCCCTTCAAGAATCCTTTCGCTAAGGCGGTTCTTGTGGAATTGGCAAACGGATATTTGGAAGCCCATAGAGGGCTATGGTGAAAAAGGAAATACCTTCCGTTCAAAACTGGAAAGAAGCTTTCTGAGAAACTGCTCTGTGTTCTCTTGATTCATCTCACAGAATTACATCTTTCCCTTCAAGAAGCCTTTCGCTAAGACTGTTCTTGTGGAATTGGCAAAGGGATATTTGGAAGCCCATAGAGGGCTATGGTGAAAAAGGAAATATCTTCCGTTCAAAAGTGGAAAGATGCTTTCGGAGAAACTGCTCTGTGTTCTGTTAATTCATCTCACAGAGTTACATCTTTCCCTTCAACAAGCCTTTCGCTGACGCTGTTCTTAGGGAATTGGCAAAGTGATATTTGGAAGCCCATAGAGGGCTATGTTGAAAAAGGAAATATCTTCCGTTCAAAACTGGAAAGAAGCTTTCTGAGAAACTGCTCTGTGTTCTGTTAATTCATCTCACAGTGTTACATCTTTCCCTTCAAGAAGCCTTTCGCTAAGGCTGTTCTTGTGGAATTGGCAAAGGGATATTTGGAAGCCCATAGAGGGCTATGGTGAAAAATGAAATATCCTCCGTTCAAAACTGGAAAGAAGCTTTCTGAGAAACTGCTCTGTGTTCTGTTCATTCATCTCACAGAGTTACATCTTTCACTTCAAGAAGCCTTTCGCTAAGGCTGTTCCTGTGGAATTGGCAAAGGGATATTTGGAAGCCCATAGAGGGCTATGGTGAAAAAGGAAATATCTTCCGTTCAAAACTCTAAAGAAGCTTTCTGAGAAACTGCTCTGTGTTCTGTTAATTCATCTCACCGAGTTACATCTCTCCCTTCAAGAAGCCTTTGGCTAAGGCTGTTCTTGTGGAATAGGCAAAGGGATATTTGGAGGCCAATAGAGGGCTATGGTGAAAAAGGAAATATCTTCCGTTCAAAACGGAAAGAAGCTTTCTGAGAAACTGCTCTGTGTTCTGTTAATTCATCTCACAGAGTTACATCTTTGCCTTCAAGAAGGCTTTCGCTAAGGCTATTCTTGTGGAATTGGCAAAGGGATATTTGGAAGCCCATAGAGGGCTATGGTGAAAAAGGAAATATCTTCCGTTCCAAACTGAAAGAAGCTTTCTGAGAAACTGCTCGGTGTTCTGTTAATTCATCTCACAGAGATACATCTTTCCTTTCAAGAATCCTTTCGCTAGGGCGGTTCTTGTGGAATTGGCAAACGGATATTTGGAATCCCATAGAGGGCTATGGTGAAAAAGGAAATATCTTCCGTTCAAAACTGGAAAGAAGCTTTCTGAGAAACTGCTCTGTGTTCTCTTGATTCATCTCACAGAATTACATCTTTCCCTTCAAGAAGCCTTTCGCTAAGACTGTTCTTGTGGAATTGGCAAAGGGATATTTGGAAGCCCATAGAGGGCTATGGTGAAAAAGGAAATATCTTCCGTTCAAAAGTGGAAAGATGCTTTCGGAGAAACTGCTCTGTGTTCTGTTAATTCATCTCACAGAGTTACATCTTTCCCTTCAACAAGCCTTTCGCTGACGCTGTTCTTAGGGAATTGGCAAAGTGATATTTGGAAGCCCATAGAGGGCTATGGTGAAAAAGGAAATATCTTCCTTTCAAAACTGGAAAGAAGCTTTCTGAGAAACTGCTCTGTGTTCTGTTAATTCATCTCACAGAGTTACATCTTTCCCTTCAAGAAGCCTTTCGCTAAGGCTGTTCTTGTGGAATTGGCAAAGGGATATTTGGAAGCCCATAGAGGGCTATGGTGAGAAAGGAAATAACTTCCGTTAAAAACTGGAAAGAAGCTTTCTGAGAAACTGCTCTGTGTTCTGTTCATTCATCTCACAGAGTTACATCTTTCCCTTCAAGAAGCCTTTCGCTAAGGCTGTTGTTGTGGAATTGGCAAAGGGATATTTGGAAGCCCATAGAGGGCTATGGTGAAAAAGGAAATATCTTCGGTTCAAACCTGGAAAGAAGCATTCTGAGAAACTGCTCTGTGTTCTGTTAATTCATCTCACAGAGTTACATCTTTCCCTTCAAGAATCCTTTCGCTAAGGCGGTTCTTGTGGAATTGGCAAAGGGATATTTGGAAGCCCATAGAGTGCTACGGTGAAAAAGGAAATATCTTCCGTTCAAAACTGGAAAGAAGCTTTCTGAGAAACTGCTCTGTGTTCTGTTAATTCATCTCACAGAGTTACATCTTTCCCTTCAAGAAGCCTTTTGCTAAAGCTGTTCTTGTGGAATGGGCAAAGGGATACTTGGAAACCCATGGAGGGCTATGGTGAAAAAGGAAATATCTTCCGTTCAAAACTGGAAAGAAGCTTTCTGAGAAACTGCTCTGTGTTCTGTTAATTCATCTCACAGAGTTACATCTTTCCCTTCAAGAAGCCTTTTGCTAAATCTGTTCTTGTGGAATTGGCAAACGGATACTTGGAAGCTCATAGAGGGCTATGGTGAAAAAGGAAATATCTTCCGTTCAAAACTGGAAAGAAGCTTTCTGAGAAACTGCTCTGTGTTCTGTTAATTCATCTCACAGAGTTACATCTTTCCCTTCAAGAAGACTTTCGCTAAGGCTGTTCTTGTGGAATTGGCAAAGGGATATTTGGAAGCCCATAGAGGGCTATGGTGAAAAAGGAAATATCTTCCGTTCAAAACTGGAAAGAAGCTTTCTGAGAAACTGCTCTGTGTTCTGTTAATTCATCTCACAGAGTTACATCTTTCCCTTCAAGAAGCCTTTCGCTAAGGCTATTCTTGGGGAATTGGATAAGGGATATTTGGAAGCCCATAGAGGGCTATGGTGAAAATGGAAATATCTTCCGTTCCAAACTGGAAAGAAGCTTTCTGAGTAACTGCTCTCTGTTCTGTTAATTCATCTCACAGAGTTACATCTTTCCCTTCAAGAATCCTTTCGCTAAGGCGGTTTTGTGGAATTGGCAAAGGGATATTTGGAAGCCCTTAGAGTGCTACGGTGAAAAAGGAAATACCTTCCGTTCAAAACTGGAAAGAAGCTTTCTGAGAAACTGCTCTGTGTTCTGTTAATTCATCTCACAGAGTTACATCTTTCCCTTCAAGAAGCCTTTTGCTAAAGCTGTTCTTGTGGAATTGGCAAACGGATATTTGGAAGCCCATAGAGGGCTATGGTGAAAAAGGAAATATCTTCCGTTGAAAACTGGAAAGAAGCTTTCTGAGAAACTTCTCTGTGTTCTGTTAATTCATCTCACAGAGTTACATCTTTCCCTTCAAGAAGCCTTTCGCTAGGGCTATTCTTGGGGAATTGGATAAGGAATATTTCGAAGCCCATAGAGGGCTAGGGTGAAAAAGGAAATATCTTCCGTTCCAAACTGGAAAGAAGCTTTCTGAGAGACTGCTCTGTGTTCTGTTAATTCATCTCACAGAGTTACATCTTTCCCTTCAAGAATCCTTTCGCTAAGGCGGTTCTTGTATAATTGGCAAAGGGATATTTGGAAGCCCATAGAGGGCTACGGTGAAAAAGGAAATATCTTCCGTTCAAAACTGGAAAGAAGCTTACTGAGAAACTGCTCTGTGTTCTGTTAATTCATCTCACAGAGTTACATCTTTCCCTTCAAGAAGCCTTTCGCTAAGGCTATTCTTTGGGAATTGGATAAGGGATATTTGGAAGCCCATAGAGGGCTATGGTGAAAAAGGAAATATCTTCCGTTCCAAACTGGAAAGAAGCTTTCTGAGAAACTGCTCTGTGTTCTCTTAATTCATCTCACAGAGTTACATCTTTCCCTTCAAGAATACTTTCGCTAAGGCGGTTCTTGTGGAATTGGCAAAGGGATATTTGGAAGCCCATAGAGGGCTATGGTGAAAAAGGAAATATCTTCCGTTCAAAACTGGAAAGAAGCTTTCTGAGAAACTGCTCTGTGTTCTGTTAATTCATCTCACAGTGTTACATCTGTCCCTTCAAGAAGCCTTTTGCTAAAGCTGTTCTTGTGGAATTGGCCAAGGGATACTTGGAAGCCCTTAGAGGGCTACGGTGAAAAAGGAAATATCTTCCGTTCAAAACTGGAAAGAAGCTTTCTGAGAAACTGCTCTGTGTTGTGTTAATTCATCTGACAGAGTTACATCTTTCCCTTCAAGAAGCCTTTTGCTAAAGCTGTTCTTGTGGAATTGGCAAAGGGATACTTGGAAGCCCATAGAGGGCTATGGTGAAAAAGGAAATATCTTCCGCTCAAAACTGGAAAGAAACTTTCTGAGAAACTGCTCTGTGTTCTGTTAATTCATCTCACAGAGTTACATCTTTCTCTTCCTGAAGCCTTTCACTAAGGCTGTTCTTGTGGAATTGGCAAAATGATATTTGGAAGCCCATAGAGGGCTATGGTGAAAAAGGAAATATCTTCCGTTCAAAACTGGAAAGAAGCTTTCTGAGAAACTGCTCTGTGTTCTGTTAATTCATCTCACAGAGTTACATCTTTCCCTTCAAGAAGCCTTTCGCTAAGGCTGTTGTTGTGGAATTGGCAAAGGGATATTTGGAAGCCCATAGAGGGCTACGGTGAAAAAGGAAATATCTTCCGTTCAAAACTGGAAAGAAGCTTTCTGAGAAACTGCTCTGGGTTCTGTTAATTCATCTCACAGAGTTACATCTTTCCCTTCAAGAAGCCTTTCGCTAAGGCTGTTCTTGTGGAATTGGCAAAGGGATATTTGGAAGCCCTTAGAGGGCTATGGTGAAAAAGGAAATATCTTCCGTTCAAAACTGGAAAGAAGCTTTCTGAGAAACTGCTCTGTGTTATGTTAATTCATCTCACAGAGTTACATCTTTCTCTTCAAGAAGCCTTTCGCTAAGGCTGTTGTTGTGGAATTGGCAAAGGGATATTTGGAAGCCCATAGAGGTCGATGGTGAAAAAGGAAATATCTTCCGTTCAATACTGGAAAGAAGCTTTCTGAGAAACTGCTCTGTGTTCTGTTAATTCATCTCACAGAGTTACATCTTTCCCTTCAAGAAGCCTTTCGCTAAGGCTGTTCTTGTGGAATTGGCAAAGGGATATTTGGAAGCCCATAGAGGGCTATGGTGAAAAAGGAAATATCTTCCGTTGAAAACTGGAAAGAAGCTTTCTGAGAAACTGCTCTGTGTTCTGTTAATTCATCTCACCGAGTTACATCTTTCCCTTCAAGAAGCCTTTCGCTAAGGCTGTTCTTGTGGAATTGGCAAAGGGATATTTGGAAGCCCTTAGAGGGTTATGGTGAAAAAGGAAATATCTTCCGTTCAAAACTGGAAGGAAGCTTTCTGAGAAACTGCTCTGTGTTCTGTTAATTCATCTCACAGAGTTACATCTTTCCCTTCAAGAAGCCTTTCGCTAAGGCTTTTCTTGTGGAATTGGCAAAGGGATACTTGGAAGCCCATAGAGGGCTATGGTGAAAAAGGAAATATCTTCCCTTCAAAACTGGATAGAAGCTTTCTGAGAAACTGCTCTGTGTTGTGTTAATTCATCTCACAGAGTTACATTTTTCACTTCAAGAAGCCTTTCGCTAAGGCTGTTCTTGTGGAATTGGCAAAGGGATATTTGGAAGCCCATAGAGGGCTATGGTGAAAAAGGAAATATCTTCCGTTCAAAACTGGAAAGAAGCTTTCTGAGAAACTGCTCTGTGTTCTGTTAATTCATCTCACAGAGTTACATCTTTCCCTTCAAGAAGCCTTTCGCTAAGGCTGTTCTTGTGGAATTGGCAAAGGGATATTTGGAAGCCCATAGAGGGCTACGGTGAAAAAGGAAATATCTTCCGTTCAAACCTGGAAAGAAGCTTTCTGAGAAACTGCTCTGTGTTCTGTTAATTCATCTCACAGAGTTACATCTTTCCCTTCAAGAAGCCTTTCGCTAAGGCTGTTCTTGTGGAATTGGCAAAGGGATATTTGGAAGCCCATAGTGGGCTACGGTGAAAAAGGAAATATCCTCCGTTCAAAACTGGAAAGAAGCTTTCTGAGAAACTGCTCTGTGTTCTGTTAATTCATCTCACAGAGTTACATCTTTCCCTTCAAGAAGCCTTTCGCTAAGGCTGTTCTTGTGGAATTGGCAAAGGGATATTTGGAAGCCCGTAGACGGCTATGGTGAAAAAGGAAATATCTTCCGTTCAAAACTGGAAAGAAGCTTTCTGAGAAACTGCTCTGTGTTCTGTTAATTCATCTCACAGAGTTACATCTTTCCCTTCAAGAAGGCTTTCGCTAAGGCTATTCTTGTGGAATTGGCAAAGGGATATTTGGAAGCCCATAGAGGGCTATGGTGAAAAAGGAAATATCTTCCGTTCAAAAGTGGAAAGATGCTTTCGGAGAAACTGCTCTGTGTTCTGTTAATTCATCTCACAGAGTTACATCTTTCCCTTCAACAAGCCTTTCGCTGACGCTGTTCTTAGGGAATTGGCAAAGTGATATTTGGAAGCCCATAGAGGGCTATGTTGAAAAAGGAAATATCTTCCGTTCAAAACTGGAAAGAAGCTTTCTGAGAAACTGCTCTGTGTTCTGTTAATTCATCTCACAGTGTTACATCTTTCCCTTCAAGAAGCCTTTCGCTAAGGCTGTTCTTGTGGAATTGGCAAAGGGATATTTGGAAGCCCATAGAGGGCTATGGTGAAAAAGGAAATAACTTCCGTTCAAAACTGGAAAGAAGCTTTCTGAGAAACTGCTCTGTGTTCTGTTAATTCATCTCACAGAGTTACATCTTTCCCTTCAAGAAGCCTTTCGCTAAGGCTGTTGTTGTGGAATTGGCAAAGGGATATTTGGAAGCCCATAGAGGGCTATGGTGAAAAAGGAAATATCTTCGGTTCAAAACTGGAAAGAAGCTTTCTGAGAAACTGCTCTGTGTTCTGTTAATTCATCTCACAGAGTTACATCTTTCCCTTCAAGAAGCCTTTCGCTAAGGCTGTTCTTGTGGAATGGCAAAGGGATATTTGGAAGCCCATAGTGGGCTACGGTGAAAAAGGAAATATCTTCCGTTCAAAACTGGAAAGAAGCTTTCTGAGAAACTGCTCTGTGTTCTGTTAATTCATCTCACAGAGTTACATCTTTCCCTTCAAGAAGCCTTTCGCTAAGGCTGTTCTTGTGGAATTGGCAAAGGGATATTTGGAAACCCATAGACGGCTATGGCGAAAAAGGAAATATCTTCCGTTCAAAACTGGAAAGAAGCTTTCTGAGAAACTGCTCTGTGTTCTGTTAATTCATCTCACAGAGTTACATCTTTCCCTTCAAGAAGGCTTTCGCTAATGCTATTCTTGTGGAATTGGCAAAGGGATATTTGGAAGCCCATAGAGGGCTATGGTGAAAAAGGAAATATCTTCCGTTCAAAACTGGAAAGAAGCTTTCTGAGAAACTGCTCTGTGTTCTGTTAATTCATCTCACAGAGTTACATCTTTCCCTTCAAGAAGCCTTTTGCTAAAGCTGTTCTTGTGGAATTGGCCAAGGGATACTTGGAAGCCCATAGAGGGCTATGGTGAAAAAGGAAATATCTTCCGTTCAAAACTGGAAAGAAGCTTTCTGAGAAACTGCTCTGTGTTGTGTTAATTCATCTCAAAGAGTTACATCTTTCCCTTCAAGACGCCTTTTGCTAAAGCTGTTCTTGTGGAATTGGCAAAGGGATACTTGGAAGCCCATAGAGGGCTATGGTGAAAAAGGAAATATCTTCCGTTCAAAACTGGAAAGAAGCTTTCTGAGAAACTGCTCTGTGTTCTGTTAATTCATCTCACAGAGTTACATCTTTCCCTTCAAGAAGCCTTTTGCTAAAGCTGTTCTTGTGGAATTGGCAAAGGGATAATTGGAAACCCATGGAGGGCTATGGTGAAAAAGGAAATATCTTCCGTTCAAAACTGGAAAGAAGCTTTCTGAGAAACTGCTCTGTGTTCTGTTAATTCATCTCACAGAGTTACATCTTTCCCTTCAAGAAGCCTTTTGCTAAAGCTGTTCTTGTGGAATTGGCAAAGGGATATTTGGAAGCCCATAGAGGGCTATGGTGAAAAAGGAAATATCTTCCGTTCAAAACTGGAAAGAAGCTTTCTGAGAAACTGCTCTGTGTTCTGTTAATTCATCTCACAGAGTTACATCTTTCCCTTCAAGAAGCCTTTCGCTAAGGCTGTTCTTGTGGAATTGGCAAAAGGATATTTGGAAGCCCATAGAGGGCTATGGTGAAAAAGGAAATATCTTCCGTTCAAAACTGGAAAGAAGCTTTCTGAGAAACTTCTCTGTGTTCTGTTAATTCATCTCACAGAGTTACATCTTTCCCTTCAAGAAGCCTTTCGCTAAGGCTATTCTTGGGGAATTGGATAAGGAATATTTCGAAGCCCATAGAGGGCTATGGTGAAAAAGGAAATATCTTCCGTTCCAAACTGGAAAGAAGCTTTCTGAGAAACTGCTCTGTGTTCTGTTAATTCATCTCACAGTGTTACATCTTTCCCTTCAAGAATCCTTTCGCTAAGGCGGTTCTTGTATAATTGGCAAAGGGATATTTGGAAGCCCATAGAGGGCTACGGTGAAAAAGGAAATATCTTCCGTTCAAAACTGGAAAGAAGCTTTCTGAGAAACTGCTCTGTGTTCCGTTAATTCATCTCACAGAGTTACATCTTTCCCTTCAAGAAGCCTTTTGCTAAAGCTGTTCTTGTGGAATTGGCCAAGGGATACTTGGAAGCCCATAGAGGGCTATGGTGAAAAAGGAAATATCTTCCGTTCAAAACTGGAAAGAAGCTTTCTGAGAGACTGCTCTGTGTTGTGTTAATTCATCTCACAGAGTTACATCTTTCCCTTCAAGAAGCCTTTTGCTAAAGCTGTTCTTGTGGAATTTGCAAATGGATACTTGGAAGCCCATAGAGGGCTATGGTGAAAAAGGAAATATCTTCCGATCAAAACTGGAAAGAAGCTTTCTGAGAAACTGCTCTGTGTTCTGTTAATTCATCTCACAGAGTTACATCTTTCTCTTTCAGAAGCCTTTCACTAAGGCTGTTCTTGTGGAATTGGCAAAGTGATATTTGGAAGCCCATAGAGGGCTATGGTGAAAAAGGAAATATCTTCCGTTCAAAACTGGAAAGAAGCTTTCTGAGAAACAGCTCTGTGTTCTGTTAATTCATCTCACAGAGTTACATCTTTCCCTTCAAGAAGCCTTTCGCTAAGGCTGTTGTTGTGGAATTGGCAAAGGGATATTTGGAAGCCCATAGAGGGCTACGGTGAAAAAGGAAATATCTTCCGTTCAAAAGTGGAAAGAAGCTTTCTGAGAAACTTCTCTGTGTTCTGTTCATTCATCTCACAGAGTTACATCTTTTCCTTCAAGAAGCCTTTCGCTAAGGCTGTTCTTGTGGAATTGGCAAAGGGATATTTGGAACCCCATAGAGGCCAATGGGAAAAGGAAATATCTTCCGTTCAAAACTGGAAAGAAGCTTTCTGAGAAACTGCTCTGTGTTCTCTTAATTCATCTCACCGAGTTACATCTTTCTCTTCAAGAAGCCTTTCGCTAAGGCTGTTCTTGTGGAATTGGCAAAGGGATATTTGGAAGCCCATAGAGGGCTATGGTGAAAAAGGAAATATCTTCCGTTCAAAACTGGAAAGAAGCTTTCTGAGAAACTGCTCTGTGTTCTGTTAATTCATCTCACCGAGTTACATCTTTCCCTTCAGGAAGCCTTCCGCTAAGGCTGTTCTTGTGGAATTGGCAAATTGATATTTGGAAGCCCATAGAGGGCTATGGTGAAAAAGGAAATATCTTCCGTTCAAAACTGGAAAGAAGCTTTCTGAGAAACTGCTCTGTGTTTTGTTAATTCATCTCACAGAGTTACATCTTTCACTTCAAGAAGCCTTTCGCTAAGGCGGTTCTTGTGGAATTGGCAAAGGGATATTTGGAAGCCCATAGAGGGCTATGGTGAAAAAGGAAATATCTTCCGTTCAAAACTGGAAAGAAGCTTTCTGAGAAACTGCTCTGTGTTCTGTTAATTCATCTCACAGAGTTACATCTTTCCCTTCAAGAAGCCTTTCGCTAAGGCTGTTCTTGTGGAATTGGCAAAGGGATATTTGGAAGCCCATAGAGGGCTACGGTGAAAAAGGAAATATCTTCCGTTCAAAACTGCAAAGAAGCTTTCTGAGAAACTGCTCTGTGTTCTGTTAATTCATCTCACAGAGTTACATCTTTCCCTTCAAGAAGCCTTTCGCTAAGGCTGTTCTTGTGGAATTGGCAAAGGGATATTTGGAAGCCCATAGTGGGCTACGGTGAAAAAGGAAATATCCTCCGTTCAAAAGTGGAAAGAAGCTTTCTGAGAAACTGCTCTGTGTTCTGTTAATTCATCTCACAGAGTTACATCTTTCCCTTCAAGAAGCCTTTCGCTAAGGCTGTTCTTGTGGAATTGGCAAAGGGATATTTGGAAGCCCATAGACGGCTATGGTGAAAAAGGAAATATCTTCCGTTCAAAACTGGAAAGAAGCTTTCTGAGAAACTGCTCTGTGTTCTGTTAATTCATCTCACAGAGTTACATCTTTCCCTTCAAGAAGGCTTTCGCTAAGGCTATTCTTGTGGAATTGGCAAAGGGATATTTGGAAGCCCTTAGAGGGCTATGGTGAAAAAGGAAATATCTTCCGTTCCAAACTGAAAGAAGCTTTCTGAGAAACTGCTCGGTGTTCTGTTAATTCATCTCACAGAGATACATCTTTCCCTTCAAGAATCCTTTCGCTAAGGCGGTTCTTGTGGAATTGGCAAACGGATATTTGGAAGCCCATAGAGGGCTATGGTGAAAAAGGAAATACCTTCCGTTCAAAACTGGAAAGAAGCTTTCTGAGAAACTGCTCTGTGTTCTCTTGATTCATCTCACAGAATTACATCTTTCCCTTCAAGAAGCCTTTCGCTAAGACTGTTCTTGTGGAATTGGCAAAGGGATATTTGGAAGCCCATAGAGGGCTATGGTGAAAAAGGAAATATCTTCTGTTCAAAAGTGGAAAGATGCTTTCGGAGAAACTGCTCTGTGTTCTGTTAATTCATCTCACAGAGTTACATCTTTCCCTTCAACAAGCCTTTCGCTGACGCTGTTCTTAGGGAATTGGCAAAGTGATATTTGGAAGCCCATAGAGGGCTATGGTGAAAAAGGAAATAACTTCCGTTAAAAACTGGAAAGAAGCTTTCTGAGAAACTGCTCTGTGTTCTGTTCATTCATCTCACAGAGTTACATCTTTCCCTTCAAGAAGCCTTTCGCTAAGGCTGTTATTGTGGAATTGGCAAAGGGATATTTGGAAGCCCATAGAGGGCTATGGTGAAAAAGGAAATATCTTCGGTTCAAAACTGGAAAGAAGCTTTCTGAGAAACTGCTCTGTGTTCTGTTAATTCATCTCACAGAGTTACATCTTTCCCTTCAAGAAGCCTTTCGCTAAGGTTGTTCTTGTGGAATTGGCAAAGGGATATTTGGAAGCCCATAGAGGGCTATGGTGAAAAAGGAAATATCTTCCGTTCAAAACTGGAAAGAAGCTTTCTGAGAAACTGCTCTGTGTTCTGTTAATTCATCTCACAGAGTTACATCTTTCCCTTCAAGAAGCCTTTCGCTAAGGCTGTTCTTGTGGAATTGGCAAAGGGATATTTGGAAGCCCATAGAGGGCTATGGTGAAAAAGGAAATATCTTCCGTTCAAAACTGGAAAGAAGCTTTCTGAGAAACTGCTCTGTGTTCTGTTAATTCATCTCACAGAGTTACATCTTTCCCTTCAAGAAGGCTTTCGCTAAGGCTATTCTTGGGGAATTGGATAAGGGATATTTGGAAGCCCATAGAGGGCTATGGTGAAAAAGGAAATATCTTCCGTTCCAAACTGGAAAGAAGCTTTCTGAGTAACTGCTCTCTGTTCTGTTAATTCATCTCACAGAGTTACATCTTTCCCTTCAAGAATCCTTTCGCTAAGGCGGTTTTGTGGAATTGGCAAAGGGATATTTGGAAGCCCATAGAGTGCTACGGTGAAAAAGGAAATACCTTCCGTTCAAAACTGGAAAGAAGCTTTCTGAGAAACTGCTCTGTGTTCTGTTAATTCATCTCACAGAGTTACATCTTTACCTTCAAGAAGCCTTTTGCTAAAGCTGTTCTTGTGGAATTGGCCAAGGGATACTTGGAAGCCCATAGAGGGCTATGGTGAAAAAGGAAATATCTTCCGTTCAAAACTGGAAAGAAGCTTTCTGAGAAACTGCTCTGTGTTGTGTTAATTCATCTCACAGAGTTACATCTTTCCCTTCAAGACGCCTTTTGCTAAAGCTGTTCTTGTGGAATTGGCAAAGGGATACTTGGAAGCCCATAGAGGGCTATGGTGAAAAAGGAAATATCTTCCGTTCAAAACTGGAAAGAAGCTTTCTGAGAAACTTCTCTGTGTTCTGTTAATTCATCTCACAGAGTTACATCTTTCCCTTCAAGAAGCCTTTCGCTAAGGCTATTCTTGGGGAATTGGATAAGGAATATTTCGAAGCCCATAGAGGGCTATGGTGAAAAAGGAAATATCTTCGGTTCCAAACTGGAAAGAAGCTTTCTGAGAAACTGCTCTGTGTTCTGTTAATTCATCTCACAGAGTTACATCTTTCCCTTCAAGAATCCTTTCGCTAAGGCGGTTCTTGTATAATTGGCAAAGGGATATTTGGAAGCCCATAGAGGGCTACGGTGAAAAAGGAAATATCTTCCGTTCAAAACTGGAAAGAAGCTTTCTGAGAAACTGCTCTGTGTTCTGTTAATTCATCTCACAGAGTTACATCTTTCCCTTCAAGAAGCCTTTTGCTAAAGCTGTTCTTGTGGAATTGGCCAAGGGATACTTGGAAGCCCATAGAGGGCTATGGTGAAAAAGGAAATATCTTCCGTTCAAAACTGGAAAGAAGCTTTCTGAGAGACTGCTCTGTGTTGTGTTAATTCATCTCACAGAGTTACATCTTTCCCTTCAAGAAGCCTTTTGCTAAAGCTGTTCTTGTGGAATTTGCAAATGGATACTTGGAAGCCCATAGAGGGCTATGTTGAAAAAGGAAATATCTTCCGATCAAAACTGGAAAGAAGCTTTCTGAGAAACTGCTCTGTGTTCTGTTAATTCATCTCACAGAGTTACATCTTTCTCTTCCAGAAGCCTTTCACTAAGGCTGTTCTTGTGGAATTGGCAAAGTGATATTTGGAAGCCCATAGAGGGCTATGGTGAAAAAGGAAATATCTTCCGTTCAAAACTGGAAAGAAGCTTTCTGAGAAACAGCTCTGTGTTCTGTTAATTCATCTCACAGAGTTACATCTTTCCCTTCAAGAAGCCTTTCGCTAAGGCTGTTGTTGTGGAATTGGCAAAGGGATATTTGGAAGCCCATAGAGGGCTACGGTGAAAAAGGAAATATCTTCCGTTCAAAAGTGGAAAGAAGCTTTCTGAGAAACTTCTCTGTGTTCTGTTCATTCATCTCACAGAGTTACATCTTTTCCTTCAAGAAGCCTTTCGCTAAGGCTGTTCTTGTGGAATTGGCAAAGGGATATTTGGAACCCCATAGAGGCCAATGGGAAAAGGAAATATCTTCCCTTCAAAACTGGAAAGAAGCTTTCTGAGAAACTGCTCTGTGTTCTCTTAATTCATCTCACCGAGTTACATCTTTCCCTTCAAGAAGCCTTTCGCTAAGGCTGTTCTTGTGGAATTGGCAAAGGGATATTTGGAAGCCCTTAGAGGGCTATGGTGAAAAAGGAAATATCTTCCGTTCAAAACTGGAAAGAAGCTTTCTGAGAAACTGCTCTGTGTTCTGTTAATTCATCTCACAGAGTTACATCTTTCACTTCAAGAAGCCTTTCGCTAAGGCGGTTCTTGTGGAATTGGCAAAGGGATATTTGGAAGCCCATAGAGGGCTATGGTGAAAAAGGAAATATCTTCCGTTCAAAACTGGAAAGAAGCTTTCTGAGAAACTGCTCTGTGTTCTCTTCATTCATCTCACAGAGTTACATCTTTCCCTTCAAGAAGCCTTTCGCTAAGGCTGTTCTTGTGGAGTTGGCAAAGGGATATTTGGAAGCCCATAGAGGGCTATGGTGAAAAAGGAAATATCTTCCGTTGAAAACTGGAAAGAAGCTTTCTGAGAAACTGCTCTGTGTTTTGTTAATTCATCTCACAGAGTTACATCTTTCCCTTCAAGAAGCCTTTCGCTAAGGCTGTTCTTGTGGAATTGGCAAAGGGATATTTGGAAGCCCATAGAGGGCTATGGTGAAAAAGGAAATATCTTCCGTTCAAAAGTGGAAAGAAGCTTTCGGAGAAACTGCTCTGTGTTCTGTTAATTCATCTCACAGAGTTACATCTTTCCCTTCAAGAATCCTTTCGCTAAGGCGGTTCTTGTATAACTGGCAAAAGGATATTTGGAAGCCAATAGAGGGCTACGGTGAAAAAGGAAATATTTTCCGTTCAAAACTGGAAAGAAGCTTTCTGAGAAACTGCTCTGTGTTCTGTTAATTCATCTCACAGAGTTACATCTTTCCCTTCAAGAAGGCTTTTGCTAAAGCTGTTCTTGTGGAATTGGCCAAGGGATACTTGGAAGCCCATAGAGGGCTATGGTGAAAAAGGAAATATCTTCCGTTCAAAACTGGAAAGAAGCTTTCTGAGAAACTGCTCTGTGTTGTGTTAATTCATCTCACAGAGTTACATCTTTCCCTTCAAGAAGCCTTTTGCTAAAGCTGTTCTTGTGGAATTTGCAAATGGATACTTGGAAGCCCATAGAGGGCTATGGTGAAAAAGGAAATATCTTCCGATCAAAACTGGAAAGAAGCTTTCTGAGAAACTGCTCTGTGTTCTGTTAATTCATCTCACAGAGTTACATCTTTCCCTTCAAGAAGCCTTTGGCTAAGGCTGTTCTTGTGGAATTGGCAAAGGGATATGTGGAAGCCCATAGCGGGCTACGGTGAAAAAGGAAATATCTTCCGTTCAAAACTGGAAGGAAGCTTTCTTAGAAACTGCTCTGTGTTCTCTTAATTCATCTCACAGAGTTACATTTTTCACTTCAAGAAGCCTTTCGCTAAGGCTGTTCTTGTGGAATTGGCAAAGGGATATTTGGAAGCCCATAGAGGGCTATGGTGAAAAAGGAAATATCTTCCGTTCAAAACTGGAAAGAAGCTTTCTGAGAAACTGCTCTGTGTTCTGTTAATTCATCTCACAGAGTTACATCTTTCCCTTCAAGAAGCCTTTCGCTAAGGCTGTTCTTGTGGAATTGGCAAAGGGATATTTGGAAGCCCATAGAGGGCTACGGTGAAAAAGGAAATATCTTCCGTTCAAACCTGGAAAGAAGCTTTCTGAGAAACTGCTCTGTGTTCTGTTAATTCATCTCACAGAGTTACATCTTTCCCTTCAAGAAGCCTTTCGCTAAGGCTGTTCTTGTGGAATTGGCAAAGGGATATTTGGAAGCCCATAGTGGGCTACGGTGAAAAAGGAAATATCCTCCGTTCAAAACTGGAAAGAAGCTTTCTGAGAAACTGCTCTGTGTTCTGTTAATTCATCTCACAGAGTTACATCTTTCCCTTCAAGAAGCCTTTCGCTAAGGCTGTTCTTGTGGAATTGGCAAAGGGATATTTGGAAGCCCGTAGACGGCTATGGTGAAAAAGGAAATATCTTCCGTTCAAAACTGGAAAGAAGCTTTCTGAGAAACTGCTCTGTGTTCTGTTAATTCATCTCACAGAGTTACATCTTTCCCTTCAAGAAGGCTTTCGCTAAGGCTATTCTTGTGGAATTGGCAAAGGGATATTTGGAAGCCCATAGAGGGCTATGGTGAAAAAGGAAATATCTTCCGTTCAAAAGTGGAAAGATGCTTTCGGAGAAACTGCTCTGTGTTCTGTTAATTCATCTCACAGAGTTACATCTTTCCCTTCAACAAGCCTTTCGCTGACGCTGTTCTTAGGGAATTGGCAAAGTGATATTTGGAAGCCCATAGAGGGCTATGTTGAAAAAGGAAATATCTTCCGTTCAAAACTGGAAAGAAGCTTTCTGAGAAACTGCTCTGTGTTCTGTTAATTCATCTCACAGTGTTACATCTTTCCCTTCAAGAAGCCTTTCGCTAAGGCTGTTCTTGTGGAATTGGCAAAGGGATATTTGGAAGCCCATAGAGGGCTATGGTGAAAAAGGAAATAACTTCCGTTCAAAACTGGAAAGAAGCTTTCTGAGAAACTGCTCTGTGTTCTGTTAATTCATCTCACAGAGTTACATCTTTCCCTTCAAGAAGCCTTTCGCTAAGGCTGTTGTTGTGGAATTGGCAAAGGGATATTTGGAAGCCCATAGAGGGCTATGGTGAAAAAGGAAATATCTTCGGTTCAAAACTGGAAAGAAGCTTTCTGAGAAACTGCTCTGTGTTCTGTTAATTCATCTCACAGAGTTACATCTTTCCCTTCAAGAAGCCTTTCGCTAAGGCTGTTCTTGTGGAATTGGCAAAGGGATATTTGGAAGCCCATAGTGGGCTACGGTGAAAAAGGAAATATCTTCCGTTCAAAACTGGAAAGAAGCTTTCTGAGAAACTGCTCTGTGTTCTGTTAATTCATCTCACAGAGTTACATCTTTCCCTTCAAGAAGCCTTTCGCTAAGGCTGTTCTTGTGGAATTGGCAAAGGGATATTTGGAAACCCATAGACGGCTATGGCGAAAAAGGAAATATCTTCCGTTCAAAACTGGAAAGAAGCTTTCTGAGAAACTGCTCTGTGTTCTGTTAATTCATCTCACAGAGTTACATCTTTCCCTTCAAGAAGGCTTTCGCTAATGCTATTCTTGTGGAATTGGCAAAGGGATATTTGGAAGCCCATAGAGGGCTATGGTGAAAAAGGAAATATCTTCCGTTCAAAACTGGAAAGAAGCTTTCTGAGAAACTGCTCTGTGTTCTGTTAATTCATCTCACAGAGTTACATCTTTCCCTTCAAGAAGCCTTTTGCTAAAGCTGTTCTTGTGGAATTGGCCAAGGGATACTTGGAAGCCCATAGAGGGCTATGGTGAAAAAGGAAATATCTTCCGTTCAAAACTGGAAAGAAGCTTTCTGAGAAACTGCTCTGTGTTGTGTTAATTCATCTCAAAGAGTTACATCTTTCCCTTCAAGACGCCTTTTGCTAAAGCTGTTCTTGTGGAATTGGCAAAGGGATACTTGGAAGCCCATAGAGGGCTATGGTGAAAAAGGAAATATCTTCCGTTCAAAACTGGAAAGAAGCTTTCTGAGAAACTGCTCTGTGTTCTGTTAATTCATCTCACAGAGTTACATCTTTCCCTTCAAGAAGCCTTTTGCTAAAGCTGTTCTTGTGGAATTGGCAAAGGGATAATTGGAAACCCATGGAGGGCTATGGTGAAAAAGGAAATATCTTCCGTTCAAAACTGGAAAGAAGCTTTCTGAGAAACTGCTCTGTGTTCTGTTAATTCATCTCACAGAGTTACATCTTTCCCTTCAAGAAGCCTTTTGCTAAAGCTGTTCTTGTGGAATTGGCAAAGGGATATTTGGAAGCCCATAGAGGGCTATGGTGAAAAAGGAAATATCTTCCGTTCAAAACTGGAAAGAAGCTTTCTGAGAAACTGCTCTGTGTTCTGTTAATTCATCTCACAGAGTTACATCTTTCCCTTCAAGAAGCCTTTCGCTAAGGCTGTTCTTGTGGAATTGGCAAAAGGATATTTGGAAGCCCATAGAGGGCTATGGTGAAAAAGGAAATATCTTCCGTTCAAAACTGGAAAGAAGCTTTCTGAGAAACTTCTCTGTGTTCTGTTAATTCATCTCACAGAGTTACATCTTTCCCTTCAAGAAGCCTTTCGCTAAGGCTATTCTTGGGGAATTGGATAAGGAATATTTCGAAGCCCATAGAGGGCTATGGTGAAAAAGGAAATATCTTCCGTTCCAAACTGGAAAGAAGCTTTCTGAGAAACTGCTCTGTGTTCTGTTAATTCATCTCACAGTGTTACATCTTTCCCTTCAAGAATCCTTTCGCTAAGGCGGTTCTTGTATAATTGGCAAAGGGATATTTGGAAGCCCATAGAGGGCTACGGTGAAAAAGGAAATATCTTCCGTTCAAAACTGGAAAGAAGCTTTCTGAGAAACTGCTCTGTGTTCCGTTAATTCATCTCACAGAGTTACATCTTTCCCTTCAAGAAGCCTTTTGCTAAAGCTGTTCTTGTGGAATTGGCCAAGGGATACTTGGAAGCCCATAGAGGGCTATGGTGAAAAAGGAAATATCTTCCGTTCAAAACTGGAAAGAAGCTTTCTGAGAGACTGCTCTGTGTTGTGTTAATTCATCTCACAGAGTTACATCTTTCCCTTCAAGAAGCCTTTTGCTAAAGCTGTTCTTGTGGAATTTGCAAATGGATACTTGGAAGCCCATAGAGGGCTATGGTGAAAAAGGAAATATCTTCCGATCAAAACTGGAAAGAAGCTTTCTGAGAAACTGCTCTGTGTTCTGTTAATTCATCTCACAGAGTTACATCTTTCTCTTTCAGAAGCCTTTCACTAAGGCTGTTCTTGTGGAATTGGCAAAGTGATATTTGGAAGCCCATAGAGGGCTATGGTGAAAAAGGAAATATCTTCCGTTCAAAACTGGAAAGAAGCTTTCTGAGAAACAGCTCTGTGTTCTGTTAATTCATCTCACAGAGTTACATCTTTCCCTTCAAGAAGCCTTTCGCTAAGGCTGTTGTTGTGGAATTGGCAAAGGGATATTTGGAAGCCCATAGAGGGCTACGGTGAAAAAGGAAATATCTTCCGTTCAAAAGTGGAAAGAAGCTTTCTGAGAAACTTCTCTGTGTTCTGTTCATTCATCTCACAGAGTTACATCTTTTCCTTCAAGAAGCCTTTCGCTAAGGCTGTTCTTGTGGAATTGGCAAAGGGATATTTGGAACCCCATAGAGGCCAATGGGAAAAGGAAATATCTTCCGTTCAAAACTGGAAAGAAGCTTTCTGAGAAACTGCTCTGTGTTCTCTTAATTCATCTCACCGAGTTACATCTTTCTCTTCAAGAAGCCTTTCGCTAAGGCTGTTCTTGTGGAATTGGCAAAGGGATATTTGGAAGCCCATAGAGGGCTATGGTGAAAAAGGAAATATCTTCCGTTCAAAACTGGAAAGAAGCTTTCTGAGAAACTGCTCTGTGTTCTGTTAATTCATCTCACCGAGTTACATCTTTCCCTTCAGGAAGCCTTCCGCTAAGGCTGTTCTTGTGGAATTGGCAAATTGATATTTGGAAGCCCATAGAGGGCTATGGTGAAAAAGGAAATATCTTCCGTTCAAAACTGGAAAGAAGCTTTCTGAGAGACTGCTCTGTGTTGTGTTAATTCATCTCACAGAGTTACATCTTTCCCTTCAAGAAGCCTTTTGCTAAGGCGGTTCTTGTGGAATTGGCAAAGGGATATTTGGAAGCCCATAGAGGGCTATGGTGAAAAAGGAAATATCTTCCGTTCAAAACTGGAAAGAAGCTTTCTGAGAAACTGCTCTGTGTTCTGTTAATTCATCTCACAGAGTTACATCTTTCCCTTCAAGAAGCCTTTCGCTAAGGCTGTTCTTGTGGAATTGGCAAAGGGATATTTGGAAGCCCATAGAGGGCTACGGTGAAAAAGGAAATATCTTCCGTTCAAAACTGCAAAGAAGCTTTCTGAGAAACTGCTCTGTGTTCTGTTAATTCATCTCACAGAGTTACATCTTTCCCTTCAAGAAGCCTTTCGCTAAGGCTGTTCTTGTGGAATTGGCAAAGGGATATTTGGAAGCCCATAGTGGGCTACGGTGAAAAAGGAAATATCCTCCGTTCAAAAGTGGAAAGAAGCTTTCTGAGAAACTGCTCTGTGTTCTGTTAATTCATCTCACAGAGTTACATCTTTCCCTTCAAGAAGCCTTTCGCTAAGGCTGTTCTTGTGGAATTGGCAAAGGGATATTTGGAAGCCCATAGACGGCTATGGTGAAAAAGGAAATATCTTCCGTTCAAAACTGGAAAGAAGCTTTCTGAGAAACTGCTCTGTGTTCTGTTAATTCATCTCACAGAGTTACATCTTTCCCTTCAAGAAGGCTTTCGCTAAGGCTATTCTTGTGGAATTGGCAAAGGGATATTTGGAAGCCCTTAGAGGGCTATGGTGAAAAAGGAAATATCTTCCGTTCCAAACTGAAAGAAGCTTTCTGAGAAACTGCTCGGTGTTCTGTTAATTCATCTCACAGAGATACATCTTTCCCTTCAAGAATCCTTTCGCTAAGGCGGTTCTTGTGGAATTGGCAAACGGATATTTGGAAGCCCATAGAGGGCTATGGTGAAAAAGGAAATACCTTCCGTTCAAAACTGGAAAGAAGCTTTCTGAGAAACTGCTCTGTGTTCTCTTGATTCATCTCACAGAATTACATCTTTCCCTTCAAGAAGCCTTTCGCTAAGACTGTTCTTGTGGAATTGGCAAAGGGATATTTGGAAGCCCATAGAGGGCTATGGTGAAAAAGGAAATATCTTCTGTTCAAAAGTGGAAAGATGCTTTCGGAGAAACTGCTCTGTGTTCTGTTAATTCATCTCACAGAGTTACATCTTTCCCTTCAACAAGCCTTTCGCTGACGCTGTTCTTAGGGAATTGGCAAAGTGATATTTGGAAGCCCATAGAGGGCTATGGTGAAAAAGGAAATAACTTCCGTTAAAAACTGGAAAGAAGCTTTCTGAGAAACTGCTCTGTGTTCTGTTCATTCATCTCACAGAGTTACATCTTTCCCTTCAAGAAGCCTTTCGCTAAGGCTGTTATTGTGGAATTGGCAAAGGGATATTTGGAAGCCCATAGAGGGCTATGGTGAAAAAGGAAATATCTTCGGTTCAAAACTGGAAAGAAGCTTTCTGAGAAACTGCTCTGTGTTCTGTTAATTCATCTCACAGAGTTACATCTTTCCCTTCAAGAAGCCTTTCGCTAAGGTTGTTCTTGTGGAATTGGCAAAGGGATATTTGGAAGCCCATAGAGGGCTATGGTGAAAAAGGAAATATCTTCCGTTCAAAACTGGAAAGAAGCTTTCTGAGAAACTGCTCTGTGTTCTGTTAATTCATCTCACAGAGTTACATCTTTCCCTTCAAGAAGCCTTTCGCTAAGGCTGTTCTTGTGGAATTGGCAAAGGGATATTTGGAAGCCCATAGAGGGCTATGGTGAAAAAGGAAATATCTTCCGTTCAAAACTGGAAAGAAGCTTTCTGAGAAACTGCTCTGTGTTCTGTTAATTCATCTCACAGAGTTACATCTTTCCCTTCAAGAAGGCTTTCGCTAAGGCTATTCTTGGGGAATTGGATAAGGGATATTTGGAAGCCCATAGAGGGCTATGGTGAAAAAGGAAATATCTTCCGTTCCAAACTGGAAAGAAGCTTTCTGAGTAACTGCTCTCTGTTCTGTTAATTCATCTCACAGAGTTACATCTTTCCCTTCAAGAATCCTTTCGCTAAGGCGGTTTTGTGGAATTGGCAAAGGGATATTTGGAAGCCCATAGAGTGCTACGGTGAAAAAGGAAATACCTTCCGTTCAAAACTGGAAAGAAGCTTTCTGAGAAACTGCTCTGTGTTCTGTTAATTCATCTCACAGAGTTACATCTTTACCTTCAAGAAGCCTTTTGCTAAAGCTGTTCTTGTGGAATTGGCCAAGGGATACTTGGAAGCCCATAGAGGGCTATGGTGAAAAAGGAAATATCTTCCGTTCAAAACTGGAAAGAAGCTTTCTGAGAAACTGCTCTGTGTTGTGTTAATTCATCTCACAGAGTTACATCTTTCCCTTCAAGACGCCTTTTGCTAAAGCTGTTCTTGTGGAATTGGCAAAGGGATACTTGGAAGCCCATAGAGGGCTATGGTGAAAAAGGAAATATCTTCCGTTCAAAACTGGAAAGAAGCTTTCTGAGAAACTTCTCTGTGTTCTGTTAATTCATCTCACAGAGTTACATCTTTCCCTTCAAGAAGCCTTTCGCTAAGGCTATTCTTGGGGAATTGGATAAGGAATATTTCGAAGCCCATAGAGGGCTATGGTGAAAAAGGAAATATCTTCGGTTCCAAACTGGAAAGAAGCTTTCTGAGAAACTGCTCTGTGTTCTGTTAATTCATCTCACAGAGTTACATCTTTCCCTTCAAGAATCCTTTCGCTAAGGCGGTTCTTGTATAATTGGCAAAGGGATATTTGGAAGCCCATAGAGGGCTACGGTGAAAAAGGAAATATCTTCCGTTCAAAACTGGAAAGAAGCTTTCTGAGAAACTGCTCTGTGTTCTGTTAATTCATCTCACAGAGTTACATCTTTCCCTTCAAGAAGCCTTTTGCTAAAGCTGTTCTTGTGGAATTGGCCAAGGGATACTTGGAAGCCCATAGAGGGCTATGGTGAAAAAGGAAATATCTTCCGTTCAAAACTGGAAAGAAGCTTTCTGAGAGACTGCTCTGTGTTGTGTTAATTCATCTCACAGAGTTACATCTTTCCCTTCAAGAAGCCTTTTGCTAAAGCTGTTCTTGTGGAATTTGCAAATGGATACTTGGAAGCCCATAGAGGGCTATGTTGAAAAAGGAAATATCTTCCGATCAAAACTGGAAAGAAGCTTTCTGAGAAACTGCTCTGTGTTCTGTTAATTCATCTCACAGAGTTACATCTTTCTCTTCCAGAAGCCTTTCACTAAGGCTGTTCTTGTGGAATTGGCAAAGTGATATTTGGAAGCCCATAGAGGGCTATGGTGAAAAAGGAAATATCTTCCGTTCAAAACTGGAAAGAAGCTTTCTGAGAAACAGCTCTGTGTTCTGTTAATTCATCTCACAGAGTTACATCTTTCCCTTCAAGAAGCCTTTCGCTAAGGCTGTTGTTGTGGAATTGGCAAAGGGATATTTGGAAGCCCATAGAGGGCTACGGTGAAAAAGGAAATATCTTCCGTTCAAAAGTGGAAAGAAGCTTTCTGAGAAACTTCTCTGTGTTCTGTTCATTCATCTCACAGAGTTACATCTTTTCCTTCAAGAAGCCTTTCGCTAAGGCTGTTCTTGTGGAATTGGCAAAGGGATATTTGGAACCCCATAGAGGCCAATGGGAAAAGGAAATATCTTCCCTTCAAAACTGGAAAGAAGCTTTCTGAGAAACTGCTCTGTGTTCTCTTAATTCATCTCACCGAGTTACATCTTTCCCTTCAAGAAGCCTTTCGCTAAGGCTGTTCTTGTGGAATTGGCAAAGGGATATTTGGAAGCCCATAGAGGGCTATGGTGAAAAAGGAAATATCTTCCGTTCAAAACTGGAAAGAAGCTTTCTGAGAAACTGCTCTGTGTTCTGTTAATTCATCTCACAGAGTTACATCTTTCACTTCAAGAAGCCTTTCGCTAAGGCGGTTCTTGTGGAATTGGCAAAGGGATATTTGGAAGCCCATAGAGGGCTATGGTGAAAAAGGAAATATCTTCCGTTCAAAACTGGAAAGAAGCTTTCTGAGAAACTGCTCTGTGTTCTCTTCATTCATCTCACAGAGTTACATCTTTCCCTTCAAGAAGCCTTTCGCTAAGGCTGTTCTTGTGGAGTTGGCAAAGGGATATTTGGAAGCCCATAGAGGGCTATGGTGAAAAAGGAAATATCTTCCGTTGAAAACTGGAAAGAAGCTTTCTGAGAAACTGCTCTGTGTTTTGTTAATTCATCTCACAGAGTTACATCTTTCCCTTCAAGAAGCCTTTCGCTAAGGCTGTTCTTGTGGAATTGGCAAAGGGATATTTGGAAGCCCATAGAGGGCTATGGTGAAAAAGGAAATATCTTCCGTTCAAAACTGGAAAGAAGCTTTCTGAGAAACTGCTCTGTGTTCTGTTAATTCATCTCACAGAGTTACATCTTTCACTTCAAGAAGCCTTTCGCTAAGGCTGTTCTTGTGGAATTGGCAAAGGGATATTTGGAAGTACATAGAGGGCTATGGTGAAAAAGGAAATATCTTCCGTTCAAAACTGGAAAGAAGCTTTCTGAGAAACAGCTCTGTGTTCTGTTAATTCATCTCACAGAGTTACATCTTTCCCTTCAAGAAGCCTTTCGCTAAGGCTGTTGTTGTGGAATTGGCAAAGGGATATTTGAAAGCCCATAGAGGGCTACGGTGAAAAAGGAAATATCTTCCGTTCAAAAGTGGAAAGAAGCTTTCTGAGAAACTTCTCTGTGTTCTGTTCATTCATCTCACAGAGTTACATCTTTTCCTTCAAGAAGCCTTTCGCTAAGGCTGTTCTTGTGGAATTGGCAAAGGGATATTTGGAACCCCATAGAGGCCAATGGGAAAAGGAAATATCTTCCGTCCAAAACTGGAAAGAAGCTTTCTGAGAAACTGCTCTGTGTTCTCTTAATTCATCTCACCGAGTTACATCTTTCCCTTCAAGAAGCCTTTCGCTAAGGCTGTTCTTGTGGAATTGGCAAAGGGATATTTGGAAGCCCATAGAGGGCTATGGTGAAAAAGGAAATATCTTCCGTTCAAAACTGGAAAGAAGCTTTCTGAGAAACTGCTCTGTGTTCTGTTCATTCATCTCACAGAGTTACATCTTTCACTTCAAGAAGCCTTTCGCTAAGGCGGTTCTTGTGGAATTGGCAAAGGGATATTTGGAAGCCCATAGAGGGCTACGGTGAAAAAGGAAATATCTTCCGTTCAAAACTGGAAAGAAGCTTTCTGAGAAACTGCTCTGTGTTCTGTTAATTCATCTCACAGAGTTACATCTTTCCCTTCAAGAAGCCTTTCGCTAAGGCTGTTCTTGTGGAATTGGCAAAGGGATATTTGGAAGCCCATAGTGGGCTACGGTGAAAAAGGAAATATCCTCCGTTCAAAACTGGAAAGAAGCTTTCTGAGAAACTGCTCTGTGTCCTGTTAATTCATCTCACAGAGTTACATCTTTCCCTTCAAGAAGGCTTTCGCTAAGGCTATTCTTGTGGAATTGGCAAAGGGATATTTGGAAGCCCATAGAGGGCTATGGTGAAAAAGGAAATATCTTCCGTTCCAAACTGAAAGAAGCTTTCTGAGAAACTGCTCGGTGTTCTGTTAATTCATCTCACAGAGATACATCCTTCCCTTCAAGAATCCTTTCGCTAAGGCGGTTCTTGTGGAATTGGCAAACGGATATTTGGAAGCCCATAGAGGGCTATGGTGAAAAAGGAAATATCTTCCGTTCAAAACTGGAAAGAAGCTTTCTGAGAAACTGCTCTGTGTTCTCTTGATTCATCTCACAGAATTACATCTTTCCCTTCAAGAAGCCTTTCGCTAAGACTGTTCTTGTGGAATTGGCAAAGGGATATTTGGAAGCCCATAGAGGGCTATGGTGAAAAAGGAAATATCTTCCGTTCAAAAGTGGAAAGATGCTTTCGGAGAAACTGCTCTGTGTTCTGTTAATTCATCTCACAGAGTTACATCTTTCCCTTCAACAAGCCTTTCGCTGACGCTGTTCTTAGGGAATTGGCAAAGTGATATTTGGAAGCCCATAGAGGGCTATGTTGAAAAAGGAAATATCTTCCGTTCAAAACTGGAAAGAAGCTTTCTGAGAAACTGCTCTGTGTTCTGTTAATTCATCTCACAGAGTTACATCTTTCCCTTCAAGAAGGCTTTCGCTAAGGCTGTTCTTGTGGAATTGGCAAAGGGATATTTGGAAGCCCATAGAGGGCTATGGTGAAAAAGGAAATAACTTCCGTTCAAAACTGGAAAGAAGCTTTCTGAGAAACTGCTCTGTGTTCTGTTCATTCATCTCACAGAGTTACATCTTTCCCTTCAAGAAGCCTTTCGCTAAGGCTGTTGTTGTGGAATTGGCAAAGGGATATTTGGAAGCCCATAGAGGGCTATGGTGAAAAAGGAAATATCTTCGGTTCAAAACTGGAAAGAAGCTTTCTGAGAAACTGCTCTGTGTTCTGTTAATTCATCTCACAGAGTTACATCTTTCCCTTCAAGAAGCCTTTCGCTAAGGTTGTTCTTGTGGAATTGGCAAAGGGATATTTGGAAGCCCATAGTGGGCTACGGTGAAAAAGGAAATATCCTCCGTTCAAAACTGGAAAGAAGCTTTCTGAGAAACTGCTCTGTGTTCTGTTAATTCATCTCACAGAGTTACATCTTTCCCTTCAAGAAGCCTTTCGCTAAGGCTGTTCTTGTGGAATTGGCAAAGGGATATTTGGAAGCCCATAGACGGCTATGGTGAAAAAGGAAATATCTTCCGTTCAAAACTGGAAAGAAGCTTTCTGAGAAACTGCTCTGTGTTCTGTTAATTCATCTCACAGAGTTACATCTTTCCCTTCAAGAAGGCTTTCGCTAAGGCTATTCTTGTAGAATTGGCAAAGGGATATTTGGAAGCCCATAGAGGGCTATGGTGAAAAAGGAAATATCTTCCGTTCCAAACTGAAAGAAGCTTTCTGAGAAACTGCTCGGTGTTCTGTTAATTCATCTCACAGAGATACATCTTTCCCTTCAAGAATCCTTTCGCTAGGGCGGTTCTTGTGGAATTGGCAAACGGATATTTGGAAGCCCATAGAGGGCTATGGTGAAAAAGGAAATATCTTCCGTTCAAAACTGGAAAGAAGCTTTCTGAGAAACTGCTGTGTGTTCTCTTGATTCATCTCACAGAATTACATCTTTCCCTTCAAGAAGCCTTTCGCTAAGACTGTTCTTGTGGAATTGGCAAAGGGATATTTGGAAGCCCATAGAGGGCTATGGTGAAAAAGGAAATATCTTCTGTTCAAAAGTGGAAAGATGCTTTCGGAGAAACTGCTCTGTGTTCTGTTAATTCATCTCACAGAGTTACATCTTTCCCTTCAACAAGCCTTTCGCTGACGCTGTTCTTAGGGAATTGGCAAAGTGATATTTGGAAGCCCATAGAGGGCTATGGTGAAAAAGGAAATATCTTCCGTTCAAAACTGGAAAGAAGCTTTCTGAGAAACTGCTCTGTGTTCTCTTAATTCATCTCACCGAGTTACATCTTTCCCTTCAAGAAGCCTTTCGCTAAGGCTGTTCTTGTGGAATTGGCAAAGGGATATTTGGAAGCCCATAGAGGGCTATGGTGAAAAAGGAAATATCTTCCGTTCAAAACTGGAAAGAAGCTTTCTGAGAAACTGCTCTGTGTTCTGTTAATTCATCTCACAGAGTTACATCTTTCCCTTCAAGAAGGCTTTCGCTAAGGCTATTCTTGGGGAATTGGATAAGGGATATTTGGAAGCCCATAGAGGGCTATGGTGAAAAAGGAAATATCTTCCGTTCCAAACTGGAAAGAAGCTTTCTGAGTAACTGCTCTCTGTTCTGTTAATTCATCTCACAGAGTTACATCTTTCCCTTCAAGAATCCTTTCGCTAAGGCGGTTTTGTGGAATTGGCAAAGGGATATTTGGAAGCCCATAGAGTGCTACGGTGAAAAAGGAAATACCTTCCGTTCAAAACTGGAAAGAAGCTTTCTGAGAAACTGCTCTGTGTTCTGTTAATTCATCTCACAGAGTTACATCTTTACCTTCAAGAAGCCTTTTGCTAAAGCTGTTCTTGTGGAATTGGCCAAGGGATACTTGGAAGCCCATAGAGGGCTATGGTGAAAAAGGAAATATCTTCCGTTCAAAACTGGAAAGAAGCTTTCTGAGAAACTGCTCTGTGTTGTGTTAATTCATCTCACAGAGTTACATCTTTCCCTTCAAGACGCCTTTTGCTAAAGCTGTTCTTGTGGAATTGGCAAAGGGATACTTGGAAGCCCATAGAGGGCTATGGTGAAAAAGGAAATATCTTCCGTTCAAAACTGGAAAGAAGCTTTCTGAGAAACTTCTCTGTGTTCTGTTAATTCATCTCACAGAGTTACATCTTTCCCTTCAAGAAGCCTTTCGCTAAGGCTATTCTTGGGGAATTGGATAAGGAATATTTCGAAGCCCATAGAGGGCTATGGTGAAAAAGGAAATATCTTCGGTTCCAAACTGGAAAGAAGCTTTCTGAGAAACTGCTCTGTGTTCTGTTAATTCATCTCACAGAGTTACATCTTTCCCTTCAAGAATCCTTTCGCTAAGGCGGTTCTTGTATAATTGGCAAAGGGATATTTGGAAGCCCATAGAGGGCTACGGTGAAAAAGGAAATATCTTCCGTTCAAAACTGGAAAGAAGCTTTCTGAGAAACTGCTCTGTGTTCTGTTAATTCATCTCACAGAGTTACATCTTTCCCTTCAAGAAGCCTTTTGCTAAAGCTGTTCTTGTGGAATTGGCCAAGGGATACTTGGAAGCCCATAGAGGGCTATGGTGAAAAAGGAAATATCTTCCGTTCAAAACTGGAAAGAAGCTTTCTGAGAGACTGCTCTGTGTTGTGTTAATTCATCTCACAGAGTTACATCTTTCCCTTCAAGAAGCCTTTTGCTAAAGCTGTTCTTGTGGAATTTGCAAATGGATACTTGGAAGCCCATAGAGGGCTATGTTGAAAAAGGAAATATCTTCCGATCAAAACTGGAAAGAAGCTTTCTGAGAAACTGCTCTGTGTTCTGTTAATTCATCTCACAGAGTTACATCTTTCTCTTCCAGAAGCCTTTCACTAAGGCTGTTCTTGTGGAATTGGCAAAGTGATATTTGGAAGCCCATAGAGGGCTATGGTGAAAAAGGAAATATCTTCCGTTCAAAACTGGAAAGAAGCTTTCTGAGAAACAGCTCTGTGTTCTGTTAATTCATCTCACAGAGTTACATCTTTCCCTTCAAGAAGCCTTTCGCTAAGGCTGTTGTTGTGGAATTGGCAAAGGGATATTTGGAAGCCCATAGAGGGCTACGGTGAAAAAGGAAATATCTTCCGTTCAAAAGTGGAAAGAAGCTTTCTGAGAAACTTCTCTGTGTTCTGTTCATTCATCTCACAGAGTTACATCTTTTCCTTCAAGAAGCCTTTCGCTAAGGCTGTTCTTGTGGAATTGGCAAAGGGATATTTGGAACCCCATAGAGGCCAATGGGAAAAGGAAATATCTTCCCTTCAAAACTGGAAAGAAGCTTTCTGAGAAACTGCTCTGTGTTCTCTTAATTCATCTCACCGAGTTACATCTTTCCCTTCAAGAAGCCTTTCGCTAAGGCTGTTCTTGTGGAATTGGCAAAGGGATATTTGGAAGCCCATAGAGGGCTATGGTGAAAAAGGAAATATCTTCCGTTCAAAACTGGAAAGAAGCTTTCTGAGAAACTGCTCTGTGTTCTGTTAATTCATCTCACAGAGTTACATCTTTCACTTCAAGAAGCCTTTCGCTAAGGCGGTTCTTGTGGAATTGGCAAAGGGATATTTGGAAGCCCATAGAGGGCTATGGTGAAAAAGGAAATATCTTCCGTTCAAAACTGGAAAGAAGCTTTCTGAGAAACTGCTCTGTGTTCTCTTCATTCATCTCACAGAGTTACATCTTTCCCTTCAAGAAGCCTTTCGCTAAGGCTGTTCTTGTGGAGTTGGCAAAGGGATATTTGGAAGCCCATAGAGGGCTATGGTGAAAAAGGAAATATCTTCCGTTGAAAACTGGAAAGAAGCTTTCTGAGAAACTGCTCTGTGTTTTGTTAATTCATCTCACAGAGTTACATCTTTCCCTTCAAGAAGCCTTTCGCTAAGGCTGTTCTTGTGGAATTGGCAAAGGGATATTTGGAAGCCCATAGAGGGCTATGGTGAAAAAGGAAATATCTTCCGTTCAAAACTGGAAAGAAGCTTTCTGAGAAACTGCTCTGTGTTCTGTTAATTCATCTCACAGAGTTACATCTTTCACTTCAAGAAGCCTTTCGCTAAGGCTGTTCTTGTGGAATTGGCAAAGGGATATTTGGAAGTACATAGAGGGCTATGGTGAAAAAGGAAATATCTTCCGTTCAAAACTGGAAAGAAGCTTTCTGAGAAACAGCTCTGTGTTCTGTTAATTCATCTCACAGAGTTACATCTTTCCCTTCAAGAAGCCTTTCGCTAAGGCTGTTGTTGTGGAATTGGCAAAGGGATATTTGAAAGCCCATAGAGGGCTACGGTGAAAAAGGAAATATCTTCCGTTCAAAAGTGGAAAGAAGCTTTCTGAGAAACTTCTCTGTGTTCTGTTCATTCATCTCACAGAGTTACATCTTTTCCTTCAAGAAGCCTTTCGCTAAGGCTGTTCTTGTGGAATTGGCAAAGGGATATTTGGAACCCCATAGAGGCCAATGGGAAAAGGAAATATCTTCCGTCCAAAACTGGAAAGAAGCTTTCTGAGAAACTGCTCTGTGTTCTCTTAATTCATCTCACCGAGTTACATCTTTCCCTTCAAGAAGCCTTTCGCTAAGGCTGTTCTTGTGGAATTGGCAAAGGGATATTTGGAAGCCCATAGAGGGCTATGGTGAAAAAGGAAATATCTTCCGTTCAAAACTGGAAAGAAGCTTTCTGAGAAACTGCTCTGTGTTCTGTTCATTCATCTCACAGAGTTACATCTTTCACTTCAAGAAGCCTTTCGCTAAGGCGGTTCTTGTGGAATTGGCAAAGGGATATTTGGAAGCCCATAGAGGGCTACGGTGAAAAAGGAAATATCTTCCGTTCAAAACTGGAAAGAAGCTTTCTGAGAAACTGCTCTGTGTTCTGTTAATTCATCTCACAGAGTTACATCTTTCCCTTCAAGAAGCCTTTCGCTAAGGCTGTTCTTGTGGAATTGGCAAAGGGATATTTGGAAGCCCATAGTGGGCTACGGTGAAAAAGGAAATATCCTCCGTTCAAAACTGGAAAGAAGCTTTCTGAGAAACTGCTCTGTGTCCTGTTAATTCATCTCACAGAGTTACATCTTTCCCTTCAAGAAGGCTTTCGCTAAGGCTATTCTTGTGGAATTGGCAAAGGGATATTTGGAAGCCCATAGAGGGCTATGGTGAAAAAGGAAATATCTTCCGTTCCAAACTGAAAGAAGCTTTCTGAGAAACTGCTCGGTGTTCTGTTAATTCATCTCACAGAGATACATCCTTCCCTTCAAGAATCCTTTCGCTAAGGCGGTTCTTGTGGAATTGGCAAACGGATATTTGGAAGCCCATAGAGGGCTATGGTGAAAAAGGAAATATCTTCCGTTCAAAACTGGAAAGAAGCTTTCTGAGAAACTGCTCTGTGTTCTCTTGATTCATCTCACAGAATTACATCTTTCCCTTCAAGAAGCCTTTCGCTAAGACTGTTCTTGTGGAATTGGCAAAGGGATATTTGGAAGCCCATAGAGGGCTATGGTGAAAAAGGAAATATCTTCCGTTCAAAAGTGGAAAGATGCTTTCGGAGAAACTGCTCTGTGTTCTGTTAATTCATCTCACAGAGTTACATCTTTCCCTTCAACAAGCCTTTCGCTGACGCTGTTCTTAGGGAATTGGCAAAGTGATATTTGGAAGCCCATAGAGGGCTATGTTGAAAAAGGAAATATCTTCCGTTCAAAACTGGAAAGAAGCTTTCTGAGAAACTGCTCTGTGTTCTGTTAATTCATCTCACAGAGTTACATCTTTCCCTTCAAGAAGGCTTTCGCTAAGGCTGTTCTTGTGGAATTGGCAAAGGGATATTTGGAAGCCCATAGAGGGCTATGGTGAAAAAGGAAATAACTTCCGTTCAAAACTGGAAAGAAGCTTTCTGAGAAACTGCTCTGTGTTCTGTTCATTCATCTCACAGAGTTACATCTTTCCCTTCAAGAAGCCTTTCGCTAAGGCTGTTGTTGTGGAATTGGCAAAGGGATATTTGGAAGCCCATAGAGGGCTATGGTGAAAAAGGAAATATCTTCGGTTCAAAACTGGAAAGAAGCTTTCTGAGAAACTGCTCTGTGTTCTGTTAATTCATCTCACAGAGTTACATCTTTCCCTTCAAGAAGCCTTTCGCTAAGGTTGTTCTTGTGGAATTGGCAAAGGGATATTTGGAAGCCCATAGTGGGCTACGGTGAAAAAGGAAATATCCTCCGTTCAAAACTGGAAAGAAGCTTTCTGAGAAACTGCTCTGTGTTCTGTTAATTCATCTCACAGAGTTACATCTTTCCCTTCAAGAAGCCTTTCGCTAAGGCTGTTCTTGTGGAATTGGCAAAGGGATATTTGGAAGCCCATAGACGGCTATGGTGAAAAAGGAAATATCTTCCGTTCAAAACTGGAAAGAAGCTTTCTGAGAAACTGCTCTGTGTTCTGTTAATTCATCTCACAGAGTTACATCTTTCCCTTCAAGAAGGCTTTCGCTAAGGCTATTCTTGTAGAATTGGCAAAGGGATATTTGGAAGCCCATAGAGGGCTATGGTGAAAAAGGAAATATCTTCCGTTCCAAACTGAAAGAAGCTTTCTGAGAAACTGCTCGGTGTTCTGTTAATTCATCTCACAGAGATACATCTTTCCCTTCAAGAATCCTTTCGCTAGGGCGGTTCTTGTGGAATTGGCAAACGGATATTTGGAAGCCCATAGAGGGCTATGGTGAAAAAGGAAATATCTTCCGTTCAAAACTGGAAAGAAGCTTTCTGAGAAACTGCTGTGTGTTCTCTTGATTCATCTCACAGAATTACATCTTTCCCTTCAAGAAGCCTTTCGCTAAGACTGTTCTTGTGGAATTGGCAAAGGGATATTTGGAAGCCCATAGAGGGCTATGGTGAAAAAGGAAATATCTTCTGTTCAAAAGTGGAAAGATGCTTTCGGAGAAACTGCTCTGTGTTCTGTTAATTCATCTCACAGAGTTACATCTTTCCCTTCAACAAGCCTTTCGCTGACGCTGTTCTTAGGGAATTGGCAAAGTGATATTTGGAAGCCCATAGAGGGCTATGGTGAAAAAGGAAATATCTTCCGTTCAAAACTGGAAAGAAGCTTTCTGAGAAACTGCTCTGTGTTCTGTTAATTCATCTCACAGAGTTACATCTTTCCCTTCAAGAAGCCTTTCCCTAAGGCTGTTCTTGTGGAATTGGCAAAGGGATATTTGGAAGCAAATAGAGGGCTATGGTGAAAAAGGAAATAACTTCCGTTAAAAACTGGAAAGAAGCTTTCTGAGAAACTGCTCTGTGTTCTGTTCATTCATCTCACAGAGTTACATCTTTCCCTTCAAGAAGCCTTTCGCTAAGGCTGTTGTTGTGGAATTGGCAAAGGGATATTTGGAAGCCCATAGAGGGCTATGGTGAAAAAGGAAATATCTTCGGTTCAAAACTGGAAAGAAGCTTTCTGAGAAACTGCTCTGTGTTCTGTTAATTCATCTCACAGAGTTACATCTTTCCCTTCAAGAAGCCTTTCGCTAAGGCTGTTGTTGTGGAATTGGCAAAGGGATATTTGGAAGCCCATAGAGTGCTACGGTGAAAAAGGAAATACCTTCCGTTCAAAACTGGAAAGAAGCTTTCTGAGAAACTGCTCTGTGTTCTGTTAATTCATCTCACAGAGTTACATCTTTCCCTTCAAGAAGCCTTTTGCTAAAGCTCTTCTTGTGGAATTGGCCAAGGGATACTTGGACGCCCATAGAGGGCTATGGTGAAAAAGGAAATATCTTCCGTTCAAAACTGGAAAGAAGGTTTCTGAGAAACTGCTCTGTGTTGTGTTAATTCATCTCACAGAGTTACATCTTTCCCTTCAAGAAGCCTTTTGCTAAAGCTGTTCTTGTGGAATTGGCAAAGGGATACTTGGAAGCCCATAGAGGGCTATGGTGAAAAAGGAAATATCTTCCGTTCAAAACTGGAAAGAAGCTTTCTGAGAAACTGCTCTGTGTTCTGTTAATTCATCTCACAGAGTTACATCTTTCCCTTCAAGAAGCCTTTCGCTAAGGCTGTTCTTGTGGAATTGGCAAAAGGATATTTGGAAGCCCATAGAGGGCTATGGTGAAAAAGGAAATATCTTCCGTTCAAAACTGGAAAGAAGCTTTCTGAGAAACTTCTCTGTGTTCTGTTAATTCATCTCACAGAGTTACATCTTTCCCTTCAAGAAGCCTTTCGCTAAGGCTATTCTTGGGGAATTGGATAAGGAATATTTCGTAGCCCATAGAGGGCTATGGTGAAAAAGGAAATATCTTCCGTTCCAAACTGGAAAGAAGCTTTCTGAGAAACTGCTCTGTGTTCTGTTAATTCATCTCACAGAGTTACATCTTTCCCTTCAAGAATCCTTTCGCTAAGGCGGTTCTTGTATAATTGGCAAAGGGATATTTGGAAGCCCTTAGAGGGCTACGGTGAAAAAGGAAATATCTTCCGTTCAAAACTGGAAAGAAGCTTTCTGAGAAACTGCTCTGTGTTCTGTTAATTCATCTCACAGAGTTACATCTTTCCCTTCAAGAAGCCTTTTGCTAAAGCTGTTCTTGTGGAATTGGCCAAGGGATACTTGGAAGCCCATAGAGGGCTATGGTGAAAAAGGAAATATCTTCCGTTCAAAACTGGAAAGAAGCTTTCTGAGAGACTGCTCTGTGTTGTGTTAATTCATCTCACAGAGTTACATCTTTCCCTTCAAGAAGCCTTTCGCTAAAGCTGTTCTTGTGGAATTTGCAAATGGATACTTGGAACCCCTAGAGGGCTATGGTGAAAAAGGAAATATCTTCCGATCCAAACTGGAAAGAAGCTTTCTGAGAAACTGCTCTGTGTTCTGTTAATTCATCTCACAGAGTTACATCTTTCTCTTCCAGAAGCCTTTCACTAAGGCTGTTCTTGTGGAATTGGCAAAGTGATATTTGGAAGCCCATAGAGGGCTATGGTGAAAAAGGAAATATCTTCCGTTCAAAACTGGAAAGAAGCTTTCTGAGAAACAGCTCTGTGTTCTGTTAATTCATCTCACAGAGTTACATCTTTCCCTTCAAGAAGCCTTTCGCTAAGGCTGTTGTTGTGGAATTGGCAAAGGGATATTTGGAAGCCCATAGAGGGCTACGGTGAAAAAGGAAATATCTTCCGTTCAAAACTGGAAAGAAGCTTTCTGAGAAACTGCTCTGCGTTCTGTTAATTCATCTCACAGAGTTACATCTTTCCCTTCAAGAAGCCTTTCGCTAAGGCTGTTCTTGTGGAATTGGCAAAGGGATATTTGGAAGCCCTTAGAGGGCTAAGGTGAAAAAGGAAATATCTTCCGTTCAAAATTGGAAAGAAGCTTTCTGAGAAACTGCTCTGTGTTCTGTTAATTCATCTCACAGAGTTACATCTTTCCCTTCAAGAAGCCTTTCGCTAAGGTCGTTCTTGTGGAATTGGCAAAGGGATATTTGGAAGCCCATAGAGGGCTAGGGTGAAAAAGGAAATATCTTCCGTTCAAAAGTGGAAAGAAGCTTTCAGAGAAACTGCTCTGTGTTCTGTTAATTCATCTCACAGAGTTACATCTTTCCCTTCAACAAGCCTTTCGGTAAGGCTGTTCTTAAGGAATTGGCAAAGTGATATTTGGAAGCCCATAGAGGGCTATGGTGAAAAAGGAAATATCTTCCGTTCAAAAGTGGAAAGAAGCTTTCTGAGAAACTTCTCTGTGTTCTGTTCATTCATCTCACAGAGTTACATCTTTTCCTTCAAGAAGCCTTTCGCTAAGGCTGTTCTTGTGGAATTGGCAAAGGGATATTTGGAACCCCATAGAGGCCAATGGGAAAAGGAAATATCTTCCGTTCAAAACTGGAAAGAAGCTTTCTGAGAAACTGCTCTGTGTTCTCTTAATTCATCTCACCGAGTTACATCTTTCCCTTCAAGAAGCCTTTCGCTAAGGCTGTTCTTGTGGAATTGGCAAAGGGATATTTGGAAGCCCATAGAGGGCTATGGAGAAAAAGGAAATATCTTCCGTTCAAAACTGGAAAGAAGCTTTCTGAGAAACTGCTCTGTGTTCTGTTAATTCATCTCACCGAGTTACATCTTTCCCTTCAGGAAGCCTTCCGCTAAGGCTGTTCTTGTGGAATTGGCAAATGGATATTTGGAAGCCCATAGAGGGCTATGGTCAAAAAGGAAATATCTACCGTTCAAAACTGGAAAGAAGCTTTCGGAGAAACTGCTCTGTGTTCTGTTAATTCATCTCACAGAGTTACATCTTTCACTTCAAGAAGCCTTTCGCTAAGGCGGTTCTTGTGGAATTGGCAAAGGGATATTTGGAAGCCCATAGAGGGCTATGTTGAAAAAGGAAATATCTTCCGTTCAAAACTGGAAAGAAGCTTTCTGAGAAACTGCTCTGTGTTCTGTTAATTCATCTCACAGAGTTACATCTTTCCCTTCAAGAAGCCTTTCGCTAAGGCTGTTCTTGTGGAATTGGCAAAGGGATATTTGGAAGCCCATAGAGGGCTATGGTGAAAAAGGAAATAACTTCCGTTCAAAACTGGAAAGAAGCTTTCTGAGAAACTGCTCTGTGTTCTGTTCATTCATCTCACAGAGTTACATCTTTCCCTTCAAGAAGCCTTTCGCTAAGGCAGTTCTTGTGGAGTTGGCAAAGGGATATTTGGAAGCCCATAGAGGGCTATGGAGAAAAAGGAAATATCTTCCGTTGAAAACTGGAAAGAAGCTTTCTGAGAAACTGCTCTGTGTTTTGTTAATTCATCTCACAGAGTTACATCTTTCCCTTCAAGAAGCCTTTCGCTAAGGCTGTTCTTGTGGAATTGGCAAAGGGATATTTGGAAGCCCATAGAGGGCTATGGTGAAAAAGGAAATATCTTCCGTTCAAAACTGGAAAGAAGCTTTCTGAGAAACTGCTCTGTGTTCTGTTCATTCATCTCACAGAGTTACATCTTTCCCTTCAAGAAGCCTTTCGCTAAGGCTGTTCTTGTGGAATTGGCAAAGGCATATTTGGAAGCCCATCGAGGGCTATGGTGAAAAAGGAAATATCTTCCGTTCAAAACTGGAAAGAAGCTTTCTGAGAAACTGCTCTGTGTTCTGTTAATTCATCTCACAGAGTTACATCTTTCCCTTCAAGAAGCCTTTCGCTAAGGCTGTTCTTGTGGAATTGCAAAGGGATATTTGGAAGCCCATAGAGGGCTCTGGTGAAAAAGGATATATCTTCCGTTGAAAACTGGAAAGAAGCTTTCTGAGAAACTGCTCTGTGTTCTGTTAATTCATCTCACAGAGTTACATCTTTCCCTTCAAGAAGCCTTTCGCTAAGGCTGTTCTTGTGGAATTGGCAAAGGGATATTTGGAAGCCCATAGAGGGCTATGGTGAAAAAGGAAATATCTTCCGTTGAAAACTGGAAAGAAGCTTTCTGAGAAACTGCTCTGTGTTCTGTTAATTCATCTCACAGAGTTACATCTTTCCCTTCAAGAAGCCTTTCGCTAAGGCTGTTCTTGTGGAATTGGCAAAGGGATATTTGGAACCACATAGAGGGCTATGGTGAAAAAGGAAATATCTTCCGTTGAAAACTGGAAAGAAGCTTTCTGAGAAACTGCTCTGTGTTCTGTTAATTCATCTCACAGAGTTACATCTTTCCCTTCAAGAAGCCTTTCGCTAAGCCTGTTCTTGTGGAATTGGCAAAGGGATATTTGGAAGCCCATAGAGGGCTATGTTGAAAAAGGAAATATCTTCCGTTCAAAACTGGAAA
This sequence comes from Chlorocebus sabaeus, assembly GCF_047675955.1. Classification (NCBI taxonomy): domain Eukaryota; kingdom Metazoa; phylum Chordata; class Mammalia; order Primates; family Cercopithecidae; genus Chlorocebus; species Chlorocebus sabaeus. Next base: position 35,798,287 of record NC_132908.1, read on the forward strand.
GAAGCTTTCTGAGAAACTGCTCTGTGTTCTGTTAATTCATCTCACAGAGTTACATCTTTCCCTTCAAGAAGGCTTTCGCTAAGGCTATTCTTGTGGAATTGGCAAAGGGATATTTGGAAGCCCATAGAGGGCTATGGTGAAAAAGGAAATACCTTCCGTTCCAAACTGAAAGAAGCTTTCTGAGAAACTGCTCGGTGTTCTGTTAATTCATCTCACAGAGATACATCTTTCCCTTCAAGAATCCTTTCGCTAGGGCGGTTCTTGTGGAATTGGCAAACGTATATTTGGAAGCCCATAGAGGGCTATGGTGAAAAAGGAAATATCTTCCGTTCAAAACTGGAAAGAAGCTTTCTGAGAAACTGCTCTGTGTTCTCTTGATTCATCTCACAGAATTACATCTTTCCCTTCAAGAAGCCTTTCGCTAAGACTGTTCTTGTGGAATTGGCAAAGGGATATTTGGAAGCCCATAGAGGGCTATGGTGAAAAAGGAAATATCTTCTGTTCAAAAGTGGAAAGATGCTTTCGGAGAAACTGCTCTGTGTTCTGTTAATTCACCTCACAGAGTTACATCTTTCCCTTCAACAAGCCTTTCGCTGACGCTGTTCTTAGGGAATTGGCAAAGTGATATTTGGAAGCCCATCGAGGGCTATGGTGAAAAAGGAAATATCTTCCGTTCAAAACTGGAAAGAAGCTTTCTGAGAAACTGCTCTGTGTTCTGTTAATTCATCTCACAGAGTTACATCTTTCCCTTCAAGAAGCCTTTCGCTAAGGCTGTTCTTGTGGAATTGCAAAGGGATATTTGGAAGCCCATAGAGGGCTATGGTGAAAAAGGATATATCTTCCGTTGAAAACTGGAAAGAAGCTTTCTGAGAAACTGCTCTGTGTTCTGTTAATTCATCTCACAGAGTTACATCTTTCCCTTCAAGAAGCCTTTCACTAAGGCTGTTCTTGTGGAATTGGCAAAGGGATATTTGGAAGCCCATAGAGGGCTATGGTGAAAAAGGAAATATCTTCCGTTGAAAACTGGAAAGAAGCTTTCTGAGAAACTGCTCTGTGTTCTGTTAATTCATCTCACAGAGTTACATCTTTCCCTTCAAGAAGCCTTTCGCTAAGGCTGTTCTTGTGGAATTGGCAAAGGGATATTTGGAACCACATAGAGGGCTATGGTGAAAAAGGAAATATCTTCCGTTGAAAACTGGAAAGAAGCTTTCTGAGAAACTGCTCTGTGTTCTGTTAATTCATCTCACAGAGTTACATCTTTCCCTTCAAGAAGCCTTTCGCTAAGCCTGTTCTTGTGGAATTGGCAAAGGGATATTTGGAAGCCCATAGAGGGCTATGTTGAAAAAGGAAATATCTTCCGTTCAAAACTGGAAAGAAGCTTTCTGAGAAACTGCTCTGTGTTCTGTTAATTCATCTCACAGAGTTACATCTTTCCCTTCAAGAAGCCTTTCGCTAAGGCTGTTCTTGTGGAATTGGCAAAGGGATATTTGGAAGCCCATAGAGGGCTATGGTGAAAAAGGAAATAACTTCCGTTCAAAACTGGAAAGAAGCTTTCTGAGAAACTGCTCTGTGTTCTGTTCATTCATCTCACAGAGTTACATCTTTCCCTTCAAGAAGCCTTTCGCTAAGGCAGTTCTTGTGGAGTTGGCAAAGGGATATTTGGAAGCCCATAGAGGGCTATGGAGAAAAAGGAAATATCTTCCGTTGAAAACTGGAAAGAAGCTTTCTGAGAAACTGCTCTGTGTTTTGTTAATTCATCTCACAGAGTTACATCTTTCCCTTCAAGAAGCCTTTCGCTAAGGCTGTTCTTGTGGAATTGGCAAAGGGATATTTGGAAGCCCATAGAGGGCTATGGTGAAAAAGGAAATATCTTCCGTTCAAAACTGGAAAGAAGCTTTCTGAGAAACTGCTCTGTGTTCTGTTAATTCATCTCACAGAGTTACATCTTTCACTTCAAGAAGCCTTTCGCTAAGGCTGTTCTTGTGGAATTGGCAAAGGGATATTTGGAAGCCCATAGAGGGCTATTTTGAAAAAGGAAATATCTTCCGTTCAAAACTGGAAAGAAGCTTTCTGAGAAACTGCTCTGTGTTCTGTTCATTCATCTCACAGAGTTACATCTTTGCCTTCAAGAAGCCTTTCGCTAAGGCTGTTCTTGTGGAATTGGCAAAGGGATATTTGGAAGCCCATAGAGGGCTATGGTGAAAAAGGAAATATCTTCCGTTGAAAACTGGAAAGAAGCTTTCTGAGAAACTGCTCTGTGTTCTGTTCATTCATCTCACAGAGTTACATCTTTCCCTTCAAGAAGCCTTTCGCTAAGGCTGTTCTTGTGGAATTGGCAAAGGCATATTTGGAAGCCCATCGAGGGCTATGGTGAAAAAGGAAATATCTTCCGTTCAAAACTGGAAAGAAGCTTTCTGAGAAACTGCTCTGTGTTCTGTTAATTCATCTCACAGAGTTACATCTTTCCCTTCAAGAAGCCTTTCGCTAAGGCTGTTCTTGTGGAATTGCAAAGGGATATTTGGAAGCCCATAGAGGGCTATGGTGAAAAAGGATATATCTTCCGTTGAAAACTGGAAAGAAGCTTTCTGAGAAACTGCTCTGTGTTCTGTTAATTCATCTCACAGAGTTACATCTTTCCCTTCAAGAAGCCTTTCGCTAAGGCTGTTCTTGTGGAATTGGCAAAGGGATATTTGGAAGCCCATAGAGGGCTATGGTGAAAAAGGAAATATCTTCCGTTGAAAACTGGAAAGAAGCTTTCTGAGAAACTGCTCTGTGTTCTGTTAATTCATCTCACAGAGTTACATCTTTCCCTTCAAGAAGCCTTTCGCTAAGGCTTTTCTTGTGGAATTGGCAAAGGGATATTTGGAACCACATAGAGGGCTATGGTGAAAAAGGAAATATCTTCCGTTCAAAAGTGGAAGGAAGCTTTCTGAGAAACTGCTCTGTGTTCTGTTAATTCATCTCACAGAGTTACATCTTTCCCTTCAAGAAGCCTTTCGCTAAGCCTGTTCTTGTGGAATTGGCAAAGGGATATTTGGAAGCCCATAGAGGGCTATGTTGAAAAAGGAAATATCTTCCGTTCAAAACTGGAAAGAAGCTTTCTGAGAAACTGCTCTGTGTTCTGTTAATTCATCTCACAGAGTTACATCTTTCCCTTCAAGAAGCCTTTCGCTAAGGCTGTTCTTGTGGAATTGGCAAAGGGATATTTGGAAGCCCATAGAGGGCTATGGTGAAAAAGGAAATAACTTCCGTTCAAAACTGGAAAGAAGCTTTCTGAGAAACTGCTCTGTGTTCTGTTCATTCATCTCACAGAGTTACATCTTTCCCTTCAAGAAGCCTTTCGTTAAGGCTGTTGTTGTGGAATTGGCAAAGGGATATTTGGAAGCCCATAGAGGGCTATGATGAAAAAGGAAATATCTTCGGTTCAAAACTGGAAAGAAGCTTTCTGAGAAACTGCTCTGTGTTCTGTTAATTCATCTCACAGAGTTACATCTTTCCCTTCAAGAAGCCTTTCGCTAAGGCTGTTCTTGTGGAATTGGCAAAGGGATATTTGGAAGCCCATAGTGGGCTACGGTGAAAAAGGAAATACCCTCCGTTCAAAACTGGAAAGAAGCTTTCTGAGAAACTGCTCTGTGTTCTGTTAATTCATCTCACAGAGTTACATCTTTCCCTTCAAGAAGCCTTTCGCTAAGGCTGTTCTTGTGGAATTGGCAAAGGGATATTTGGAAGCCCATAGAGGGCTATGTTGAAAAAGGAAATATCTTCCGTTCAAAACTGGAAAGAAGCTTTCTGAGAAACTGCTCTGTGTTCTGTTAATTCATCTCACAGAGTTACATCTTTCCCTTCAAGAAGGCTTTCGCTAAGGCTATTCTTGTGGAATTGGCAAAGGGATATTTGGAAGCCCATAGAGGGCTATGGTGAAAAAGGAAATATCTTCCGTTCCAAACTGAAAGAAGCTTTCTGAGAAACTGCTCGGTGTTCTGTTAATTCATCTCACAGAGATACATCTTTCCCTTCAAGAATCCTTTCGCTAGGGCGGTTCTTGTGGAATTGGCAAACGTATATTTGGAAGCCCATAGAGGGCTATGGTGAAAAAGGAAATATCTTCCGTTCAAAACTGGAAAGAAGCTTTCTGAGAAACTGCTGTGTGTTCTCTTGATTCATCTCACAGAATTACATCTTTCCCTTCAAGAAGCCTTTCGCTAAGACTGTTCTTGTGGAATTGGCAAAGGGATATTTGGAAGCCCATAGAGGGCTATGGTGAAAAAGGAAATATCTTCTGTTCAAAAGTGGAAAGATGCTTTCGGAGAAACTGCTCTGTGTTCTGTTAATTCACCTCACAGAGTTACATCTTTCCCTTCAACAAGCCTTTCGCTGACGCTGTTCTTAGGGAATTGGCAAAGTGATATTTGGAAGCCCATAGAGGGCTATGGTGAAAAAGGAAATATCTTCCGTTCAAAACTGGAAAGAAGCTTTCTGAGAAACTGCTCTGTGTTCTGTTAATTCATCTCACAGAGTTACATCTTTCCCTTCAAGAAGCCTTTCGCTAAGGCTGTTCTTGTGGAATTGGCAAAGGGATATTTGGAAGCAAATAGAGGGCTATGGTGAAAAAGGAAATAACTTCCGTTAAAAACTGGAAAGAAGCTTTCTGAGAAACTGCTCTGTGTTCTGTTCATTCATCTCACAGAGTTACATCTTTCCCTTAAAGAAGCCTTTCGCTAAGGCTGTTCTTGTGGAATTGGCAAAGGGATATTTGGAAGCCCATAGAGGGCTATGGTGAAAAAGGAAATATCTTCGGTTCAAAACTGGAAAGAAGCTTTCTGAGAAACTGCTCTGTGTTATGTTAATTCATCTCACAGAGTTACATCTTTCCCTTCAAGAAGCCTTTCGCTAAGGCTATTCTTGTGGAATTGGCAAAGGCATATTTGGAAGCCCATCGAGGGCTATGGTGAAAAAGGAAATATCTTCCGTTCAAAACTGGAAAGAAGCTTTCTGAGAAACTGCTCTGTGTTCTGTTAATTCATCTCACAGAGTTACATCTTTCCCTTCAAGAAGCCTTTCGCTAAGGCTGTTCTTGTGGAATTGGCAAAGGGATATTTGGAAGCCCATAGAGGGCTATGGTGAAAAAGGAAATATCTTCCGTTGAAAACTGGAAAGAAGCTTTCTGAGAAACTGCTCTGTGTTCTGTTAATTCATCTCACAGAGTTACATCTTTCCCTTCAAGAAGCCTTTCGCTAAGGCTGTTCTTGTGGAATTGGCAAAGGGATATTTGGAACCACATAGAGGGCTATGGTGAAAAAGGAAATATCTTCCGTTGAAAACTGGAAAGAAGCTTTCTGAGAAACTGCTCTGTGTTCTGTTAATTCATCTCACAGAGTTACATCTTTCCCTTCAAGAAGCCTTTCGCTAAGCCTGTTCTTGTGGAATTGGCAAAGGGATATTTGGAAGCCCATAGAGGGCTATGTTGAAAAAGGAAATATCTTCCGTTCAAAACTGGAAAGAAGCTTTCTGAGAAACTGCTCTGTGTTCTGTTAATTCATCTCACAGAGTTACATCTTTCCCTTCAAGAAGCCTTTCGCTAAGGCTGTTCTTGTGGAATTGGCAAAGGGATATTTGGAAGCCCATAGAGGGCTATGGTGAAAAAGGAAATAACTTCCGTTCAAAACTGGAAAGAAGCTTTCTGAGAAACTGCTCTGTGTTCTGTTCATTCATCTCACAGAGTTACATCTTTCCCTTCAAGAAGCCTTTCGCTAAGGCAGTTCTTGTGGAGTTGGCAAAGGGATATTTGGAAGCCCATAGAGGGCTATGGAGAAAAAGGAAATATCTTCCGTTGAAAACTGGAAAGAAGCTTTCTGAGAAACTGCTCTGTGTTTTGTTAATTCATCTCACAGAGTTACATCTTTCCCTTCAAGAAGCCTTTCGCTAAGGCTGTTCTTGTGGAATTGGCAAAGGGATATTTGGAAGCCCATAGAGGGCTATGGTGAAAAAGGAAATATCTTCCGTTCAAAACTGGAAAGAAGCTTTCTGAGAAACTGCTCTGTGTTCTGTTAATTCATCTCACAGAGTTACATCTTTCACTTCAAGAAGCCTTTCGCTAAGGCTGTTCTTGTGGAATTGGCAAAGGGATATTTGGAAGCCCATAGAGGGCTATGGTGAAAAAGGAAATATCTTCCGTTCAAAACTGGAAAGAAGCTTTCTGAGAAACTGCTCTGTGTTCTGTTCATTCATCTCACAGGGTTACATCTTTGCCTTCAAGAAGCCTTTCGCTAAGGCTGTTCTTGTGGAATTGGCAAAGGGATATTTGGAAGCCCATAGAGGGCTATGGTGAAAAAGGAAATATCTTCCGTTGAAAACTGGAAAGAAGCTTTCTGAGAAACTGCTCTGTGTTCTGTTCATTCATCTCACAGAGTTACATCTTTCCCTTCAAGAAGCCTTTCGCTAAGGCTGTTCTTGTGGAATTGGCAAAGGCATATTTGGAAGCCCATCGAGGGCTATGGTGAAAAAGGAAATATCTTCCGTTCAAAACTGGAAAGAAGCTTTCTGAGAAACTGCTCTGTGTTCTGTTAATTCATCTCACAGAGTTACATCTTTCCCTTCAAGAAGCCTTTCGCTAAGGCTGTTCTTGTGGAATTGCAAAGGGATATTTGGAAGCCCATAGAGGGCTATGGTGAAAAAGGATATATCTTCCGTTGAAAACTGGAAAGAAGCTTTCTGAGAAACTGCTCTGTGTTCTGTTAATTCATCTCACAGAGTTACATCTTTCCCTTCAAGAAGCCTTTCGCTAAGGCTGTTCTTGTGGAATTCCAAAGGGATATTTGGAAGCCCATAGAGGGCTATGGTGAAAAAGGAAATATCTTCCGTTGAAAACTGGAAAGAAGCTTTCTGAGAAACTGCTCTGTGTTCTGTTAATTCATCTCACAGAGTTACATCTTTCCCTTCAAGAAGCCTTTCGCTAAGGCTTTTCTTGTGGAATTGGCAAAGGGATATTTGGAACCACATAGAGGGCTATGGTGAAAAAGGAAATATCTTCCGTTGAAAACTGGAAAGAAGCTTTCTGAGAAACTGCTCTGTGTTCTGTTAATTCATCTCACAGAGTTACATCTTTCCCTTCAAGAAGCCTTTCGCTAAGCCTGTTCTTGTGGAATTGGCAAAGGGATATTTGGAAGCCCATAGAGGGCTATGTTGAAAAAGGAAATATCTTCCGTTCAAAACTGGAAAGAAGCTTTCTGAGAAACTGCTCTGTGTTCTGTTAATTCATCTCACAGAGTTACATCTTTCCCTTCAAGAAGCCTTTCGCTAAGGCTGTTCTTGTGGAATTGGCAAAGGGATATTTGGAAGCCCATAGAGGGCTATGGTGAAAAAGGAAATAACTTCCGTTCAAAACTGGAAAGAAGCTTTCTGAGAAACTGCTCTGTGTTCTGTTAATTCATCTCACAGAGTTACATCTTTCCCTTCAAGAAGCCTTTCGTTAAGGCTGTTGTTGTGGAATTGGCAAAGGGATATTTGGAAGCCCATAGAGGGCTATGATGAAAAAGGAAATATCTTCGGTTCAAAACTGGAAAGAAGCTTTCTGAGAAACTGCTCTGTGTTCTGTTAATTCATCTCACAGAGTTACATCTTTCCCTTCAAGAAGCCTTTCGCTAAGGCTGTTCTTGTGGAATTGGCAAAGGGATATTTGGAAGCCCATAGTGGGCTACGGTGAAAAAGGAAATACCCTCCGTTCAAAACTGGAAAGAAGCTTTCTGAGAAACTGCTCTGTGTTCTGTTAATTCATCTCACAGAGTTACATCTTTCCCTTCAAGAAGCCTTTCGCTAAGGCTGTTCTTGTGGAATTGGCAAAGGGATATTGGGAAGCCCATAGAGGGCTATGTTGAAAAAGGAAATATCTTCCGTTCAAAACTGGAAAGAAGCTTTCTGAGAAACTGCTCTGTGTTCTGTTAATTCATCTCACAGAGTTACATCTTTCCCTTCAAGAAGGCTTTCGCTAAGGCTATTCTTGTGGAATTGGCAAAGGGATATTTGGAAGCCCATAGAGGGCTATGGTGAAAAAGGAAATATCTTCCGTTCCAAACTGAAAGAAGCTTTCTGAGAAACTGCTCGGTGTTCTGTTAATTCATCTCACAGAGATACATCTTTCCCTTCAAGAATCCTTTCGCTAGGGCGGTTCTTGTGGAATTGGCAAACGTATATTTGGAAGCCCATAGAGGGCTATGGTGAAAAAGGAAATATCTTCCGTTCAAAACTGGAAAGAAGCTTTCTGAGAAACTGCTGTGTGTTCTCTTGATTCATCTCACAGAATTACATCTTTCCCTTCAAGAAGCCTTTCGCTAAGACTGTTCTTGTGGAATTGGCAAAGGGATATTTGGAAGCCCATAGAGGGCTATGGTGAAAAAGGAAATATCTTCTGTTCAAAAGTGGAAAGATGCTTTCGGAGAAACTGCTCTGTGTTCTGTTAATTCACCTCACAGAGTTACATCTTTCCCTTCAACAAGCCTTTCGCTGACGCTGTTCTTAGGGAATTGGCAAAGTGATATTTGGAAGCCCATAGAGGGCTATGGTGAAAAAGGAAATATCTTCCGTTCAAAACTGGAAAGAAGCTTTCTGAGAAACTGCTCTGTGTTCTGTTAATTCATCTCACAGAGTTACATCTTTCCCTTCAAGAAGCCTTTCGCTAAGGCTGTTCTTGTGGAATTGGCAAAGGGATATTTGGAAGCAAATAGAGGGCTATGGTGAAAAAGGAAATAACTTCCGTTAAAAACTGGAAAGAAGCTTTCTGAGAAACTGCTCTGTGTTCTGTTCATTCATCTCACAGAGTTACATCTTTCCCTTAAAGAAGCCTTTCGCTAAGGCTGTTCTTGTGGAATTGGCAAAGGGATATTTGGAAGCCCATAGAGGGCTATGGTGAAAAAGGAAATATCTTCGGTTCAAAACTGGAAAGAAGCTTTCTGAGAAACTGCTCTGTGTTATGTTAATTCATCTCACAGAGTTACATCTTTCCCTTCAAGAAGCCTTTCGCTAAGGCTATTCTTGTGGAATTGGCAAAGGCATATTTGGAAGCCCATCGAGGGCTATGGTGAAAAAGGAAATATCTTCCGTTCAAAACTGGAAAGAAGCTTTCTGAGAAACTGCTCTGTGTTCTGTTAATTCATCTCACAGAGTTACATCTTTCCCTTCAAGAAGCCTTTCGCTAAGGCTGTTCTTGTGGAATTGGCAAAGGGATATTTGGAAGCCCATAGAGGGCTATGGTGAAAAAGGAAATATCTTCCGTTGAAAACTGGAAAGAAGCTTTCTGAGAAACTGCTCTGTGTTCTGTTAATTCATCTCACAGAGTTACATCTTTCCCTTCAAGAAGCCTTTCGCTAAGGCTGTTCTTGTGGAATTGGCAAAGGGATATTTGGAACCACATAGAGGGCTATGGTGAAAAAGGAAATATCTTCCGTTGAAAACTGGAAAGAAGCTTTCTGAGAAACTGCTCTGTGTTCTGTTAATTCATCTCACAGAGTTACATCTTTCCCTTCAAGAAGCCTTTCGCTAAGCCTGTTCTTGTGGAATTGGCAAAGGGATATTTGGAAGCCCATAGAGGGCTATGTTGAAAAAGGAAATATCTTCCGTTCAAAACTGGAAAGAAGCTTTCTGAGAAACTGCTCTGTGTTCTGTTAATTCATCTCACAGAGTTACATCTTTCCCTTCAAGAAGCCTTTCGCTAAGGCTGTTCTTGTGGAATTGGCAAAGGGATATTTGGAAGCCCATAGAGGGCTATGGTGAAAAAGGAAATAACTTCCGTTCAAAACTGGAAAGAAGCTTTCTGAGAAACTGCTCTGTGTTCTGTTCATTCATCTCACAGAGTTACATCTTTCCCTTCAAGAAGCCTTTCGCTAAGGCAGTTCTTGTGGAGTTGGCAAAGGGATATTTGGAAGCCCATAGAGGGCTATGGAGAAAAAGGAAATATCTTCCGTTGAAAACTGGAAAGAAGCTTTCTGAGAAACTGCTCTGTGTTTTGTTAATTCATCTCACAGAGTTACATCTTTCCCTTCAAGAAGCCTTTCGCTAAGGCTGTTCTTGTGGAATTGGCAAAGGGATATTTGGAAGCCCATAGAGGGCTATGGTGAAAAAGGAAATATCTTCCGTTGAAAACTGGAAAGAAGCTTTCTGAGAAACTGCTCTGTGTTCTGTTAATTCATCTCACAGAGTTACATCTTTCCCTTCAAGAAGCCTTTCGCTAAGGCTGTTCTTGTGGAATTGGCAAAGGGATATTTGGAACCACATAGAGGGCTATGGTGAAAAAGGAAATATCTTCCGTTGAAAACTGGAAAGAAGCTTTCTGAGAAACTGCTCTGTGTTCTGTTAATTCATCTCACAGAGTTACATCTTTCCCTTCAAGAAGCCTTTCGCTAAGCCTGTTCTTGTGGAATTGGCAAAGGGATATTTGGAAGCCCATAGAGGGCTATGTTGAAAAAGGAAATATCTTCCGTTCAAAACTGGAAAGAAGCTTTCTGAGAAACTGCTCTGTGTTCTGTTAATTCATCTCACAGAGTTACATCTTTCCCTTCAAGAAGGCTTTCGCTAAGGCTATTCTTGTGGAATTGGCAAAGGGATATTTGGAAGCCCATAGAGGGCTATGGAGAAAAAGGAAATATCTTCCGTTGAAAACTGGAAAGAAGCTTTCTGAGAAACTGCTCTGTGTTTTGTTAATTCATCTCACAGAGTTACATCTTTCCCTTCAAGAAGCCTTTCGCTAAGGCTGTTCTTGTGGAATTGGCAAAGGGATATTTGGAAGCCCATAGAGGGCTATGGTGAAAAAGGAAATATCTTCCGTTCAAAACTGGAAAGAAGCTTTCTGAGAAACTGCTCTGTGTTCTGTTCATTCATCTCACAGGGTTACATCTTTGCCTTCAAGAAGCCTTTCGCTAAGGCTGTTCTTGTGGAATTGGCAAAGGGATATTTGGAAGCCCATAGAGGGCTATGGTGAAAAAGGAAATATCTTCCGTTGAAAACTGGAAAGAAGCTTTCTGAGAAACTGCTCTGTGTTCTGTTCATTCATCTCACAGAGTTACATCTTTCCCTTCAAGAAGCCTTTCGCTAAGGCTGTTCTTGTGGAATTGGCAAAGGCATATTTGGAAGCCCATCGAGGGCTATGGTGAAAAAGGAAATATCTTCCGTTCAAAACTGGAAAGAAGCTTTCTGAGAAACTGCTCTGTGTTCTGTTAATTCATCTCACAGAGTTACATCTTTCCCTTCAAGAAGCCTTTCGCTAAGGCTGTTCTTGTGGAATTGCAAAGGGATATTTGGAAGCCCATAGAGGGCTATGGTGAAAAAGGATATATCTTCCGTTGAAAACTGGAAAGAAGCTTTCTGAGAAACTGCTCTGTGTTCTGTTAATTCATCTCACAGAGTTACATCTTTCCCTTCAAGAAGCCTTTCGCTAAGGCTGTTCTTGTGGAATTGGCAAAGGGATATTTGGAAGCCCATAGAGGGCTATGGTGAAAAAGGAAATATCTTCCGTTGAAAACTGGAAAGAAGCTTTCTGAGAAACTGCTCTGTGTTCTGTTAATTCATCTCACAGAGTTACATCTTTCCCTTCAAGAAGCCTTTCGCTAAGGCTGTTCTTGTGGAATTGGCAAAGGGATATTTGGAACCACATAGAGGGCTATGGTGAAAAAGGAAATATCTTCCGTTGAAAACTGGAAAGAAGCTTTCTGAGAAACTGCTCTGTGTTCTGTTAATTCATCTCACAGAGTTACATCTTTCCCTTCAAGAAGCCTTTCGCTAAGCCTGTTCTTGTGGAATTGGCAAAGGGATATTTGGAAGCCCATAGAGGGCTATGTTGAAAAAGGAAATATCTTCCGTTCAAAACTGGAAAGAAGCTTTCTGAGAAACTGCTCTGTGTTCTGTTAATTCATCTCACAGAGTTACATCTTTCCCTTCAAGAAGCCTTTCGCTAAGGCTGTTCTTGTGGAATTGGCAAAGGGATATTTGGAAGCCCATAGAGGGCTATGGTGAAAAAGGAAATAACTTCCGTTCAAAACTGGAAAGAAGCTTTCTGAGAAACTGCTCTGTGTTCTGTTCATTCATCTCACAGAGTTACATCTTTCCCTTCAAGAAGCCTTTCGCTAAGGCAGTTCTTGTGGAGTTGGCAAAGGGATATTTGGAAGCCCATAGAGGGCTATGGAGAAAAAGGAAATATCTTCCGTTGAAAACTGGAAAGAAGCTTTCTGAGAAACTGCTCTGTGTTTTGTTAATTCATCTCACAGAGTTACATCTTTCCCTTCAAGAAGCCTTTCGCTAAGGCTGTTCTTGTGGAATTGGCAAAGGGATATTTGGAAGCCCATAGAGGGCTATGGTGAAAAAGGAAATATCTTCCGTTCAAAACTGGAAAGAAGCTTTCTGAGAAACTGCTCTGTGTTCTGTTAATTCATCTCACAGAGTTACATCTTTCACTTCAAGAAGCCTTTCGCTAAGGCTGTTCTTGTGGAATTGGCAAAGGGATATTTGGAAGCCCATAGAGGGCTATGGTGAAAAAGGAAATATCTTCCGTTCAAAACTGGAAAGAAGCTTTCTGAGAAACTGCTCTGTGTTCTGTTCATTCATCTCACAGAGTTACATCTTTGCCTTCAAGAAGCCTTTCGCTAAGGCTGTTCTTGTGGAATTGGCAAAGGGATATTTGGAAGCCCATAGAGGGCTATGGTGAAAAAGGAAATATCTTCCGTTGAAAACTGGAAAGAAGCTTTCTGAGAAACTGCTCTGTGTTCTGTTCATTCATCTCACAGAGTTACATCTTTCCCTTCAAGAAGCCTTTCGCTAAGGCTGTTCTTGTGGAATTGGCAAAGGCATATTTGGAAGCCCATCGAGGGCTATGGTGAAAAAGGAAATATCTTCCGTTCAAAACTGGAAAGAAGCTTTCTGAGAAACTGCTCTGTGTTCTGTTAATTCATCTCACAGAGTTACATCTTTCCCTTCAAGAAGCCTTTCGCTAAGGCTGTTCTTGTGGAATTGCAAAGGGATATTTGGAAGCCCATAGAGGGCTATGGTGAAAAAGGATATATCTTCCGTTGAAAACTGGAAAGAAGCTTTCTGAGAAACTGCTCTGTGTTCTGTTAATTCATCTCACAGAGTTACATCTTTCCCTTCAAGAAGCCTTTCGCTAAGGCTGTTCTTGTGGAATTGGCAAAGGGATATTTGGAAGCCCATAGAGGGCTATGGTGAAAAAGGAAATATCTTCCGTTGAAAACTGGAAAGAAGCTTTCTGAGAAACTGCTCTGTGTTCTGTTAATTCATCTCACAGAGTTACATCTTTCCCTTCAAGAAGCCTTTCGCTAAGGCTGTTCTTGTGGAATTGGCAAAGGGATATTTGGAACCACATAGAGGGCTATGGTGAAAAAGGAAATATCTTCCGTTGAAAACTGGAAAGAAGCTTTCTGAGAAACTGCTCTGTGTTCTGTTAATTCATCTCACAGAGTTACATCTTTCCCTTCAAGAAGCCTTTCGCTAAGCCTGTTCTTGTGGAATTGGCAAAGGGATATTTGGAAGCCCATAGAGGGCTATGTTGAAAAAGGAAATATCTTCCGTTCAAAACTGGAAAGAAGCTTTCTGAGAAACTGCTCTGTGTTCTGTTAATTCATCTCACAGAGTTACATCTTTCCCTTCAAGAAGGCTTTCGCTAAGGCTATTCTTGTGGAATTGGCAAAGGGATATTTGGAAGCCCATAGAGGGCTATGGTGAAAAAGGAAATATCTTTCGTTCCAAACTGAAAGAAGCTTTCTGAGAAACTGCTCGGTGTTCTGTTAATTCATCTCACAGAGATACATCTTTCCCTTCAAGAATCCTTTCGCTAGGGCGGTTCTTGTGGAATTGGCAAACGTATATTTGGAAGCCCATAGAGGGCTATGGTGAAAAAGGAAATATCTTCCGTTCAAAACTGGAAAGAAGCTTTCTGAGAAACTGCTCTGTGTTCTCTTGATTCATCTCACAGAATTAAATCTTTCCCTTCAAGAAGCCTTTCGCTAAGACTGTTCTTGTGGAATTGGCAAAGGGATATTTGGAAGCCCATAGAGGGCTATGGTGAAAAAGGAAATATCTTCTGTTCAAAAGTGGAAAGATGCTTTCGGAGAAACTGCTCTGTGTTCTGTTAATTCACCTCACAGAGTTACATCTTTCCCTTCAACAAGCCTTTCGCTGACGCTGTTCTTAGGGAATTGGCAAAGTGATATTTGGAAGCCCATAGAGGGCTATGGTGAAAAAGGAAATATCTTCCGTTCAAAACTGGAAAGAAGCTTTCTGAGAAACTGCTCTGTGTTCTGTTAATTCATCTCACAGAGTTACATCTTTCCCTTCAAGAAGCCTTTCGCTAAGGCTGTTCTTGTGGAATTGGCAAAGGGATATTTGGAAGCAAATAGAGGGCTATGGTGAAAAAGGAAATAACTTCCGTTAAAAACTGGAAAGAAGCTTTCTGAGAAACTGCTCTGTGTTCTGTTAATTCATCTCACAGAGTTACATCTTTCCCTTCAAGAAGCCTTTCGCTAAGGCTGTTCTTGTGGAATTGGCAAAGGGATATTTGGAAGCCCATAGAGGGCTATGGTGAAAAAGGAAATATCTTCGGTTCAAAACTGGAAAGAAACTTTCTGAGAAACTGCTCTGTGTTCTGTTAATTCATCTCACAGAGTTACATCTTTCCCTTCAAGAAGCCTTTCGCTAAGGCTATTCTTGTGGAATTGGCAAAGGCATATTTGGAAGCCCATCGAGGGCTATGGTGAAAAAGGAAATATCTTCCGTTCAAAACTGGAAAGAAGCTTTCTGAGAAACTGCTCTGTGTTCTGTTAATTCATCTCACAGAGTTACATCTTTCCCTTCAGGAAGCCTTTCGCTAAGGCTGTTCTTGTGGAATTGCAAAGGGATATTTGGAAGCCCATAGAGGGCTATGGTGAAAAAGGATATATCTTCCGTTGAAAACTGGAAAGAAGCTTTCTGAGAAACTGCTCTGTGTTCTGTTAATTCATCTCACAGAGTTACATCTTTCCCTTCAAGAAGCCTTTCGCTAAGGCTGTTCTTGTGGAATTGGCAAAGGGATATTTGGAAGCCCATAGAGGGCTATGGTGAAAAAGGAAATATCTTCCGTTCAAAACTGGAAAGAAGCTTTCTGAGAAACTGCTCTGTGTTCTGTTAATTCATCTCACAGAGTTACATCTTTCCCTTCAAGAAGCCTTTCGCTAAGGCTGTTCTTTTGGAATTGGCAAAGGGATATTTGGAACCACATAGAGGGCTATGGTGAAAAAGGAAATATCTTCCGTTGAAAACTGGAAAGAAGCTTTCTGAGAAACTGCTCTGTGTTCTGTTAATTCATCTCACAGAGTTACATCTTTCCCTTCAAGAAGCCTTTCGCTAAGCCTGTTCTTGTGGAATTGGCAAAGCGATATTTGGAAGCCCATAGAGGGCTATGTTGAAAAAGGAAATATCTTCCGTTCAAAACTGGAAAGAAGCTTTCTGAGAAACTGCTCTGTGTTCTGTTAATTCATCTCACAGAGTTACATCTTTCCCTTCAAGAAGCCTTTCGCTAAGGCTGTTCTTGTGGAATTGGCAAAGGGATATTTGGAAGCCCATAGAGGGCTATGGTGAAAAAGGAAATAACTTCCGTTCAAAACTGGAAAGAAGCTTTCTGAGAAACTGCTCTGTGTTCTGTTCATTCATCTCACAGAGTTACATCTTTCCCTTCAAGAAGCCTTTCGCTAAGGCTGTTGTTGTGGAATTGGCAAAGGGATATTTGGGGGCCATAGAGGGCTATGGTGAAAAAGGAAATATCTTCGGTTCAAAACTGGAAAGAAGCTTTCTGAGAAACTGCTCTGTGTTCTGTTAATTCATCTCACAGAGTTACATCTTTCCCTTCAAGAAGCCTTTCGCTAAGGCTGTTCTTGTGGAATTGGCAAAGGGATATTTGGAAGCCCATAGTGGGCTACGGTGAAAAAGGAAATACCCTCCGTTCAAAACTGGAAAGAAGCTTTCTGAGAAACTGCTCTGTGTTCTGTTAATTCATCTCACAGAGTTACATCTTTCCCTTCAAGAAGCCTTTCGGTAAGGCTGTTCTTGTGGAATTGGCAAAGGGATATTTGGAAGCCCATAGAGGGCTATGTTGAAAAAGGAAATATCTTCCGTTCAAAACTGGAAAAAAGCTTTCTGAGAAACTGCTCTGTGTTCTGTTAATTCATCTCACAGAGTTACATCTTTCCCTTCAAGAAGGCTTTCGCTAAGGCTATTCTTGTGGAATTGGCAAAGGGATATTTGGAAGCCCATAGAGGGCTATGGTGAAAAAGGAAATATCTTCCGTTCCAAACTGAAAGAAGCTTTCTGAGAAACTGCTCGGTGTTCTGTTAATTCATCTCACAGAGATACATCTTTCCCTTCAAGAATCCTTTCGCTAGGGCGGTTCTTGTGGAATTGGCAAACGTATATTTGGAAGCCCATAGAGGGCTATGGTGAAAAAGGAAATATCTTCCGTTCAAAACTGGAAAGAAGCTTTCTGAGAAACTGCTCTGTGTTCTCTTGATTCATCTCACAGAATTACATCTTTCCCTTCAAGAAGCCTTTCGCTAAGACTGTTCTTGTGGAATTGGCAAAGGGATATTTGGAAGCCCATAGAGGGCTATGGTGAAAAAGGAAATATCTTCTGTTCAAAAGTGGAAAGATGCTTTCGGAGAAACTGCTCTGTGTTCTGTTAATTCACCTCACAGAGTTACATCTTTCCCTTCAACAAGCCTTTCGCTGACGCTGTTCTTAGGGAATTGGCAAAGTGATATTTGGAAGCCCATAGAGGGCTATGGTGAAAAAGGAAATATCTTCCGTTCAAAACTGGAAAGAAGCTTTCTGAGAAACTGCTCTGTGTTCTGTTAATTCATCTCACAGAGTTACATCTTTCCCTTAAAGAAGCCTTTCGCTAAGGCTGTTCTTGTGGAATTGGCAAAGGGATATTTGGAAGCAAATAGAGGGCTATGGTGAAAAAGGAAATAACTTCCGTTTAAAACTGGAAAGAAGCTTTCTGAGAAACTGCTCTGTGTTCTGTTCATTCATCTCACAGAGTTACATCTTTCCCTTAAAGAAGCCTTTCGCTAAGGCTGTTCTTGTGGAATTGGCAAAGGGATATTTGGAAGCCCATAGAGGGCTATGGTGAAAAAGGAAATATCTTCGGTTCAAAACTGGAAAGAAGCTTTCTGAGAAACTGCTCTGTGTTCTGTTAATTCATCTCACAGAGTTACATCTTTCCCTTCAAGAAGCCTTTCGCTAAGGCTATTCTTGTGGAATTGGCAAAGGGATATTTGGAAGCCCATAGAGGGCAATGGTGAAAAAGGAAATATCTTCCGTTCAAAACTGGAAAGAAGCATTCTGAGAAACTGCTCTGTGTTCTGTTAATTCATCTCACAGAGTTACATCTTTCTCTTCAAGAATCCTTTCGCTAAGGCGGTTCTTGTGGAATTGGCAAAGGGATATTTGGAAGCCCATAGAGTGCTACGGTGAAAAAGGAAATATCTTCCGTTCAAAACTGGAAAGAAGCTTTCTGAGAAACTGCTCTGTGTTCTGTTAATTCATCTCACAGAGTTACATCTTTCCCTTCAAGAAGCCTTTTGCTAAAGCTGTTCTTGTGGAATGGGCAAAGGGATACTTGGAAACCCATGGAGGGCTATGGTGAAAAAGGAAATATCTTCCGTTCAAAACTGGAAAGAAGCTTTCTGAGAAACTGCTCTGTGTTCTGTTAATTCATCTCACAGAGTTACATCTTTCCCTTCAAGAAGCCTTTTGCAAAAGCTGTTCTTGTGGAATTGGCAAACGGATAGTTGGAAGCCCATAGAGGGCTATGGTGAAAAAGGAAATATCTTCCGTTCAAAACTGGAAAGAAGCTTTCTGAGAAACTGCTCTGTGTTCTGTTAATTCATCTCACAGAGTTACATCTTTCCCTTCAAGAAGCCTTTCGCTAAGGCTGTTCTTGTGGAATTGGCAAAGGGATATTTGGAAGCCCATAGAGGGCTATGGTGGAAAAGGAAATATCTTCCGTTCAAAACTGGAAAGAAGCTTTCTGAGAAACTGCTCTGTGTTCTGTTAATTCATCTCACAGAGTTACATCTTTCCCTTCAAGAAGCCTTTCGCTAAGGCTATTCTTGGGGAATTGGATAAGGGATATTTGGAAGCCCATAGAGGGCTATGGTGAAAAAGGAAATATCTTCCGTTCCAAACTGGAAAGAAGCTTTCTGAGTAACTGCTCTCTGTTCTGTTAATTCATCTCACAGAGTTACATCTTTCCCTTCAAGAATCCTTTCGCTAAGGCGGTTTTGTGGAATTGGCAAAGGGATATTTGGAAGCCCATAGAGTGCTACGGTGAAAAAGGAAATACCTTCCGTTCAAAACTGGAAAGAAGCTTTCTGAGAAACTGCTCTGTGTTCTGTTAATTCATCTCACAGAGTTACATCTTTTCCTTCAAGAAGCCTTTCGCTAAGGCTGTTCTTGTGGAATTGGCAAAGGGATATTTGGAAGCCCATAGAGGGCTATGGTGAAAAAGGAAATATCTTCCGTTCAAAACTGGAAAGAAGCTTTCTGAGAAACTGCTCTGTGTTCTGTTAATTCATCTCACCGAGTTACATCTTTCCCTTCAGGAAGCCTT
Organism: Chlorocebus sabaeus; assembly: GCF_047675955.1. Classification (NCBI taxonomy): domain Eukaryota; kingdom Metazoa; phylum Chordata; class Mammalia; order Primates; family Cercopithecidae; genus Chlorocebus; species Chlorocebus sabaeus. The sequence continues at coordinate 35,816,924 of NC_132908.1, forward strand.
CCGCTAAGGCTGTTCTTGTGGAATTGGCAAATGGATATTTGGAAGCCCATAGAGGGCTATGGTGAAAAAGGAAATATCTTCCGTTCAAAACTGGAAAGAAGCTTTCGGAGAAACTGCTCTGTGTTCTGTTAATTCATCTGACAGAGTTACATCTTTCACTTCAAGAAGCCTTTCGCTAAGGCGGTTCTTGTGGAATTGGCAAAGGGATATTTGGAAGCCCATAGAGGGCTATGGTGAAAAAGGAAATATCTTCCGTTCAAAACTGGAAAGAAGCTTTCTGAGAAACTGCTCTGTGTTCTGTTAATTCATCTCACAGAGTTACATCTTTCACTTCAAGAAGCCTTTCGCTAAGGCAGTTCTTGTGGAGTTGGCAAAGGGATATTTGGAAGCCCATAGAGGGCTATGGAGAAAAAGGAAATATCTTCCGTTGAAAACTGGAAAGAAGCTTTCTGAGAAACTGCTCTGTGTTTTGTTAATTCATCTCACAGAGTTACATCTTTCCCTTCAAGAAGCCTTTCGCTAAGGCTGTTCTTGTGGAATTGGCAAAGGGATATTTGGAAGCCCATAGAGGGCTATGGTGATAAAGGAAATATCTTCCGTTCAAAACTGGAAAGAAGCTTTCTGAGAAACTGCTCTGTGTTCTGTTAATTCATCTCACAGAGTTACATCTTTCACTTCAAGAAGCCTTTCGCTAAGGCTGTTCTTGTGGAATTGGCAAAGGGATATTTGGAAGCCCATAGAGGGCTATGGTGAAAAAGGAAATATCTTCCGTTCAAAACTGGAAAGAAGCTTTCTGAGAAACTGCTCTGTGTTCTGTTCATTCATCTCACAGAGTTACATCTTTGCCTTCAAGAAGCCTTTCGCTAAGGCTGTTCTTGTGGAATTGGCAAAGGGATATTTGGAAGCCCATAGAGGGCTATGGTGAAAAAGGAAATATCTTCCGTTGAAAACTGGAAAGAAGCTTTCTGAGAAACTGCTCTGTGTTCTGTTCATTCATCTCACAGAGTTACATCTTTCCCTTCAAGAAGCCTTTCGCTAAGGCTGTTCTTGTGGAATTGGCAAAGGCATATTTGGAAGCCCATCGAGGGCTATGGTGAAAAAGAAAATATCTTCCGTTCAAAACTGGAAAGAAGCTTTCTGAGAAACTGCTCTGTGTTCTGTTAATTCATCTCACAGAGTTACATCTTTCCCTTCAAGAAGCCTTTCGCTAAGGCTGTTGTTGTGGAATTGGCAAAGGGATATTTGGAAGCCCATAGAGGGCTATGGTGAAAAAGGAAATATCTTCGGTTCAAAACTGGAAAGAAGCTTTCTGAGAAACTGCTCTGTGTTCTCTTAATTCATCTCACAGAGTTACATCTTTCCCTTCAAGAAGCCTTTCGCTAAGGCTGTTCTTGTGGAATTGGCAAAGGGATATTTGGAAGCCCATAGTGGGCTACGGTGAAAAAGGAAATACCCTCCGTTCAAAACTGGAAAGAAGCTTTCTGAGAAACTGCTCTGTGTTCTGTTAATTCATCTCACAGAGTTACATCTTTCCCTTCAAGAAGCCTTTCGCTAAGGCTGTTCTTGTGGAATTGGCAAAGGGATATTTGGAAGCCCATAGAGGGCTATGTTGAAAAAGGAAATATCTTCCGTTCCAAACTGGAAAGAAGCTTTCTGAGAAACTGCTCTGTGTTCTGTTAATTCATCTCACAGAGTTACATCTTTCCCTTCAAGAAGGCTTTCGCAAAGGCTATTCTTGTGGAATTGGCAAAGGGATATTTGGAAGCCCATAGAGGGCTATGGTGAAAAAGGAAATATCTTCCGTTCCAAACTGAAAGAAGCTTTCTGAGAAACTGCTCGGTGTTCTGTTAATTCATCTCACAGAGATACATCTTTCCCTTCAAGAATCCTTTCGCTAGGGCGGTTCTTGTGGAATTGGCAAACGTATATTTGGAAGCCCATAGAGGGCTATGGTGAAAAAGGAAATATCTTTCGTTCAAAACTGGAAAGAAGCTTTCTGAGAAACTGCTCTGTGTTCTCTTGATTCATCTCACAGAATTACATCTTTCCCTTCAAGAAGCCTTTCGCTAAGACTGTTCTTGTGGAATTGGCAAAGGGATATTTGGAAGCCCTTAGAGGGCTATGGTGAAAAAGGAAATATCTTCTGTTCAAAAGTGGAAAGATGCTTTCGGAGAAACTGCTCTGTGTTCTGTTAATTCACCTCACAGAGTTACATCTTTCCCTTCAACAAGCCTTTCGCTGACGCTGTTCTTAGGGAATTGGCAAAGTGATATTTGGAAGCCCATAGAGGGCTATGGTGAAAAAGGAAATATCTTCCGTTCAAAACTGGAAAGAAGCTTTCTGAGAAACTGCTCTGTGTTCTGTTAATTCATCTCACAGAGTTACATCTTTCCCTTCAAGAAGCCTTTCGCTAAGGCTGTTCTTGTGGAATTGGCAAAGGGATATTTGGAAGCAAATAGAGGGCTATGGTGAAAAAGGAAATAACTTCCGTTAAAAACTGGAAAGAAGCTTTCTGAGAAACTGCTCTGTGTTCTGTTCATTCATCTCACAGAGTTACATCTTTCCCTTCAAGAAGCCTTTCGCTAAGGCAGTTCTTGTGGAGTTGGCAAAGGGATATTTGGACGCCCATAGAGGGCTATGGAGAAAAAGGAAATATCTTCCGTTGAAAACTGGAAAGAAGCTTTCTGAGAAACTGCTCTGTGTTTTGTTAATTCATCTCACAGAGTTACATCTTTCCCTTCAAGAAGCCTTTCGCTAAGGCTGTTCTTGTGGAATTGGCAAAGGGATATTTGGAAGCCCATAGAGGGCTATGGTGAAAAAGGAAATATCTTCCGTTCAAAACTGGAAAGAAGCTTTCTGAGAAACTGCTCTGTGTTCTGTTAATTCATCTCACAGAGTTACATCTTTCACTTCAAGAAGCCTTTCGCTAAGGCTGTTCTTGTGGAATTGGCAAAGGGATATTTGGAAGCCCATAGAGGGCTATGGTGAAAAAGGAAATATCTTCCGTTCAAAACTGGAAAGAAGCTTTCTGAGAAACTGCTCTGTGTTCTGTTCATTCATCTCACAGAGTTACATCTTTGCCTTCAAGAAGCCTTTCGCTAAGGCTGTTCTTGTGGAATTGGCAAAGGGATATTTGGAAGCCCATAGAGGGCTATGGTGAAAAAGGAAATATCTTCCATTGAAAACTGGAAAGAAGCTTTCTGAGAAACTGCTCTGTGTTCTGTTCATTCATCTCACAGAGTTACATCTTTCCCTTCAAGAAGCCTTTCGCTAAGGCTGTTGTTGTGGAATTGGCAAAGGGATATTTGGAAGCCCATAGAGGGCTATGGTGAAAAAGGAAATATCTTCCGTTCAAAACTGGAAAGAAGCTTTCTGAGAAACTGCTCTGTGTTCTGTTAATTCATCTCACAGAGTTACATCTTTCCCTTCAAGAAGCCTTTCGCTAAGGCTGTTCTTGTGGAATTGGCAAAGGGATATTTGGAAGCCCATAGTGGGCTACGGTGAAAAAGGAAATACCCTCCGTTCAAAACTGGAAAGAAGCTTTCTGAGAAACTGCTCTGTGTTCTGTTAATTCATCTCACAGAGTTACATCTTTCCCTTCAAGAAGCCTTTCGCTAAGGCTGTTCTTGTGGAATTGGCAAAGGGATATTTGGAAGCCCATAGAGGGCTATGTTGAAAAAGGAAATATCTTCCGTTCCAAACTGGAAAGAAGCTTTCTGAGAAACTGCTCTGTGTTCTGTTAATTCATCTCACAGAGTTACATCTTTCCTTTCAAGAAGGCTTTCGCTAAGGCTATTCTTGTGGAATTGGCAAAGGGATATTTGGAAGCCCATAGAGGGCTATGGTGAAAAAGGAAATATCTTCCGTTCCAAACTGAAAGAAGCTTTCTGAGAAACTGCTCGGTGTTCTGTTAATTCATCTCACAGAGATACATCTTTCCCTTCAAGAATCCTTTCGCTAGGGCGGTTCTTGTGGAATTGGCAAACGTATATTTGGAAGCCCATAGAGGGCTATGGTGAAAAAGGAAATATCTTCCGTTCAAAACTGGAAAGAAGCTTTCTGAGAAACTGCTCTGTGTTCTCTTGATTCATCTCACAGAATTACATCTTTCCCTTCAAGAAGCCTTTCGCTAAGACTGTTCTTGTGGAATTGGCAAAGGGATATTTGGAAGCCCTTAGAGGGCTATGTTGAAAAAGGAAATATCTTCTGTTCAAAAGTGGAAAGATGCTTTCGGAGAAACTGCTCTGTGTTCTGTCATTTCACCTCACAGAGTTACATCTTTCCCTTCAACAAGCCTTTCGCTGACGCTGTTCTTAGGGAATTGGCAAAGTGATATTTGGAAGCCCATAGAGGGCTATGGTGAAAAAGGAAATATCTTCCGTTCAAAACTGGAAAGAAGCTTTCTGAGAAACTGCTCTGTGTTCTGTTAATTCATCTCACAGAGTTACATCTTTCCCTTCAAGAAGCCTTTCGCTAAGGCTGTTCTTGTGGAATTGGCAAAGGGATATTTGGAAGCAAATAGAGGGCTATGGTGAAAAAGGAAATAACTTCCGTTAAAAACTGGAAAGAAGCTTTCTGAGAAACTGCTCTGTGTTCTGTTCATTCATCACACAGAGTTACATCTTTCCCTTCAAGAAGCCTTTCGCTAAGGCTGTTCTTGTGGAATTGGCAAAGGGATATTTGGAAGCCCATAGAGGGCTATGGTGAAAAAGAAAACATCTTCGGTTCAAAATTGGAAAGAAGCTTTCTGAGAAACTGCTCTGTGTTCTGTTAATTCATCTCACAGAGTTACATCTTTCCCTTCAAGAAGCCTTTCGCTAAGGCTATTCTTGTGGAATTGGCAAAGGGATATTTGGAAGCCCATAGAGGGCTATGGTGAAAAAGGAAATATCTTCCGTTCAAAACTGGAAAGAAGCTTTCTGAGAAACTGCTCTGTGTTCTGTTAATTCATCTCACAGAGTTACATCTTTCCCTTCAAGAATCCTTTCGCTAAGGCTGTTCTTGTGGAATTGTCAAGGGGATATTTGGAAGCCCATAGAGTGCTACGGTGAAAAAGGAAATATCTTCCGTTCAAAACTGGAAAGAATCTTTCTGAGAAACTGCTCTGTGTTCTGTTAATTCATCTCACAGAGTTACATCTTTCCCTTCAAGAAGCCTTTTGCTAAAGCTGTTCTTGTGGAATTGGCCAAGGGATACTTGGAAGCCCATAGAGGGCTATGGTGAAAAAGGAAATATCTTCCGTTCAAAACTGGAAAGAAGGTTTCTGAGAAACTGCTCTGTGTTCTGTTAATTCATCTCACCGAGTTACATCTTTCCCTTCAAGAATCCTTTTGCTAAAGCTGTTCTTGTGGAATTGGCAAAGGGATACTTGGAAGCCCATAGAGGGCTATGGTGAAAAAGGAAATATCTTCCGTTCAAAACTAGAAAGAAGCTTTCTGAGAAACTTCTCTGTGTTCTGTTAATTCATCTCACAGAGTTACATCTTTCCCTTCAAGAAGCCTTTCGCTAAGGCTATTCTTGGGGAATTGGATAAGGAATATTTCGAAGCCCATAGAGGGCTATGGTGAAAAAGGAAATATCTTCCGTTCCAAACTGGAAAGAAGCTTTCTGAGAAACTGCTCTGTGTTCTGTTCATTCATCTCACAGAGTTACATCTTTCCCTTCAAGAATCCTTTCGCTAAGGCGGTTCTTGTATAATTGGCAAAGGGATATTTGGAAGCCCATAGAGTTCTACGGTGAAAAAGGAAATATCTTCCGTTCAAAAGTGGAAAGAAGCTTTCTGAGAAACTGCTCTGTGTTCTGTTAATTCATCTCACAGAGTTACATCTTTCCCTTCAAGAAGCCTTTTGCTAAAGCTGTTCTTGTGGAATTGGCCAAGGGATACTTGGAAGCCCATAGAGGGCTATGGTGAAAAAGGAAATATCTTCCGTTCAAAACTGGAAAGAAGCTTTCTGAGAGACTGCTCTGTGTTGTGTTAATTCATCTCACAGAGTTACATCTTTCCCTTCAAGAAGCCTTTTGCTAAAGCTGTTCTTGTGGAATTTGCAAATGGATACTTGGAAGCCCATAGAGGGCTATGGTGAAAAAGGAAATATCTTCCGATCAAAACTGGAAAGAAGCTTTCTGAGAAACTGCTCTGTGTTCTGTTAATTCATCTCACAGAGTTACATCTTTCTCTTCCAGAAGCCTTTCACTAAGGCTGTTCTTGTGGAATTGGCAAAGTGATATTTGGAAGCCCATAGAGGGCTATGGTGAAAAAGGAAATATCTTCCGTTCAAAACTGGAAAGAAGCTTTCTGAGAAACAGCTCTGTGTTCTGTTAATTCATCTCACAGAGTTACATCTTTCCCTTCAAGAAGCCTTTCGCTAAGTCTGTTGTTGTGGAATTGGCAAAGGGATATTTGGAAGCCCATAGAGGGCTACGGTGAAAACGGAAATATCTTCCGTTCAAAACTGGAAAGAAGCTTTCTGAGAAACTGCTCTGTGTTCTGTTAATTCATCTCACAGAGTTACATCTTTCCCTTCAAGAAGCCTTTCGCTAAGGCTGTTCTTGTGGAATTGGCAAAGGGATATTTGGAAGCCCTTAGAGGGCTATGGTGAAAAAGGAAATATCTTCCGTTCAAAACTGGAAAGAAGCTTTCTGAGAAACTGCTCTGTGTTCTGTTAATTCATCTCACAGAGTTACATCTTTCCCTTCAAGAAGCCTTTCGCTAAGGTCGTTCTTGTGGAATTGGCAAAGGGATATTTGGAAGCCCATAGAGGGCTAGGGTGAAAAAGGAAATACCTTCCGTTCAAAAGTGGAAAGAAGCTTTCGGAGAAACTGCTCTGTGTTCTGTTAATTCATCTCACAGAGTTACATCTTTCCCTTCAACAAGCCTTTCGGTAAGGCTGTTCTTAAGGAATTGGCAAAGTGATATTTGGAATCCCTTAGAGGGCTATGCTGAAAAAGGAAATATCTTCCGTTCAAAAGTGGAAAGAAGCTTTCTGAGAAACTTCTCTGTGTTCTGTTCATTCATCTCACAGAGTTACATCTTTTCCTTCAAGAAGCCTTTCGCTAAGGCTGTTCTTGTGGAATTGGCAAAGGGATATTTGGAACCCCATAGAGGCCAATGGGAAAAGGAAATATCTTCCGTTCAAAACTGGAAAGAAGCTTTCTGAGAAACTGCTCTGTGTTCTCTTAATTCATCTCACCGAGTTACATGTTTCCCTTCAAGAAACGTTTCGCTAAGGCTGTTCTTGTGGAATTGGAAAAGGGATATTTGGAATCCCATAGAGGGCTATGGTGAAAAAGGAAATATCTTCCGTTCAAAACTGGAAAGAATCTTTCTGAGAAACTGCTCTGTGTTCTGTTAATTCATCTCACCGAGTTACATCTTTCCCTTCAAGAAGCCTTCCGCTAAGGCTGTTCTTGTGGAATTGGCAAATGGATATTTGGAAGCCCATAGAGGGCTATGGTGAAAAAGGAAATATCTTCCGTTCAAAACTGGAAAGAAGCTTTCTGAGAAACTGCTCTGTGTTCTGTTAATTCATCTCACAGAGTTACATCTTTCACTTCAAGAATCCTTTCGCTAAGGCGGTTCTTGTGGAATTGGCAAAGGGATATTTGGAAGCCCATAGAGGGCTATGGTGAAAAAGGAAATATCTTCCGTTCAAAACTGGAAAGAAGCTTTCTGAGAAACTGCTCTGTGTTCTGTTAATTCATCTCACAGAGTTACATCTTTCCTTTCAAGAAGCCTTTCGCTAAGGCTGTTCTTGTGGAATTGGCAAAGGGATATTTGGAACCACATAGAGGCCAATATGAAAAGTAAATATCTTCCGTTCAAAACTGGAAAGAAGCTTTCTGAGAAACTGCTCTGTGTTCTGTTAATTCATCTCACAGAGTTACATCTTTCCCTTCAAGAAGCCTTTCGCTAAGGCTATTCATGGGGAATTGGATAAGGGATATTTGGAAGCCCATAGAGGGCTATGGTGAAAAAGGAAATATCTTCCGTTCCAAACTGGAAAGAAGCTATCTGAGTAACTGCTCTCTGTTCTGTTAATTCATCTCACAGATTTACATCTTTCCCTTCAATAATCCTTTCGCTAAGGCGGTTTTGTGGAATTGGCAAAGGGATATTTGGAAGCCCATAGAGTGCTACGGTGAAAAAGGAAATACCTTCCGTTCAAAACTGGAAAGAAGCTTTCTGAGAAACTGCTCTGTGTTCTGTTAATTCATCTCACAGAGTTACATCTTTCCCTTCAAGAAGCCTTTTGCTAAAGCTGTTCTTGTGAAATTGGCCAAGGGATTCTTGGAAGCCCATAGAGGGCTATGGTGAAAAAGGAAATATCTTCCGTTCAAAACTGGAAAGAAGGTTTCTGAGAAACTGCTCTGTGTTGTGTTAATTCATCTCACAGAGTTACATCTTTCCCTTCAAGAAGCCTTTTGCTAAAACTGTTCTTGTGGAATTGGCAAAGGGATACTTGGAAGCCCATAGAGGGCTATGGTGAAAAAGGAAATATCTTCCGTTCAAAACTGGAAAGAAGCTTTCTGAGAAACTGCTCTGTGTTCTGTTAATTCATCTCACAGAGTTACATGTTTCCCTTCAAGAAGCCTTTTGCTAAAGCTGTTCTTGTGGAATTGGCAAAGGGATACTTGGAAACCCATAGAGGGCTATGGTGAAAAAGGAAATATCTTTCGTTCAAAACTGGAAAGAAGCCTTCTGAGAAACTGCTCTGTGTTCTGTTAATTCATCTCACAGAGTTACATCTTTCCCTTCAAGAAGCCTTTTGCTAAAGCTGTTCTTGTGGAATTGGCAAAGGGATACTTGGAAGCCCATAGAGGGCTATGGTGAAAAAGGAAATATCTTCCGTTCAAAA